>NC_140074.1:104318941-104932910 GCF_964194135.1 Talpa europaea | reverse complement strand
GGCCTCCCCGGTGGCGCAGCTGTTGAGCGCTGGGTTGCGAAGCTGCCCGCAGCCTCTGCAGCGCCGGTTCGATCCCCGGCTGCTCCCCGGCCTCCAGAGGAGGGTCCCACATGGCGCGCAGACCTCTCCTGCTGCCCGCTGCTCCCCTCAGCAGTGTGCTTCGGTCCTTCTACCTGCTCTGCTCCCCGCTCTGGCTCTGGTAAATTCTCTCACCATCCAGCGCTTCTGACTGTACCCAGTGCTTGTATGAATAAATAAATAAATAAATAAATAAATAAATAAATAAAAGAAGTGAACTGGATGTGGAAAAAAGAGAAGAGCTAGTGAGGCACAGTTAGTGAGAATGTAAATTGGTGCAGCCACTGTGGAAATTAGTATGGATATTGCTGAAAATATTAAGAATGAAAATGATCCTATTATTCCATTGCAGGGTTTTTATCTGAAGAGTACAAAAACACTAATTCAAAGAGTATCTGTACCCCTATGTTCATTGCAACATTATTCACAGTAGTCAAGACATGGAAACAGCCTAAGTCCCTGTAAGCAGATGAAGAAGTGTGGTACAGGTACAGAGTGGAACACTACTCAGGCATAAAAAAGGTGAAATCAATCCAGGTATTTACAACAATATAAGTGGAATTGGAGGGGATTACACAAAAAGAAGTAAGTCAGATGGAGAAGGACAAATACTATATGATTTCACTCAGGTGTGGGAAATAAAGAAACAAAGCAAATGAACTAACAAAGCAAAAACAAACTCTAAGATTGTAAGAATAAAAAGGTGGTTACAAAGGCGACAGGGGTGGCTTGATGGGAAAATTGGTTAAAGGGATCAAGCCTAAATTTTGGTTGAAATCATAGTGCAGTATAAACAGAAGTTGAATTATAAGGCTTTGCGCCTGAAACTGTGTAATATTTTAAGCCAATATTCAATTAATTTTCTAAAACCTGTATCATACATATCAACAAAAATAAAAAACATTAGCTAGAGGTGGTGAGTTTGATGTGAGCCTCTGCTGTTCTGGTAAGAATAAAATACATACACATATATGAGTTGTCAAGTACATACTGTAGCTTAAATGATTCCTCATGTGAGTTAAATGCTCTTGTATTTGTATTTAAAACTGGTATTGTATGATACAAATGTGAAGGCTAAAATTCATGCTAATAATTAAAACTTGTACCTTTTCTTTAGTTGGGATGCAGAGAATAACAGAGACACCATGGCACATCAAAGAGGTGGCAAGAAAGGGGGAAAACTTTGGTCCCTTTAGGTATGCATTTTTCCTGTTTTTTTCCCCCCAACAAGGGCCCCCTATTGTAATTTTTGTGCATGAGGCAGCCAGATCTGTTTAAAAAGGTGCCTCAAATTCATAGCAGTATACTTTTTAAAAGTATTTCTTTTGTTTTTTTTTTTTTTTTTAAGATTGATTTATTTATACATACAAGAGCTGGGGTACAGGTCAGAGTCGCGGAGGGAGGGGGCTCGAGAGGATTCACCAGAGACAGAGTGGGGAGCAGAACAGGCAGATCTACTGCAATACACTGCTGAGGGGAGCAGCAGGTGAGTCAGGAGAGGTCTGCTGTGCCATGAGGGTCTCCTCCCTGGCTGGGGATGGAACTCGTGCTGCAGAGGTTGCGGACAGCTTCATAGGTTGCGTCTTAACCCCTTGTGCCACCAGGGAGGCCCAAAAAGTATTTCTTTTGGAACTACAAAGGTAAAGAGGAATTTCTGAGGTTTCCAGAGAGATAAAGGATTAATGTACAAGAAATGACAGTGACCGAGCAAGTGACAGTCAAATGGGGCAAGGATTCTGTCTTGACCTGAGGTCAGGAGCCCACGCCACTGTGGGCTTGGTCATGAGGACAACCCCTCCAGATCCCCCTCAGGGAACAGCTGGCAGCTCTCAGACCCGCATCCTTGTCTGGTCTAGAAAGCAAAGGAAGGTGGAGATGCCAGCCGCCCGGGGCAGCAGGGGGCTGGTTGTGAAATACTCGGCGTCTCCTCAAGAACGGGCAGGGCGGGCTCTGGAGCCAGGCCAGGTTCTTGGGACGTGTAGGGACGCAGCTCGGCTGGGCTGTCGTAGGCAGTGGGCTGAGCACCAGGACATGTTGGAACACAGCGTCCCCTGCTCCAGAGCCTGGACACCAAGGCCCAGGGAAAGCCCAGCAGGCGCGAGAGGCAGGGAGACTGCCACAGACACAGCAGGATCGAGGGACGCTCAGCTCGCGTGTGTGTCAGGGAGGGTTGGGGCCCACTCTGTGCCATGGGCCCACGTGAAGTAGAAAGTTCACAGATACACAGATCTATAGACAGACACACGTCCACCTAGGGACATACACAACATACACAACATACACAGACATGCGTGGACATAGACACACATATGTAGACACACAGAGACACACAGGCAAGAACACACCTTTACAGACAGACATACGTGCACAGATATAGATAAACACAGATACCCAGGCACAATCCACACATGCATAAACACACACACGACATAAATACACACAGGCGCGTAAACAGACACATAAATGTAGACACGCAGCATCATAGACACATAGGCAACATCTGCATACACAGAGACACACAGACAAACATAGTCACACAGACCCACAAACACAGACACACATTGTCACGCGCACAGACCCACATGGCAATGGAAATTTCTCCTTTGACTCTTCAAATCTAAGAATAGTATGCAAACTTGCTGTTGGCCAGGCAACCCCTGTGCCTTGTTAGGAGCTGGTGCACAACACAAGGGGTCGGGTTCTGCCTTTCTCCCTTCTCCGCTCTCCCCTGGCCCAGGCACTACTTAACGACGTCAGCCAAAGCACGGCAGGAGGAAGGACGCTGGCAGCCAGGCGCGTGGAGAAGAGTCCAATGGTCTGGGAGACATCACACGGGGCCCTGCTCGCCTGTTCAGCACGGTGCTCACTCAGCGGCCAGGACAGGAGGGGTCAGAGGCCACTGGCTCTGGAAGGGCAATGGCCTCACCACTCATAAAGCAAGTCCCTTGAATTGGATGGTCTACCATGTCCCAGGGACATGGAGACATGACGGAGTGGACATCAGCACTGAAAGGAGGCGCTTTGTGGGGGAAGCAGGGCGGGTGGACCTCCCAGATGGGATGAGCAGGGCCAGGGATGAGGTCACCAGGGCAGATGGCTCTGGGGCCAGGCAGGTGCCTTCAGACCAAGGGCCCCCAAGATAGGGGTAAACTCCGTATGAAGAGATTTGTGCTGCAGGAATTCTGTGCATCTGGAATGTGCTTTCTGGGTCTCAGGCAGGGGACAGAGGTCTCCATAACCACAGACACCTTTTCTGATGAGCAGAACACAGGCTGTGAGTGCTGATGGGAGCAGATGGCGGGGGCAGCGAGGGACTGGGGTGGTGACAGATGACAGCCGGGAGAGAGGACTAGAGGGTCGGAAGTCCAATACCCCAGGCATTTGACCCATTCTGGATGCCAATGGTGGATGCAGCTAGGAGGCCACTATTGGCTTAAACAGATGGAACCAAGGGCCGGCACAAGCCCCTGACCGTTTGCTCAGAATTCTTGGGTCAACTTGCTGCCCATTTGTGGTGAAATGTGAAGCGTAGGGCATGTGCCCTCAGCCCTCCTTGGGGTGAAAGGCAAAATGACCTCAGAAAGGGGCCAAAACAGTTCACTGACACACTGCTCCCCCACATGAAAAGGGGGAACTCCATGGTGGGCAGTGGTGGCCGTGATTTTGACTTTTAAAATGCCTTTGAATCATCCTCCAAACTCTGTGTCGAAAATCACTTCCTCCAGTAGTGCTTTAGTTATTTGTCACCTATGGGGACTCTCCTTCACCAACAAAGGGCATGAAGCTGGGGCTGACAGGGTAGTGATGGATGCAGGAAAGTGTGCTTATTGATGTGACTGGAAAGAGAATGTGCACAATAAAAATCTCTACACACAGCACCTCACCTGGCTGGGCCCTGCTGTGGGAGCCATAGCAGTGGAGGTGAGTCATCCCAGGCATGTGCTCCTGGGGGAGGAAGCCGCATGGATGAAGACCCAGGAGAAAGAGGAGACTGTCACCCAGCAAGGAAGACAGCCATGTGACAGCTGGAAAGATGCCTCCACAGGAACCACGTGTGCCCACACCCTCGTGGGTCAGGTCTTGTGGAAGTCGTCTATAACCCTTCGGTCCTGAGACATCTGTGTGGTCCTGAAGATGACATAGAGCTTCCAACAGGGAGCACCCATGCCAGGCATTCCCATGGCCCTGACAAGTAGCAAGAGTTCTCCATGGTGCTCAGGCGACATGCTGGTACATAGGAAAATGGGATGGTGATGGCCTAGCGCAGAGGGGAACCTGACCCCCCGCCCTCTGCCGACGGATCCTCTTTCGTTTCACTGAACTTGTTAAATTAGGCAGCTGCTCTGGGGCCCTGACAGGCCAAGGTCTAGAAGGGTGAATGTCCTGCTATCTCAGCAGATATGAGAGCAACATTCTGAGGTTCAGAGAGGTCAGGCAACTTGTTCAAACCATACAGTAAAAAGAAAGCAAGAGTCCTCAAATTCCAATGTTCTGGGCTCCAAAGGCATGATCCACATTCCCTTGGAGACTGAAAAGCCACCGAGAGTAAAACAGAGACGTGAACAGCAATGACCTGCTCACAGTCTGCCCTGTTCTCCTGAAACTTGTGTTCTCGTGCCCCAGGTCTCCATGAGGGCCAGCTCATGGCGAAAGTGAAAGCCAGAGGAGCAGCATTAGTGACCTGACCCGCTCCCTCTGCAGACAGATCCTCTTTCGTTTCACTGAATTTGTTGAATTATCCAGTTACTCTGGGGCCCTGACAGTCCAGATCTAGCAGGGTGAATGTCCTGCTATCTCAGCAGATATGAGAGCAAGGCTGCTGGACAGCTGTGAGTCCACCGGCTTTTGATGGGTTCGGTGTCTGCTGGGGTGGGACGCATGGGGTCTGTTTGGGAGAGAAGTGGAATTTAGGTCACTTTAAATCATTTCAGGGTCAATCTCATGCTTGGCCTTCAAATTCTGCTCTTCCTTCTTCAACACATTCCCAGCCCTGTGCACATGCTGCAAGTCTACCTCTCCCCCTCATGCTGCAGAGGTACATGAGAGGCCCAGGCACAAGTCACGGCGTGCACACTCACATCCAGGTGTGCTGAGGGCGTGGGGACATGTGGGACTCAGTGCTGGAGACAATCACTTGACATGCCCTTGTTTTCCCACCTCCCCTTAATCAAAAGCGGGACTATTTACATCCCAGTCAGGGAACCCCAGTACCTGTGATATCTGGGAGTTCTCAGGTGTGTGTGAGAGCTGACCTGTCCCCAGGGACTCCAGGTTGGACAGTGCTAGGCCAAAATGAGGGGCCTTCCAGTTCAAACACCCCACATTCCACCTTGGGTGATTGGTGGCCTCAAGATGAGCGCACGTCCACATCAAGTTGCCAGGAAGGATCCCAGGCCAGGCAGATCTTTATTTCGCAAGAGGGCATAAAGAAACCTTTCAAACCCCTTTAATGGCCAATTCCTAATGGCAAAGATTGTAAATCGCTTCCCTGAATAGAGCAACCAGCTGCCAACCACTTACTTCAAAAATAAATCATTTACTACAGCCTTTTTACACCTGTCAAAATGTGATTTCCAATAGTGCACCGGCCTGGTGTTTCCCACTTGTGAAAACGGCTTGAATAAAACCTGGGCGCCCAGACCCTCTCTTGCCAGGTGTTGGGCTGCCACCTAGTGGCCACTCAGGCCCAGACTGCTTTCGACCTCCAAAGCCCTAAGGCCTTGGAAGGGAGCAGGGCTGGAGAGCAGGGGTCTCCACTCCAGGGGCCTGGGAGCTGTCCTGGGGGTCAGGGCCCAAATGTCCTGCCTGACATTAGTTGAAAGGCTTCAACCGAACTTGTGAGTAAAAGTCTTTTCTGTATGCAAATTTACTCATGTCTTAGGTTGGCTGAATCACAGATTCTGTGAACTCGAGTACTTTTCAAAGGTCAGTGCTTCTGAGCCCAAAGGCCACTGTGGAGGGTAAAGGATACAGGAGCAGGGTGCACGGCCCATGGTGGCCACCCCAGAAGGCTACAAGGACTGTTCGGTGGGGGCCTCCTGGCACATCCCAGCACATCCTGGCCAGAACCGGTGGTTCTGATGGAGTTCTCATCCTTAAAGGCAGCTCCAAAGCCTTGCGTGAGCACCAGCCTCCATAATCTGCATTTGCTCTGACCTTTGGGGGCATATCTGGCCTCTCTGGGTATAGTGGAGAAAGTTCCCCTGTCCTGAGGATGGAGTTACTCATTTAAGACTTCCAGTATGTCCAAAATAGGCCTCTGGATTAAAAACCAAATAGTTTGTAAGGGAACAGCTTTAGGCCAAAAATACCATGACTTCTGGTCATGGCTGGGTGTCCCCTAAGAGGTGATCTGGGGGTGGAGGTGCTGGGGGTGGCATTCCAGGTTGACATCTCCCAGATTTTCCTGAGCACAGGAACCCTGTAGATTCCTCCGAGTCATCCATGCAAGGCTCCTGACTTGTTTGTAGGCCCTCAACACCCTGCCCCCTGTATGTCAGATTCTGTAGACAGAGAGGAAAGAAGGAGGAGGCCCAGTCTGCTGATTCAACACAGATGGCAGGGGGTGATATCCACCTCTCTAAACTGTAGATTCTTGTTCTCCTAAGTCACAGAAAAGTGGTGCGGCTTAAGCGCAAAACTGCCAAGTCAACTTTCCTGTCAACTGAGAGAACCCCAGATCCTCATTCATCAGGGAGCCAGACTGGGATATCGAGGGCCCTTGAGGGATCTGTACCAGACAGGCAGTAGATGACCCATCAAAGAAACATCCAGTCAGCAGCACTTGGCCTCAGAACTCAGGTCTTCTCTGACCTTCAACTTCCTGTCCCAGGCCTCTAAATTGCTCCATGTCCCCCATGTCAGAGCACTAACAGGCAGGAAGCCAATGATGGCTACACAGAGTAGTGGGGTGTGAGCCTTGCCTCCTGGTGAATTATCATTGTGTATGCACCAGTAGGCCTGCCCCAGCCCCATGAAGCCACTGTGTGGGGCTGGGCCTGGGCACCAGCATTTTAAGGCTCCAGTTGCTCTACCCTGCAGTTCAGCCTAAGAACCAGGGGTCTTGTACAAAGAGGTCTCAGCCTCTTTTTTGGTGCATTTGTCTGAGTTGTGTCCTTTTCATTTGTGAAGTGAGGAGTTAATAACAGCTCTTGCAAAATTGCTTTTAGGCTTAAAATAAAAAATATAACTGAATGAAAAGACTTTGCAAACTGAATAGTATGCAAGGTAAGATCTTTTTTTTTTTAATTTTTTTTTTTTTATATAAGAATCGGGGTACTGGTGCTACAGAGGTTGCAGGCAGCTTCGCAAGCCAGCACTCAACCGCTGCGCCACTGGGGAGGCCCTGCAAGGTAAGATCTTTTATAGACAGAGTGGAATAGCATCACAGACATCTAGTCTACCAAAGCAAGCTAAGCCTTTGCGTGCCTGAGCCGTGCTCTGGGTGTTCACACATTGTTCTGTGTTTTTCTTTGCAAGCTGAGGTGCCCAGTGAGTTATAAGAGGTGCTGCCATGGGCAGTGGGAAGGTGTCACTTGAACATTCCTTTCTCTGACCAGTGATTGCTCACTGCATTCTTTTCAAAGGCCGAGAAGGGAAAGAGAGGGAGGTTCTGACACCCACAGATTCCAGTGTCACTGGCAGCTACGTGGATGAGGGCTCTAGCTTTGTTTCCTCTCCCAGTGAAGCCTCCACGAATCACAGTGGCCTGGGGCATCGGCTGAGGCCTGGGGAGCATTCCTGCCCTGTCAGTCCCTCTGGAGTGGTCTCTGTGATAACCTGGGTATCTGGCTGCTGGGTAGGGGGATACCCAGGCCATCAAGGGCTGCTCACTCAGGGGACTACGTGAGAGATGAGGTGTGTCGTCAAGACTTCTGTACCTGCAGACTGGTTTCAGGACTGGAGGACAGGTGATTGCAGCTAAAGTCCCAGTTCCACTGAGAAGCACCTGCAGGTGTGAAAAGGATGGCCCCTGCTCTCAGGACCCTGCGCACATCTCTGGTTTCTGCACTCAGCAGCACTCCACCATCTTGACCCCTAGGAGGCACCAGAGCCATGGTCAACCTGACCTTTTGCTGGGAGTTGAAATACTCAGCCTTTACAGAGACCTGAGTAAAAGTGCGCTGGTCTGTTCTGGGCTTTGGGGGTCTGTAAGCTCACCTCTGCAGTTTGTCTTGACTGTGGCAACACAGGCACCCGTAACAGTCAGTGGATGTGGCTCAAATCGGGGAGGGCAACATGCCCTATGTCCAGACCCAAGGACGGGGCAGGGTGGTCACTGCTGTGAATGCGGGTGGGCAAGGAGGGTGAGTGACAGTGTTTTCATGCTGAGAGGAGTGAGTGTTAGAACTACAAGCTCTGAAAGAAAAGACACAAGCACCTGTGTGACAGTCTCACACTCATTCATACTCACTTACGTGGGTTCATGTTCACACATGCTTGCACCCCCAGAAACCCATAGAACATGCACCCCGGCAGCAGACTTTGAACTGTATGTTTCTGAGTGTTGCTATCAGATGCGGGGGCTCTGAGGAGAGGACTCACTGATGCTTGGGAACCCCCAAGTGATCTACGAGGGAGCCACCTGTGGGGTGGACAAACTGGTGCAACCAGTGAAATCCTGGCACCTCCTGAGGAAAACCTCAGGGGAACATTGGACAATATCGATGTTGGACAATATCGATGTTAGGAGAGAGTGTCCTAGAATGCAAAAGTGACAATGTTTTGGTTGTAGACACAAGTCAGCTCCATGGCTGCAGCGGCAACACCATGACTGAGCTGTGTTTTTCTTTTTTTTTTTTAAGATTTATTTTATTTATACAAGAGCTGGGGTACTGGCCAGATGTGCGGGAGGGTGAGAGGATTCACCAGAGACAGAGTGGGGAGTAGAACAGGCAGACTGACTGAAATACACTGCTGAGGGGAGCAGTGGGCTAGTCAAGAGAGGTCTGCTCACCATGTGGGTTGCTCCGAGGTCGGCGGGGATCGAACCAGCACTGCAGGGGCTGCAGACAGCTTCACAGCGCTGTGCTCAACCGCCTGCGCCACCAGGGAGGCCCAAGCTGTGTTTTTCTTTGAAGGACTCTCCTTGACTCCATCCTCTAGCCTAGAAGGAACCTCTTCTCTGAGGAGGAACTCATGTGTGGACCTGGGTCTCTGGTCTCTCTGTTCTGAGCTCTCCTTTCTGTGGACCTTCATGTCTCCACACATTCACAGGCATACGGAGGTGAGGTCACCTTGTTTCCTTTTGCTTCAGGGTTGAATGTTAACAGAAGCAAGAAGAAGAGAGCCAGGGAGGAAGCAGAGCAGGGCTTCCCGGGCAGCTCGTGTCCATAAGTTCTGATGGAGGCAGGCAACAACACTCTACAAGGCTTCTTGTGAACGGGCCCAGTGTCCAGAGTCATCCCCTGCCAGGTGCCTTCTGAACCAACAGAGATACTTCTCGGCGCCATCTCAGAATCTCCAGGTCACCAAGAAATTGAAAACTCGCTTCCTGAGCAGTGGGTGTGGGTGAGCCCATGAAAATCATTTTCTTCTGAATTTCCTTGCCTGCTCAGTATCCCGTAAGGTGGGCATTTCCTCTCCCACGGCCGTGCTGAGTTCCTGCAGACCATGTCCCTCACGGCGCTCGGGAATCCATGATGTCACTCGACAGAGCTGTGGAGAATAAGGCACTGTCTCTTTATTTCATGAGTAAGAAAGAGTTGTTTGTGAGCAATGTACATTTTCCATTCATTGTTCTACGGTTTAATAACAGTTGTGGAAAACTGAGTCATCAAAAAGCCTCAAAGCGGGTTGAGCACAGCACTATGGGGCTGTCCACAGCCTCTACAGCGCGGGTTTGATTCCCGACTGGCTAGGGAGATTCCCACATGGCGCAGCAGACCTCTCCTGTCTCACCCGCTGATCCCCTCAGCAGTGTCTTTGGTCTGCCTGCCTATTCTGCTCCCCGCTCTGTCTCTGGTGAATCCTCTCACCCCCCACACCTCTGGCCTGTACCCCAGCTCTTGTACAAATAAAAATAAATCTTAAAAAAAGAAAAAAGCCTCAAAGATGGTGAAGGCTGTAAGTCTTATGACTCACGACTTTGGTAAAAGAAGCTGAACCCAAACAATATTCCTGGAAATGCCCCCAGCACAGTGGCACATGGCTGGGAGGATCATTTGGTCCGACAATGTCCCTTGAGGGGGCAGTGACCAGCCGCAGGGCCATGGGACTGTGTTCAGATGAGCCAGGAAGCTGGGTGTTCTGGGGGGTGCTGACTGAATTCCAGTGGCAGAGGCTCTGGAAAAGTGTTCTTTCTTCCTCCAGGTTGATTTTGTAAAACTACAAAAATTGCTAAAATAAATGACCTTAAGAAGAGCTCTCTGTAGTGAAACATGAAGTTATGGGACCTGGGTCTGGCTGTTGGCTCAAATGCCACTGCTTGGCGCCATTGAAAAAGGGATTGATTGTACGTATTCTGGTGGGAGAGAGAGACACAGACCCAAGACAGAGAGGCAGAGGCGGAGACACAGAGACAGACATATACAGAGACAGAGAGAGACATGCACAGAAAGAGACGTACAGGGAGAGGCAGAGAAAGGAACAGTGAAAGGGAGGGTGGGGGGCGACAGAGACAGACACCCAGAGAGAGGGGCTGAGCAGCCACCACCAGCAAGCAGGGCAGACTGGGCTGGTTTCGGTTAGTAAGACCCCCCCGTAATTCTCTCTGTACTGATTTCAGGTCCAGAATCACCCCCACAGCACCCAGTTCCCACAGTGGGGCACCTCCTTCTCTAACGTGTTCCAGGGGGCTTCCCAGTGGGTGAGCAGTCCTGTCCTGCGGCCAGGCACGAGCACAGAACAGTGGCTCTGGGGGAAGAAAAGGAAACACTGAGCTAGGAGAAGGTGACAGAAGTCTTTGCTGCCCTGCTCCTCGGAGTTTGGACAGGGCACAGGGCATGCACGGCCTTATTTTCCTTATTTTGGTTGGGGAAACTGCCAGTTGCATAGCACAGCTCTGTCCTTTTGGGGCTTCCCTCTGTGGGACGTCAGGGAGGAGATAGAGCAGGAGGGGGCTTGAGGCGCTGCTCCTCTGCTCGATCATGCTGAGAAAATACCAGGTTTCAACACCTTAATCATCCTTGCTTTCCCCAGAAAAGGACAGATTCCCACCCTGAGCCCACAACCAGGTTCCCGTGGAAGCTAGTATTCCCAAGGTGCAAGGCACTGGCACTGTCTATCTCTGGCAGAGAACTTGCATGTGTGCATGTGAGTGGTGTGCATGTATGTGGCCTGCACAACCTAGGTGGCCAGTCACCCTGGGGCAGAGACTTGGCTCCTACTGACCTTGCCACCATCTAGGCCAGGCCTCTGTGCCTGCCTCTTCTGGGTAAGTGCCAGCATAGGATGGTGGCAGCCCTCATCTGCAATTGCGGTCACGGGAAACTGCGTCTCTGTGACTTACTGGTGTCAGTGCCACAGACCTAGTGTCCCGTGCCTACCTTTCCAATGTCCTGCTTTCCTGTTCCGGAGCAGCCTGAGGTCCGCTGGGCTGTTCACAGTGTGCGAGTCCCAGCTGGTCCCATGGCTGCCACTGGGGTGTGAGGCCAGCCAGTGAGATCTCCCACCATTAGCTGGGGGCAGCGGCCTCTAGCAGACTGTGTACGTATGTGCGGGTTGTGCATGCATGAGGGTGCTTTCTTGTGCACATGCACATGTGTGTACAAACCCCTTTAAAACAGAAGACGAGGCTCTGGAATCTTTCCTGCCCCTCCCCACCAGTGCGCTGCAGCTCCCTTCACTGAGAAAGGGAGCACTCACAACCTTGCATTGGCTCCTTTTGGAATTTGAGGGCTCTCTGCTCACTTCCACAAGTGTGCAGCCAGGCCCTCGCTGGGCAGACACCCCCACGGGTGGAGGAGCAAGGCCTTCTCTGGGGGGACCAGGGCCCTCCCTTTGTGTGTGGCAGGAGCTCACAGATCTGCTGAGTGACCTGGGGTATCCACCTTTGTAGGCTGTGGCTGGGACAGTATTTTAAAAAAACCCACATTGCACATGTGACAGAGCCATTTAACACCATTTTTCTGACAGGATGGCCTACCGTGCTCTAATAATGTCCATGACAATCACCAGAGGACTAATTTCAAATTTTTATTAAAAATCACAGTTCAAAAATAAGTCTAGTGACCAAAGGGAGCTTGAAATGGATGGAGAGTACTGTGCCCCACTTAACCGATGAGGTGGGCTCCCTGGGGAACCTCCCAGCAATCACCTCCACCAGCGGGGTCCATGCGGTGCTGGTGAAACTGACCTCACTGTCCAGCAAGTAACAGCCAGGCTAGGTGACAGCAGGCGTTGGTCAAGCGGAAAACAGGCGTGCAATTATTTTAACTAGTGTGTGGATCACCTTTCTGTTACGAAACCATCAGTCTCCCTGGGGACAAGGTGTTTGCGGCATCAGTCTAACTGCTACAGGTGGGGCAGTCTGGCTGCCCGTGACGCCCCTATATTCCCTGCTCAACAAGGACCACAAACACTGCATGTGGACTGAGCCTGACCCAGGTGAAAACACAACAGAAGCACTGGACCACATGAGTGAAGATCCAATCCAAACTTTCAACCCCCACAAGAAGCACTGAGACTTTCCCAACCTTCTACATTTAGTGCTTTCACATTCTAAATACTTCTTAAATTCAGTTACCTTTTCCTACGGGCCTTCCTCTGACCCTGCAAAGTGGGAGTGACTCCTAGCTGCAGGTGTTGCTGGATGGATCAGACATGCACACACAGCCTCTGGCCACTGTGGGAATTCTATTCAGGGCAGAGGGACAGCAGGGGAGAGGGTGGCTGCCTCAGGGCTGGGCTTGGGGAAGTCAGCCTTCCTCCTTCCTATCCCCTCCCAGATGCTTTTCAGCCCCAGCTCCCAGGGAGGGGCAGGAGGCTGCTAGAGTCAGGAAAACCCCAGTAGAGAGGCCTCCACACTCACTCTGTGCTCGCTCCCTCGCTCTGTGAGCCCTTACTAGACACACTCTGGGCCAGAAGGAAGACCCAGGAGCTCAGCACATGGCTTGCTTCCCCGAGGTCATTGCCACTCTACAAAAGGCAGCCCCGCCAGCCCTTCCTTTTATGATTTTAAATCTGTATTTGGCCTGACCAATAGACAGGTTACCATTAATCCCTTTCATGGCAAGGACTCCCAACATTATCATCACTGTATTTTACATCAGACCAACACACAAGGGATCCTCTTTTGAACAAAATGATTGAACTACCAGACAGCACAATTTCAAAAAGTATCCATGGCTTCTAACAATTTTTAAACACAAGTTATCCCAGTGACTCCTATCTTCTGGCCAAGCAAAGGTGCCAATTTTCTTTCTTTCTGCCTGGCTGTCCTCTTTTGGGAGTGGAACCTTCCTACCTCTGTAAGCTGGACACTTACTTTCAAATGTATTCTGTGCAACTGAGGAAGAGATGGTGAGCTATGGATTTTGAATGACCTAAGAAAGAAGGCTAAATAACGCTTTAATTATCAAGGGTCACAACAAAATTGACATTAGTGGGCAGATGACTTTATAGTTAAACATCAGTCAAGGATTAACTAAAACTGGGGTACTAGAAAAGAATTCTCAGGTCTTGGTCTTCAACTCAATAAGGCCTACTCATGGCAAGGGCCAGAGTGTATGGCTTTATTACCAATCCACACTTTCTTTAGAAACTCATTTTAGATGCCCGGCCATCAGGTTGTCCTTACCAGGGCATTTTGGCAGCAGCCTCTGTGCAAGGGGAGGGAGTGCAGGGCACAGGCTGTGGATCACAGCCCAATGCTGTCTGTGCTTGGTCAGACTTGAGATAACAGCCTCCTGCTCCCCTGCGTGGTCCCCGTGAAAAGACTGATTTATTCATCTCCATTCAAGTACAGTCTCCTGAGAGTGTGCGGGAGAGGCCTCAGGGGAAATAAACCAAACCAATTCATTCTAACAGGTCCCATTTTTCACACAGACATGAATCTTTTGTCTCAGAACATTCAGAGCAACAGGAGTATCCATCCATCTTGACTTTACCCACTGAACTGGCAACTTACTTAGGAACTATGCTGGTCCAATTTGCTTTATTTTTTTAAGCCTCAAAGCACTTTTATCATCAGGAAAGCTTTTCGGTGGCATCACTCAGCGTCTTGGCCAGTCAGAGCCAGGTTCTGGAGGCAGCCAGGCCCCGTTTTCTCCCCTTTCCTTTCGTCCACAAGCCCCACTGCTAACTGCATCCTTTCAGCACTTAAAATGCAGGGTGGCACACAAGTCCTGGCAATGCCTCCATGCTTGCCCTGTGGTCCAATGCAGCCCAGAACAAGAGCTGATGAGACAAAAGAGGAATCTGGAAAGATTCTGAAAATAACCAGCTGTCACAACCACAAAGACAGAAAACAAGTGAATCTGTGGACCCTTGGATCCAGTTGTCTGTTTTTCCTCCCACAGCTCTTCTGGGACACATTTGCTATGTGGAGGGTGAGTTCCAGGGCAGGCTTTGGGGTTCAGTCATGGGCCTGTCCCATGAGGCTTGCTGTCTTGAAGCGAGGGAGATGGAGACACTCAAAATCCATGCACTGGAATACATTTTCCTGTGATTCTTTGCTGGAATGCAGCCACAGCCAGGCACGGAGTAGTTAGTTAACCACATCGTAGTAGTAATTTCGTAACCGAAGTTCCACTGCTACAAATCCAGGCCTGTTCTCCACACTGAAAAGAGAGGAGACGTGACTGTTAACAGGCTCCTGAAAACCCGTGATCGCTGCTGGGGCCTTTGAGGCCCCAGTTTGAATGCTGCGCCCTCTGGTGGCTTCTTCCAGGGCCTGCAATTCCCTGGCACCAGGTGAACCAGGTATCTGTGAAATACAGTATCAGGCCACTCCAGGTATCCAGAACCCTAATTTGCAACCAACAGGCCCCCAGGTAACCCATGTTCACCTTAAAAATAAATAATTTCTGCACTTGAAGTCAGGGTCTTTAAACCCCAGGTCATAGTCTCTCTCTTTGTAACCTAGCAAAACTGAATGTGTCTGAAAATATTTATTGTTAAAAAATTTCTCTTCCATACACCTTAAATTTCCCTCCCATACACCAATGAAATTGTGCTGGATTTTCTGAAAGTCTCTTATTAAAACTCAAAGCTTGTTCACGGTTGAAACAAAGACCCAGGTGTTGACAATTATAAATTTTAACATAGCAAGACCTTATTTTTTGTCACTGTTGGCAGGTGAGGTGCTAATGGTTAAAAATTTTTAACAATTTTCAAACTAACCTTTTCAGACATCTCTGCTTTCTCTCACATGGGAGTGAACAGGGTCAGTTTCAGTAGGAAGCAATTGCTTCTCGACTGAGAATCGATTCTGAGTTGGAAGCTATTTTTCTTATTTTGTAAGATTTTTGGCTATATTTCAAGGGAATAAAGGTGCATACCAATAGGAACTTGAGGTTAAGTCATGTGAACTGTCCACATGCATCCTTTTTGACGTACAGCTGAATTTCCTATGGCTCAGTCTAGGAACCAGGGAACAGCAGGGAGCGTGGATGAGGACCAAGAATCACTTAGCATTATAGGGCAGAGTGGTTTCTACAGAACCAAAATGAATTGTTTTGCCAAATGGCATCAAAATAAACGGTTTCACCTGCAGCTCTCAGAGCAAGAAAAAAACATAATAAAACGGTTTGAATTATCAGTCATCTGTGATCATGGTTGGGGAAACAGGCCTCCTCAGTGTCCCTCACTTAGCGGCCATATCTGTGGTCACAAGTCAGGCCAAATAATGGCCAAGCCCAGGACACAGAGGCATGTGTGAAAACTGTCTGCCCAAAGGGACTGCCTCCACACTGCTCCCAAAGGTCTACAGTTCAACTTCTGATCATCTTTGCAAAAAGGCATTCTGCTCCAATGTGCAGATCCAAATGCACAGAGCTCCACGGAATCTTGCCCACGTGGGTTTCAGACACTCAGCAGCCAAACACCAAGCAAACCTACATAAAGAAGAAGGGACACTGCCTCAGGAGTATCATTTGGGTGGGTTTCCTGGGAATTTCTTCTTTCTACCTTGGGAAAGCCTATCTCAAGTAAGCCCAGACAAGGCTGAGCTCCAGCAGAGGAGGGTGGCCAAGTGTCCTCTGCATGGCTGGCTTCTGCCCACCTCTCACCTGCCCTTACCTGTTTCCCTAATATGGGGGTGCTTTTTCCACTCTGCTGCTAGTGGCCAGAGGCCCCTTCCTTGCTTTCCCTGCCCTCAGGTTCCCATGCTACAGTTCTCAGGTGGGACGCCTGGTGTTAAAGAGACCAATATGGACCACCTAAAAGAGGAATAACCTCCATAATTTCCCTCATTCAAAGTTCCCATGCTTGGCTCTTTATCACCATCACAATATGCAATCATGAAATAAATAAGTAAATCTTTAACAATATGTAATCATGAGTTTATGCGAGGTTAATTTGTTTCATGTTCACCTAGCAACACCCAGCCCCTCAGCCTAGCCCAGCCCAGCCCAGCCCAGAATTATAACCTCCAGGAGGAAAGTGTTAATTAGTGCTAATTCACAGTGCTTAATACTTAAGAGTATGTCCATGATAAATCTAAAAGTGTATATGTATATTTCTGTCTAAATATGCATGCATGCATCCATCCATTCATCCAACATCTACTACCCACCCATCATGTATTGACTGATCGATCTATCAGTCACCATCTAACCAGCTATCTATCATTATCTATCTATCTATCTATCTATCTATCTATCTATCTATCTATCTATCCTCTATTTACAAACCTGTCACTGGTGAAGGTGGCTGACTTTATAATGGAGAAAACAATGAAAACAGAAAAACTTCAAGTCTTTGAGAATATAGAGGGATCATTTGCATCCCCTTCATTGACTTCTCCAGATTCTGGATACTTCCATGCCTCACAAAACTGTTTCCTTTCCTTCTATGGAGAAACTATCTCACACAGGGCTTCCAAATCACCCAGAGGCAACACACTGCTGGGCCGTGGGCCCTCCACAGTTTTGCACTCCCATGGGGCTCACAGAGAACACACTTGCTTTTTGTTTTTCCCCAGCACCCATATCTGATTCACAAAAGGAGACTTTATGCTTCTGTTCAGTGCCCAGTCAGCCCACCCAGCCTAGGCGTCTGGACAGATGGCGGGACATCACTACTTACTCATATGTCCAGCACAGGTTCATCAGCTCGTACATCTCCCTTGGACAGCCTGCGGGGCAGCCCATCCTCTCTCCTTTCTCCAGCATGGTGGAAACTTCACTTCCTTTCATTCCCTGAAACATGCAAAATATACCTGAGTTTTCAAAATTCAGTGTTAAGTAAGCAAAACAATAAATAAGCCCATGCCCGGAACGGCATGGAGCACATGCCGGGAGCACATGCTTGTATGACTGTAGTATGCAAAGAGCACCTGGTCTGTGGCACAGAAGGCAGGAGAGGGGTGCCCTTGTGCCAGGCTGGGGGCCTGAGGTCTGTTCTGTTTCTTCTCCTGGGGGCTGGTTTCAGGGTATGTCCCATTTGTGAGAATGCCTCAAGCTGTACCCTAGCATTATGTACTTTCTAGTGTGTATAGCTTGATTTAAAAAAATCTAAAAATAGTAATACTTGCACCTTTGACACTGGAAATAGCCATTATTTCTAGTTCAACTCTAATTGATGTTGATATACATACCATTTTTAAGCATATCTATATGTGTGATACACTGAAAAAAACCCCATACTGTTCATTTAGCATCAAATTTCTAATTCAACTTAGAATCAACTGATGCTATATTAACTGCCCATTGTCAAAAGGTGGCGAAAGACTCAGAAAGCATGCCCTCGTTTTAAGATTCTCAGGGTCCTATAAAGAGTCTGCATTTGTCTCTTCTGATGACTCATAATTAGGAAATGAAGCAGCAATGGCTCACTCGGTAAGGCTTCTGCCCGTAGGAAAACGCTTCCCACATGAGCACTCCAAAGCTCCAGACGTCGCTCTTGCTGGAGAACTTGTAGTAGTTGATGCACTCTGGCGCGTACCACTTAACTGGCCACTTCCCGTGGGTCTGTGCCTGGGGGCCAAGAAACAGAGATGGTCCATGAAGAATGGAATAATGTGCACACATATTCCCAGCAGCGCTATTCCCAGCAGCCCAAATGTGGAAGCCACTCAAATGTCCATGGACAGGGGACAAACCAAATGGAGTGTGTCCATGACAGGATATTGTTCAGCCTTTAAGAGGAAGGGAATTCTGACACCTGTTGCAGCAGGGACAGACGACGAGATTGCTTTTCATGCAGCTGGAGACCAGTGTTCACAATGTGACTGTACCAACCAATGCTCCATCTTGATACGGTTAATATGGCAAAATTTATCTTACATGTATTTTATAGTTTTAAAAGAATGAAATTTTGACCCACAGTATGCACAGCGTGTGTGTGCATGTCCACATTACAAAATATTAAATCTTAAAATCTGAAATTTTAAGATTTAAGCACACATTTTTGGATTCAGATCAATTTCTTATACCTTTTGGTCTTTTTCTCTCATCTCTTCTCTTGGTCATTCACAGCTTCTTGAAGCCAGTCCTGGCAAGCCTGGGAGCTGTGTGTCTCCAAATGGCCCAATCACACCCCCCTCTCTACCATATTATGCATTAATTTTAGATTTTGATTTCAACATGTGAACAATATAATTATGTCGGCTATTTTAAGGTTATTTTGAATTCGGAACTGATACAAACATAAACCCTTGGCAAATCCTAAATATGATAAAGACTGAGTCTCCACCATCAACTCAAAATCCTCATCCACAGAGAGAATCACGTATGAGATTTTTTCTTGAATTCTTCCAGAAAAATCTATGAAAGGATTAAATGGGTAATATATACCTTTGGGGGTGGGGGGAGTAAGGCTGGGGGGCATACACTCTCTGCATTTTACTTTTGAATTTTTCTACTTAATCATGTTTCCTACATATACTTCTATGTCAGCAGATGCAAATGAAGTCCCTTTTAGAAGAGTTAATTGCATGCTTCATATAAATCTACCGCAACTGATTTAACCAGCCTCCTGCTGAGAGGCCATTAAGCAGCTCCCTGATATTTGCTATTGCTTGCCACGCTAGAATGAGCATTGCTGACAGCGTGTGCTGGGCATGTGTGGGTCCTCGGGAGGTGCTACTGGATCTAAGGGCGCCTGTGCTGATAGTGTGTCACAAACCCCACACCGCCACGCACAGTCCTCTGGGGTTCTACATCATCTGCGTCTATCCCTGTCATTTCTCTTTGCTCTTGTTTAATTCTATTCATTTCCATTAAAATTTGCTTTGTTTTCGGGATAAAACTCATGCCCACAGCTTTTCAGTAGTATTCAGTCTCTTTTAGGTGGCTTCTAACCTGTTATTCCCTGTGCACACTATGATGATCGATATATACATACATAGATACTGTGACAAGGGACTGATGGGAATCTTGCTCCTTTTTCTTGTCTCTCACACTGACCCTTAGCTCAGGTCTGGCACCCCTACTTCCTGCCATGCCCTGGGCCTCCTGTCAGAGGCAGGGTGAGTGCCTGGGGCTGGCCCATTAGGTAGGCACGCTCCTCCAGTCTCTCCATAGTGTGGAAATCGGGGTGAGCCCCATCCAGCCACTCACTAGGTAGACCTTCAGGATGCACCATCTATTTCTGAGGGTGCTGGACATTCTCAGAGACCTGAGCACTTGGAAATCTATCCTTGGCATCCCTTCTACTGAGTCCCGGTTTAAGTGTTTTCCAGTTGGTAAGCACAGATTCTATGTACACTGTGGCTCATTTTGTAAGAGAATGACACTTTATCTTTTTTTTCCCTTCTTTTAGTGCCTTTTTATTTATTTGAGGGTTCAGAGAAAGGTTCTAAGAAATTCCACAAAAATCAACCTGTTCAAACCATATTTTCCAAAGTATTAAATGAAGAAATTCCATTCATGCGTTTCTTCTTTTAAAAATCATCATTTAGTGCCTTGATTCCCCACTGTTCCAAGGAACATGGTTTGGAAGATACTTTTTGGAGTAAATCTGAGGGCATGATAAGTTGGAGTATTTCTATTTTATAAACAATAGAATCAAAGCATTAATAAGAACATTTTTACATAGCTATTTTTAAATAGTTAAATTGCTTATTGAAACCCATCCATAATAAACATACATTGTTTTTTAAGTTTTTATGACCTGCTGCTGTGAATATTGGCTAAATAACTCCTACCTTGTAGTAGTTTTCATCAGCACGAAGTGCTTTGGAAAGTCCAAAATCACTGATCTTGGCATAATGTTGAGTAACTAGCAAAACATTCCTTGCAGCCAGATCTCTGTGCACAAAATTGCACTCCTCCAAGTATTTCATTCCCATAGAAACCTGATGAACCAGCTCTATGATGTTCTTATCCTTGACATGCCTGAAAGTCACAATGTGTCATTAGTTATTGGACAGAAGTCCATTCCAGAACAATCAACCAACTTCTCTTGCAGACAGAAAATGCATCATCTACTCCTTTCCTGTTCTTAAATGGTATTCATGACTGGTGGCAAGTAACCTTGTTAACCTGTAGCTGCTCAAGACTGAACACCATTCTTCTAGTGTTCAAATGGTGTGATTATCAAGGCAAGTAGAGCAGCAGATGGGGATGTCAGAGCCTGGCTTTAGTTCAAACGCTTCTTTCAATACTGTCAGTTTTGCACCTGTAAAGGTACATGTGTGTGGGGGAGAGGTGACAACACCTCCTTCTGCAGAGACTGATGACCCAGTCTAAGTCAAGTACAAACAGTGTGGCAAATGGGATGCTTTACACAGTGATGATTGTCTTGACTTTTCCCAGTGTGATTTTACCCTCTTGACAAGGGGTGAGGGTGAGCACAGTGTGACTACACCATCAGTGGTTGTGATCAATGAGCAGCAGTGGGTATTTCTAAAGTAATTATGGGAACATAGAGCTCTGACAGTCATATAAGACACCACTGCTGCCCCTTATAAAGTGTTTCTTTAATTATTAAAAAGAGCGTGAGGAGAGATTGCTTGTTAAGATATTCTTGACTGCTATCGCCTAATCAATACAGAGTGAGCAAAAGGAAAGAATGCGAACCAAATTGTTGGATTAGAGCATTCAGAGATAGAAGAGCTTTTGGCCTAAAGTCTATGACTGTCTTCCCTTCTCCTTCCAGGTCCCAAGAGTAGATGAACACTGGGAAGATGTGGGAGGTGAAAAGGCTTGCTGGAGAAGTCAGGCTACTGTGGGGGTCAGGCGGGGATCCCGCCACTAAGCATAAGCTTCTGAGCTACCTAGAGGTACCTGTTCTGCTGTAAGTATTTATTGAGGGGACCGAGTTCTGCCATCTCCATCACCAGCATCCAGGACTCGGCTTCGCAAATCCCAATCATGCGCACAATGTACGGGTTGTCCAGCTGCTGCATGACATTGGCTTCTGCTAGTAACTCGTCTTTAAGAGCAGGGTCATTGGCCTCATTTTTCAGAATTTTCACAGCCACTGTTTTTACGACTCTGTAAAAGAAATCAGAATATGTAAGAAACTTTCAAACTGGCTCACTTCCAGATAATTATCTCCCACGAAAAATAATTCCTTTGCACAAAATGGTGTTTTGGAAATACCTGTAACAGAATGGAAATGCATCTTAAGAGGCCATATCACAAACTTTCTAACATGTTCTCTCATTATATAGACAAAGATCAACACCTCCTTAGGTAAAATTAATAGGAGTTGTGTTGAATAATGCCCCAATCAATGGAAAAGCCTAAATTGCAGAATATTTAAATAGCCTTTAAGCAAAACTTACATACATAGATTTCTGCAACTTCTTGCAATTTACCACCTCAGATTAGGTGCAATGTATGTGAATATCAGTGTTCTTTAATGTATGTGAGAAATAAATCATGATTAAAAACAATTTTCTCAGAGACGTGAAAATAGAGGGAAACTTCCTTAACCTGAGAAAGAGCAACTAGAAACCTATAGCTAACATCATACTTAATGGTGAAAATTTAAAGTTTTCCCCCAGAAATAAGGAACAAGAAATGAGGCTACCATCACTTTTATTCAATATTTAACTGCAGTTACTGGCTCATACGATAAGACAAGGGAAAAGATGGAAAAGTGTGAGAATTAGATATGATGCAATAAAACTGTCCTTATTTATAGAGGACTTATTTCTGGGTCAAAAATATATAAACTTGTAGAAACAATAAGAGAAAAATAATAGGAGAATTCAGCAAGGTTATTGGGTATAGATCAATAGACAAAATTAGCTGTATTGCCATGCTTAGCAATGTCAGAGAATAGAAAATAAAATTTTAAAAAGATAACATACACATTGAAAATATTAAGTATCTACAAATGAATCCAACAAAAGAACTTGTATAAACCTCTACACACAAAAATAAACAACTCTGCTGAGAGAAACTCATGGTAAAAATAACCCAAGCAGAAGACTTGATACTGTAAAGACATCATTCTGCCCCAAATTAACCTGTAGGGCCTCTCATCTCTCCAAATCCTCTAGTTGAAATTATATATCTAAAATCAAATTCATGTTAATTTACATAACTAATTAAATGAGGAATTTAAGTATAATAAGCTAGTTGAAAAAAAATTTGCATTTAGACAGGAAAATTTATGTTCATTTAAAAGTGATTGTGATATACTTACATATAATTTTAAAATAAGCATACCTGTCAATTTAGTGTATGTACATATATGTATACACATATATAGATGAGGCAGGATCAAAAGCAGGAGTTTTTGTG
Source organism: Talpa europaea (assembly GCF_964194135.1). NCBI lineage: Eukaryota > Metazoa > Chordata > Mammalia > Eulipotyphla > Talpidae > Talpa > Talpa europaea. The sequence continues at coordinate 104,910,033 of NC_140074.1, read as the reverse complement.
CTTAACTTTGGTCTATATTCTTAACCCACAAATTATGTAAATTAGCTACTGTGGAAAAAAATTCTTATAAATGTTGCTCATATTAAAATTGCATGAAACAACTAAACCTCGAATATTCATATTAGTAACATGGTAAATAATGCATATTTAGAAAGTTTGTTTCAATGACCTTTAGAAACCAATATTTTTACTGAACATTCTATGTAAAGACCAAATGAAGTACTAAGAAATTTTAATAATTTAGCAATTCCTATATTTGTATAATATGTATTATTATTTGAAATTATAGGGTAAAGCAAATAAATATTTACACTGATGTATTTGGAATCAGAATTTCCTGGGTTAGAGAAATGAGACAATAAAAAAGTCAAAGAAAAGTGCAAACTCTGTTGTTATCAGTGGATGATTGTATTTTAATTAACTATACAGATGTGTGTGTGCATATAAACATGTCAAAATACATACACTAATATTAGGTAATAGAGTAGTATTTGAGTGGTACAGCTATGATGTTTTCAATTTCTTACCTTTTGCTTGTTTCTATTTTTTAATTCTCTATAAGGTGCATGTACTACAGCTAACCTAAAATAGATAATTTTATATATATATATATTTAATAGCCATAATGGATGATTTCATTATAATTGTTCCAGAAATGAACAGAAATTATAGTGTTAATAAAAAAGAATTTTCCATGCTAGGCAACATTTGGTATCTGGGACTAAATATACATAATACATGTATATATAGCAGTCACATCTGAGCAAGCATAGTGTGATACAAAGCAACTTACTTCTTCATCTGGTAGTAGCCCTTCTTCACAGTCCCAAAATTACCAGAGCCCAGCTCCTTATCCTCCAGGGTCAGCAGCTTCCGGTCCAGGTAGACCTCCTTGGGCCTGATCTCCTCGGGGTCCGCATAGGGGCTTTCGTACACCTCAGTGTCCATGGGCAAGGCTTCTCTCTGGACCTCTGTAACGCAGTCAAGAAACAGCGTGGGGCTGCATCCTCCTGGAAGTCTCTTCATTTCCTGCTCCTGCCTCCTGTGGTCACACCTTGCCTTCCTAAAACCTAGGTCACCTTGAGCAGTGATGGTGCCCTGAGTACTCAACGCAAGATCTCTCCCAACTGGGGGGGGGGGCAGTAAAACCCCTCATCCCTGTGGTGCCTGACCCCCATTCTTATGCATTGAAAATGCGTCCTTTATGCCAGAGGCAGATGTATCCTAAGGCCATAGTAACTTTAAGCTCTACCTGAAAATTCTCGGACATTCCTCCCCACGAGAGGTAGTGTTTAGGCCACCTCCCACAGTGAGTTTTGAAATGATGTTAACCAACAGAGTAGCTCATAAGTGATGCCCTGATATACTCTGGCGAGCCTGGAAAAGCTCTGGACCTGTTGTTTTGTTTACTGGGAACCTGGCTTTTGCAGCAAGGCTGTGCTGACATGGATGTCCGTCCACGAAAACAGCATTTAGAGAGACCCTAGACTTAGGGGACACAGAGGGCACTGGCTGCCTCCAATGCCTACTCCAGCTGCACTGTGGCCTCGGCTGCAGCCCGCCCAGGCCCACGTGACTATGAGAGACCCTTACCCACCACCACCCACCCAGCTGAGCCCTGGCCAAATTCCAGACCTGCACAAGATGATTAAACAGAGGTAGATAACTGTTTATTATTGTTTTAAGTTGCTAAATTTTAGAATGATTTTTTGCAGCAATAAACAGATCAAGTTTGGCAATAAAAAAATAACCTGGGGCCATCGAAAGAATCTTGAAGGTCACCCCGAGGTCACATCTCTGAGAGCAAGTCTAGAAATGGTTACTGGGTTCACTGAGGACATAGCTTCCTTGGCCTCTCAGGGTATAAGTCAAGTCCTCACACACATCTAGAATTCTAGCAACTCAGACATCCCTTTAACCTCCCCAGCCAATCTAGCACTGCACCCTATGCTGGGACTTAGTACTGGACACAAAGATGCTTCCAGGAACACAACCTTTAGGGAGATAATTGCTTTGAGTCATAACAGTACTATAAGAAAGTAGTGCTGGGACACCGGCCTCCTCCACTGCCCGGAGGCAGCTGCGGGGAAGAGCATTTTAAGTGTGGCCCATTTATTGTGAGGGAGGCCTGCAGGGCATCCCACCCAACAACGCCACCATCCACAGGCCACGATGCCTGCTACCTACCACCACACAGCAGCGGTATCACTGCCAACCGCACTATGCTCTAATTGCTGGCAGTGGGGAGAAGAGGCGAGCAAGCTGCAATTTCCAAGTGCCCCTGGGAACCATCCCTGCACCAGGTGTCCAGTGACTGAAAACTCTCACCTCGTTCCGCGGCCCAGGGCCCTCGGTCTGGCTCGTAGGGGTTGAAAGTGCTCTCCGGTCGGTTCCCGGGGGATGGGGGCTGAGGCACACAAGCAGACACAGGTCACTCCATTATTAATACAATGTTGAGCTTATCTGCATAATTATTTTAATTTTGAAGTAATTACAGTGTGATTTTATGCAGGAAAACAAGGGAAAGAATTCGGAGGGCAGGAAAAATAGCAACACGGCTTATCTCATTCTTCGGGCAACTGCTTGGGCCTTGTGAGGGCTGCAGAAAGGTCAGGCTCCCCCAGCTCAAGGGACCTCAAGCATCTCGGAGGAGGGTGTGTAAGAGAATGAACCCACTGTTTAGGTGGAATTCCTCCCTCGGTATCATTCCCTTCTACCAAAGGATGCTGAGAGTTTCCATTATTCCCTTGGACCCATATTCCTCCATTAACTTTTTCTCTCCAATTTTATACTATATGGGAGTTATATTGGGTTGTTGGAAAAGTCATAACACATTTTTGCTTGAAAAACACAGAAAAAAATACGTCATGACTTTTCCGATAGCCCAATAGAAAAAGAAGATATAGATCCACCAGTGTTTCCATCCACTCCCAAATTCCATGCATTTCTATGTGCTGCCTGTATCTTTAATAGAGGGGGAGACTTAACAACATGTGGGTGGATGCCCAGGGCATACTGGCCGGGCAGCTCAAGTCCCCTATTGGAAGGCAGCTGATACCAGGCCAGGGTGCAGTGTCACTGCTCAATATCATTATCACCACCATCACCATGGTCATCATCACAGCTCCCGTATGGTGGGGAAGCCTGACATTGCCAGTCCAAAGGAAGGTAATTAATTCTTCCTAATATCTGGAGCAGGAAACTAAAGCACATTAAAACAAAGCTTTGCTGGTCATTATTTATGGCCACTTTCCCAATTATTATTTGATTAACATCAACTTGCATCATGTAATAATGGGGAAAGTGCCTACTCCCTACAGTCCTATAACTTTCCCTTTTTAAGTCTCTTTCTCAAGTCTTCCTGATCTACAACCCTCATCCCCAACTGAAAACAAGCTTATTGCTCCTAAAAAGTTAGTTCATGGGAAAAAAGTGTAATTCAAACAATTTTTTCGTTTTTTTTTTTTTTGGTGAGAGCTGAAGAGAAACTCGCTATTTCCATTTACTTCTCAAAGCCCAAACACTGGCCACAAAAAAATGAGATACTGCCAGAGCAGGGAGAAACGGAAAGAAACAGAGACAATAAGTTCACGATTATGTGGTCACTTCATTTCCAGCACACAAAGAGCCCTCGTCTGCCCTCCTGGTAGACACCACAGCCTGGGAAGCAGAGCACCATGAAGAAGGCCCAGGTGCCGCTCGGTCACTCGTCTCCAAAACCTTGGCTTCCTAACAACATCTACTGAGGACCACAGAGCCCGGCTCACAGGGCAAAGACCCTCTGACAAGGGGCACTGATGGGATGTCCTTGGGTTCGTTTCCTCACAGACTACCTCAACATCGCAATGACGTATAAAGAATGAAAACAGAAAAGCCCACGGCACTGTCATCTATCCACTACTAGAGCTTTGCAGCGCCCGCTGTTGGTGAGCAATAAAAGTGAGTCAAGCAAAATGATGCATGAAAGAAGGAATGAAACTCATAAACTGGAAGAATGAAGGATAAACTAATGTAACTGGACAGTGTATTCTCTTTCGTGTCTTATGCTATTGGGGGAACAGGTGTGGATAATCCCAAAAGACTTCTCTGAGACCTTCACATATGATTACAGATCACAAAATGGGGATGGGCTGCGAGTTCTCTTCTCACTCTTATATAATTACGCTGTCTAGAGAGGGCTGTCCTAGGAGAAACCAGGTCATTGCCAAGGTTTTTCATCCCAAGTTCTGCTCACTTTTCTTCTGCAATCGAACTCCAGGAGGAAAAACAATTTTCAAATTAAAAATCAACTCTCAGATTTACTATCATTTCAAGTTCTCCAATTCTCCCCACACCAGCAAATTTCTAAGATTCAGACAAAACTTCCAGATGCCAGGACCAGACTTCATGAACAAGCAGAGTGCATGAACCTTCTCTTGACCTTCAGCCCTTGGCACACTTAGGACCTTGGTCTGGGGCTGCCACCTCTCCACTCCCATAGAGAGGTCCCAAAGCAGGAGACCTGCCATTACCTGGCACATGAGGAAGAATTTTCAGAGGTGGGGGTATAAAAATAACTAGAAGGGATACAAGAGCGTCCAGAATAAGAACTAGCAGCAATAGACACGCAAATGTAAGTGTGGACAGTGATGCTTACTGAGCAGCAGGGTGGGCTTACCCCGTCTGTCCTGGCTATGGACCAGGGGACAGATCAGAGGTCTCCTTTGGAAGGTCAGGCCCCATAAATTCAGCTGTGCTGTCACAGGGCTTCATTTCCACACAGCCCTCACAGAACCTGTGATTGTGAGCCTCCGAGCTCTGCCCCCACCCATACCCCACAACAACCATATCCATGCTCTGCCCCTTCTGCCCTCAGGAAGATAACAGGTGGCATTACACTGTCACTCAGAAGAAAGTTCTAGAAAAAATGGGAAGCCTGCCATTGTGTCAGTTAAAAGGACAGTGATTATTCTATGATGAAGGTGAAGATACAAACCACAAACTTCATCTTTCTCAAAATGCTCAATGATTATGCCATTTAGAGGAACAAATTGTAAAAAATGAGCTCTAAGAGAATGATAAATTACCACAGGTTTGATTATTGCTTAAATTTAGTACAATTTTACTTTAATGTGCTGGTCCACATTATCCTTTGCCATTACTCTTTATACTTTGTATTTATGATTTGCTCTGCCTTCATGGGTATGATCTTTTCTACACTAAGAACAAGGTATACATAAAATGTTGACGGTTCCTTTTTTCCCATGTTTGCTAATGTTCAGAACAGAGGTTAAAACTGCAGACACCACTAGATGGCACTAGCTACCCTAACTTTCTATTTTCTAAACGTGATAAATTCAGGTAAAAACAGAGCACAATGGACTATGCTAGTGAACTGTTTGTGTTTTCATGGTGGGTGTGGTGTTGTAACGACAACTGAGGGGGGAGAATCCTCTAAAATACAGGCAACACTGCAAACCAATGTTACTCAATAAAAATAAAGTTAATTTACTTCTGGGAAGAGAAGTGATGCAAATCAAATAAAAGAAAATTAAAACCAATATCTCCATGATAATGAAAAGAAAATCATGTCCCTGATCTCTTATTGGCCAGGGTTAACTGCAAATAGAAAATGTATTTGACAAATATTCTAAAGAGTGCATGCCTGTATTTAAGAACTGGGGGACTCAGAAATAATCAAAAGAGAAAGAAATTACTGCTTTTAAGGAGCTGACAGGCTAATTCAGAGTTTTCTGATTAGGCAGAGCTGCTGCATCTCCTAATATCCATTTCCTAAACCTTAATTTTTACTCCCAGACTTCCTGAAAGACATTTTCTAATTAGGCAGCAACACACTGTCACAGTGGCCATGACAGAAGAGTCAGCAGGCTTCAGAAACGTTGTGTGTCACTAGCCCTGCACGGTTCCGGTCTGTGAGCCCGAAGGGCAGTAGTCTGGGCCAAGGCAGACAGCCTTGGTCAGGGCACAGGATAATATGAGCTCTGCTTCAGTTGCTCACCTAGGAACAAAGATCTAAGACCTGGTGCTTTAAAATGAGGTGGAAGGCCATTTTCTCACGGGTCTGGCCCAGCCCTACAAAAGTTACTAAGAGGCATAACCTACAATTTTTCTTCGCTCTCTTCTCCAAGCTAACCCTGGTAAACTGTGTATTTAAATATGTCTTTATGTATTCCAATTAACGGCATATGTGTTGGAATAAAACATGAAAATGGGTTTCATTTGGAATTCTTGAACACATTTCCACAACTAAGATAAATAAGTCTTAGAGAAGTTGGCTTTGAAATATGAAACTTTCACTCGTCAAGGATGCTGTTCAAACTCTGCCAATTTTCTTTAATAGAAGGATAGAGTTATGTACTTGAGAAACATTCCATTACTGATAAAAGTAGGGTTTCATTAATTTGAGGATTACCAGTCGTTAAAGCAAGTGTGTGGGGTGGAGGGGGAAGGAAGTATCTCACTTGCTATTTTTAGTTAAATTCACTTATATTCTTAAGTATTAAAATGTTACAAATTTCTATAAAAAGGCTTAAAATACACCTACCCTTGAATTTTATTATGAAATTTCAAAGTACCTGATTAGCAATCTTCCAATCAAAACATACTTTTCACTAAGTATCTATACGCTACAGTTAATTCAACTTCTAACACGACTTTTTTATGCTTGAATTTTTAAAAGCAACTACTTACGCTAATCAAGTTAACAAATTCAAGAAAGTTATTTATACTCTAGTTAAATAGATGGAATATTTCATGTAATTCCCCTAAGCCTTTTCTTATGTTTGGTTAAATAAAAGAAAATTAGTTCTCCATATATTTGTGAAAACATAAATATTAGTCCTCCTAAGATACTTCTGATGAGCAATTAAAACATTTTTAATCCATAGCTCAAATCACCCCTATCCTGCTTTCCTATTAAATTTTGGCATTTGTGACAATTCAGTGCATATTTCAATTATTATAAATTTAAACAGAATACAGCCAAACAGTATTGTCACAGTGTTACTTGGATTCTTTCTAGTATTTAATTCTTTAAAAAAATGATTAATTTTAATATGTGCAAATTTAAAAAGATATAACAGGACTTACAATGAAAAGTTGGTGTTCTTGACACCTGTTTTCTACTTCCAAGGCAACCAATATGTCCTATATTCTTCCAGAATATCTTATATTATATTAGCACATTTGCATACATATGTCTTTATCTTTGGTGATTAAAACTAAATTCTGGAAGCAATTATAAATTGCAACTGCTTCCCATTGTATTCATCTTTCTGTAATTGATTTTATTTCCCATTGACAGATTTTTAAATTATTTCCAAGCTTTGTGAGTTATACAATGTTGTAGTAAATATCTTCATATAGACCCGATTACACATAAAAGAACTATATGATAAATACCTAGGAATAAAAATTTCAGAGTTGTTATATGTGCCTTGAGTTTTGAGGGATGTTATGAAATTGCCTTTCTTAGATATTATATCATTTCATACTTTTCATTGAATTGTGAAAGTGCTTATTCATGATACCCTTGCTGTCTACCAAGTTGCCAAGCATTTTTATTTGATTCAGTTTCACTGCTAGACATTATAGGCCACCAGAGTTTTAACTTGCATTTCCGTTATTATGTTTTTCCTATCATTTAGTGCTATTTATACCCACTTTACTGTAAACCTCTGCCCTGCCAGACAACTGAAATTTTTCTTACTGATTTATAAAATCTCTTTAATCTTATAGATGTGTGTATATATATATATATATATAAAATCATTACCAATACTTAATCCAAGTTTTTTCTTTTTCTTTTGATGTTATAGTTCTTATTCATGCAAATGCTTATTTTTTTGGTTGTTTTATTTACTGATATTTTCTTCAATATTCCTTACATTTGTTCTTTGTTAGTCTAAAGATCTTCTAAAATTTATCTTCTAGACATTCATTTGGTCACTGTGGATGACCTGAGTTTGTTTAAACCTGCTGGGGACAATGATGAGGCAGTGTCTGTCTCCTCACAATGCTGTTATTATTTCTTGGAGAGATGTTTTTGGGTAGCCTGAACCCAAATAATAATCTCAGTCATTGAATCAGGCTGTGATCTCAAGTACTACTGTACTTTCCTGATGGCCTGCCCTACAGACACTGCTAGCCAGCCCAGACACTTGCCTGTGTGTGTATATACATGAATATAGATGAAGGTATGTATCAATGTTTATGTACATGCATGGACACATGTGTCTCTTTTGTACATAAATCTTTGACTGGTCAAGCTCCCCTGCGTGACTCCTGGATCGGGTACGTGGAAATCACAGAATTAAGATCAATGTGCTGTGTCTGCTTTGTAACAGTGAAAACGCTCATCTCTAGGAATGTGCCTGGACTAGGGGCTGTGACCTGGCACTCAGGCCTTGGGGATTATAATGAGAAAGATGAATGAAAAATCGCGGGAAAGAGGGCGCAGCCCACGGAGCTTCTCATGGCTACTAGGCATCCGCTGTCTGTGGAGGGTCTGAAGAAGGGGGTGAGTAGGGGCCCTGCCTGCTGAGGAGGCCCCTGTGGGCATGGCTGCTGCCTGGATTGTGCTGTGAAGCTTTGTTAGTGCACTTTGCACTCAGCGCTCCAGTTCTGCCAGCTGAACTGCCAAGCCGCAGCAGTGACCAAGGACGCGAGTTGGATATGTAATAAGAAACCTCAAAAGATAGTCCATGGTAGAAAAACACCCTGAATCAGAATGCAGCTTGAATCCCTCAGCTGCTGGGGAACCCTTTGGACTATTTTCCACTGGACTGCAGTCCTGCAAAATGCATCCTGGCCACTGAGTGAGCAGAAAGGGCAGTGCTGACTTTCATCCAGGACCAGAACATCTGTGAACATGGCCTTGCCTCAGCTTATGGGGAATGCAGACCCGTTCAAGGCTAACACTCATTTACCTGTTACTGACATTAAGAATACATTGCCTTGACAACCTGGCACGGGGAGCCCTCACTGTCACCCCCCAAGGGTGACAACACCATATAGATGATGTTTCCCCCAAGCTGATCCTTGCTGACCAGGAATATGACATGAAAATCGACATAATTATTCCATTGGGATTAGCACACAACGTTTCCCCACAAGCCCCACATTCAGCTCACTTCTCCCTTTTGTGGTCAACAAGGCTGAGACATCTTGAGTATGACCACCTACTTGGAAAATCATTACTAAATAACATCGCAGATTTCTCCTGCTTTTTATTTCCCTTGTTTCTAATAACTGATGTCCAATTCATCTGCTTTATTCAGTCTTCTTTTGCCACTGATGCCCGATTATATGATGGAAGGATCTAAGTCATTAAAATAGGACTTCTTTTCATTTCCCTCAACCTTATAGCAAAACAGAAAAATGCACCATCTGTGAAGCTTATTGTCTCGAAAAGAAAAACAGTATTACTAACCCTTAAATTCCTTCTCATCTTTACACACGTTCAGTTTACAGTCCGCGTGGGAAATCTACCGCCATACAGAAGTGACCGGGCACCTGATGTCTGTCTACAAAGTACACGACCTTTGGCACTCAATGGGCAGAGCGCAGGAAGCCTCAGTACCTGCCATCAGCACTATATCATCGTCACCACAGCTCCGCAACATGTGGTTCTGACAATTCAACAGCAACTTGGCTCTCTTGGAAAAGACTCTACACGAAAGAATTGCTCCCACCCAGGACACGGCCACAACGACCCTCGCTTCAGCTGAGAGCATGCTCATGGCCATGGACTATGCAGCAGAGTGACCGGGGCTCACACGGAAAACACAGGGAACAATTGGCAGTGGGGAGACACAGTGCAGAGAGGGACTGGGCAGTACATAGTGCAAAAGAGGGGCCGGCCAGTGCACACGGAGACCGGGCAGTCGCGGGCTGAGTATGGGTCTGTCCTACCGCATAGTCAGGGACAGCAAGCAGGGGACGCTTTAGCACCTTTCTTTGGCCAGGCTTGGGGAAGGAGTATGATTTGATTCTTGAGATTATTCCACCCGCTGTCCAGGCCTAGAAACCATAATGGCAAAAAGGAAGAGTAAGTGTTTCAGAAACAAACACAGTTACCTTACGTGGCTTGATTATAATCACATAACTCCCCCCCCCCCCAGCCCGAATCTGCCAATGGGATTTACTGTGGGCTTCACAGGGGTGTTATGAATGCTGCAAAAATATTTGGATGACACTTTCTACAGGGGGTTACAAAGTTAGAGCTGTTACATTAAATAACTTGTGTTACATGTAGAATTATGTCACAAACTCCAGACAAATCATCCTAAAGGAAAGAAATCTGACTGCCCAATTTTGTTATTTCTTAGGGTGCTGGTTCCATGCTGTTTGTGAAATATACTGAGAAGTTCACTTAGGACACCGGCATTATTTTCTTGAATGAATTTCACCAGTCAATGAAACATGTTTCCAAAATGTCTAACTTCTTTAAGTCCCTGCGTGGCTAAACATAAAGTTTAATACCCTTTTAAGTGTTCTCAACCACAAACCCTCACCTGTTTCAGAGGAGAATTGATCTGTCTCTGGAGCCTACAGCTTTAATGCAGATTGGCCAAGAGAAATATAAGTGATGTCTCTGTGACAGCGCTGCATTTTTGAAGTGGACTGCAGGTCCACTGGGGTTTTAGCAAATTCAAGTCCCCAAGAGTCTGGTGCCAAGGGCTGGCCCAGGGCCCGATTCAATGTGGCATAGCAGTTGGGGGTTGCTCAGGAGGCAAAAGGCACACTCCACTTTCTTTCTGCAGATTTTGTGTTTAAAGGCTCAACAGGCCAAAAGGGAGGTGCAGATGGCACAGCTGGTGATGGGGGAGCATTACACCTCACAGACAGCATGAATGGGCATCAGAGGCCAGATTGAAGTCCCTCCAAAAGGAGCAGGAAGCCAGTCTCACTTTGAGTATGTCCGCACCCAACTCCTAATAGTCTGGAGGGGGAGGAGAGAGGTGATTTATATCTCTTTAGGGGCATCAGGAAAGCACCCCTTTGGAGACATGTGGCCAAACCACATTCCCATGTCCTATTGACATGGAAGGGGTAGGGGGTGTCTGGTCACACCCCTAACTTCATCCTTTTTCAGGGGCTTCTCTCATGTGATGCCGAGAACCCCCATCCCTAGTCTTCCTCTGCTATGCTTTCACCAAAACAGCTCTCCCAGAAATGCCTGGGTCTTCTGATAGCAATGCCTGGGTTACTTTGGCCAAAAGTGTTGGGCTAACATAAGACGGCATCTTACAGACCAGACACGTGACACCAGCCACACAAGGGATGATGTGGCTCGTGCACATGGATCCACATAACCATTCACATGGAGACTGAACAGTAGGGTACCATGCTCCAGATTCACCAGGGGGAATATTTCTGATTTAACATTGGGTTTTAAAATATTTTGCATGCTTTCAGAAAATGGGGAGACTTTAACTTAGCCAAGAAGTTAACAAAACTTGGCTAGCGTAGAACTGAAAATAGTCTTATTTTAGCTGACATCATAATCTCACCTTATCAAGTGTAATTAAAAACAGCCATGACAACTACTCCTATTGGCTAACCCATGTATATGCTACATACAATTGCTTTACCTTCAGTGGTATTCTAATAACACTTACCGCAGGATGGGAGCTTGGAAGTTGGGGACGAGTTCCAAAATTAATATGTCCTGGTTAGAAAGAGAATGGACAATTAGTGCATTACCGCTATGTTGACGTTCACCCACCCCCACTGCAGTTCATCCCATGTGATTGTAAAATATCAGTGTTTCACACGTAGGTACTTTTTTTGCACATATCTTCTTGCATTCAAATTCTCATGTATGCAATTAAAACTCACACTTTTTTCAAGTTATGAGTTTACTTTTTGATTCACGATATATGTGAACTATGAAAGATTTGACATCATTTTAAATCAGGCAGTAAAAATAAGATCGTTCTCACCTGAGTTTGTAACAAACCAAATATCAAACAAGGCTGATGATTATCAATGGCTAAAGACTGCAGTTCCCATTTCTTAGTGACTCACCTGCTTGCGCACCAATTTTTTGACATGGGACGGTGAGAACTCTCAACAAACCATCTGGTTTATAAGAATAATGCTCAACTAGCTGAAAGAGAAGAAAGCCAAAAGGTGTGATAAGTAACAAAGCAAGAAATAGCCTGGCCTAGAGCAGGTGATTATAAAAGTGATTCAAGGACAAATCTGTGCAACAGGACATGCTTCTTTGAGTGTTCTATCTGACCGCTTTCAGGCCTCTCCTCCCACCTTCAGACTTCACACCAAGATACATACACATCCTCTTCCCTTCAGGACTGTATTTCCCTTTTGGCTCATCTCTTCCCTCCTTTGTCTTTTTTCTCTTGGGGGTAGCAAGTTGCATTTATTTGTTTATATTCTCCTACATCCACAGGATGTTGTACAAGTGAATTCAGCATGCTAACATTCATTCAACAAACATTCTGCTGTGTGTCAGGTCCTGAGATAGGACAAAAGGTAAATTAAGGTGACTGAGAACACTTCTCATCCTTGATAGAGAAGTGGATCACAACAAACAGAGCTTAATACTACAATAGTGCTGCCAGTCAAGGATTTGAAAGGCCCAAAGAATTCAGGCCAGAAGTTTTGGAGAGGAGATGCCACACACTGGTGACTAGGAGCTGGGACATGGGGGAAGCTGACCTTTTGGAAAATAGCCTTCTGGTGACAGTACACGGACATCCTTGGCTATCTGGCTCCCAGAAAACTGTGAATTACAATGTTCAGTTTCTCCATTAACTAGCAACAAGCACATTTATTTATGTGTAATCAAAATTACACAATAAGAAGATGGTGTTTGTATTCTATTTTTTTTCTCAGATATTTCCTCTTTAAACAAGCTAAAATCTTCATATCTTTTACCTTTTCCTTCTATATTTACTGGTACCTCTTAACCAGTTAAAAACTACTTGCTCCTTATTCTTCTTTTCACTCAAAACTTGCCTACTTGGCTGAATGTTTGTTGAATGAATATGTTTTGTCCTTCCAGATAACATCCTATTTTTTAGGATTTTATTTTTTTGTGATAAGAACACTTAACATGAGATCTGTGCTCATATACATGCTTCAATCTGAACAGCCTAACATGCTAGTGGAAGGGAAGCAAAGATCTCCCTATTCTGGTAAATGTGGTGGTGTGTTCTTGGGTGAAGGCTACTAAGGTTCCTACAACAGGTGAGACCCCCCCTATCCATCTCTTCAATTATCATTCAACCATCTCCTTCTATGTTTCAGTTTTAAACAATCTGCAAGGGTGGCTGGGAAAGTGGATTTTCTTCTTAAGCAAGAGTCTTGCAAACATTTTCTAGAAAATGTCAGACAGTAATAGAATAAGCTTTTTCAGGTCACATGCCATCTCTGTCACTTAGTCCTTTATTTATGTTTAAATAATCCATTAAATTTAAAAGCCATTTTACTCAAGATCTACATAAAAACAGTCAGGGGGTCAGTTTTGCCTGTGAGTTTGCTGAATCTACAGCAAGGGCACTAGAATAGAGTAACAATTACCAGCTCTCAGAAAAACAGCACTGACTCCTGGGCAGGCAGAGTACACAGGTTCTATGCCTTATTTCCAGGAAAAAACAATGGAATCATGTGTCAAAATGAGCGATATTGCTGGCATTTCTGATGCTCTTTAAAAAAAAAAAACCCACAGGGCCTCCCCGGTGGCGCAGCGGTTGAGCGCTGGGTTGCGAAACTGCGCGCGGCCTCTGCAGCGCCGGTTCGATCCGCGGCTGCTCCCCGGCCACCAGAGGAGGGTCCCACATGGCGTGCAGACCTCTCCTGCCGCCCGCTGCTCCCCTCAGCAGTGTACTTCGGTCCTTCTGCCTGCTCTGCTCCCCGCTCTGGCTCTGGTGAATTCTCTCACCCTCCCGCGCTTCTGACTGTACCCAGTGCATGTATAAACAAAACAAACAAACAAACCAGCAAACAAATAAATAAAGCATGCCTCTATAAAAAAAAAAAAAACAAAAAAAAAAAAAAACAAAAAAAACCCACAGATGAAAAAGATTTAATTAGGGCTGAAAACTGTGATAAGCCAGAGCAATAAATAACTTTGGGAAAGTCTTGGGAAGGAACTTCACAACAACTAGAGAGGGCTAGTAGGATGGTGGGTGCACAGACTTTGAAACTGTAAATGGCCATTCAGGAGAAGCCAAAATGGCTGTGCACTTGAAGTTCATGGTTTCTAGAGCTGCCCTGGCTGATGGATGCTGAGAACCTTTAAACACATGCCTGCAAGGATTCTTGTAGGAGATTTTGATGGGAAATTAATGCCTGAAGGCAATATTCTTATTCATTGCTGTGATTTGCACTGGGCAATAGTACTGATAGGCTATCAATACCTCTAAAATAAAGCAAAATGGTCAATAATGCTGATGAGCCAAAAGATGAAAAACAAAGCCAGTGTTATGACTAATATGAATAAAGACCCATCATTCAGAAAAGGAGTATTGTTTTTCAAATGCGGCATTAAGAATCTAAATACAACAGGTGGACATTACTTTTCATGCTTTGGTAGTAAGGATTGCTGGTCTCAACTTTTTAAACAGGGCTTTTGAGTTGGGTTCTTGCAGGTTGACAACCATGGTTGTCACTCTTGGTGGTGGAGCCCTAGCGGTCACAGTCATTTCCTTCAGGGTCAGCTCACGTGGCTGTCATTTAAAGACAAACTGTTCATGTCCAGAGCAGGCCAATAGAAAGCAGGGATGGGCATCAGATTAGGACTCATCAGTGCCTAAGGAACTCCCAAATTGGAAACTGTTTCTGGTTCACTAGCAGTTGGGTCAAGAGTAAGTCCTTGGGGCCTCCCCGGTGGTGCAGAGGGTTGAGCGCAGCGCTTTGAAGCTGTCCACGGCTTCTGAAACAGCGGTTCAATTCCCAGCTGGTCAGGGAGATGCCCACATGGTGCGACTGACCTCTGCTGCCTCGCCCACTGCTACCCTCAGCAGTGTCTTCGGTCCGTCTGCTCCCTGCTCTGTCTCTGGTGAATTCTCTCACCCTCCCACGCCTCTGACCTATACCCCAGTGCTTGTATAAATAAATAAATCTTAAAAAAAAAAAAAAAGAATAAGCCCTTGGTAGAGCAGGGTTGAAGTGCCTGCACAAGTGTGTCTGGGCAATGCTGACTCACATTATAAGTTGGCTTAATTTTCAGGGAGACTCATTCTGCAGTGAGAATGGAACCTGAATTGTAGATTAAGTTCTGCCTCAACTCACAGGAGTGGCTAACTGTCTCCCGGTCACCTTCCCAGCCCTCCACACCTTAATTTTGTGTGCAGTTGTCTGAAAAGCAGCTCAGGGGCCCAGTTAGAGGTCTTAGAGAGATACTTTCTAGAACCCATTGCAGGGTCTCCTGTTAAAGGCTGATCACATTCTTGAACTGCACTGCCTTGGGGAGCCCATGCTGAGTGATCCTGGGCAGGAATCTTCCAGAGCCTCACTCACTGGACCATCCTTTCTCACATTTGGTGTGAGGCACCTGGAGGTTGAGGGGGCTGGGCATGTTCTAACAAGCTCCAGGCTTGGAGGACCCTGCTTACCTGCCAGAGCGTGTCAAACTTCTTTCCATCGGGGATGGAGAGCTTCCCCGTTTTGTCCTTATCGATGCGGTAGTGCAGCACCTTCCCTTCATGCAGTAGGCACAGAGCGTAGGACCCGTTGTTGTCCCTGGCCCTGATCCTGGAAGAGAGATGGCAGCCTTGTGAGTCCCGCTCCTGCAGGGCGCATGCCCTGGGTGGGCAGCCTGGGCTGTGTCCACTGTGCCCAGCTCACAGCTCAGCAGGGATGGAGAGTCAGAGACAAGAACATGCGGTGGCTGGGGATGGGTGGCCTAGCTGGGGGAGAAGGGGGATGGCGCACATATCTGCTCTCTCCTCCTGGTGGCAAGTGGCCATGTCTGTGAAGGCTTCAGAGCTGTGGTCACACTTTCCTCGGCCTTGTAGTTCATCTCAGAAACAAAGACTGGCGAGCTATGTTGTGTGGGGTAGAACTTTGCTTCAAAAATAAATGTCTTTAAGTTGTGCTTGGCCATGCATGATGATCCAGTCTCTTCCATAGTCTACTGCTCATGGCAGCTGGGGTGGGAGAAGACGCCCAGGCCCTTGGCAGTCTTGGAAGTGCCTCCACTGCCCCCTCCTAACCCAACCCAACCAGGTCACCAGCACCCCAAGCCTGAGTTCCCTTTTCATAGTCACATGGCCAATTAAGGCCAGTTAGCAGCTGTCAAACTAGGAAAAAGAGAAGATAACACACACACAAAAGCTAAAATGTTTTTTTATCTGGGGAGAAATGAGTCCATTGTATAGGGAAGCTGTTTTATAATGTGGGGCTATTTATGAATCCTTTGTTTATGAGATTGGTAGTGAACAAATAGGGCTGTTCTTAACACCAGGCACTAAGAATTTATGCATAAGGAAAAGGAGCAGGTGGGCATATGATGTCCATGAGGCCGTGCCAACCTGTCATTCTCCTTGAGTTAGCCTCCTTCACATCTTCAACCTCAGGTTGTAGAGACAATAAAGAGGATCTGAACAAGGTTTTCTGGATTCGTGTCCAACACCCACACACATCTGGCCTTGTGCCTTAATTGACTTTCTTGTCAAACCTGGCATGGAGGATTGAAGGTTATCAAGGGGAGTGGTGCAATCAGCTCATTAGGAATCTGGGACATGCAAATTAGAATGGAAATACTATTTCACACCCTACAGATTGGCAAAAATTAAATAGACTGATGATAATGGCAAATGTTGCTGGAATGTGCAACTGATTCTCAAAAACTGCATGCATGCCGGCACTTCAGGAATGACCTGGGCTTTCTACTAAAACTAAACCTGCACATCCTTTGAGTGCCAAAAAGCTGCTTCTAGGTTTACAAAATCCATGCATTCTGAGCCTAGAAGGTTCACTGGGGCGTTTATAGCAACCTTTTCTGTGATTACTGAAAAATGTAAACAGCCTAAATGCTCACGGGCCACAGAGTGAGGAAATCCTCTGTCGGGTAATTGTTAACATGATGGAATGTCCAGAACCATACAGTGAACCAGTGGCAGTGAACACACAGCACTCCAGGAGCATAAAACACACGCCACCATTCCACACACACAAATGCCACAAACAGGCCAAAGCAGGTAGTTTCACTTAGAGATGGACACCCAGGTCCTCGGTGGTAGAACTGAAAAGAAAAGACAGAAACAGAGCGAGGCTAAGCTGGACACAGGCTCCAGGGAGTGGCATCCTCAAGCGCAGATGGGTGAGTGGGGAGGACATGTGCTTTCCTGACACCGGCGCTGTGTGCTTTGTGATTACTCATCCAACTGCACATGAAGAGCAGTGGGTCCTTTCCTGTGCTTTACATGTCACACACAAAAAGCATAAAAAAACAGCTGGTGGAAAGCAGAACTAGAGAGTTCCTGCTTCTGAATACACGTCTTCAGAATGCACACAGGTCCTTGAGGAGAAACTCTACTCCGGGGCTCCAGCCAGGTGTCAGGGCCTGGGACAGTGGCAGCAACAGCTACCAATGAACATGCTCTAAAGACCCACAGGCGCAGGGATGAGGTCTTGGACATGCTGCCTGTGCCGCCCTGAGGCAGCTGGCAGGAAACGAGGGCAGAGAAGGGAAACCCACAGGCCCTACATCTGTAGGTGGCGAAGACCAGAGGCTTGGTGACACTAACGGCCGGCAACTGTGGGGTATCCTCTGGCTGCAGGCAGATCCTGGGCTCGGCTATTTTTAATTGAACACATGGGAAGCCCTCCTCTTGTTCCCACCTGTTACCAAAAAGCCTCAGATTGGCAAATTGTTCAGACGCTCAGTGAGGGAAGGGCAAAGACTACTCTTGTGGCCCCTGTTGGTTTGCTGCCTTCCGCACTTGGGTTAATTGGTCACAGGAGTGTTTACAGAAGCCCTAGAATATTTTTCCCAGTGAGCTTCTTGAAAGAAGCAAGCTCCCAACACATTGGTGTTTGGCTATCACAGAGTGAGATCTCAGTGACTTGAATGGAGCTAGGCTGAGAAGTTGGTCTAACTGGTTCTGGTTCTTTATGCCCAGTGGCAAGGTGACTGGCAGAGGCCAAAGGGTAGGAGGGCCACCTCCCCTCCTGGGGTAGACAACCGGAGGAGGTTTTGCATCTCACAAATGCCAAAGTTCTTTTTGCACAGGTGAGTTGGGTGGGGAGAGTATTAGTTCTACCAGGCACAGCCTCAGGTTGGCGAGCTTGCCCTTCTCCACCCTCCTTCTCCACCCTCCTTTCCCTTCTGGATCAGAGATAGTGTGCTGTGGTCATATGGAAGCTGAGGGGAAGTGAGGGCCCCGGAGGTGCTGGGAACCTCACGGCAGCCCTTCCCCTGTGATACCACATTGCATCTGCTGCAAGAAAGAAAGAGCACCTCTCCTGCCAGGCCTCCTCTTCTGTGCATGTTTTTCCATGGCAAAGCAGAACATGGATGGCTTGGGGGGCAGGACGAAGTCACTGTGATTAGTGAGGCCTGCAAATAGACAGGGAAGGGCTCCCATGGCCGGCCTGCAGCATCCTGGCAGTACCAGTGGTCACACACTGACACCTGGACCCTGCTAGTCCTCGCTCAGAAGCAGCTTCAAAGTGGTTAAGTGGCTTCTGAGCAGGGGCACCATAGGGGATCCAGGAAGGAGAGGAGAGAGGGAGATTACCTGTAGAGTGGAAAGCCCCCATTCAGAAGAGATCACAATCCCAGAGATCCATGAAAGTGCTTCTGCCTTGTACCATAAATGCAGGCACATGTGTCTTCCATGCAAGGAAAATTAACTAGTACAGATCACAGGCCAAATCCATGGCCAGACCATGTCATTCCTTCTCGCCATTTCTAAAATATTCCCACAAATTCCCCCTCTCTCTTCCTCTGCCCCAACTTGTGAAAGTGGAACTAGGTCATGCTTTGCTTCTTCCAGCTTTATGGACAGCTTGATCAGACAGCAAGTTGATACTGATATTACCGCTCCCTTTGAACTTTTCACTTCTGACAGGTCGTGACTCTGTGCTGACCTTTGGCCAAGAACCACATATATCAAATAAAATGGCACACTTTGATCAATGATGGCAGCATTGAGGCTCCAACAAAACCTCATTTTTCATGTGGTGTGGGAGCTCCTACAGCAGTCACATTCATTAATGAACTAAGACAAACCCGTAATTTACTTTTGAGATCTAAGAATATAACAAAAAGTAAATTGAAACTTGGACAGGGAAAAGTGAGTGGCAAATAAGAGCAAAAAAAGCATGAGTTTGACCTAAGGACAAGCGCCAAAAGCAGTGGATGGGGGCACCATCCCAGGCCAGTGCAAGGTGAGCTCCTGAGCCAAGACTCCCACCCTAACGCAAAGGCTTGTGAAGATGTAAACCTCTTCAAGCCCGAGGATAGCATTCCTGATGCAGGACACTCGGGATTCCCACAGAGAAGATCAGTCAACTCTGAGATCAACAGTGTTGCTCAAAACACAAGGAAATATAAGCTTGAGATAGAGGTCAGGAAGGGAAGGAGCCAAGAGGGCCAGAGATATCTACCCCAAGCACCTTCAAAATAAAGCACACAGACTATGAAATGTTCAAGGGAGCAAAAGGTGGAATCATAAAAACTAGGAAGCAATGAGATAGTCTCAGAAATTGTCAGAAAAAATGAGAACTGCTAGAAATTTTTTTAAATGTAATCAGTGAAAACAAAAAGCAATGGATGAATTTAACAGCAGGTAAGAAACAGCTGAACTGAAAATGACAGAGATAGAAGACAAGTCCTAAAACATAATTTACCAGAGAGTAACACAGAGAAAGGAAATAAAAAATAAGGAAAATGTAAAGGATGAATTAAAAAGGTCCAACAAATGTTTAATAGGAGCCTTTGAAGGAAAAAGAGCAGCAATATTTGAAGAAAAAGAAATTGGCTGAGTACTTTTTCAGGACTGATGAAAGAGTTGCAGGAGGTACAGATGTGTGATCACCACTAGCATACTTTTCTATAAATTGCCTTGTTTTCTTCTCTAACAGCTCAGGTAAGACATGAGTTTCCTTGTTTTATCATCAAGTAAACCGAGGTGCAGACAGATAAAGTTGCCCAATCAACTTGGCTGGGCTTGTCTGGTTCCCTCCTTTCAACTTCTTCACTTAAGTTTCTATAAGGAGAACTCATTTTAAGGTTAATTCTATTTCAACCAGTGAATTACTACACTACTTGTAGTGCATTCCCAGGATGGTTACAGATCCTCTGGGGAACTATGAAAATCTCAAATTGTCACGGCTCTTCATCCAGCGTAGGTAGGCAGCAGGTGCAAGGATGGTTTCCAGACCTGCAGCATCAGCATCCCCTGGTAACTGGTTAGAAATGCACATTCGTGGGTCATAATCCAGATATAGTGATTTAAAAGTGTGGGGTGGGGGACCCAGAAATCTGTGCTTTAACCACTACTGGGTGGTTTGCACACACCTGAACCAATCCTTATATCAGTTTCTCTGGACTTGGTATAATCCTGGCAAACCAATTGAAAGTGCTGCTTTCACTGTATATCCTTTGTCCTTGCCTACCTTTGTTTTTTTTTTTTTTTTAAGATTTATTTATTTATGCATACAAGAGCTGGGGTACAGGCCAGAGATGTGGGGAATGAGAGGATTCACCAGAGACAGAGTGGGGAACAGAACAGGCAGACTGACTGAAATACACTGCTGAGGGGAGCAGTGAGTGAGACAGGAGAGGTCTGCTTCACCATGTAGGTTGCTTCCTGAACAGCTGGGGATCAAACTCATGCTGCAGAGGCTGTGGATAGCTTCATAGTGCTCTGCTTAACCCCTTGCGCCACCAGGGAGGCCTCCTAGTCTACCTTTGTTCCTTGCTCATAAGGAATATAAGTGAGCATTCTTACAAGCTGTCTCAAAGTCTCTGAAAAATGTATCCCATGTGAATACATATATCAACCTTGTACCCAGTAGCACTTGCATTCCAAAGGATCATGAACATCTAGTTCCATAAGGAAGCATCCACCTGTGATTTGGCCCACCTGGTGCGGCCCAGGAAGGGGCAGGCTCTCAGCATTGGTGGAAAGGACTATTCTAGTACTCAAGGGAAACAGCTCTACCATCTAGTATACCCCAGTGAGGCCCACTGTGGACAAGGGCATATTGACTCTAGTTTTCACACCTCCGATTCTGGGTGGACACAATCTTTTTCCTTAGAAAGCAGAGCCACTGAATGGCACAGAGAACAGTACCCACTAGACCATTGATTACACTGTGTGTTACTTTACCTGAAGGGCCTCCCCCAGGCCCTGCTCAATGAATGAGTGAATGAGTAGGTGTGTGTTTGTATGTGGCAAAAAAAAAAAAAAAAAAAAAAGAGGATGATGCAGGCTGTAAGGACAAGCTAGGAAAGGACATGGTAGAGAATGGAAGGGGACGGAAGGGAAGCGAAGACCAGGGGAGCAGAGGAAAGAAAGGAAGGGAGGGAGAAAACAGTGAAAGCACCACACTCATATTTTCAAGTGGCTAATGAAGAAGGAAGGACTCAGATTGAAGTGTTAATTTCCCTTTGAAAGGGATGGGGAAGGAAGGTCAGAACAGCAACTGACTTATTGTCTTTCAGGTGCAGCTTACACAGAGCACACTACAAAGGGGGTGGCTTGTGGGGGCGGGGAAGGTGGCCACCCAGTGCGGCCAGCTCGGTCCGGCTCAAGCTTCTGCACTGTCTGTGTCTCAGCCTGCAAGGGACAGCTTACCTGGGGATGATTCTAATTAACGTGTTAAAAAGCCATTGTGGGAAAGGAGTGTCTTGCTGCCCCACCCTCATGTGCGGCAACCACAGGCCACCAGAGTGGACGCCTGGCCCATCCCCACTGCAGGATATGGGACAGTCTTGCAGCCTCGGGGCTGGTGAACCCCACAGGCCACAGCCCCTCCCTTTCTCGTGCACTCTCTCGCACATGTGTCCCTTAGACCATCAAACTCAGACTTTCTGGGCTTCCTCTCTGCCTGGGTTTCTCACCTTCCCTCTCAGCCATTGCATGGCGAACACTCTTCATGTCTGCAAACTGTTGTGCCTGATCTCAGATCTGTTGCTTGGCCTGCCTCTCCCTCCCCTGCAGAGCCCTCAGAGCGGCTGCCCTTCCCCCATGCTCTACACCCCCAGAGGCCAGCCAAGAGGTCAGGGTCTTCCTTAGGACTGAGTGTCTCCTGGATGCCAATGACCCCGGGACTCGGCACAGAAGCTCAGCAAAGAGCACCTCCACCTCTACGCTGCTGTGCAGTTCAGTTCTGGAAAGTTCCCTCTCCAGTGGTCCTCTCCTTACTCCATTCACATCCTATCCCCATGGCAACACTTGGCCGGGCAGTCACCAGGCACTTCCAAAATAACATGTGCACTCAGTGCCAGGGGCACCAGCGTTGGCCTTCCACCCTCTCAAGAGGGTCATGTGGGAAACCCAACAGAGGACACATAGCACAGTGGCCTGGTTTGCCTCAGACAATATCACTGGTGCTTTCACTCTCAAAGTGCCCCTGAGTGGACCGTTCATTGCAGGGCCCACCCAAGAAGGCGCTTCCTGTCTGGTCTGCTGCCCGCACCACACACTGCTTGTTACTCCGCCCGAGAATCTGACCACCACGGTGTTGGCCCCTAGGTGCTAAACAGACTTCCTGCTGCCCAGGACAGGATACCCTTATTTTCCTGTGGTGCTACCTCTTTTGTCCTCACTGCTCAAAGCCTACTCCGAATGGCGGGAGCCAGGCTGCACTCACAGCCGTCAGAGCTCGAAGGACTGTGAACAAGCGAACATAAATAGGAAAAAAGGTAATACTGACAGTCCTGGGGTGGCATAGTTACACAGGATGACATGAGGGGTGGAACCTGAGGTGTTATCTGACACCCTCCTCAGGGCAGTTAGCCTGGCGCAGACAGGGCCGACCCCATCCTGGCACAGTCTCCTCTGCCCCCATCACCAAACTGCATATTAGGTAGAATGCAAAAATGTTTTATTGAATGAAAGACTATTTTTGTAGTTTTTTTTTTTTAAACAGCAAAATTCTAGTCAGGAAGGACAAATGACAATGAAATGGCCCTAGTGACATCGGTTTGATGACTCCCAAGTTCTGAAATACCACCTTTTCTTTGTAACAAGAGTTCAGTTCTGGGGCCTCCCTGGTGGTGCTAGGGGTTAGGCACTGCCCTATGAGGCAATCCGCGGCCTCTGTAGCGCAAGTTCGATCCCTGGCTGGCCAGGGAGCAACCCACATGGCGAGGCAGACCTCTCCTGACTCGCCCGCTGCTCCCCTCAGCAGTGTATTTCAGTCAGTCTGCCTGTTCTGTTCCCCACTCTGTCTCTGGT
Source organism: Talpa europaea (assembly GCF_964194135.1). NCBI lineage: Eukaryota > Metazoa > Chordata > Mammalia > Eulipotyphla > Talpidae > Talpa > Talpa europaea. The sequence continues at coordinate 104,886,649 of NC_140074.1, read as the reverse complement.
GAATCCTCTTACCCCCCACATCTCTGGCCTGTACCCCAGCTCTTGTATGCATAAATAAATAAATCTGAAAAAAAAAATAGTTCAGTTCTTTGGAGAGTCACCACCTGCATTTGGTCGTTTCTTACTTGCTTTTGGGTCTATAAAGTTTGCAAGGACTTTAGCCAAAAATAAGGAACTATTTATTGGACACTACAGAAAGTGACAATTCCATTTTGTTTTCTTTTACAGGATTGGGGTTTTTAGTGTTTCTGACCTAAGTTGCTTTACATGATGAAAGGAGGGGGTCACAGCACAGCCCTGCTCAACAGCGGGGACGACCACTTGGGGCGACTTGTGCACAGCCTTAGCAGCCCGAGTGAACCGCATGGTGAGAAATTTCAGCACGGGGGGCCCCGAGGCCTGTCGACACAGACTCCTCCAGCCCAATGTGACCACACGGAGGTGTGTGTATGATTTACAAAAGATATTTAATCACAACCAGAGGCAGCCACCCTTTCTTCCAACTTCCATTCTCGAAATTGACACTGGCCCTAATTGTGAACACACATCAGAGGAGGGTTGGAGTTTTCTATTTTCTATACACACCAAAAACACTCAATATTGTCAAATAAGAGGTGAACACTACAGTCTCAAGGTGCAAAATATCAAAGGTGCTATAGAGATGTGTCAGGCAAAAGAATTATATTTCTTTTCCTAAATTTTGAGTATTTTGATGAATTAGCTTAAAATTTATAATTTACTGATTTTTCCTCACTCTAATCTACATTTTATTTTGTACCTAATTGTGTGGATTTTTTCTTTTTTTCAAAAAGAGGGTGTCCAATTGTACAGGCTTTTCACCCTCCCCACCCCACCAGAATTCTGGATCCTTCCTTTCAGGGAATGGATATAAAGTTTTTAGAAAAAATATGCTTTGTTTCCCTTTTCTAACAAGTTCATGTGTTAGTCATGACAGAGCTGTGACTAATTTCTCAAAATGGCAAACAGTGCTGTAGTCTCACGACCCAGAGACAAACCCCAGTACGCCCGGCTCCTGCCGCCAGCCCTGTCATCACTAACAGTTGAACAAAGAATTGCTAGACCCACCGTGGCAGTTCCTGATTCCAGGACACAGCACCTAGGCTGGAGGTGCTGTCTGCTGCTCACATTTGGCCACCAGACCCTGCTTCTCACAGAACACCCCAGATGGGCTTAAACGGCAGACTTATTTCTCACAGTTCTGGAGACCAGAAATCTGAAGTCCAGATGCTAGTAGATCTGGGCCTGGTGAGATCTTCCTGGCTTGTAGATGGCCACCCTCTTACCATGTCCTCATATGGACATGGTGCCTTGCATGGGCACGCAGAGAGCACGCCAGTCTCCACCCTTTCATACAGGGACACTAATTACCCAGGGGCCCACCTTCAAGACCTTATCTAAATGTAAATACCTCCCAAAGCCTCACCCCCAAATACCATCACCCGGGGGACCAAGGATTCAACATATGAATGGGGGGCAGCGCAAACATTTAGTTCATGACAGCAGGAGATGAATCACTATTCCAGAAGTGCCACAGAAGACTGCCACAGAATCACTATTCCAGAAGTGCCACAGACACCTGCTGACCTACATTGTACATCTCCTCCGCAAAGTCTCCAGGCCTGCATTTGTTTCTGCAAGTGCAGTGCCTGACAGCTTTCTTCCCAAAGTAAGTCCACACTGGTCCTCCCCTGGTGGCGTAGGCAGTTGAGCACTGCGCTGTGAAGCTGTCCTCAGCCTCTAGAGCATGGGTTAGATCCTAGCCGACCGGCGAGGGTCCCACATAGCACTGTAGACCTCTCCCGTCACGCCCGCTGCTCCCCTCAGCAGTGTATTTAGTCAGTCTCCCTGTTCTGCTCCCCGCTCTGTCTCTGGTGAATCCTCTCACCCTCCTGCGCATCTGGCCTGTACCCATGTTCTTGTATAAATAAATAAATCTTAAAAAAAACAAACAAACAAAGTAAGTCCACACTTCACAAGTCCCTGAATTTGGACAAGCAGAGCGTCACACCATGCATGGGGAATAGAGCAGTGGGGTGGGGGCCAGTGGCAGTGGAGTCCCTGGATGTGTATTTTGTGGGGTCTCCTCTTGGCCTATGTCTGGCCCTTGTCTCCAATGTGCCTGACAACCATGGATAAGCTCCTCTGTGCTTAGGTCTTGTCTGAGAGTCAAGGAATTGGCCCCACTAGCAATGAAGTCCCTCTGGTTCAGGTATTTTGCTGCTGCAAACAGTGTCACCCTATTCATGAAGAGAGAGAACTGGAATCCCAGTGGGTCAGGTTGCCGAGCCATGGTCCATATGGGTAGTTCAGTTTGGGTTTCTGGAATGTATCTTCTGCATTTTAAATTAGGTTTCACACTTTTTGAAATATGCTGTCTTTGCATCCACGGTTTCTCTGTCTGTTAGATCAAAGGTATTTCTGGGTGGCCACAGCGTGTTCTAGCAATTTTTTGTTCAAACTGTTAGTCGATTTGTATAACCGTTGCTTCCAATGTGGTGTTGTCAAACTGAGACAGTGGAGGTTATCAGAATGGTGAAGACAGCTGCTTTGTATTACTGATACATGCATTCAGAATAATTTCTGGCATTTTGTTTGCCTGCATTAGGCAACCAAACTGGTAGAATCCTATCACTCAGTTTGTGGCTTACAATGCAAAAGTGACCTTTCAGCTCTGTGAAGTTTCTGTTTACGGCATGATGTGAAGAATCAAGTATGAAAATACGAGAATTTATTCTGGAACGCCTGGTTACATTGAGGTTCAATGTAACAAGACCACTGCTTGGGAAACATGCACTCCGGTGCCATGTTGGGAGTGGTCCCCTTGGTTGGTCCAGGGCAGGAGCTACTGGGCAGCACCCCCTCATTTAAGTGGGGAGCAGGTAGCCCACCCTGACCACAGCTGTTCCCTGATGAGTGAAGGAGCAGGAGTCCGCACCAGGGAGAAGGCTTGTATTATGCAATTTGAGGCCAACATGCTCTGAATGCAGTCTGGTGACATTTGTGTCAGATATACTTTCAGGACTTCCCTGGTAGTGCAAGGGGTTAAGCACAGCACTGTGAAGCTATCCGCAGCCTCTGCAGCATGAGTTCAATCCCTAGCCGGCCAGGGGGTACCCACATGGTGCAGCATATCTCTTCTGACTCGCCTGCTGCTCCCCTTAGCAGTGTATTTGTCATTCTGCCTGTTACGCTCCCCACTCTGTCTCTGATGACTCCTCTCACCCCCCACACCTCTGGCCTGTACCCCAGTATGCAAAATAAATATTTTTAAAAAACAAAAATACTTTCTTAGAATATGGTAAAAGTCCAAACCTCGAGGGAAATGAGCTGAGAGGTGCCACATTAAGGGAGAAGTGTCTCCCCAAGAGGATTTCTGTTGGTGGCCATAGTGCATCCAACATCACTGTAATCATCCCAACCACTGCTGTGTGCCCATGGGAATGTTCTCTTCTTGTTGCTAGGGTCATTTTTGATAAAAGAATATTGAGTTTAAACTCTTTTTTCAAATAAGAGGCATTATGGTAAACCGGGAGGAGCATTCTTTAAATAGATGTCTATTCAAAAAACACTTCTATTTCAAGGAAAAGTTCAGCTTCATCTGAATGTGACTCCACATGCCTGGCAGTGATGCTGCACTGCTGTTTGTAAGTGCCCAAGGCAAAGTGACAGATTATCTGAGGCTCTAGTTAACACCTGCAGGTCACACTCAGTGAATGACAAATACAAGGACCCTTCGAGGTGTCACCACGAGGAAGCAGGCTGCCCCCCACCAAGACGACACCTCACTGCTCCTACTCACAGCTCCTGCCCCAAGAAGACCTGGCCCCAAGACCTCTAATGCCGAGGCTCACACTGACCGCCCAGGGGACAATGGGCAGCGCGCTGATGCACCCCTCCTTCCTGAGGACCCTGAGGCTGGAGGGCTGCTCACTCTGCTGCAATCAAATAGCTGCACTAGCTGAACTACCCTCGGAAAACTCCCTTTACTTTCTGCCTTGTGGGCACTTAGTCCCAAGTAAAAGCAGAAGTAAAGTCAGAGATCTCAGGGACATGGGAGCGAGCAAACTGGAATTCTGCCTTTGGGTGGATAACCACAAATAACGTTGCACGTCCTGCCATTAAATGCAGAATATGCGGTCCAGTAACATTTTCTTTAAACAACATGTCCCTCAGTGGCCAAATAGGGCAAAACAAACGCTGAGTTAAAAGTGACAGCTTTGATTCCAACACGAGTTTTGTCAGATGACAGCATGTGACCCCTTCCCTGGGGTCACATGGAGTCCAGTAATAGGGCAACTCAGTTTCCCCTAACTGTCTGAGCAAGCCCGGTACAGGAGGATAAGGGAAATGACATAATACTTACAAGAATTTTCCATTTATCTTTGATCCTATTAGGACAATTTGCTCAGATTCATCCCGAGAGATTTTTCCATGGAACCAGGGCATTTTTTCATGGGCTGTGGTGGCAATGAGCTTCTCCAACTGAGGTTTCTGGCTGATGATGGCCTGTTCCAGAGCTTGACCCTACCAAGGAAAGCAGAGAGATACTAATAAACATGAAAAAAAAAAAACCACACAAAAAACCAGAAATCCTTCCCAACTTGTCCTAATTCATGAAAAGGTAAAATATGATCAAATTATTTATTCATTTGTTCATTCAATCAATAGATAAAACCAACAAGATCTTTTTTTTCATTTTTTTTCTTTTTTCTTTTTTTTTTTTTTGTGGGACCCTCGCTAGCGGCCAAGGAACGAACTGCTGCGCCACCAGGGGAGGCCCACCAACAAGATCTTTATATATTATTTAAGCACCTGTAAGCATATCAATAACAAAATAGATTTTAAGTCTATGGAGATTGGACTTTGAAAAGTCAGATGTGGCAGAGGCCATCTGGTATACCACATGAGACCTAGAGATGGGGCCTCCCGTCAGCTGCTCACTGCCTTCTAGAGCTGACGGTTCAGTGTCTCAACCCTTATGACCACAGAGAAGACTTAAGATGAGTGCAACCAGGAGACACGTGCTTTCCTGCAGCCTCCAGGAGTTCTGAGAGCTAACCCTGTCTGTGGCCAGTGAGTGCAGGAGATGGTCACCGACATGGAGAAGATAAAGCTCAGCAGAGCAGATGTGGTAGCAAAGAGGACAAAACCAAGAAGAGGCGGGCAGAAGCTCTCGGGGGCAGGGGGGAGAGAGATCCTCCATGAGCACAAGAAGAACCCAAGTCTGATTATTTAAAGTCATAAAAGAACCAGAAGTAAAAACAAAGCAATGACTGAGCCCCACTAGGAGATGGGAGATAGGGAAGAGAGCAGGAGGTGGTATGGTGATTTGCTCATGTTTCACAGCCATAGTTTACATACAGAAAGGTATTTGAAATATGGGAGTAGAGGTCAGAGTGAGGATGTGCAACACTTGTCTGCCAAAACAGAGCAAACCACTGACATGTAGCAATGGCCATTTTCAAGCACACTACTCTGAAAGAAGATAGTCGGCGAAAGGTTCCATGCTATGCAGGTCACACTGGAAGGGGCAAAGCTATCGGGGTAGAAATTAGATGAGAGGCAGCAGGGGCTGGGGTCAAGGTGAGCATAAGGGTGTTTTGGTGCCTGTTGGCTGATAGAACTGTTACCTTTGTTGATGGGGGTTCACCTGAGGCTATGTGTATGCTGAAAATCAAAACTGTACACCTAAAATCAAAACTGTGCAGCTGGTTAAGCATGGTGCTGTGAAGCTATCCACAGCCTCTGCAGCGCAGGTTTGATTCCCGGTGGGCCAGAGAGATACCCACATGGCATGGTAGACCTCTCCTGCCTCGTCCGCTGCTCCCCTCAGCAGTGTATTTCAGTAGATCTGCCTGTTCCACTCCCCACTCTGTCTCTGGTGAATCCTCTCACCCTTCCGTGCGTCTGGCCTGTACCCCAGTTCTTGTATTAAATAAATAAATCTTTAAAAAAAAAAAAAAAAACCTCATATTTAAAAAAAAAAAAAGGATGACGCTTATTGTGTGTAAGCTACACCTCAATAAATCTAATTCACCTGACTTTAAAGAATAAAAAAATGGTTTAAGACACATCTAATAAACACTAATGAAAAATACTGAGCACACAGTATACTACTGTCTGCAAGGTTGAATTTAGTGCTGAGCATATTAGAGGAGTCCACAGAAGCTATTGTATATAATCCTTAGGAAGCCTATACTATAGACCTACAAGTATTAGATAACACAGCAAAAACCATGATGTGTCCATTGAGGAAATGCAGAGAGATGGTTGAACATGAAAGTCCAGGCAGGTGGCTGCCAATCAACCTGTGGCTTCTGATGTTAAGGGCTATGGAGAGTATGGAAGAAATGCAAACACTCACCCTCGGGGACCTTTCTGGATGACACCTTGTCAATACATACAAATCGAGCACAGCCCACTTAGGATTAATTCTACAGATAGTGTGCAAAAACATAGAAGCGTGGGTAGAGTAGGATGTGACTAGCACCGTTATTTGTGAACAAGAAGTGTCCATCAATAGGCACTAGCTAGATAAATCATGGTGCAGGGTGGGAATATCAGGCAGCTCCCCGCAGGTGGACATAGCTCTGCGGGCGCTGACACAAAGAGCGCTGCAAGCTGTTCTGCTGTTATAAAATCCACTGCTGACAGGCACATGGATGTCTGCCAAGGCCTTTCTGACAGGGCCCAGCATGACCTGGGTGGCAGTGTTTTCCTGCAGTGAAGGCATCCCCGGCACCAAGAGAGGAAAGGATGTCTTCTTGGAGCAAGTTCTTTCTTGACCCAGATTGATGACCAAGGAGTTGGTGCTTATCTGCAACACTGTGGCACAGGTCTGCAGAGAACAGGGTACCTGCATGGAGTTACAAAGCAGGAGAGTGTGCCCAAGGGCCCCCCACATGTGGCCCACCTGCAGGTTCCAGGTCTGCTTCACATATTCCCTGATGAGGTTTTCCTTGAGGTCTTCAAAGGGTCCAGTCTTGGGTTGCACCCCAGATGGCCGGTTGAAGGGCTTCTTGAGGAGGCAGACGAGGCCATCTGACTCCTGGGAGTGATAGAGGCAGAGTTCGGCAGGGCTGCCATGGTTCCTGCCCCCGGCAATGGCGTAGGTCCCGTTCAGCTCCCGCTCGATGGTATAGTGGTGTGCCTTCCTCCCGTGTGCCACAGACAGGGCGAAGCCACCCAGGTAATTGCGGCTCTGGCGTAGTAGATAGAGCCCATCGCTCATGCCACCCTGCACCAGGTAGTCCTCTGCCTCTTCCCGGGTAATGTTGCCGAAGAAATAGGGCAGGTGGTTGGCGACGTCAGCCATGCCTGCGTTGTCCCGTCAGGGACCAAGGGTGCATACAGGGTCTTCCTGGACAACACAGAGATGGGACATTGGTCAGGACATTTGTTGAGACCTTTGGTCCTCCAAAACTGGAGGAGTGCCCTACCCTCTTGGGCTTTGGATGTACAGCTCTAACTAAGCATCCTTTTGGCCCATGTCATCATTAGATTTCCCAGTCCACCCTCTCAATAGGGAACCTGAAAAACTGAACATTGGAAAAATGTGGCCAATTAAATGCTTTTCTTTGGGTGGGGACAGTGAATTCTAAGAGACACATGAAAAAGAGCAAAACAGGCTCATGAACCTGCCTGCTGGTCAGCAGGTGCCCGTGGGTGGGACCCGGATGGCCCTCCAGGCATGGAGATGACCGTGCTGGCCAAGCTACGTGACTAGTGGAAACATTTCTGAATACCCTTCCCCTGAACATCCAGGGTCTACAGTGTATAGTCATGCACTGCAGAAGTGCAGGCTGCATGTACACACCATGTGAAACCATAACCTGTGGCCACCACCTCCACCTGGGAGCTAGGACTGACAAGCTGCTAGCTTGCAGCATGAAAAGTGACCCCCACCCTAGCACCTGGACTCTAACAGCACACTGTCCCCTCCCTGAACCTCTCCTGACCACTTCTGGGCACCAGCTAGGTACTAAAGACACAGCGAGGATTCACATTAGATAAGGGAAGAAATTTCTTGTATTAAACAGATCCAGACTTCAAAAGAGAAGAAAGAAGGTAGCGGCCACATTGAACAAGGAGTGTTTGCTCTCAGCTGTGGTTGTAGATAAGAAGGATATGCATTTCTAGGACACCCAAAGGAGTAGATATTTTACAGAAGGGTCTTGTCACCAGTAGAAAATTATCTAGCTGACTTCATCCGTGCATTTGGGGAGAAAAGTACATGGTCCTTCATGTTGCACACACACATCTCACATGCGCACACACAGACGATCATGTGAACCAGTCTCCTCTCAATATGGATGATCCTGTAGATGGCTGTGGGCATAAGAAAATCTGCCTGATTAAGGTAGTAAAATTTTCTCTAGGCAACACTACTAAATCAGTGCTCCTGAGTTCACTCCTAATAAGACATGCTTCATTATAATTTGATTGTGCAAACAAATTTGTTACTACTTATAACATTTTGACTACCAATGATTAACTTCTCTTCACCCAAGCTTCTAAAAATTCAGTGAAATTTTCCTGTGTTTAGTAGAGTCCACCTTTGCTCTCAAGTCTAAGAAAGCTATTCACAAAAAGACTTGCATGCAGAGACAGCGAGTTGAGGACGACTGCTTTTGGAAGAAGCTCTCTGCCGGCAGCTTCACACAGGGAACCCCCTAAGTGCTCCTTTCCCATGCCCTGTTCCTGCAACAAGCTCCCAGCACCGCTCCTGTGTCTCCAGGAGGTCTCCCTCCAGCCAGCACTTCTCCACGAGCATGCTCATCCCTGGGATCTCTGCCAGCAATCTCCGGCGCTGACTCTAGGTCCCTGGCATATCTGAGCAAGCTCTCCACGAGCTGTCAGCCTGCCCTGGCCCTGACACTGTCCCAGCCAGGAATCTGGGGGGCCTCCCAGAGTCTTGGCTTCTGCTTGGTTCCTTTTTGGAATGGCTTTGGTGCATGCTCCTTTCTCTCGTCTCATCACCACCGCCTGGCTACCCACATTGTCAGTTACACGGCTGTGAGCACCCTGGCCTGCTGGCTGGTGTCCCCTCCCTCCTGTTGCCCCTCCACCAGCAGCCAACCATTATGCAGCTCCATGGTCCTCCCCATGTGCCCCTACCCTCCCCTGCCTGAGTCCTAGGTGGCTTGGTGCACAGACCAACCCCCCATCCTGTACCCTGGCTCTCTCTCCCTGCTGGGGACCGCCATCCTACAGACCTACATAGGGTGTCCAGGGGTGTCCAGCCCCTAGCATGGCTGCCGTCCAGCACTTGCCTCAACTGAAAATACGACTTCATGAACAATAGGCTAAATATTAGCAGACACCTTTTAATTTAAACATAGCTTAACAATGCCACCAGCATGTTTCAAATTCACTGGTTTGCTGCTAACATTTAGGTGAGCACTGGCACTCTGGCGTTCCTCTCACACTGACACGGAGGAGAAGGCCATGGCAAGTCACTCTCAGGAAGCCTGCTGGGGCCCAGACTTCAGGCACATGCAGGAGGTACTCCTGTGTGGCCTGGAGGGTTCATCTCAGCCACCCCAAGGTGGCTCCTTTTGGCTTCCCTGGGGGGTGGGGTGGGGAGAGGTGGGGAAGGCCCAGCTGCTATGCTGTGGGAGGCTCCAGGGCCAAGCAGCCGCCTGCTCACTGTGATTTCCTGTGCTGAGGAGCCGCGGGCTACCGCTGAAAGAAGACGCATTTGGCCGTTGGTGGTTTTGGCAGCAGAGATGGCTCACTGCGAGCTCGGCCCCCGTAGGCTCCTGAACCCACTCCCAGTGTTTCTGTGTGGAGGCTTCCCCACACCGACAAGCAATGCTGGGACATGCACAGGTGTCTGGGAGTTCAGCTCAGTCCTACCTGGACATAGCTTCTGGCTCCAGAGATGCTCGGGCCACAGGAGGCCCCACTCCCCACAGCAAACACCGGTTCCCAGCCCAGGCTGTCACCTGCGTGTCTGATGGATGGCTGTGCATCAGAGGGTCACCACCCCCTCTTTGGGTTCGACTAATTTGCTAGAGTTGCTCACAGAACTCAGAGAAACCTTTTACTAACTAGATGATCAGGTTATTACAAAGGCTCTAACTCAGAAGCAGCCTGATGGGAGAGATAGAGAGCAAGGTATGAGGAAGGGACACAGCTCCTCTCCAGGTGCACAAAGGTCCATGTTTTCACTAAACTGCGAAACTCTGAGCCCCTTTCTTTTGGATTTTTAAGGATCCTTCATTATATAGCCATGATGGTCTAAGCCATTGGCTGTTGGTGACTGATTCAACCTCTACCTCCTCTCCCCTCCCTGGAGGTCGGTCAGCTGGCCCCCATCTTTGGGTGTTTTCCTAAATGTCATCCCATTAACAAAACAAAGACACCTTTATAGTTTTCCTCACTTAGGAAATTACAAGGGTTTTAGGAACGGTGTTCCAGAAAAGGGGACAAAGACCAAATAAATATTTCTTATTATAAATCACAGTATCATAGCAGCTTAGGCACACTCTTGGGTTAGCTAACTGGGGCGGGGGGGGGGGGGGGGCGTGAACAATGTCCACAGAGACCTGAGCGCTTTCTCAGGACTGGTTCCCGCAGGCACCTGCCCAGGCCTTCTGATCTCCAACCTCCTCCCCACAACAACCTCCTCCTGCCTCCTCCCATGTAAGACAGTCCCCTCTGATCCAGCCAACCCCACAAGAGCTCAGCACCAGACAGTTATTCTCATCTCTGTTTTTCGTTTTTTTTTTTTTGTTGTTGTTTTTTTTTTTTGTTGTTGTTATTTTTTTTTTCAGATATTAGCTCTCACCTGCTATGGCAAATTCAAGAGTTTTGCTTTTGCACCATGCCTCGGACCCTAGCCTCCTCTTGAGGAAGAAGCAAAGACTCTAACAGTTGCTGGGATGAGATCTTAGAGCCTTTCAGGCTTTCTCCCTCACTCATCTATATGACAAACCTACTGGGTCAGAAAAAGAGTGTGTTTCCCACCAGAAAAGTCCCTCTGTTGCTGGGACAGGTCCCTTTAGGAGAGAAATGATGTCCTTGCAGTGAGCGTGCACCATTGGGGACTGGTGGTCTAGGAAGAGGTTGCACCAACTGGTTGCCTGGGACACCTCAGTTGCTTCTAAAATAGATCTCAAAGCCCTGGCTTCTTACCCTCCCCTCCGCCGGCGGCCCCCTCCCGCTCATGTCCATGGAAACCCAACTGCTGTCCCTTCCACCATCCTCCTCATGGCCCATTCCCTACAGACTAGTATAGGGACATTCCCAACGGGCATGTCCCCACCCCTGTGATGTCCCAAGTTCTCTTCCTCTTGCCTACATGACCCTGCCTGGTCTGGCTCAAACCCCCTCGACTGTCTGGCCACTTATGCCCATGCTTACCATGTCCAGTCACCCCAATCCTCCTGTCCCAATGCATTGTCCCCAATACCGCATTGTCCTCTGCTTCATTTCCTCCTCCTCAGGCCTGTGGCCTCAGCTCATGTCGCCTTCTCAGAGGAGTGCAGGCTGATGACCGCTCTAAGGAGGCTCCATGCTCCTCACTCATCTTTACATCACAAAACTTAAGGGTTTTATTTCCTTCATTACATTGCACACAGCCCTTAAAGATAAGGGGCTTCCCAGATGGCCACAAACATCTGTAATGGAAGCACGCTGACGTGGCCTCTGAGAGTCTCTGTGGTGCATGCTCATGGCTTTTAGATTAACTCCCAATATGCAGCTGTGGTTTTGGCAGGTGGACAGCACAGAGCAGAGTCACAGCGTATTGGAGAACATTCGCTCCTCCTCCTTACAGATTGTCCAGTCCCCAAGGAAGCCTAGTGCATGCATGGAGCTCACCACCTACTTAGGAGACACGTCTCCCACCTGATCCCTGTCTGTCCTACCCCAGCTTCAATACTCTGCTACCCGCAGGATGCCCAGAATATTCTCAGTCTGCTTTCCTAAATAATCTTTACTTACTCTTAACTCCACACTCCACTCAAAGTTAGCTTAGCCACCATCACATGACATTATCTCAGAGTATTCACCAACCCAATCGCTTTGCTGTATACAATTGCATTTTGCCCTAGGCTCTCTTAAAAGTGTGGCCAGCTTTCCTGCTACTACTGAGCAGGCAGGGACCAGGAATAGCCCTAAACACCCAGGCACATGGCCCCTGCATGTCTGGGCTTGGTGGTCCACGCTTTGTGATCTGTGCCTGGTGCTGAAAGATACAGGCCTGCAAGGCCTCAGCTCCCCAGCACCCACACTGCACTTCTGGCTAATGAAACACTACCCTTTTCTCGGGTTATTAGAGCATACCCAACCCTCAATTTGCATTACTCCTCCACCCTTGTTGTATTCACTCCTTTCCTTCTGTCACCTTTCATTATATTAGCTCTCATTTCTCAACCTGCACAGTAGATCATTCTCCATTGGCTAAAGCAGCTCTGGCATCTTCCCAATAAATAAGATGCACAAATACCCCCTTATAGAATCTATCAACATTATAACCTGTGGGCAAAAGCCAGGACAGAAGAATGGAATCCCCGGGGCAGGGAGGTGTAGCCCGGCCCTGAGCAGCAGGGCAGGGTGCACAGTAGAAGGGCTGCATCCCATCCCAGCTCCGCCTGCTGTGGAGTGTCCACACTACAGTCCCTCACCTGCAAACACGGTGGTGGTAGAACCAAGGTCACCATAACCAACCACAGTCATAGCGGAGAGTGTGGAAGTGCCCACAGCAACTGGGACCCCTTGAATAAGGGCTTTAAATAGAAAATAGGAGCAAGTCACAGTGCAATGGGAGTGGGCAGCCCCAAACTGCCAAGATGCCACAGACATCACCCCCCCAACCCCCTTGAATGAGGGAGAGTAAAACAGAACTAGATACGGTGTTTTCTTGTCTCACCATCCCACCTAGTGCTGGTCAGGGTTCATTTGCATTTGATAATCGGGGGTGGCGGGGAGTTGTCTAGAAAAGAACCTATTTTTTCTCTGGGCTTTGGTTCTGCCTACCTAACTTCAACCCTTCAAGGAGCTACAGAAACAACACAGTGACCACAGTTACAATCTCCCCTTGCAACTGGAATTTCTGGCCCATGTCCCCAGTACCAGGACTAATGATGCCTGGGCAACCTTTGTTCTTTAAAATGCACAGAGTTTGGAAAACATAACTTGAGTAGTCTCATCTTAACAAACAGCAATTTAATAATTTAAAAGTAAGAGTCCAGGCCTCTCCTGGTGGTGCAGGCGGTTGAGCGCTGCACTGTGAAGCTGTCCGCAGCCTCTACAGTGCAGGTTCGATCCCAGGTGGACGGCGAGGGTCCCACATGGGGCGGCAGATCTTTCCCGTCTTACCCACTGCTCCTCTCAGCAGTGTATTTCAGTCAGTCTGCCTGTTCTGTTCCCCACTCTGTCCCTGGTGAATCCTTTCACCCTCCCGCGCATCTGGCCTGTACCCCAGTTCTTGTATAAATACATAAATCTTTAAAAAAAAAAAAAAAGTAATAGTCCATGCTTGCCCAGCATAAACACAGTATTTCCAGTAACAAATAAATAAAGTCGTGTTCCCTGAGGGCAGCCTGAGAGGCACTTGTATGCAGGGAGAGCTGGGTCAAAGAGGCAGACCCGGCCTGTTGAACAGACCTCAGCTTGGAAAGTACTTGTGGGCAACTCAAAGTTCTCACCATTCTGGATATCCATGAGTACACTGACTACTGACCTGGGCTGGCAAAGACATTTTAGGGAGAAGGTGAATTCATAATTCATAAAAATACACAAGCAGTGAATAATGAGGATGAATTGAAAATAATTTTTTCCCAGCCTCCCCCACCTCCTTCAAAGACCTCACCTGACTGACAGAGGCACCCAAGGTTCCCTCGGTATAAGATTATTCTTAATGTATCATTCTGTTCCCTAAAACTGTGTGTACTTCAGTGTTTTTATACCTGGAATATTACCAGAAGGGTTAGCCTATGGCTTTGTACTTCTTCCTTTTAATATCTTTTTTATTTTTTCATTTATTTCTGCATAGAAGAAATGGGGTGTAGGCCAGAGATGCAGGCAGCAAGAGGATTCACCAGAGACAGAGTGGGGAGAAGAACAGGTGGATTCTGAAATCGAACTCAGGCCTTAGTGGTGATAGTGCTGAGAATTAACCCCTAGGCCACGAGGGAGGCCTGTACTTTTTTTAAAACCTTACTTGTCCCAGTTATCAGAGGGAGGCCTGGGCCTTGGATTGAATGCTTCTGCTTTTCTTAATACCTGGTAAAGCATTGTTGCTGCAGGCGTTGCCCCTACACAGTTGGTTCAGCTTTTTTTTTTTTTTTTAAGATTTTTTTTATTTATTTATACAAGAACCGGGGTACAGGTCAGAGGTGCAGGAGGGTGAGAGAATTCACCAGAGACAGAGTGGGGAGCAGAACAGGCAGATGGACCAAAGACACTGCTGAGGGGAGCAGCAGGCCAGGCAGGAGAGGTCTGCTGTGCCATGTGGGTTTCTCCCTGGCCAGCCGGGAATTGAACCCGCACCACAGAGGCTGCAGACAGCTTCACAGCGCGGCACTCAACCCGTTGCACCTCCGGGGAGGACCCATTCAGCTTCCTGGAACAAACATTTGAGATAATGCGTAGGGGGTCAAGATGGTTTCACACCTCTGGGCCACAGAGCCACCTCATATCATCTGGACTAAGAGATGGGGCAGAAGTAAAGGTACTCTGGGAAAACAACATCTGGGGACATCTTGCACCATCAGCAGACCATTTAGGCAAGAAAATCAGGAAGATGCAAAAAGACAGCTCAGCTGATTATGCTGAATGCCCCACAGACTCATCCATGCAAAGCAGCCCCAATAAAATTTGCCTGGGAATTTCCTTTGTGGGTTGAAGCTGAAAAATAAATTTTTACTTAAGTCATATTAAGTAAAAGAAAAACTTCTGTGGGCTTAATTTTCATGAGTGAGAGAGCCCAGCCTGAAGGGAGAGGGGCTGGGATTTCTTAGGTCAGAGACACATATTTTAGAGATAAAATGTGACAAAAGATTAATTTTGTAAACAAAAAGTAAATCCAAGGCTACAGAACATCACTTTACTAGATGATCTGATACTGGAAAACATTATTCAAATCTTTAAACCTGAGTTCTTTTCTGTGCTTTTAGAACTTGAAAGTGCTGAAATCATATCAAGCAAAAACAGATGTTTCTCAGTCAACAGCTGGATATTTCAGGTTCCCCCACACATGCCCAAGAAACTTCTTCTGAGCCTACCTACTATGTCTATCTTGAGGTAATGAGCACAAATCACAGACATTATAACTTGATACCAACATGAATGTCAACTCTCAACATAGTTGGTCACATCTGAGCAGCCAGCCTGTTGTAAGCAGATTTAACTTTAAAATCTACATCCTACCTTCATCCAGTTCTTTGCTGACTGTCTGTTACGTATGGTCCTTTGGCGGTGCAGCATGTGGGAATAACAAGTGACCATCCTGCCTCAGGCCACAGCAGGTGTGAGTGGCTCACATGTGAGGGATCTGGTCCAGACCCCAGTTCTAGCCCAGAATAGTTAGAATACAGGGGTCCACTATCTACACCTCTCCTTGTCTCTCGCGTGACAAACCAGCCCACAAGGAACCTCTTGGTGCGAGCTCTCTCCTGCCTAGTCCTGCACTGTCCCAGCATGGTCCTCAGGGCCGCTCCCTAGACTCAATCCTAAATGTGGTCTTTCTGACCCCACACCCAGTCCTGGACATGGTGGAGGTGGGAGGTGTGGGTCAAAACCCAGAAGAAGTCCTGGACATGAGGGCCCCATACCTGTCAGACTCAGCCCTGGAAATGCAGCCCCACCCAGACAGCCCTGGACATGGCGGAGTGGGGGGGGGGGAGTTGTCTCACCCCAGCTCCGGCCCAGGAGACAGCATGGAAATGGAACTCTGGATCTTAAACAGCCCACCCCCGGAGATTTCAAGCACTCAGGTGTTTAAGAATTCTGTTGTTATCCAACGTTTCATTTCCCAAGTGACAGCACAGGGGCTGTCGGCCTCTAGGGCTTAGGGAGAGAATGGGCCAGGCAGGCCAAAAATGGCCAGGAGGGAGGAAGCCCACTCTGAGCTTTCCCACCAGGCCCCACATCACACAGTGTGCTCACCATGCGGCAGAGGGGTGCACAGGGGGCCTTTTATTCAGATGAGAGTGGGGCTTAGTGAACATCAATAATCAGTGATCATTTCCAGAGGTGTCACTGCAATGCCCTCTCTGGTGCTCTCTTGAGCAGAAGAGGAAAGGGCTGAGCCTGTGTGGGACCTGGGACATCTCTCCAGTGAATTTCAGTCTTTTGCTGTGTTCCAAAAGCCACCCCATCTCTCACTGTCCTCTGGAGAAAGTTCACATGGGACAAAATAGTAGACACAAGAACTCACATTAGAAGTGGCTGATGGTGTTCAGCTTCCAGGCACTATTTGCGTTCCCATCCCTCCCCCTCACCACACAATCGTCACAGGGACCCTGCAGCTGCTGGAGAAGCCGAACTACCCCATTTGAACAAAAAGGACTGAAATCTACAGATAGTTATACGGAACAAATATAAAAATCTACCACCATTTTTTCCCCTAGTCAATTAAAGAACAATTGCTGGCAATGCACAATTGGCGTGACACTATCCTTAGATTTCACAAACTTGTGACATAATACGCATGCTCGAGCTCAAGGTAAGAGGGGCATAAGAAGAGAGAAAGCAGGCCCAGCCACAGGTTGACCAGGCAAGAACTAGCACGGCCACCGGCTGACCCCCAGCTTTTATGGGGGAAAGGGCTGGCTGCAGACCGGGGAAGAAACACACACAAGCCCAGATGTGAACTCGCTGTACTGTGAGCACAAGGTCCTTCCTATGGACGCCCACAGAGGGAAGGGTCCCAAGTCAAAGCTCTGAATTCACTAGATTTCTACACATTGGACCTACCTTCCGTTCCTGGATTCAAGCCTGCAGTCAGAAGCCCAGGACAGCACGGAGTGTGGGAAAGGAGAGAACCCACAGAAATGGAGAGAGAGCAGAGACAAGCCCGGGAGCACTTCCGCTGTTGTGGGTGTCTATAATTAGGGAAGTGCGCCTTCTCCCCAGCTTCAGCATGCAAACCACCCAGAAAGCAGAAGTAGAGATCCCCGGGCCCCTAAACAGGCCTCTTTTAATTGCACATTCAAATGAAGCAACACCATTTTTTTGTCTCGAAGTCAAGGATCCCACCAGAACCACAGTTGAATCTTGGGGTGTGCTGATGGACAGGGCTGAGCCCGTCAGTTGCTGAGACAGGTGGGAAAGGTGTCCCCTGAAAAGTTCTTACTAAGCAAACTTGGTTTTGAATTGTTAGATAGCATGTACCAAAATTTTCTTGGGTATGTTACTATTTTTTTTTTAAAGATTTATTTATCTATTTATACAAGCACTGGGTAGTTAGAAGCACGGGAGGGCAGGAGAATTCACCAGAGCCAGAGAGGAGAGCAGAACAGGCAGAGTGATGAAGTACACTGCTGAGGGGAGCAGTGGGCGGCATGAGAGGTCTGCTGCGCCATGTGGGTTGCTCCCTGGCTGACCGGGGTTTGAACCGGCGCTGCAGAGGCTGCAGGCAGCTTCGCAGCCCAGAGCTTAACCGGTGAGCCACCAGGGGAGGCCCTGTTATTTATTTTTTTTTTTTAAAAGCCTTAGAACATTATAAATACCAAATTCCACCAGAAGCCTTGACCAAATAGGAGGAAAGTCCTAGAAAAGGCCTAACCAGGGTTCTCAGGATCTAATTCACAGTCCAACACTGGCAAGGGTGAGCAGACCAGACCTTTACAACAGGAAGACGGATGGGCCAGTTCAGCAGAGTTGTGACAGCTCTCTCTGACCCTGCTCCTGGGTCTCCTTTTAGACAGTCCGTCCTGGCACCAGCAGGTGATACAACTTCACGCGGGGCCTCTGTCAGCTTGAGACAGGAGGTGATTTCTCAAACATCTACTAAATCACATACTCTGAGCAGTAAGCAGGCTTTCCCATGTCTCACTCCAGCTGTGTCACCTCCCCGACTTGGACAAAGAGCTGGAAGTGGCCAAGCCAGGCTTCGCCCCACAGCAGACAGGGAAGCAGCATGGAGTGTTAGCGTTAGCATGAAATGCCTTTGTCCACCCCTTTACTTTTAATCTATATGTGGCTTTATGTTTAAAGTGAGCCTCTCACAGACAACTTCAAGTTGCAGCTTGTTTTTTGAGTCCCTCTGACAAATGCTATGTTTCAATTGCTATAATTAGACAATTTACATTTAAAGTAATTATTGCTTTAGTTGGATTAGTATTTACCATGTTTGTAACTGTTTTTGATTCATTACATTTGTTCTTTGTTTCATTTTTCCTTTCTTTTCTATGGATCCCTAAACATAAAAATCTCTTCCTTTGTGACAGTAATTTCCAGGTCTTCCTGTCTCATCACACCTGAGGAAAACATGACTCAGGCACTCTAAAAACAAGGTTTCTTTAGGTACAGTACACGACAGTGGAGGTCCTCTTGAGATTGAGATCCAGTGGATTTTCTTTCCCTCAAGTCCATACACAGCCTTCAGCAAGTCACCAAAATATTTAAGACTTCCTACCAATCTATGGTTCTGGCAGTTTCTGCTCCTGAGAAGCAGGTTTTAGTGTCTTTGGCTGTGCCAGTGTCTCCAGTTTTCCAGATGGCAACCTGCCCTGAGATTCTGTTTTCTCAGAGTGAAAAAAAAAAAGCATTGTCGGGCCTCCTTGGTGGCGCAGCGGTTGAGTGCTGGGCTGTGAAGCTGCCCGCAGCCTCTGCAATGCCGGTTCGATCCCGGGCTGCCGGGCAAGGGTCCTACAAGCGCACAGACCTCTTCTGCCACCACTGCTCCCCTCAGCAGTGTATTCGTCAGTCTGCCTGTTCTGTTCTCCGCTCTGGCTCTGGTGAATTCTCTCACCCTCCCGTGCTTCTGACTACCCAGTGCTTGTATAAATAATTAAATAAATAAATAAACAAACAAACAAATAAATAAATAAATCTTAAAAAAAAAAAAGCCTTGCCTTTCAATACTTACATATTTCTTTTTTAAAAAGATTTATTTATTTACGCATACAAGAACTGGGGTGTAGGCCAGTGGTGCAGGGGGTGAGAGGATTCACCAGACACAGAGCAGGGAGCAGAACAGGCAGATTGACTGAAATGCACTGCTGAGGGGAGCAGCGGGCGAGTCAGGAGAGGTCTGCTGTGCCATGTGGGTTGCTCCCTGATCGGGGATGGAACTCGTGCTGCAGTGGCTGTGGATAGCTTCAGAGGTTGTGTTTTAGCCCCTTGCACCACCAGGGAGGCCCTACCTCCATATTTCTTTTAATGTAAGACTCTCACAGTAGGAGCTGAATCCTTTGTTCCCCTTTACTTGGTGCCTATCCTACAACAGGTGGCTGGTTAAAACTTGTCAGGTAAATGATGAATGAATGTGCAATTGAGATGTGATTATTCTATAAGAGATAGTCCAGAAGCTTTTATCATATGAAAGAATGAATGAATGACCCGGATGTGATTATCCTTTGATGGTTGACAAACTATGGCAAATGTATGTCTGTATATATGAATGAATAAATGAATGAATAATCCAATGTGCTTATCTGGACCATAAACATCTGCTAATACATGAATGAAGTGAATGGCTGAGATGTAATTACAGTCATATCTGAGCAGAAGCCCCTATTGCTTATCTCAAATCAAAGACCGATTATAGGTGGTTCAGGTCCCAGGTCCAGGCTACCCCATTTCAGTCCATATTACTAGAGGTCCAGCATCTTCCAAGACACAGTGCATTTCCTGTCCACATTTCTGCCATGAGCCCTGACCTATTTCTGCCTCAAATTATTAGGTGTATGCAGGTCTAGAATACAGAAGGAAAGAATATTTGTTTTTCATAACTCCCAATACACTGCAGTCAGCAAACTCTGATATGGCCCATTTAGATACTAGTGTTTTCTACCAGGCTTACGACTGAACCATCAGCTTGTTCCAAATTATGGATATGCTACAGGACTCAGCACCTGAATTTCCTTTTTTCCCCCTTACATATAACCTTAACAAAACTTTGTGTCTAAATAAAAAAAACCTAACAAAACACATTATCTACAAAATCAGGGTCCTTGTGTTCTGAAGACAATGTTCAATTCACACAGCTTAGTAATGAAGTCACCATGCCACCCATGAGGTCGGTTTCACCATCTCCTCATGTTACAGTGGAGGAAACTGAGGCTCAGCTATCTGGCTCAGAAGAGTAAAGCTAGTTTTGGGACCCAGGGGTCTGGATAGGACTGGGACACATGACCCCTAATGGATGCATTACATCTGGACTAGAGGTTTATAAGTACCTGATAAAACCCAAAGCCTTGGGCCTATTTCCAGTGAGGAACTGGAAACTCTGCCCCAAGAGTTGTTCAAAGGAATACGTGGCTTCCTGGGCATGTTCCAGATGTGGCCCCATCTCCTTAGCCCTGAGCTGGATGCTGCAGAAAAACATTGCTGTCACCAGACAGCCTTTAGAATGAGCCTTTGCCAATGTGGCCTGGGCTAGGCTAGGTGAGTGAGCAAATACTCACCCAGTGAGCCTGGGGGCCCTTTTGTGGTGCGTTGTACATATTACATCCCCACTTATCTCTATCTGTGCAGGTGGAAGGGAACCTGCCAGAAGAGCGGTCTCCGGTTATGAGAGGTGATGAGGGAGAAATATCAGTTATGAAAAATAAGTTATTCTTTTCTAAGATAAAATTATTCTTTCATAAGGTAAGATGAACAGTTGTGTGAGAATTAGAACACTCTTATTTTGGACTTGCTACCAAATTTAAACAGAAATATCAAGTTGATGACCTGACTTTTAACCCTGATGATGGGGCTCTGCCCTAAGAATTGCTTGCTGGTGTCCCTCTGGCAGCAGAACAGTGACAGGTGCACAGTAGGCACTCAGGAGACTGTCACTGTATTGAAAGAGTACATTTGTTTCAGAAAGATGGCTCTTTATAAAAGTCTAATTTAATTTGCTTTAAAAATTAGCTTGCCTGCTTTGTAGAAGAAAAAAGCAAATTACAGTCAATTCTAGTTATTTGTGGCAATTATGTAATACAAAGTAGCTATAAACACAGAACTGGTGAACCCCAAGCCATTGTTCCTGGGGAGATGCAGGGTCAGGCTTCTGTTTAAAGATGTCTTGTTTTGCATAGAAAGTTGATCCATTCACACTGACTTCACCTCCAACAGCCCACAACTCATGTCTGAACAAAATATTTCCCACACATGCATTTTCTCTGCATTTGGACTCACTAGACAGCCCTCTATATTATGCTTGTGGGTCATTTTAAGCAGCATCACCACCAACAAAAAGCACAAAAGGGCCTCCCTGGTTGCGCAGCGGTTGAGTGCTGGGTTGCGAAGGTGCCCGCGGCCTCTGCGACGCCGGTTCGATCCCTGGCTGCTCCCCGGCCACCGGAGGAGAGTCCCACACGGCGCGCAGACCTCTCCTGCCACCCGCTGCTCCCCTCAGCAGTGTACTTCGGTCCTTCTGCCTGCTCTGCTCCCCACTCTGGCTCTGGTAAATTCTCTCACCCTCCCGCACTTCTGACTGTACCCAGTGCATGTGTAAACAAAAAACAAACAAACAGTAAATAAATAAAACATGCCTCTGTTAAAAAAAAAAAGCACAAAAATTCAGGAAATGTGTCACTCAACTGACTGCACACAGGAGAGGTGGGGGATCGCCCATTCACCTCCGCAAGGAGTATGTGCATTGTGTGACTCAAATGTCCCTCAAGGGCCATGAAAACACCATGGATTCGGGGTTACAAATACATTTTGGTGAGCAGGCATGCTCACAACTATAGAAACCTCAACTATTGCAGAGCAACTGTACATTATCTCCTATAATACTGAATGTAAGCCTTAGATTAATGCTTTATCCATTTTGATATTCTAGGATCACAAGGGACTTTGGTGGTTGCAAACAAACTAGATGGGGAAGGACAGGTTATGTCTAGATTCATGAAAGGATGACCAGCTGCTAATACTTTGAAAAGTTGTATTTCTATTGGTCTCAGCTCCTGATAGTTCCATCCCCCTGTTTGTTTAGCTTGCTGACAAGGTGCTTTCTGGCCCCCTCAAGATGAAGGCTTCACTTAAATCACCAAATGTCAGTCCATGGCGCATGATACATTGGTCTGGCTTGTACGTTGATAATTGCTGCAGATGAGCCATACAGTTCCGGAGGCATAATCAATGCGCTGTCCATGTAGCAATAAGGCAAACGCTCAAGTTGTTGGGTGAGATAATTAACAGACTATCAGACAGCCTGGCTTGATAGGATAAAGATGTCGTGATCCTCTTCTCTCTGAAGTCACTCCATAACAAGAACAAGGTAGAGAACTGCCGTGGAACAAGGAGATACCTCTCACCATGAACAAGCTACAGGCTAAGAGTCAAATCAGCAAAGGCTGGTCCAGGAGTATGAAGACCCTGCAGGAGGACAACCAAGGAAGTGGGAAGCTATAGAACTCAGTCGGTGGGGCTGTGGGCTCTGCACACAGTGGGGAGCACTTCCTGACTGTGGAGAGGAGATTCTGAATGGTTAGCCTCCCAGAGAAGAAACAGCAAAGTAATATTCTCTCTCTTCCTCCTTTTTCTCCCTTCCCTCCTCTTCCCTGTCCTCTCTCTCTCTCTTTCTCTCTCTCTCTCTCTCTCTCTCTCTCTCTCTCTCTCTCTCACACACACACACACACACATACACACACACACATACAGAGGCATTATTGAGACCAAGGAAAATACCTGTTAGACTGGAGCATGTCTTGGGCCACTCCCTAGCATAATTCGTTTTTATGATGAGGAACCTATCCCGGGTCTAAACACCACTACACTAAAAGCCTAAAAGGAAAAGTCATAGAAGAAATAAATGACACATTGAGAAACACTTTCCAGACAACTCTCCCTGGGGAGATGGAACCACCCCCACATGCTGAGCCCTGGAATTAGACTCAAGTCAGGGGTACACAAGCTGGGGTGGGGGGGGGGGGGTAAGGAAGCATGTCATCAGGGACAAGCTAGCTGAGGTCAAGGGAAAGCAGAAAAGAAATGGTGACTTATTTCAAACAGCAATGAGAGCAGACATTAAATTGTCAAGAGCACAAAAGATAGGAAGGAGTAGCTTGAGAAAATGAAATGGAAATTAACAGAGAGTGAGAGACTACCACAAAACACTGGCAGGACAGGTGATTTAAAATATGCAAGATCAATGTCCCTGAGGTAGATAATTGAAAAAAAAATGATTAGAACAAGTGTTGAGCATTATAATGAAAGAAAATTTCTGCAATAAATGAAGTACTTGTCTCCAGGGACAAAAAGAAATCTTATCCAGGAGCTTATAAAAAACTGAGCCTTAGAATTCTCAGTCAATTCCAAGTCAGAAGACAGGAGCACGGAGTCCTGAGGGGCACATGTCCACCCAGAGACGAGGGTCCAGCATGTAGCCTGGTGGGGAGCCTGTCCACTCCCCTTGGCCTCCGGCTTAAGATGCCCATGGAGGGGGTCAGAGCTGATGCCCCACCAGAGGCCACAGCAGAACTATTCCAGCTTCCAGGTCCTGCATCAAAATCCCTCCACACTTCTTTTCTTTCTTTCTTTCTTTCTTTCTTTCTTTCTTTCTTTCTTTCTTTCTTTCTTTCTTTCTTTCTTTCTTTCTTTCTTTCTTTCTTTCTTTCTTTCTTTCTTTCTTTCTTTCTTTCTTTCTTTCTTTCTTTCTTTCTTTCTTTCTTTCTTTCTTTCTTCATTGTTCATTTTTAAACAGTATTTGAAAAATGTGGGTTTTTTTGAAGAAATATTGTTTTGAAGCATTTTTGTAGGTTTCATGTATACAGCATTATATTTTGACATCTGTCTATGCAGCATGATGATCATCACCCAAAATCAAGTTTCCGTCCACCATCAAACAATCGACCCCCTGACCTACCCTGCCTTCCCCTTTCCCAGTGGGTAACCACCATTTTATTCTCATGATCTAAGAATTTGGGTTTTTTGTGTTTATTTATTTGTTTTGTTTCTTCATCTTTCACATGTGCCCTTATGCTCACCACACTCAAGGAAACAACCTTGTCTAGAAAAATACCCACTGGTAGATGACTGGATGCAGAAAATGTAGTTTGCATACACACTGGAATTCAGCTCAGCTGTTAAAAAACATGAACTCCTGCCATTTGGAACACAGATGGGCCCAGAGGGTGTTATGCTAAGTGCAATAAGTCTGACAGAGAAAGACAAACTCCTATTGGTCCAGATGCAGATACCAACTCTCATGACCTACCCAATCCGGGCTCAAGGGCATGGCTGGCTGCCTGGCGCACAGCGACAGCAAAGCAAAGGGAAGAACCGGGATCTCCACCTGGCTGTGTGTTAGACTCTCCTGACCATCTTTTTTTAAGTAATGGCGACAGGGTCCTGACCCAAACTTATCCAGAACCTCTGGGGTGGGCTGGACATCAGGAACTTAAAGATGCAGCTGGCTTGGAGATCCCTACTCTGGAGTCATGCTTCTGTATGGAAGGTTCTGGGCTCAGGAATGATCCAAATAGAACCTACCACCTGCCAAGTGGGAAAAAGCACCAGTTACTGAACTGAGGGAAATGTAGACAGGAAGGAAAGAATTAGAAGCTTTTCAGCATTCCAAAAAATAAGAAAGGTATCATGCAGGAAAGCATTCCTTAGTTGAAAAACTCTCCCTCCAAACACAACCTTCTGGGCATGCTAATTTTGTGCCACAGCTGTCCTCCCCATTGAGGAGCAGGCTGGCTGGGGCCTGCAGGAGGCTCAGGAACAGCATGTGTTGCTGCATTTCCTGAGGTCAGGCTGAATCATGAAAGGAAGGGCTAGAATTTGCAAGCCTTCCAAACAGCTTCTCTTGGGGTATTTTATCTGTCCTCAAATTAAGCAGCACAGGAATTCCAGTGACAGGAAAACTGTGTCTCTCCAACCCCACAATGGGGATGAGGCTGAGGCTGAGCCCCAACCAAGGGATAGTGCTGGTGCCCAGGGGAGGGGTATGGGGCTGCTTGTCACCTCCACCTTCTAGGTGTGGCACCTATAGGGTGCACCGCCTCTCAGCGCAGGGGGCACATCCTCAGAAATAAGTTGCCTTCTCTTGTATGTGAAGGAATAGAACCTGTTCATGTGGTCAGTTTTACATTTTCCCCATTTGCCTTAATGAGGAACACATTCCTGCTTCAGCTCTTCTCTTTGAAATGAACAGAATCTTGTATTGCAAATTTTTTTGAGAAAATGGTGTTGGATTTTTTTTTTTTACAGCAAAAAATTAACAAACTTTAAGGGTTTCTCCTATTATCTCAAAATCCTCTTATTTAACAAGGCTTCTTTCAGAAGCTATGCTGAACCAAGCATGCTTAAGCTAGGACACAATAATTATGTAATGTTCTCCAATACTGGGATCTCTTCAGACAGTTCCCAAGCAACAGTTAGGAGCCACTTTAGTCTCTATGCAACTCATCAGTGATGTGTCACTAAGCCAGCTTGCAATGGGCTGTGTGATGTGTGTGCGTGTGGGTATGTTATGTGCTCGTGTGTGCATATATGTGGTGTGTTCTGTACATGAGTGGTATGTGCAAGTACATGCAGGCATGTGCATGCCTGCTTGAGTGTGATGTGTGTGCCCTGTGTGACTGTGTGCCATAGGAATGCACATGTGTAGGGAGGGATATGCACGTGTGTGTGTATGTGTTGGGGAGGCTGTTTTGTGTAGTAGGACACCATCACTGGATGAAAGGTCCAGATCCTGTGGACAGCACTTGGGGGCTCATTCATTGGAAGGATGAGGGACTGACTCCTGGTGCCCTTGTCACTTCCCATGATCACATTTCTTTAAAAAAAAACAAACAAACAGGAGGTACCAGGTCCACAGGTGGAAAAGTAGTGAGTGTTAGATGCACTCATTCTCTGTGGCATTGAGAGGCAGGACTGGTAGAAGGTAGCTTGCTCCCCAGGAAAGGCTGTGTGCGCCCTGTATAACAAGGCTTCCAGATGTGTCCCATAGAAGTGCTGTGATAATGGAAACACTTATTGGGCTCTGCCACACACAGAGCCACCATCCACATGTAGCTACTGCTCTTAAACTGTGGCCAATGGGACTGAGAATTGAATTTTACATTTTGTTTAATGTTTAATGCTTGAAATGAATGCTGTCTTATGTGGCCAGTGGCTGCACAATGAACAGCACTGTTACAGGCCCTTGGCAGGGAAACTGAGAAAAGGCTTCTGTCTACCCCTGGCTGAGGTGGGGTTGGATGCATGTAATACCCTCCTGGAACAAGAAGATGGGGCTGCCAGTGGGTGAAAAGAACCTTATAAATTCACCTAAGGGACAAACTGTGGGATCCAGACACCTCTCCCTCCCAGATGTTTCTCTACTTGTACCAAACTATTGAGTCAACACTTGTGAATTTTCAAGACACTGCCCAACAGCTCTGCCTATGGGTTTCTTTTCCTCATACCTGGTTACATAGCAAACCCTTTAAAACTGACCATGGAGAGGGGAAGCATATGCAAGTACTTTGTGTTCATGTACATTTTAAACTGCTTGAAGACTTAGAGATTTTCTATCAGACTGTTTATTTTTCTCATTGATTTGAAGGAATTCTTTGCATATTAAGGCTATGGGTCCTTTACCACAGGCACTGAAAATAAAGGTATCTTACAGGTATTTCCCCCCTTATATATATTTTCCATTTGTATAGGAACTTGGTGACATCCAGGGAACGCTATAGAAAGGAGACAATGAGGAGGCCAGATGCCACCTATCCACCTGTGTCCTCCAAATTCATGTTGAATTCACCTACAGAAGCCAGAATGACACTGTATTTGGAAACAGTGTCTTAATAGAGGCAATCAGTTAAAATGAGGTCATCATGGTGGGCCCTAAGCAAACATGACCGGCGTCTTTTTAAGAATAGAAGATCAGGATATAGACATACACAGAGGGACAACTATGTGAGGACATGGGCAGGAGAAAGCAGTCTACATGCCAAGGACAGTGGCTCAGGGAAACCAGCCTCACTGACACCTTGATCTGGGTCTTCTCCAGAACTGTGAGACAATCAATGTCTGTGGTCTTTGCTCCAGCGACCCCAGCAAATACTACAGCAGTCATCTATTAATGGATACTGACACCATTTCCAGAGTTTTCTTAGAAGAGGTAATCCAGAAGTAATATCAAACTTTGCAGACACTGGTGGATCCCTTGAGGGAAAACAGACGTGACTTCTGTTTTCCTTCTAACCTTTCTCTGCAGTTGTCAAGCTGCCACTCTGATTGAACCATGAAATCTTACCTGTTTCTACAAGGGGGTGGAAATGAGTTTGAAAGTTTCCTTTTTCCTCCTGCTCTAACCCAATACTTCAAGACTTCCAACCCCAGCCCTCTCTACAGTAACACACTCATAGAGTAGCACTTGCGCCCCATATGTAGGCAGACACAGACACTGAGGTCTGATAACGGTGGCAGGCATGTCCTCTCAAGCCAGCTTCCCCATCCTCCCCATTACTCTGGACAGTAAGCTTGGAAATAAACCTATCTGTGTTGCAGGGACACAATGGAAAAGCATTAGACATTGTCATTGACCTCTCATTGATTCAGGATTTTTCTTCTATTCCTAGTGCCATCATCTAATGTCTCGGCACAAAGTTATGAAGATCATAACAGGTTCTTTGTAACTACTGATGAAAGAGAGAAATTAGCATGGCAAACTGCATTCACAGTCTCCCCGGACTTCCTGTGTCCACAGAGAGGTCTTTAAATCTTCTCAGCGTGGGACACAATAGGTCCACTTTGACTCTGGTTCAAGCAGTGAACACAAATTTTGGCTCAGCATTAGAAATACCTACCTACACTTGAGGGTCCTCACCCCAGCAACATCACTTAGTACTTGGACAAACCATCTCACCTTTCTGGTCTCTTTCTCAGTGAGAAGTAGAAGGCTCCTGGTGTCCCCTCCACCTCCAACAATCTCTGACATGCTTCTAAGTGAGGAATTGGGACTGGCACATTCCTAATAACCAGAGTACCCCTGACAGCGCAGCCCTCTGCGTAGACACTCCCACTACCTGAGCTGTCGCACTCTGACCAGCTGCCAGCCAGAGAGTGGAGACCAAAGCAGCGCCATCCCTGTGTCCCACCCTGCTCCCAAGAGCCATCTTCCTGTGTCACTGCCCTGACATAGCTATGACCATCAGCTGATTGGTGTTGCTAAAAAAAAAAGAAAAAGGAAGTTGGGGACTTCCGCTTCAAGCCTATGCAGCAACTATAAATGCAAAGAAAGGAAAGAAACAGCATTAAAAACAATAGCACAGAAAGTAAATCCATAACCACACTGGGCAGCAAAGGAGGCAAAGCAGGAGTGGGCTGAAAACTACGGCGTTGTTCTTGAGAGACCCAGGGAGGTAGGCTCAAACAGAAGAGGAAGCCACAGACCAGAGCAGGCCGCAGGCAGGGGACAGCTGTGAAGGTGGAAGAGGACCCAAGGGTGTGCCACTTGGCAATGACAGAGACTGGGTGGAGGGTTGACGGGGTGGAGGAGCTGTGCAGGCGAGCAGCTGGGCAGCCAAATCCTCTAAGTCCTCAACTGCTTGACACCTAAGGGCAATACAAGTCCCCCTCAGGAAACACATCCTTTTGGAGAGCAGGGCATGGCCATGTCAGCCAAGAATAGGGAGGCCCTACACCCCACATGCTATTTCAGACTCCTCCTACCTCCCAGGGACAGGTCACAAGACACCGTGCAATACACACAGCCTGAAAAGAGTAACTTCTAGGAAGAAAGCCCACATCCTACAAGTACCAAGCACACCAGGAACGTAAAGGAAAGGTACCAAAGGAACAGACAGATGTGCTGACGCCAAAGGAGAGGAAGGCCACGGACCAAGGAGAGCATGTTTTCACTGATCCTGAAAAGAAAAAAAAAACAACGCTAGAGCCAAAAGTATCAGTAAAATAAAAAGAATGAAGTTACACAGGTGGACTGCGTAACAGGATAGACAGGGCTGAAGATCTTGCTAGAGATAAAGATTAGGTGGTTTGCAAAGGGCAAAAGAGGGAAAAAAATGAAAGAAAGATTGCAGCAGTGTTTGTAACATACAAAATTAGAAAAACCTAAATGTCAATATGCAATCGTGTTTCCTACTCCGCGGAGTAAAATGCAATGATCCCTCATAGGACAAACTCCCCCAGCCATGGCATGTTAATGACTAAAGAAGCTAAGTTGTGAAAGGATATTGGTATTAAGAAGACAAACGGGGGGCCTCCCTGGTGGCGCAAGGGGTTAAGCACCACACTACAAAGCGATGCACCTTCTACTGCATGAGTTCAGTCCTCGGCCAGGGAGCAATCCACGTGGCGCAGCAGACTTCTCCTGCTCGCCTGCTGCTCCCCTCAGCAGTTATTTCAGTCAATCTGCCTGTTGTTTCCCACTGTCTCTGGTGAATCCTCTCACCCCCTGCATCTCTGGCCTGTACCCCAGCACTTATATGCATAAATAATCTCTTAAAAAAAAAAAAGAAGACCAAGTGAGGAGGGGGTTGGATCAAAATGGGGTGGGAAGAGCACACGGGACTATGGTGATGTACACGAGTGAATTGGCGGTGGGACGGACCTCAGACCCCCGCTCTCAGCCAGTCCATAAATTTCTCAGTGAGTGTGACTTTGAGACATTCTGTCAACTCAAGGATTCAAATTCTCAGCATAGCAGGTGACAGTAACCACAGCATGTTGCCTCCATCCAAGGAAATCCTGAGCGAGTTCCACTGTGACAGGGCAATAGGCAGTGACCCTGCACTTCTCAAAGTGGATGAGGGAGACTGGAACCCAAGATACTTCAGAACCAACATATCCTAGGCCATGGAGGTATGAGGGTGCATCAGTTCATGCCCGCCCATGCACATCACTGCACAAGGGCTCTGGAGAAGCTCACTGCGCTTATCCCTAGCACTCAGCTTCATCCTACCCAGCATTCCTCACTTACTTGAGTGAGGAAAGTCTCCCAGGCATAGCATTTAAAATCACACAGCACAGAAGATTCCTCAACTTTCTATAGATGGAGCTTCCATATGATCCAGCAATTCCACTCCTAGGTATTAACCCAGAGGACACAGAATCATTAATTCAAATGGGCACCTGCACTCCTATGCTTATAGAAGCACTATTTACAATAGCTAAGCTATGGAAACAACCCAAATGCCCAAAAATAGATGACTGGATCAAGAAGATGTGGTACACATACACCATGGAATATTACTCAGCAATCAAAAAAGATAAACTCATGCAATCTGCAGCAACATGGATGGCGCTGGAAGGGATCATGCTCAGCGAAATAAGCCAGAAAGAAAGAGAAAAATACCGGATGGTCTCATAGCAGGAATCTAGAAAACTTAAATAAGGGACCAGGAAAAAGACTAATATAATAAAGTAAAAATCAAAATCAACAAGCAACTATAAACCAGAGACACACTATGGTGGGGGTGGGGAGAGGGGAGAAGGGATTAGGGTCAAAACAAGGCAGGGGGGAATTTAACCAAGATGAAAATGCATATATTGTGCTAAAATGAAAAATGATATAAAAATATATAAAATAAAAAAAATGAAATCCAAAAATAAAATAAAATAAAACCACACAGTAAAGCTTCAGGATCAAAGGACCCAGGTCAGCCATCTGATCAAAGCCTGGGAATTCCCCATTCCTGGGAAAATACATATTCCCTTAATCAGACACTAAAATATGTCCGATCAAATACAAAGTGACATTTACACTGGTTTAAAATGTAGATGCCGACTGCTAAAATAAAATGTACGTGAATGTTGGTAGAGATAATTAAGACTCCAAAATGTAAAACAAAGTGTCTGACAAGTAATTTACAGAAAATGTCTTCAGTCAACAATTCCCCAAAACAAAATTTAGTTATTAGCATGTGTGAAGCAAGATTGAGGACAAACTGTCAGGATGAAGCAAGAAGACAGAGAGTTCCAGAAAGACAGAGACATGGACTGATCGATTATCATATTTTACTGGGTTGGAAACTGAATCAAGAGGAGTTTGAGTTTCATGTTAAAAGAATTGGGGAGAAAAATCACAATAACTACAAATCCAATGGAGAAAACACAAACAACAAACAAGTGTTTATCACAGGAAAGACATAATGGGGTACAGGAAGAAAAAGGAACTATAATCTACCTTACTTTAGCTGCAAACATAATTATAAGCACCTAACCTTATAACAAATAGCACCTAACCCCACATTACAAAATGGGTCTCCTTGGTGAAGGGTAGTCTGGGACCCGCAAGTGCTGATTTCTCAGAGTGGAGATGAAGGGAGGAACTATTATGAATTAAAATTAAATGAAAAGAAAAACGAACAGCTCACACCATCCATAACATTTCCTTGACAGCTCAACAGAAACAGAGACTAGCTTGTCAGACTATCCGACAAAAAGGAAGGTCTATCTATCAGTTAAGACAAAGACATGAAGTAAAAACTAGAAGGTCATCTATTGGATATTCAGATGTACTTTGTAGTCATCAGACTATAAATAAATAAACCAACATTTAAATTAGGGTTTTTCTGCACCAGGTCCTCTTCCCTTCTGTCCCCTCTTCAGCAATGACCTCACCCAGCACTCCCAGCCTTCCAGCACCCTAACCCTGCCTGCACCCCCCACAGAGACGCTGCCTACTCGGCCTCCACTAAGATCAAGGTCTCACACTCAGTATGTCTACCTGAAAACCCAGTACCTGCCTGCTCTGTCTGCTCCCCTCCAGGGGTCCAATGGCAGTGAAGGGTACCCCGCTCTTTAGCTTCAGGGCCCCCATATGACAGCAAGGTTCTCCCCAGTCCCAGCCTGCCAAGTGCTGTCCATCCTAATGCCCACACTCCCTCCTTGGTAACTGAGGCATTACCTGTATATATAGATCACCCTCGCCTTCCTGCTCTCCTCCTCAGTCGTTAGCAGGCTCCAAAAATAAACATAAGGTTTCTGAGAAATAAAAGAATCTGGGCCATTTTTGATTTGTTAAACCTACCGTGTACGAACCAAATAGTCTTCTTTGTACTGGTAACTTTGATCTTGGCTAAATGTGACTATTCTTAGGGTTCCAATTCAACCATCTTTCAAGATATGCTGACAAAACTTACACAGTTCATTCTTAAAAGCAAAAGAAAATCCAAATGATACAAGCTAACATTTTGTCGAAGTTATAAGCTAAAAGAACATGTCCTTGCTGAGATAATGTCAAAATGAACTTTTCCTTTAAAATCCAGTCTGTCTAGTTTTTAAAATTGTCTCACAATTCCGCAATAAGAAAACAAAATTTTCTTTTAACAAATGAAAAATAAACCAACTTGCTCAAAATGAAGTAGAAGAGTAAGACAGGATATAATTAAGTGAGGCAACTTAATTTCAATCTCTTTAAGAGTCTGTCTTTTGATTTCAATTATTATTCTTTTAATGGGTAGATAAAGAAAAACAACTTTCCTCCAGAGGTATAAATTCCAATTATTTTCTCCACTTATTTACAGCTAAACCAATCCCCTAGAAGTGGAAGAAAAATGTTAAAAGTTGCAAATGGGGATGGAGGATGGGAATGAAGACATGAGTGAGAGGAAGTGGAAGAAAATTTATTACCACAAAAGACTGAGACAGCAAAGAATGCAAAACATGCCCCGCCATTCCTTAGGCACAGTGGCAGGGAGCGGAGCAGTTGGAGACAGAAGAGGCCTCCAGGAACACAGGCCGCGAAAAGGGGCGGCCACAACTCTTCTCTCAACTAAGCAGAAGAACCTCGCACTGTCGGGTACTTCGCTTTCTGGAAGGGTCTTACCAAAGATGAAACATACCAGTCTCCCTCGAAGGATCTATAATTTTAACCATCCCTGTTGAAAATTCAATGAACTCTTGCTATTTAAGACTCCTGGAAAAGAGGGGAACTGACTAATTACTGAAAAGTGTGAGTTATTGGGCAATAGAAATGCACTTTACTTCGAAAAGCAAACAGTAGCTCAACAGAGTGTAACCTAGAGTCCCTTAGACTAACTCGCAGGAGCTCTGAAAAACAAGATTTTGTTTTGCTAAGTTTTAGGGAACTTCATTTAGTGACATCTGCCCTGAAGTAACACACAGATATTTATAGTCTTTCTTTATTCTACTTAGTGAGAATGATTCACACTGTTAGTACAGAAATATTAATGCATGGGGCTGCAGATGTGTCCAGACTGTACTGGCGGGGTTTGTGTCAGTATATAGGTACAGCTTTCCCAGTTCGGGTTAATGTCTTTCTCAGTGCAGAAATTAAGATTCTAAATTGGAATTCTGAATTTTGAAAACTCTTGAATTTAAAAACATATCCTGGTACAAGGACTTTGGATAATAACTATGGACATTCTAATTACTACATGTTCTGTTTTTTTTAAAAAAAAAAAAAGCCAGAAAAATCAGACCTGTATTCAGAATATTAAATATGATTATAAAGAAGGCTAAGATGAGTTATTTCTAAAATATAAATGTAGCAACAAAATGATCTTTCAATTCATTCCTCAAGAAAGGTAAAGTCCAACTCTATATACTTCAATTTTATCCTAGCTTAAGACATTAAAATATAATTATTAAGAGTGGTTATAAAATCCTTCATATAGAAGCACTCCAAATACAGAGAATACAGTTTTTATTTTACTGAAAAAAATTCTCCAAATACATCCAAAGTACGATGGAACAAAATGGTTTGAGAAAATAATTTCAATGGCCAACATTTCTCACTTAAAACACCCAATAATTTACAAATGTTTACATCTTTTAACTCAAATACAAATATATCTATTTGCAATGTGGGCTTTTTTGGGGGGGAAAGAGGGACTCATCAATGAATTTATATGTTTTAATTAAATGCTGCCTGGTAACAGCAGTGCATTTGTTCTCATCAAAACAACAAAAAAAGGCATACTCGGATCAATTCCAGCTCTTGCAAGAATTCTCAGTCAATACAAGATTATTATTATTTAACATGAAGAGTCAGATATGGCACATCTTTTTTAACCCCACGCGGAACTGCTACAAAGATTTAAGAAAAAGAAAACTCCAACCGGCAGCTGTTCTACTTGCTTCACCGGTATCTCTGGCAAGTCAAGCAAATCCATTAAAATTACCTACAACACTGTTTGCAATCTAAAAAAAAGATCATAAATCCCACGATTGTCTTTCTAGCTCTTAAACATTCAAAACAACAAAATTCCATTATATAGCTGTATCGTTTACGCGGGTTATAGCCTTACTGCCAAAAAGTATATATTTAGTTCAACTGACATGGCACTACATAAAACTTTCCCGCTCTCCAACTCGCTGTCTAATTAAGTTACTTTACGATGAAAATATATAGGGAAAAAAAGGGCAATCCTGGTTATTTTAGCAGTGGTTCGGACAGTGTCACTTTTTACGCAATCGCTCTTTATGTACAAAGTGGGATGTATATATAAATCTTTGCAGGCATAAGAACACGTCTACCTTAAATACGGTGGAATTTTCCAGATAATTCCTGTAAAGGGCCAAAGCAAAATGTTTTCTTCCCAAGACCGAGCGTTTCGAGCCCAGCCCATCGAGACTGCGATCCCCGACCCGCCGACCCCGCGCGCGCCAGGAACCAGGGGGCCGGGTGTCCCCCGCACTGGCCTACGGACCCTGCCCCTCTTCCTGTAGGGGAGCTGAACCCCGAGATGGCACTGGGTGTAGGTTTAAAAGGTGGCAGGACCTACCTGTTTGATTTTTATCAAAATGTACCCCGGATTTCAAAGGCCCGAGTGTACCTGCCCCGGTGTGCCTGGGCATACAGAAAAGGGCGAACACCGCCGCTCCTCCTCCCCTCGCTTTCCCGCCATCGGGCGCCTCTGGGTTCGGCGTCCCAGCCGTGAGCTGGAGCGCAGAAGGTCGCTTACCTGTGCCAGGTGAGGCGGGGCGGGGCAGGGCGCGGCGCGGCGCGGCGCGGCGCGGGGCGGGGCGGGGGGCGCCGGATTCCGGAACCTGGGCGCGTCGCCGCTGGCAGCTGCGGGAGCAGAGCCGGGCCGCCTGCCCCTCTCGCCCCTCCAGCCGCCAGAGTTGCCTCAGTGGCTCCGAGCTCGGCGCTTCCTCATTTTGGGCAACTTCCTTAACGCGCCTGGGCAGACACCCGCACTTCCTCCCAACCGCCGCGCCCCGCGATCCGGCCCGCCCCCAGCCCCCTGCCTTTGTGGCTGTGCGCCCCCTGAACCTCAAGCGCCATTCAGCCCGGGCCCCTGCGACCTTTTGCCCTCTCTGTCCTTGTTCTTCAAGGGCCTCGCGCCCGCGCCCGTGTGCATCGAGGCCCTAAAGCCCCTGAGGCCCCCAGCGCCTGGGTGGGCCAATGATGACTCTTTTTATGTACAAAAAGGGCGCACAGAAACTAACTTGAAGACTGGGCTGGTAGGCAGGAGATGGAGGGGGGTGGGTAAGGAGAAGAGCCCCGCCCGTGGGGTGGGTGATCTGCATTCCTCCTAAGCCCAGAAGTCTGGCAAGGGGCCTTCCTATGCAAAGAAAGGGCACTGTCATCAACAGGAATTTCTTATCATCTCCCGGAGTCCTAGGGCAAGTTAGGGTTGAGTAGGCAGCTTCAGGGGTAGTACAGGCTTGGGGGAAGTTGAAGATGCTTCTGATAAGGGCTGTAAATTCTAAGAGGTGCTCACCAAAACACACCCAGAGATGAGGTCAAAAAGTCCAGGAGATGGTAGTGCAAGGCGTTAAGAGTCAGCACTATGAAGCAGTTCACAACTACTGCAGCACAAGTTCGATGCCCGGCTAGGGAGGTGACCCACATGGCACAGCAGATCTCTTCTGTCTCCCCCGCTGCTCCCCTCAGCAGTGTATTTCAGTAGATCTGCCTGTTCTGCTCCCCACTCTGTCTCAGGTGAATCCTCTCACCCTCTGCACCTCTGGCCTGTACCCCAGTTCTCGTATGCATAAATAAATATTTTTTAAAAAAAGAAAAGTCCAGGAGAACTAAATAAACAAAGATAGTACTGTTATAGGACATCTCCACCCTCCCTTGGGTGGGGCAGGAAACCTGGAAACTTCCCCTTTCCTGGGGACCACCCTGTTACAGGAACACTTGAGAGACTAAGTCCTTGGACAGGGGAGGGAGATAAAAGGAGAAACTCTTAAGAGCTGGGCAAATGGACACATCTGCCCGGGAGTAGAGCCACTAGGAAAAAGAGCCAATCACAAAGTAAGATGATGAGAATTTAGAACAGAGAAAAAAGGTATAAATATCCCCAGAAACAGGCCCATAATGGCTTCTTTGCCCCTCTCAGTTTCAGCATCCCCAATCCACATCCCCACCATGCACATTCCTCCACGAATGTGCCCACCTTCCCTGAATCTGATGCCAAATAAATTTGAGACTGGCCAGGGGAAAGGGAGCTGCATCTGCAGAGATTTAGCCCCTCTAGCTCTCTCTCTCACTAGAGTTTGAGTTGTTTTTCCTCCATTCAACACCATTCCCAAAGCTGCCCCTCAAGGTGAAACATAATGGCTTCTTTGCCCCTCCCAGGTATAGCACCTCTGGGCGTCCTTGCTTTCTTCCTTTAAATAAACTGTTCTTTATTTTTCTTGAATAAGATTTGCTTCCCTCTGCTTACTAATCTAAAAAAAAAAATTCTTCCAATTCCTTTTTACTGCTTAGTGGGCAAGTACCTGAGGTGGTTCAAGGGGTAAATTAAGAGCTCACACTGGCTTCATCCCCTGTGCCTGATCCTTCTTAGGCCCTCCAGCACTTGGAGTCAAGGCCATTTGGCTGTGCCATGGTTTGGAGAGAGTGTTGCAGAAATAAATTCTAGCCTTTTACCCAGGCCAGGAAAGAACAAGCAGTACTTTAGGAATGGTGAGGCTGTTGTAGAGCAGCCCCGATACAAAACGGGGTGCCTGACTGTGGGTCCTCACCCGCGCGCTTAAAAGGACTTACCAATGTTCTACTGCAGGCACACATGAAAGGTTAATAAAAGGTTTATTTACAAGGGAAGGGGAAAGGAGGAAATGTACAGCTCTAGGAGAAAAGTGGGAGACAAAGTTTTAAATGACTCCTACCCAATCCGCCGATCAGGAATCCCAAAATGGCGCTCTGAGAGCTGGCTGCGAGCCAGGAGCTGTGTAGCCAGGAGGCGAGTGATAGCGAGCCCCCCCAAGGCCCACGTGTTTGGTTTTTATATCCAACCTGGCTGCCCAAGTCCACCCTCAGGTCCTAGCCACCCTCCCTTTGGTGGTGATGGGGTTTGTCTTTCCCAATGTCTTGATGGCTTTAGTCTGGAGTGGGGGTGGGGTCCACAAAGCCTGTATGGGATTAGCTCAGGACATCATTGCCCCCTAACAAGGCCAGGAAAGCTTTATTACTCATGCATGAGGTCTCAGACCTGGGTAGTCCCATTAGGTCTGAGCACTGGTCTAGAGACAAAGAGTTTCTTTTATACACAATCACCTTACATTGATAAAGTTGGTTAGTTAGCATACAAACCCTTGACACAAGAAAGGGGGAAGGATACAGATCTTCCAGGATGGCCTGGGAGATCAATCAGCCTAGCAGGCTCCCAGATCTTGTTTAGGTATACTTGTTAAGGAAGCAAACTTATTATTTACTTTACATTTCCAGGTCTATGACTTTTTAACAGGGAAAGATTTCTTTTTCTTAGCAGTTCCCTTTCAAGAGAACCTTGTTCACTGAGTGTGCAGTCTTATTCACCAGCCCTGGGTGCCTCTTCTGGCCAAGTGGGCTTTGGGACCCTGCCATGTGGCCTTCTGCCTTAGGTGCATGAACTGTGCAGCGCCAGCCCATCTAATGTGGCCTTTTCTGAGGTTTTAATTATTACTACAGGGCTTTCCACAGTGAGTCCACTTGCTTCCTCTCCCCACAACCGGCTCTAATGTCTATAACTAAATAAAGCTAAGTGTAGTCCTTTTCTAGAGGCCTTAAAATGGTTTTAAAACACCTATCTGGGTCCCTTCTCCCACCTTGCTCCTCCCTTTTTTTCTTCTGTGCAGCCCTTTTTGAAATTTTCCCATGAAACTGTTTCCAGACCCTCACTTTATGGGTAATGCTAGTCAACAGTGCCTGTTTTTAAGAAGCTGTACTCTGAGCCAAAATATAAAAAACAAAAGAAAACACTGAGTTAGATTATAATTGTCATAGACCGAAACAAGGCAAAGAGGAAAGTGCCCACTTTTCCACTTGGACAGTCCCTTCCATTCATTAACTTTCTAACCCAAGTAAAGGATTGTTAATGGGCTTGCGTCTATGGAATACCGAACTTAATTTTGCTCAAACAGACAAGGAAATAACCACCATTCTATAAGCAGAGGCTGCAGGAGGTTTTCAGAGCTGGTGATGTTCGGTGGACAGGGCCACTTGAATCCCAGCATGAGGAGCAAACCCAGTCCTTGCTAAGACTATTTCTTTAGGGGGATGCTCATGGAGATGAGGGTCTAGCACCATCCCAAGTCATCTTTTCCTGCTGCTACATACCTTTCCACCTTTGAGTCAACTTAAAAGTTAATTAGTATGCTTGTAATTATTTATTTATTAAAGATATATTTATTTATGCATATAAGAACTGGGGTGTAGGCTAGAGGTGTGGGGGGTGAGAGGATTCACCAGAGGCAGAGTGGGGAGCAGAACAGGCGGATCCACTGAAATACACTGCTGAGGGGAGCAACTGGTGAGTCAGGAGAGGTCTGCTGCGCCATGTGGGTCAGCTCCCTGGCTGGGGATGGAACTTAGGCCGTCATGGTGATAGTGCTGAGACTCAGTCCCTAGGCCACCAGGGAGGCCCAGTATGCTTGTAAGTATTTAAAACTTCTTAAAATTGTCACACAAATGCTTTGGGAGAAAAAAATGAAAAACTTCCCAAAAGTGGAAACATTACTCCAGACTTTTTTCATACTCCCCAGACTTTGCTTTTTGTCTTGCATTTGAATCAGATAAATGTTGTGTGTTCTCACTTATAGGTGGGATAAAACAAACAGAAAATGCCAGCGGCCTTCTGCTTGGGAGTGGGGGTGGAGGAAGGGCCGAATGGCAGACACTTCCAGTTATAAGAGGAATAACCCCCAGGGGAGTAATGCCCAGCATGATGACAACAGCTGACTTGGCTGTGGGGTACTGGGAAGGTTGTTATGAGAGTAAAACCAAGACGTCTCATCACAAGGAGAATATTATTTTTTTTGCTTTTTCTTTTTTCCTTTCTTTTTCTTCTTGTTGTTTCACTATGAGAAGAGGAATGTGAGCTGAACCTGTGGTCTCCATTTCACCACATGTGTAAACCAAACCCTCATGCTCTAAGCCTTCAGCTTTGACAGTGATGGGTGTCAATTGTCTCTCAATAAAACTGGAAAAGATACATCAAAGATCTAATTTGAGAGCT
Source organism: Talpa europaea (assembly GCF_964194135.1). NCBI lineage: Eukaryota > Metazoa > Chordata > Mammalia > Eulipotyphla > Talpidae > Talpa > Talpa europaea. Next base: position 104,847,149 of record NC_140074.1, on the reverse strand, counting down.
TGTGAAAAAAATAAATTAATGTACTTTCTGAGTGTGTTTTGCGTATGAAATATAGTATCTTAAGAAGAGAAAAATAACTGGAAAGGCAAATTTTACCTGTGACTATACAGGAGCCCCAGAGAACCTCCAGGGAGACCCTGTGTCCATGGGGGTTTGGGCACCACTGACAGTCACTTTTTAAAGTCTCCCATTTGCTGCAGATTCTTTATTTGTTTCTTTAAAATGTAAATGTATTTGTGTCCTGGTTTTGTTGTGTTACACCAGTCTTTAGTCTTGTTAGGGGGAGAGGGTGTCCTGAGCAAACCCCATACAAGTTTTGTGGACTCCACCCCCACTCCAGACCAAAGCCATCAAGACACTGGGAACTACAAATCCTATCATCACCAAAGGGATGGTTGCTGGGACCTGATGGTGGAGTTAAGCAGCCAGGTTTGGTATAAAACCAGACATGTGGACCATGGGGTCCTCTTGGCCTCACAGCTCTTGGCTTTTTGCCAGCTCTCAGCGTACCATTGAGATTCCAGTTCAGTGGAAACTGTAGGACTGTAGGACACATTCATGAATTTATCTCCCTTTTTCTCCCTGAGTTATCCATTTCTTCAATTCCCCTTCTTTTGTAAATAAATCCTTCGTTAACCTTTTTGTGTGTGCCTGCAGCTGAGTATTAATAAGTCCCTTTTAAGCACACGGGTGAGGACCCACAGTCAGGCAACCCATTTCATATCAGGGTTGCCCTGTAACAGTCTCTGCCTGTTTATGTTGTCTGTGTGTTTTCAAGGGTCTTGCTCTCATGATCCAGGCCTCCTTGTGTACTTGGTTACACTTGACTGCGAGTCACTCATTGTCCTTGAAAAAGTGTTTGTGGAGACCCAGAAACAAGGCATTCTCTTCCAGAGAGAATTCACCTTTGCCTCTGTAGACACCCAGGGTGGAACTGGCGTTTGGACAGTTTAAGCTGAATTCTCAGCTGATGTTGTTGACCATATCACTGGGATGAATTTGGGCTGGAGTTTGAGCACAATCTTAGTGAACATGTGGTTGCAGCTTTTCAAAGACGCATGCCTTCTTTTTCTGCCTGGCACTTCATTTCACTTTTCTTTCATCTCAGAGTTTGTGTTCCTAACATTCCATGCCTGTCCCCTGGTTTACGACATTGGGTGGAACAAAATCTCCAAGTTTCCTGAGAAATGGAAGCTGATATTTTAAAGAACTTTTATCGAAAAAGATTCAGCCCTCAAGCTTCATGGTGGTTTGGAATACACAGAATCCTAGGTCAGATATTATTTTTTTTCTTAACAGTTTTTAAGTCTTGCTTCAAGTGTGGAACAGGAATGAAGGACTTGTCTCTCTGTCCCACCGGATAAGCTCTCCCATTTCCTTTATTTACTCTCTAGGCTTAACAAGCTCTGTTTTCTTACATTTTGAGGGAAAGAGAATCTTGGAAGATAACATCTGAATCTCTGACCACCAGGTGATAGTGAAAGCAACTGGTATCAACCGAAACTTCCAGACTTGTGTTGCAAGGATGTACCTGCTAAGCATTGCCCACTCCCCCTGCTACTCCCTGTAACTCTGGATGAACGTTCTTGCCGTCTGCCAAAGAGCAGGACAGTGGCCTTTCAGACACGAGTCTGCTGCCTTTCATTTGTTGACAAATCAAACTACCTTCCTTCTCCTCAAACTGTTTCCTTTCATTGGTGAAGAGAAATCGAGACTGGCGTTGGGTAGCAAGTGTTGCAGTTGAGAAATCCAAATCATTTCTGGTTCTTTTTCCTCTATCTTTTTTTTCTGAGTTTCTAGCCCTTTTCGCATAGTCACTAGTTCATTTTTGCCTACTTTCTCTAGATCTTTCCTGTGCTCCTCTGCTGGGTGACAACTCTTGATCCTTTTATCAGACCCTTTTTCTTCCCCCTTTCAAGCTGTTTTGAGGCCCTTTATATCTGATTTCTGCAGCCATTGAGCATGGGGGTGGACTCAGCTGAAGTAGTGTTGCTCTAACAGGTCTTTTTCCCCATGCGAAACTGGGGTGAATATGCAATGTCCCCTCCTCCTTGGGGGCAGGGGTGGAGGACTTGTACCTCAAGCGGCCCCCCAGGTGGTGTACCCTCCTCCCAGTTTCGCACTTGTGACATGGTCCTGCCAGATGGCTGATATTTCTCATGTCCCCCCCACCCCACCCCGTCCACAGCAGCCATTTCCACTACCTGTCGTCAGAAAGGGGAAAAGCTAAGAATAAACCATTACTAATTTTTCTGTCTCTCAATATTTGAGTGAGAACCAACAGGATTCTGTGGGTTCACAAGATATGGTTTCTGGGAGATGGAAGTGTGACCTCACTGTGTTATTCAAACTTCTGTTTTTCGGATGACCCAGCACTTTTCCAAGTTCAGCTCATTAAGGGTTCTCCTTTTCTTGTTTGGTGACTATTGTTAACTTTCACATTTTTGCTTTCTCCCCCTCCTTTTTTTTCCCTTTGCAGGGAGGGCATGTTTCCAGGTAGTGAGGCCTTGGTACCCCTTGATTATTTCATTATTTTAGCCAGACTTTAATGCCACACTTTTTTTTTAAACTATAGAATATGTATTGTGCACTTTAATATTTAGAATGCAAACTCTTCATTTTTATCTTTCAAATTAAAAATACATGTAACATATGGTATATTTGTCAGAATACTTGAAAGTAAAAGAACATTCAACTCCAACTTTTTCTGCATTATAAATTAGAGTGTATTATGATTATTACACAATCTTTTGGATTGCCCTGAGGATTCAGGTCACTGATTCTGGACAGTGTGATGTTCCCCTAACAGAGAGGAGACTCTCACTAGAAGGTGATGAAGAAGAGTTAGAAGACGAAAGATGACTAGAAGCGCAGAGAACTGCACAGCATAGATCAAAAGTCTGAGAGCCACGATGCAGCCCCAATGGAGCAAAGCTCTCCATTCTCATATTCTGGGATACTGGCTTCTCTGTCTCCTAGACCGAGCACAATCCAGACAGTGCTTTCTTTCTTGGAAAGCCATAAGGCAGGCTGGACTGGCTCTGAAAACTTGCAGTCAAATTTGTGAACAAGGGCCATGGCATCAGGTGCTATGCATAGACGGAGGGGCTCCCTAGGGAAGTTGATCCTCCCCCACTATAAGCACATCCCAGCCTCAGGAAAGGGTGCCTTTGAGGTAGGTATCCGCATCACCGTGCAGGCTGTGAACTCCTTCCCGTCCCACTTGGAAGCTCCAGGAGAGGTTTCCAGAAATACAATCAACTCTCAGTTATTGACATTTTCTTGGCACACAAAGGAGAAAACTCCAGTTAGGACAGCATCGGGTATACTTGCATGCAAATTATTTTAAGTAGAGAAGACATGATGCAATATAAAGTTCACCATGCTAACCAAATGTATGTTGTATCTTTTATTTATTTATTTATTTATTTTTATTTTTGTTTCTGGTTTTATTTTTTTTTGACTTGTAATTTTATTTATTTATTATTTATTTTTTTTCTGCCCCCCCCCCCAAAAGTGTCTCTGTTTCATAGTTTTTTGTTGATTCTGATTTTCACTTTCTTACAGTTATTCATTTTCCTGGTCCCTTATTTAAGTTTTCTAGATTCCTGCTATGAGTGATACCATCCGGTATTTTTCTTTTAAAAAATATAGTAACTCAACCCTGTCTTGTCTTTGAAGGTGAGTTGATTTTAACAGGGAAGCATTACAATTGCTTTCTCTCAGTGATGACCACGACCTGGTCACATGTAAATGCCAGGGAATATGGCCAAAGTGCCAGAGTTGGTGGCAGAAGGAAAGATCTTCTGTTGCCTTCCTTCTCCAACTCAACTATGATGCAAAAGTGACCTTTCCTCTATAAATGGTGGACTTCCTTCTTTGTCTATTGTCAGTGAGGTTTTGAGGGAAAAAAGGGAAAAGCACTTAAGACCAAGGATAACATTTGAACTTGAACCTCATGTTTCAAACCCACAGGTCAGGTGTCAGAGAGCAAAGACTATGAATCCATTCTGTGCCTTCCCTGGGCATGTGGCTCCCTGCAAGTCAAGCATCCTCTGCACCTTTGATTCCTTATTTTTCATTGATTTCAAATCTTCAAACAATTATTGTGCATCTTTTATTTCCAGGTGTGATTCTAAATAATGGAGGTGTAAAAGGATGGGAAATTTTAGGCTCAGAACTAACTCCCCTTGCAAATGGATTTATTTCAACATCTGTTTGCTTAACAGGTGGTCCTTTAAAATTGCAACTACTTAATTCAAAGGTTGTTCAAGCTATCATGTTTGAACATCACTGCTATAAAAAAGCTTTTCTCATACAAGATTTTTTAATTCTTTTTTCAAAGAGCAATTCAATTTTTAGCACCAGTTTTTTTCTATAATTTATATATTCTACAACTCATGTACATCTAGTCATAAAGTCACACAATCATCACAAAAATCAGTAATAAAACTTTTTTAACCACAAAATAAATCCAGAATCCCTTAGTGGTCACTCCCCATTCCTCTCAACCCACCCAAGTCCTACACCCATAGCCCTGAGAAAACACTAATCTCCTTCCTGTCTCTCTGTATGCCTATTTTGAATATTTCTTGTTAATTGAATTATCCAATAAGTGCCCTGTGTGGCTGACTTCTTTTACTTATTATGCTTTCAGGGGTCATTCATGTATTTTATTTTTAATGGCAAAATAATATTCCTTGGCATGGAAATACCCACCTTATTTTACTCATTGGTGTCTAGTCTTTGGCGCTACTGGATAATCCTGCCATGAACAATTGTATATAAATTTTTGTGTGGGGGTGTGCTTTCATTTTTCTTGGCTCTATAGCTAGGATTAGAATTACCAGGCTATATTGCCACTCTAATAAAATGTTAATATTTTGAGGAAGTGCCAGGCTGTTTTTCAAATTGGCTTCACCATTTTTAGATTTCCATCAGCCATGTGGGAGACTTCCAATTTCTTCAGATTCTCCCCAATTATTGTCATTTTGATTATAGTCATCTTAGTTCCTGTGAAATGGTTTCTTACTGTGATTTTGATTTGCCTCTCTTTTATGACTGAAAGTTGAGGATCTGAGATGCTTATTGGCCATTGTCTTTGGAGAAATGCCTTTCCAGATCCTTTTCTCATTCTTCAATTTCCTCATTCTTGACTCACTTATCTTTTATTATAGAGTTGTAAGAATTCTATACATATTTTGGATAAAGTCCCTTATTAGATACAGAATTTGTAAATAGTTTCTCCCACTTGAGAGAGGTGTACATTTGAGGCTTACCTTTTTATTTTCTTGGTGGTATCACTTGCAGAACAAAAAAGTTTTCATTTTGGTGGTACTCACTCTACCCAGTTTATATTATATTGCTTATGATTTTGGTATTACATGCAAAAAACCGTTGCCTAATTCTATTGTCTGAGCATGACAGCAGTTATTGAAACATTTCTTTTGCCCACAACTAATTGTCTTGACACTTGATTGAAGATCAATGCAATGTTGACTTCTGGACTGTCAATTCTATTTCATTGATCTATATATTATATCCTTATACCAGAACTACACAGACTCTTGATTGCTGTAGTTCTGTAGTAACCTTGGAAACTAGAAGTTTGAGTCTGCTAACTGTTCTTTTGCAAGAATGTTTTAGCTATTATGGTCCTTTTGTTTCCTTACATAAATTTTAGGATCAGCTTGTCAATGTATGCAAAGAAAGAAGCTAAGGTTTTGGCAGAGATTATGTTGGCTTGAGATCATATCAAAAATTCTCATCCATGAATATGGTCTTTTTTTTTTTTCGGTCTTTTTCCATTTTCTTACATTGTAAGCAAGGTTCCTTTACTTCTTTAACCATATTTATATTAAGAGTTCTAAGTCTTTACTATGTCCACCATCTGGGTTCCTAAAAAGGCTGTTTTTATTGCCCACTTTCTATCCTTATACAATACTTTCCTGATTCTATGTGTTTCTCATAAACTTCTTTGCTGAAAACAAATCTATCTCAAAGGAAAAGAAAGAAGTCCCTGTTCGAAATGTTTTCCTGAGATGACAAAATATTTCTAGGCTTACAGGGCCATTTCATGGTAAAGGCTTGCTCAGATAGTGGGTCTCTGTAGGTTCCAGGTGGAGGGTATGAGTAAAGGAAATGCCTGCATAGACATAGGTGACCAAAGAGCTACATTTTGAAAGGGGCAGATTTATTAAGAAAAAGAGAAGCCTGCTTAGACACAGGTGAGCAGTCTTAGGGCAAGATCTGCTCAATCTTTGTTATATATATGTATATCTAAGTATATAAGTAACATATTTATATATATATAAAGCGTATATATATATTTATATATATGTATTTTTTTCCCCATATAGATGAGTGATTGGCAAACTAACAGACACCTGCCAAATATGGCCATTTGATGTGCCCGCCTATGCCTGAATGTTTTTTACACTTTTCAATGGTTGTTTGGGAAAAAAAAAAAAAAAACAACTTACCAAATAAAGGATGCTCCAGAGATTATATGCAAAGCCTAACATTTTTACCATGTGACTTCCTACAGAGCAAACGTATGATCTCTGACAGAGATAATCTAAATTCTTTGAGGAGCTCACCATGTCAGAGTATAATTACCCTCTATACAGTGCGTGGGTTTCTGACCCAACGTCAAAGACGGGTGGTATGGAGTCCAGGGGATATAAAACATTAGGTAAATTTAGTAAACGGAAACAATGATACCAGAAGTTAGGTTCTACTTTTAAACACACTTCAAGGTCACTCAGTTATTCTGAGCTGGGTTACCATAGCCTTAGAGAAAGAGAAACAGTCTTTCCACCCCCAGAGCCCACGAGGCTACCCATGGTTAGACACCTGGTTTCTGGGTTGTCCTGCTCCCATTAAGAAGCCAGACATTTAATATATGTCTTTACTTATATTAATCTGAAATAGTTGCTGTGGGTCTACCAACTACTGTTCTTCAATATATAATAATAAAGGGAAGCATAAAGCTATATACAAGGCAGACAGAGAATTTTGTTTTCTTTCATTGGAAATATTGCTACTGTGTAATCTTTTCTATATGATGTTCTGCTGCAAAAATTATGAACCATGGTTATTTATATAAGGGTATCAGGTTAAAACATTTCTCTGTATCAATGTGAGGTTTTTGTTTGATGTTCTTTTTAACTTACATAAAGGTCTTTACTGTTTTGAAATTTTTTTCATTTTATTTTATCCCATAGATGACAATGAGAAAAAAAATTTGTTGGTTGTTTAACCTTTGGATTAAACTATTTAATGGAGAGCTTGGTTTAAATATACATTTAAGGATTTTTATAAAAAGTGTTATTAATATGGAAGAAAATTTGACTCATAAATATATTAGTAAAGGAAAATCTGTATTTTCTTTTTTAAATAAACTTTACTTAGTTTTCACTAGATTTCCCATTAATGTCCTTTTATTGTTTCAGGATCCAGTCCAAATGCAGGCCACAGGCAAGTGTCTTTTATGTTTAAACTTTATTACCATCCAATCTACTGACAAAAACAACACTTAAGCTTTTAAAGCACTGGACCTTCTGCTTTTGCAGCTTCCTTTCAGATCTAATTTTCTTTGATTCTATTACACAAAAGCCACATGAAAGACAGGCAAAAAAAAATCCCCTTGCTTGTGTTTGAGTTCTTCTAAATAACCAAGGGTCTTAGGACACACACCCATTCGATGCTGACAGAGGGAAACCCCAGCAGGCTCTTAGTCATTTTTCTTACACATTCAAAACTCACATAATTAGAAAGTTTTCATGTATTTTGAATTAAATCCCTCCTGTGGAAGTCAATTCAACAAAACAACAAGGAGTTTATCATTATAATCACAAAAAAATATTATAAAACAGATTGGCTTCTCTGGAAAAACAGGAGGGGAGGCACAGGGAGGGCACTAGGATGGAAGGAACTGGGGAGGGCAGGGGTGAGGGGAGAGTGGTGGTCATCAGAGAGAGAAAGAAATAGCAAAGTCAAGGGCCACAGGCAGGTTCAGGCTGTGCCAGGAGACACTGGCCACAGGACCCTTCTTCTGCTTTACATCCCGTGAGTGCAGGCTAGCCCCTCAATGCTGGGGGCTGCACTGCCCATCCTGACTCCTGTGTGATGGTTATTGGTGTCTTCAATTCCCAATGTCTCAGGCTGGTGACCAAAGTAGCAGTGGTTGCAGTTGCCTGGAAATTAAAGTCTGGAGACAAAATCCTATAATCGTGCCTCACCCCCCAAAAAATTTCTCAGAAAAGGTGGCAGTTATACCACAGGGAACGCATCAGCTTCCTCCTGCCCTGAGCCTTCTGCTTGAACACATGCTTTTGTATTTAAAACTATTTCCCTGCAGGGAGAAATCAACTACTATCCAAAAATTAACAACAGTGTACGAAAATACAGAAATAGATGTAATAAATAAAACTGTTTCCCTTTTTAAAGCAGTGGGGAGAAGTGGATTTGAAGAACCTACATGTTGTAAAGTCTCAGACAACAACCATTCCTGCCATGAACTTGGGGAGATGCTGGTCAGGATGCTGGTCTGCTTCTCAGCGAGGCTAGCCAGGGCCGAGCAGTGACCGCAGCCCTCTCTCAGCTTCCACGCCTTTCAGTTCACCAGCAGCTGGACAGTGCTGGGTTTGAGTTTCGATTCCACCTGAATGGAGGGTGGGGAGGGGTTGGGAATGGCCTCTCTGCCTCCCCGCTATGCCACACTCGGGTTTGCTGCATCTGCATGGGCAGAGCTGTATGGAGTGATTTAGGTGCTGGGGCTAAATCAGAACAGATCAGAGCAGTCTCTGATGCATTTTTGGAGAAATCCAGTTTCTATAAACTTTCATATTGACCAACAGTTTCACTTCCTAGGGCCTTTGGTTTTTGGCAGGGTGCCCCCAGAGCTAGGACTTAGCTCTCTGTTGTCACACAGCTTAGGTGTTTGGAGGCTGCTGTCACCTGCACAGTGGGATGCTTCAGGGCAGAGACCCGCTGGCCGAGGCCAGGTCATCCACTGAGTGCTGGATAGACCTTGTGAGGGGGGTTGCCACCCTCCCTCCTCATCTTGGTAGTTGAATATGAGGTGATCTGTGGGCTTCTCTCATATGACATCATATTTCCCTTATAAACATTTCAATATGCATCTCCAAGAAATAAGGATATTTTCTGCGAAACCAAAATGCAGAACCAAAATTATGACATCTAACAAAATTTACAAAAGGAAGAGCACAAAAGGCTGTGGTGGAGCAGTGCCCATGCCTTGGTGGTGGGAGCACTGTGCTGACCACCCCTTAAGGGAGAAACCCTGTTCTGTCAAAATACTCACAAGCATGTGAAACAATGGGACCTCATTCAAAAAAGTAAGTAAATTACAATAATTCCCTAATATCGTTTTGTACTCAGTTCATACTCAAATTTCTCAAATTATTCCCCCCAATGGTCTTTTATTCATCTCTTTTGTTCAAAGTAAGAGTCAGTCAAAAAACCACCATAGCATTTGGTGATGTTTTTAAATTCTCTTTGATTTAGTATAAATGCTGGTCCCCTTGCTAGGGCTTTTGGTGACTGATCCAGTCTCTTCCCTCATTATTGGTCCCTTTAGATTTTCTATTTCTTCACGGTTCATTCTTGGAAGTTTGTATGTTTCTAGGAATCATTCATTTTTTTTCTATGTTGTCCAATTCACTGGCATGTAATTGTTTATAGTGGCATCAGTTGTAATGTCTCCTCTTTATGATTTTAATTATTTGACTCTTCTCTCTTCTTAGTCTAGTAAGTTTTGTCCATTTTTTTTTAATGGTCCTTATTTGTACTGATTTTTTTTTCTATCTCTGCTCTTAATATTTATCATTTGCTCTCTCGCTACTTTTGAGCTTAGTTTGTTCTTTCTATAAATATGTGTCTCAATTAGGGTCCACCCACATGCTTTCTTGAGATTTAACTTAAGAATTGTGGGGCAAGAGGGTCTCTCCCGTGGAATTGTCAAGGGCTAGGAATTGTCAGGGGCTAGGAATGTGTTAAGAGTCATATTTCTTGGCTCACAGGGGAAGCTTGTCTGACGCAAGAGGGAATGTAGACCAAGAAACAAGGAGAAGAGAGATGAATGGAACAGAAAGAATGGATGGAGAAAGAGAGAGAAACCGTTCACATATCATTTAAGCTGCAAGTTTTCTAGCTGTTGCAAAACTCCATTTCCACTTTGGTGTTCAATTGTGGATGCCAACACATCCTTTCCTTTCTCTTTCTCTCTCCCATCCTCCCTCCGGTCATCCCTCCCTCCATGCCTCCTTCTGTTTCCTTCCTTCCTTCCTTTCTGTTTTACATCATTTTGAGTTAGGTTTACATCTCCAGAAATTGAAAATATCTTGAACAATACACCACTATATTTTGTTGTGAAAGCAAAAAGATACAGTCAGTATAAGAGCCCTAACATCAACGAATATGAATTTATTTTATTTGTAACCTTCTAGGTTCCAGTTCCTTTTTTTTTTTTTTCCTGGCATACACAACAGCTTCTTTTACTAAAGAAAGGGCAGTTCCCTGTTTTCATTGCATGTAAAGCCCCTATCACAGTCTTCTGCTTATACAGACACTAAATAAATAGTTATGAAAGCTCTAGGTACTTCACTAAATTCTCTACTTCTATTATCTAATTTTTTCTTAAAAATAGTGTGTCTTGTGAACACCAACAGTACCTCTATTTTATAGATGAAGAAGAGGTTGCACAGGCAGGGAGTCATAGAACAGGGATTTAAACCCAGTTTCTTTCCTCCTATAGCCCAGCTCCCAGTTTTGTTCTTTGATGTTCCAGGGGCCTGGGAGTGTGTACACACCAATCCAGAGAACGATTTTTAGGAGCAAGTGTACAATTGCTTAAGAACATCTGTAATGTGTTTTTACAGTTCAAAGCACAAACAAGTCACTTTGTATTAGATTAACAAATCATGATGTTAGAATCTCAGCAAAATGAGGAACCTAGTCACTCACCCGAGGTGGCACCTGGAGTCTTCCATGTGGCCGTTCACCAGCCTGTCAGTCTCAGTGAAGGATCTTCTGTCACCTTGGGTGAGACACAAAAGTCCAGAGAGGCCCAGACTCCAGGGAGTATGACCTTCCTTTAACCTAACACAGGAACTGGAAATGAAGTGTTGGGATAGAAAAAGAGCAGCTGGGAAGAGAATGTTACTGTTCTTTTTGTGTGTGTGTGTGGTGGGGAGGGGGTTCGGGGGCTGGGGAGGGGAATGGATTCACCAGAGACAAAGTGGGAAGCAGAACAGGCAGATCTACTGAAATACACAGCTGAGGGGAGCAGCAGGCAAGGCAGGAGCAGTCTCTGTGCCATATGTGGATTAGCTTCCCAGCTGGGACTCAGATTCAGGCCTTAGTGGTGACAGCACGGAGACTTAACCCCTATACCACTGGGCAGGCCCTGGGATCAGAGGAACACCCCTATTATGGTCGTGCTTGTATTTCACATTTCATACTTGTTTTCATAAAGGTATTCAGCAATATGGCTGGGAATTAGATCTTTTATATATTTGTTAAGACTTGGAAGTATTTGAAAACACGCAAATTCTTTGTGAAATCCAATCACTTTGACCTTGGAATGGGGCTGGGGATGCTGAGGATTGCCATTGTTCAGCCAAGCAAACATGACATTTGGCATCTTTACAACTTAATACCTGATCTTCCTCAATGAATTTTTTTTTAAAAGATTTATTTATTTATACAAGAACCAGGGCACAGGCCAGATGCACGGGAGGGTGAGAGGATCCACCAGAGACAGAGTGGGGAACAGAACAGGCAGACTGAAATACACTGCTGAGGGGAGCAGTGGGCAGAACAGGAGGGGTCTGCTGCGCCATGTGGGACCCTGGCCGGCCGGAATTGAACTGGCGCTGAAGAGGCTGCGGACAGCTTCACAGCGCAGTGCTCAACTGCCTGCGCCACCAGGGGAGGCCCTCAATGAATTCTTATGAATTAAACTTTTCCAAGAAAAATGACGTGAGCCAGATATTTCTTAAGCAATAAAGAGGTTTTTTTTCCAGATGAAGTCAAGAACAGCTGACACTAAATGTGAAATCGACACATTTCCTTATCTTCAAAACACTTTGTAATCTATTCTATAGCACGTTTCTGTGGACATATAAAATGGAAGCCCTGTGCAGAGAAACAGAGGCCTATCTATAGACATTTGTCTGTGAAACTTGACAAGATCTCAGCTTTCCTGCAGAAAAGATAAGTACTTAATATTACCAGTCAATGAGAAGTTGTTCCATTGCTCTGCCCAGTCTCTTTAGTTGGCTCTGTGTGTGTGTGTGTGTGTGCGCACGCGCACGTGCATGCATGCACATGCACACGTGCATGCATGCACATGCACACGTGCATGCATGCACATGCACACGTGCATGCACTCATGTATGGCTATATATGTGTATGTGCATATATGTGTATGTGTGCATGTCTGTGTGTCACATCTATCAAGCCCAGGTAGTTTTGAGCACTGGGCACAAGATAGGCAAGGTCTTCTGAGGCTGACAGTCCAGTGGGTAGTTTGACCATCACTGGGTAAACTGGTAAATATGCAAATCAATGTCAGGTAGAATTAGTGCTCTGATGAATTACTGACAGTGAGAAGGAAGCGATAGTGCTAGGAAAAAGATTTCTGAAGAAAAGACATCTGGGTGTGCATGAATGAAGAGATTGATGAATGAATAAATTGTGGGAAGATGTGCAAGGGTATTCAGAAGAGAGAGAGAGGTGTGAAGAACCTGAAATGTTTCTATCAGACTACCTGGGATGGGGTGAGTTTGTGGGTGGGTGAGAGGGGATGAGCGGAAAGAAAAAGAAGCCAGATCAGGTTAGCTCATAAATCACAGTAAGTATCATATAAAGATTCTGATGATAACGTGTACTTCATCTGATTATTATTATTTTTTAAATTATTGGACACAGGCACCAGTAGCATTGTAAAATTTTAATTTTATTGGGTTGAATTTGACCTATTTATAAGATTAGGCATCAGTCCCATACAGTAAAAGTACACAAACCTCTCATACATATTTTGATTAGTTTTGACAAGTGATATAAATGTCTACTTAGGTATACATATCACAATGGAATGAGAGAATTTCTGTCACCAAGAAATTTTGCAGAAGTCTCCATTCTCCCAAAGTCAATTACAATTCCGATTTCTATCACTTTTGATTTGTTCTTGAGCTTTGTTTCAATGAAATCATACACGTATGTGCTCTTGTATGTCCGGCTTCAGTTCTTCAAGCTCTCATTTCTAAGTTTCATCTGTGCTGTTTGTCTATTCATTTTTATTGGATATATATTTGTTGGTCTATTTTCCTTTTGGTGGATGTTTAAGCTGCTTCCAGGTTTTGACTATTATAAATAAAGTTGACGTGAATGTTCTTGTATGAGATTTTGTGTGTGTGTGTGAGTGTGACTGTAGATTTAATTTTATTCATCCTGGGAAAACCCCTAAGATCTAGAAATTGCTGAATCATGGAGTAGGGGTCTGCTTAAGAGAAACTGCAGAAAACAAAAAACAAGTCCTGACAACTCTGACATGACCTGCTGACAATGGTTTAGCTATTTTTTTTTTGGGGGGGGTGACATTTCACTGTGGTTTTACTCTAATGGCAAATAGTTGGTGAAATATTTGTTGACACTTCCATTACTTTTTAATCTGGTTTATCCAACACTTTGCCTATTAAATATTAAACTGTTCATCTTTTCATTATTGACTTATGGGACTGTAAGAAACAAACCAAGCTCTTTGTCAAATATATGGGTGGCAAGTATTTTCTCCCAGTCTATGACTAACTTTTTCATTTCAATATTGTTTTTAGGAGCAGAAACGGTTATTTTAAGCCAATTTGATTAATTTTCTTATTCTTTTTCAGAGCTATGTTTGACCATCTAAGAAATCTTTGCTTACTCCATGAAACAATCTTTCATTTTTTATTTTTGTTATTATTTTTTAAAGATGTATTTATTTATTTTACACAAGAACCGGGGTACAGGCCAGATGAGCGAGAGGGTGAGAATTCACCAAAGTCAGAACGGGGAACAGAACAGGCAGACTGACAAAATACACTGCTGAGGGGAGCAGTGGGCGCGACAGGAGAGGTCTGCCAAGCCATGTGGGACCCTCGCAGACCGGGATTGAACTGGTGCTACAGAGGCTGTGGACAGCATAGCGCACTGCTCAACCGCCTGTGCCACCAGGGGAGGCCCAAGCTTTCATTTTTTAAATGCATTTTATAACTTTTAGGTTTGATAACACTCTGATTCATCTTGAAATCATTTGTGTACAGTTTAAGATAGAACTAGAAGATACACACACACACACACACGTATTTACATGTACGCATGTATAAATACCCAGTTGCTTCAGCTTAATTTCTTGATAAGACGTGTTTTTTCCCATCTGAGTTGTTTTGATGCATGTGCCAAGAATTGTTTAACTGTGTATGTGTTGATCTTCTGGATTTCATTATTTTAGTAATCTATTGACAGGTATTTATCCTTATAGAAATACTATGTGTTTCAATTCCTCTATTTTATTTTTCTTTGAGAATTTTTAAACTATTTTATTTCCATATAAATATATGAAAATTAGCCTTTTATTTCCTACCCCCCCAAAATCCTCCTTGAACTTTGGTGGCTATTGCATCGATTCTCGAGATCAATTTAGGGAGAAATGACACCTTAGCAATAATGAATCAGGGCCTCCCCGGTGGCGCAGGGGTTGAGCGCTGGGTTGCGAAGCTGCCCGTAGCCTCTGCAGCGCTGGTTTGATCCCCGGCTGCTCCCCGCCACCGGCGAGGGTCCCACACGGCGCGCAGACCTCTCCTGCCGCCCGCTGCTCCCCTCAGCAGTGTACTTCGGTCCTTCTGCCTGCTCTGCTCCCCGCTCTGGTGAATTCTCTCACCCTCCCGCGCTTCTGACTGTACCCAGTGCTTAAATAAATAAATAAATATCTTAAAAAACAAACAAACAAACAAAAAAAACAATAGCGAATCATCTCACAAACCTGAACATAATAGATCTCTCCACTAATTTAGGTACTCATTAATTTATCTCAGCAATATTTTGTCATTGTCTAGATCACACACATCTTTATTAATTTCTAAATATTTTATACAATTCTGAATAGTATAAGTTTTTGTGAGCTCCATTTTCCTTTTTGTTAGTAATACACAGGTATACAATTGAAGTCTGCGGATTTACTGTGTGTGCTGAGACTTATAAATTCAGTTGTAGATTCCTGAGGATTTGTAACATCAACAATTATGTTGTGCAAGTAGAGGCATTTTCTCCTTCTTTTCCTATTTTCTAACAGGAAATGATTTCTTAACATTCTTTACTTTTTTTTTTTCTGCTTGTTACAATGCTTAAGACCTCTAGTACAATGGAGAATAGAGTTAGTGAAAGGGAACATTCCTGTCTCTTCCTTCCCTGTCTTAGGGAAAAGCATTTACAATGTCACCATTGAGAATGATGTTAGTTATAGGTTTACCACAGGTGCTTTTAATTGAGGAAGTTTTCTATTTCCTTATCACTGTGAACTATTGCTTCTCTAAGAGACCTCGAGATCTCTTTTGAGTTGTAGAGTTCTAATCCAGTTGAACAGTGCTGTCATATTTACTGTTCTCTAAGTATTAATTCATTTTGTGCTGAAACAAGGTTGGGGCTCTATTATCTCTATTTTATAATGGAGGAAACTGAGGTGCAGGTTGGTTGAGAACTTGCCCCAGGTCAGACAGCCAGCAAGTGACAGAGCTGAACAATCTGGCTGCGGAGGTCAGAGGTTGGCTGCCCTATAACCTCACACAGGAGGTTACCATTGTAACTCCCTCTGCCTTCACTTGAGAGGAGCAGATACTACCAAGCATCACTCCTTTCCAGACCGGGAAAGGAGTTGCTGAGAAGCGTATTTGTAAAAGTGTATTTGACAACATGCTCATAACTTCTCGCATTGAGACATGTAAGTAAAGTTAACCTAAATTACCTCCCATGGATGTGATTTTTCTTTCACTTTCTCCAAATAAGAAAGCAAATGAGCTTTTACCCCTCAAAAACAAATCTGAATTTAATTTTTACTTAGTGGGTAGCTCCATAGCTCTGTCCAGAAAATGTATTTCCTTTGCCTCAAGAGATGAGAGAGCAGCTGACTTTGAGACCCAACGCAGTGTCTTTTTAAATGTTTCATTAAGCTAAGTAAACACTTTTATAATCTCAAGATATTCCAGTCCAAATGTTAGACTAAATATTTTATATCTTGAAGCAGAACTTGGCATGCATATTTTTTACATACACCATATGTAAATGTACATGTACACAGCCTATGCATGTACTTTGTTTAGGGCTGAAGTAACAACTATGGCTAATATTGACTTAGTGTCCCTTCTATGTAGGTGACCAGGGATCTGACATTTACTTTCTTTGATTCTTACCATAATTTCGCAAAACATATATCCATTCAAATGATCTGGTGAGAAGTCGAAATCAAGACATATTAGATGCTCTATGGAAGATGGCCCCTTGGGATTATTTCAGGAATTCCATCCAAATCCATTACTGGTGGTGATTCACCCATCATTATGCAGAGCTCCAGGGTGTCATGACAGTCTGTTGATCAGTGGAGTCTGTACCTATGGGATCACTGGGAGAAGACAGGAAAGACAACATCGTGTTGAGACAATATACAGATGCCACTGTGAGCATATGTGTTAGCACAACATTTTAAGTCAAATGAGCTCTTGCCAGCACAAACTTATTTACTGGAAGGACTGCTTACTCCATGAGATCTTACAGGAATACCCCAGTATGATTTTGGTGAGAGTCTTGGGGTGTGACAAACCGCACAAAAGGGGAACTCGTGTACACACCAGGTGGCCCCTGGTGTGGCCCAGCCCTTCGGTAGCCATCTTGCTTGTCTTAGCTTCAACTTAAGTAGAAGACTTGCTTGAGGGAGGGGGTATTCAACTCATCCTTGTGAATGAACATGGAAATGAATGAATGTGCCTGTGAACGTGCCAGTAAGTTCTGTCGGTTGATGGTCCCTACCCTCAGACCCCACTGCCTCAATGTATTTGCACACAGCTCGTGGAATTTTCTCCCTACTTTAAAATTGTGCCAGCATCTCACTACTCTTCCTAACAGCACTTCAGTACCTCCTGGTTAACTACTCTGTTGGGCAGGGAGGCGCCATTTCATGGGGTCAATGAGGCCAAAGGTCAGGGTAAGATGTCCACGGAGGCAGTAACAAGGTAAGGAATTAAAGGAGCTCATTGGTGTCCAGGGTGGGAGCTTCTGATATGGGACAAACCCCCTCTTCCATCTTTAAGTAGGCATCTGGCCTTGGGACCCTTGGTCCAGTCCTGAATTTCTGCATCTTTAAGGTGAAGTTTGAAATAATTATGATAACTAAAATTTACTGAAATATTAAATGTCATACTCTGCTAGTGACTTTATACACATTTCTTCTTAATCTTTGGATATTATTGTGGGTTATCCTATTTCTTAGATGAGAAAACTGAGGCTTAAAGAGCTTACTAATTTGCTCAGTGGGTCAGGGCGAGGGGCAGGCAGAGCTGGAAATTGTGTGAGCCTGACTCTCATTCCCACTTGGCTGAACAACCCCTACACTCCCTCCACCTCCAAATGCACCACTGCAGCCCTAAGTTTGCCTCTGAAGAGTGAGAAATTTTGCAATCATCACAGTTCCCCTTTGCTTTCCCGGCAAATCTCCTGTACAAGTCTCCTTCATAAGCATTTTTTGAAAATAAAGTAACTCTCTGGAGAATTTCCCTGTCATCCAGTAGAGGGCAGTGTAGTTTCAGGTCAGTACCCTTCCTTCCCCGGGTGGAAGAGAGAAAATCTCACCGCTTCTAGCAAAAACCACTCTCAACTGGAAAGGGTCCAGTCTCCCTGGAAAAGATACTGAAGAGAACATAGCAATAGATTCAGATGAAAACTGATTTTTTCAGGAGGCACAATTTGAACATCGTTCCTTGTAAGGTTTTAGAAAGTCAAAGAAAAATGAGTCTCCCATTTTATTCCAAGCATGAAAAAAAAAAAAAAACGATGGTTTTTGCTTTCTCTCACCTCTATTTATGGATGTTATTAGCACGCTTGTAATAGAAGCCATTTCACCTTCGCTGGAGCTGACGAGATACTGACAGACCAGAGCTGCTGATTACCAAGCACTGCATGTCACCAAACAATCTGAAAACTACCAATTTCAAGAAATTTGCAGTATTTTTTTCTAAATTATTTCCTTTCACAACAACACACTACTAGAATTCAGAACTGAAGTTCAAATTATCATAATAAACTCAGAGGTGGCTCCTGACAGGTGACAAAACTATGCTGCTGGTCATACCCCTTCCCTGCTCTGTGGAGAGCAGCTCATGATGGAATGGGTTCCAGAATACCTCCATCAGTGCTGATGCATATGGTGAATAAGTTATCGTTAAGTCATTCAGCACCTACCATATCAGAGCTTATAAACAAAAAGAAATTTGCAAACAATAGAGGAAAAACATGTTTGAGCACTTAATAAAGCTGGGCACTTTTAAAGTGGGATACCTACAGGCAAACATTAAATCCTCACCATAACTCCATTTGGCTGGGTGACCAGATAAGCAACCCTGAAATGTGGTTAAATAACTTGCTGGTTATTCTGATGCAAGGAAATTTGGGAGACTGAAGAGATGAGAACAATATTTGCTTATCTATCTTCCTAGAAGAGGAAAGAAATATCAGTGGTCGTCTTAAAAGGGAGACACAGTCTCATCACCTCAAACGAGGGCTTCCAAGGTCAGTGTTGAATGCATATGTACAGCAACCCTGCAAAATTTCTTTTAATATAAATGCAAATTTCTTTGTTGTGTTCTTCTGTTCAGAAGCTTTTGGGGAGTTGCCAACATGCCCTGTGGCCTGTGAGCTCGTTTGCATTCCCTCTGCTCTCCTCTGCCTAAGAGCATGGGTGAACTGGTGGTGGGAATTTTATGGGGAATACACAATGATGTAAAAGATATAAATAATTTGCACAACAGAAAAAAAAAGAGCCCCATAAGCCTCTCTTGTCTGTGTCCCCTGCCTGTATGAGGGAAGCTCAGCCCTGCACTGCCCCCGCCAGCACTGAGGGGCAGGACGTGTCTGCGTCCTTCCTGTCCCTTTGAGACCCAGGCTCCCTGTCCTGGAGTGACACTCCAGCTGCCTACAGGGGTGCTGTCCTGATCCTGCCCCTGGACAGTGGCCTCTCGGCCTCTCCTCTCTTTCTTCCTGCTCCTGTGCCTTCTCCTCCGATAAATTCCTTCCTCTGGAGTCTCCCTTTCAGGCCTGTGTCTTGGGGAGGAGGGACAGGTAAAGATGTGTGTTCGCTTCTCAGTAACTTGGGTGTTTTTGAAGATTGGCAGGTATTTGTTGGGAATGGCTGAATGTACTTCTGGAATATAATCAACAGTGTAATAAAAAACATACCAATGAAAAGAACAGTCCCAAGAGGATGAAATGAGTCTCCAGATCCTGTCATCAGGGAAATGGTACTTTTCCCCAGCCATAATTTTGAAAGGTGTGGGTCTGGGCCATGTCCTTCATGCCCTACACCTTTGTGCTCCCTGACCTGGCCTGCCCACTGTTAGCACCTCATGCTGCGTCCTGTGTCTCCCTGTGTTTGATATCCAGGAAAGGGCCACTCTTGTGGCTGCTGCCTGCTCTGCACTCATGGTCCTGGGGCCTCATTCCTGGACTGAGATTCAGTATTCTGGTATCCCTGGAAGTGGGGAGAATCCTGCTTGGCTTCAGTCCTGCAAAGCAATGCCTTTAATAATGATACCAGGCAAAACCAGAGGAAACTCCAAGTTGCTTCTTCTAAGGGGTACCTGTGTGCATAAAAACTAAGTGTCAAACTCTTGTGGTCAAAAATAAAGATGAGATATTCAGATGCAGAAGACACATTGAGTGATAAGCCTACAAATGCATGAGGCCCCCCAAAACTACATTCTTCCAGGTCATAACAAGGGTGGTAGTGGTTGCTTCTTCTCTTAGGAAAAGGGCAGAAGCTTAAGACTTGATCTCTTTTTCAATCAGAGAAAGGTGAGAAACTTTGGCAAGGACAGAAGCTTCTGCTAGCCTTGTGGGTCCTCACTGTTATTAACCAAAACAATCTACATTCTAAGTAATGGTGATATGCCTCCTGGGGTTCAAGTCTTCTATGTCCCCAGGCAAGGTCATAAGAAACCTACTCTGGGCACAATGAGAAAGGCCTCCCTGACTCTTTGGGGGAGACTGACCCCACAACTACTCATTCTTAGGGATGTTTAACTCACTTTTTTGGACATGAATTATTTCTGTTTCTCTACTAGTTCTCTAGTCACTTTTCCAGACTATTTCTTCTTTGGTTTATTTGGACATATCTCAAGCTACCCCTAACAACAGTGTAATCTCCACAAAAAGTGGAGGTTCTGTGTTCCTGGCCGTGTTATAGAGCAACCCCGATATTAAACGGGTTCCTGGCTGTGGGTCCTCACCCGCGTGCTTTAAAGGGACTTATGAATACTCCACTACAGACACACACAAAAGGGTTAATAAAAGGTTTATTTACAAGAGAAAAAGAAATAAGGAAAATGTACAACTCAGGGAGAAAATAGGGAAATAAAGTCTTTAATGCGTCCTACCCGATCCGACGACCTGGAAACCCAAAGTCACTCTCAGAGCTGACCGGACGCTGCGAGCTGGCTGAGAGCCCAAAAATGGAGAGCCCCCCAAAGCCCACGTGTCTGCCTTTTGTATCCACCTGGCTGCTTAACCCCACCCTCAGGTCCCAGCCACCTTCCCTTTGGTGGTGATGGGATTTGGGGTTCCCAGTGTCTTTGGCTTTGGCCTGGGGTGGGGGTGGAGTCCACAAAGCCTATATGGAATTTGCTTTGGGACATCCTTTTCCCCCTAACAGCCGCACCTAAGGAAGGGTGCAGCTGAGTGGCAAGGAGACCAGCAGAGAGGCCAGGGAAGCCTTGGAGGAGACATGGAGAGAGACATGCACCAGGGGCTTGGAGGACATGGAAGGAGACATGTGGAGGAAAGACATGTAGTGACACTTGGAAGAAACATGGGTGAGAGACACATGGGGATGCTGACAATGGCAGCCTTTATCTCTTTTTTTTTTAAGATTTATTTTATTTATTTATGCATACAAGAACTAGGGTATAGACCAGAAGTACAGGGGGTGAGAGGATTCACCAGAGACAGAGTGGGGAACAGAATTGGCCACTCTACTGAAATACACTGCTGAGGGGAGCAGCCGGCAAGACAGGAGAGGTCTGCTGCCCCATGGCCATGTGAGTCACCTCCCTGGCCGGGGATCCAACTCATGCTGCAGTGGCTGCTGGTAGCTTCATAGTGCTGAGACTTACCCCCTTGTGCCACCAGGGAGGCCCGGCAAACTTTATCTTGACTTAATTTTCCTCCTTTTGTCTCACACTTGTCTGGCCCTTTCTGCCCCTTTCCTGTGGGTCTCCACCAGAAGGCGCCTTTCCTATGGGTCTCCACCAGGCTTTTTGTCCTCAGTAGTCCCATTGGGACCAACCCTGTTTGGCTGGGCATTTACCCACAAGGGGATATGGTAACTTTAGGTGTTTTGTTGGCAAACTACATCCTTTCTGTTCTCTTTCTATGCACACCCATCCTATTAAATTTCACTCACACTAAGAGAATGCTTTGTCTCATTGTGGCTGATGGCAGAACCCACTTAGAGCATGCAAGTTTGTGCATTCAGGGTACCCTTCAATTTGCACACTAACACCTTCAGCCCCCCTCCCCACCCTTGTAGAACAAGGGACTCACACTGCTATAATTTCCCCTCAATTATTTCCAAACCTATCTTTGCTTCTATTTTATCAAGCCCTATAACATTTGCATTTTGTTTTCTTACTCTGCTAGGCAGAATAATTTCCACTCCAAAATATTCACAGCAACTGCAGAACCTGTGAGTGTCCCACCTTATATACAGATGGGATTTAGTTAAGGAGATTATAGGGACAGAAAGCTTTTCCCTTCCTGGTTCTTTGGCTAGTTTAATAATTAAATTGACACAAGATAGATTAACAGTAGAAAAACAAATTTAATTTTGTACTTACAGGAGCCTTATAAAAATATTAGACTCAAAAGTAATGACCAAAGCATGTAACTTCTGTAACTTTTAGATAAAGAAAGAGTAAATTTGTGACAAATTGACAAAATTAAGGGGCTTGGGCCAGGAAAATGCATGGTGAAGTATTAACTGGGAAGATATGAATTAACAAAGTTTAACAGAGTTTGCTTACACAGCCCTCTTTGTCCTGCCTTCCCTTTCTTTGGTAGTAGGGTGTCTTACTTCCTCCTGGCTTAGGGAGGGTGCCTTTCACAGGGAAGACTAATCTTCTGCTTGCAGGAGGTTAAGGGAGGTTCAGAGAGCCCTATTTGTATCCTTCTCAAGTATCTTTATTTAAAATGACCAATATGTCAAAGGGGCATCTTTTAAAGTGGCATATTCTGAACCCTTTCAGGATCTTGAGTTGGGGAAACTGTCCTGATTACCCCTGTGGTCTGAAGTTGGCACAAGGATTGTTACAGGGCAGCCCCGATATAAAACGGGTTGCCTGACTGTGGGTCCTCACCTGCACGCTTGAAAGGGACTTAATACTCTGCTGCAGGCACACACAAAAGGTTAATAAAAGATTTACTCACAAGGGAAGGGGAAATATGAAAATGTACAACTCAGGGAGAAAAGTGGGAGATAAATTCTTAAATGCGTCCTACCCATTCCACTGATCTGGAATCCCAAATGGCACGCTGAGAGCTGGCGGTGAGCCAAGAGCCGGGAAGCCAAGAGGTAAGAGACCCCAAGACCCATGTGTCTGGTTTTTATACCAAACCTGGCTGCTTAACTCCACCCTCAGATCCCAGCAACCTTCCCTTCCCTTTGGTGGTGATGGGATTTGTCTTTCCCAATGTCTTGATGGCTTTGGTCTGGAGTGGGGGTGGAGTCCACAAAGCCTGTATGGGATTAGCTCAGGACATCCTTTCCCCCTAACAGGATCTTTACATGGGAAGATGTGTGATGGAAACAGGGTCAGAGTGGTGTAGCCACAAGCCGAGTGATGCAGGGGTCCTGCAGGGGCCAGAGAGGTCAGGGAGGGTCCTTTGCTGCAGGCGCCTGGTGGAAGCAGTCCTGCCCACCCATTGGTTTTAGCCCGGCAACACCCATGTCTTGAAACCATGGTGATCGTGGTGGCCTTTTTCCATTTCTGTTTATCTTGCCAGAACAGTGGGGTGGGCAAAGCCAAACAATGAGACAAAAATATCCCTAGCCATTTTATTAAAGATTTATTTATTTATTTATACAAGCACTGGGTACAGTCAGACGAGCGGGAGGGTGAGAGAATTCACCAGAGCCAGAGCGGGGAGCAGAGCAGGCAGACAGACGAATACACTGCTGAGGGGAGCAGCGGGCGGCAGGAGAGGTTTGCGGCCATGTGGGACCCTCGCCTGGAGGCCAGGGATCAAAGCGGTGCTGCAGAGGCTGCAGGCAGCTGCGCAGCCTAGCGCTCAACCGCTGCGCCACTGGGAGAGGCCCTCCCTAGCCATTTTAAACTAAAAAAAGACATTTTTTTGTAATTTGGCAATTTTGTTAGAGTAAAGGCTTGGAAGCATGTTCACTGTCCTCAAGGTGACCTATCATTGTCCAGACTGAAAAATAGCCCTGGAAGACAGGCTCCGAAGTCGGCTCGCGGTCAGACGGACACATTCAGAAGGGAGGGGCGCTCAGTTTCTTTGCGGGTCTGGACCCAGCTCTGGATCCAGCTTCGAATTACACCATCATCCAGCAGGAAGCAACCCAGCAGAATCTACCCCATTGTAGTTTTTCTTTGTTCTCAACCCTGCATTCCTCACCTACACAGAAGAGGCAGATTTGAGTATTTCTTTCTCCTGCCTCCTGCTTTTTATCCTGCAATAAACTTTGCCTGCTCTTAACCGTGATGTTTCTGTGTCCTGGTCTTGTAACAGGGTGGTCCCCAGGAAAGGGGGAGGTTCCAGGTTTCCTGCCCCACACAAAGGGAGGGTGGAGCTGAGCAGGGAGGAGAAGCAGCTGCAGAGGAGACTGAGGAAGAAAGGAAGCAGGATGGAGAGCCAGAAGGAGGCCTGGAGGAGGCACATGGAGCAGAGAGATAAGTGAAGAAACTGTGCTTGCCTTTTGGTCGTGGACTGGGTGACACGGATGTGGGTGAGAGACCCATGGGGAGGTGACAATGGCGGTTTCTGTTTTGATTTTCATTTTGCTCTTTTCCCTCCAGACTTGTCTGGTTGTTTCTGATGCTTTTCTGTGGATCCCCACTGGAAGATGCTTTAGACTTGTAGCAGGCTTTGGGGCCTTGAGTTGGGCCAATCCCATTTGGAGGAGCATTTACCCACAAGGTGATGGGTAACTTTGGGTCCTTGATTAAAAAACTATATTCTTTGTCTTTTCTGTATTGTTCACTAATTGTATTAAAGTTCCTTGGCACTAAAGTCTCATTTGTTTTGTGTTGATGCGGCTGACGGCAGAACCAATTTAGAGCAGGCAGGTTTAGGGGGGTCTGAGGTGCCCCTCTCCCTGCCCTGTAAAAGATTTGGCGCCCAAAATTTAGGATAGAGCCATCTATCCTAAATAGATTTAGGATAGAGCCATCCGTGATTAGTCATCCCCATGGAAATTGGGCTTCCCTGTGGCACTGGCTACTATAAGAGCAAATGTGATTTTTGGTTTCTCTAGTGTGTTTGTTTCATATGTAGATTTGCTGTTCAAAAACTGGCTTGGGCTTTGTGGGGATTCTGTGTGTCTGTGTGTAATTTGTTTGTAGTGAATTGCTAAGGGATGATTTTGTGGAAATTGTTCTGTGTAGCAGTTTTAAAAGATTAGGTAGTATGTTGGACCATGTGGCCAGAGCAAAGATGGCTCCTGAGGCCACTTGGCAGGCTCTTGTAAAATTCAGAGGTTCTTGTTGCTAGGACTTTGGACCTTTTTTTTTTCTTTTTGTGATCTCTGCTGTCTTATTAGCATTTCTAAAGGCAATAATGATTCTTCAGTGATATGTTGCTTTTTCTTGGACTACTTCCTGACCTCTGCCTGAGGGGTTTTGCAAGCCAACTGTGGAGCAGTGGTGTTTAAATTAGCAAATGTATGCCTGGGTGTTAAGGAAAGAGTAGCCTTAAGCAGTAACTGGTAATTTCTGGTAGCCTTGATGCATTCTTGGAGATAACTTAAATTTTTGCAAAGTCTGGATCAGAAAATTTAAAAAGATTTTGTCTGAGTCTGAAAAGATTTACTGCTGCGAATTTTGTCTACACTATTTGTTTTGGGAATGTTTGCCATTTGAATCCTGTCACTTGGGAAAATGGTAAAACTTTGGCATGTACAGAAATGCTAACATTGGTTTTCTAAAACATGTATACAACCTCACAGTACCTGATATGTATGTAAATTGTCAATGGTGATTTCGCCTTGTAATATTATATACTTCAATTGTTTGATATCTACAGAAATTGTTTCTGTAAAAAAAAATAGGGAGGAAAGGCCTCAACAGATTCCTATTGATGGAACTTTTGATAGGTTAAAAAATTTTTACTACAAAGGACTGAATATGTAACAGGGTGGTCCCCAGGAAAGGAAGATGCCTTAGACTTGTGGCAGGCTTTGGGGCCTTGCTCTGGGCCAATCCCATTTGGATGGACTTTTACCCACGAGGGACGGGTAACTTTGGGTGCTTCATTTAGAAACTAGACTCTTTGCCTTACCTGTATTGTTTCCTAGTTTTATTAAAGTTCCTTCCCATTAAAGTCTCATATGTTTTGTGTTGATGCGGCGGATGGCAGAACCCATTTAGAATAGGCAGGTGTGCGGGGTTTGGGCTGCCCCTCTCCCTGTCCTATAACAGATTGACTGTTGGAGATAACACCTGACTTTTACTAAGTTTTGACATAATACTACAAATTTCATTGCATTTTGTTCTGATTCAACAAAGTTTTCTTGTTTTGACTGACCAGGACCTACAGCAATGTTCTATTATTTTTTTTCTTTTTTCAGCAGAGCTAACTTGTGTTTGCCTTTTCTCTCCCCTTGATACCAACACGGCATAAAAATCCAGAGTCTATTTTTGCATAACTTCCATAGGGATTTTGTCTGCTTAAACTATTAAAAAATTGGACATGAGTTTCATTGTGTGGCTTTGAGTGGAATCTTCCAGGAAGTTGAAACAGAGCTGAACCAAGAAGAGGAGAACCTGCTGCTTTTGTAGGGTTCCAGAGACCTCCAAAGAAGGTGAGGAAGCTTGCCTCCATTGGCAGGACTGGACAACCCAGAAAACAAACAACCCCTGGTACCCTCAAGAAGAGGAAGCCCAGGTGGAGTCTGATGAGACCAACTTTGTTCTTGAAGCCTACGTGGACCGGATGTCAAGGGTTTGCTCTGATCTTATATGGAGTATTCCAACAGAGCCAGCTAAAATTGCCATTTCATTATTCTGCCTTGTGATTGTATGCAAAAATAGGTAATAGGGTTTAAAAGTAGATTTATTTTGCAAACTTTTGCTTTGCTGTTGAAACAATTTGGGATCAAGGTTGAGAGAACTTTTTTGCTTTTTTTTACATAAGTTCAACCAATTTTAAAATTTTTTTTCCCTGTGATTTTGATATATTTGCTGTTTGTTTTGGCTAATGCCTCCAGATTTTTTTTTTTTTTTTTTTGGCTTGGATAATGGACTATTTTCCAGTAATGGAGAACTATCATACTGGACCTTCATGGACAATGCTACTGCTAATTATTGCTTCTCTGACATACATTGTAGCCCTAAAAAAAGACTGTTTCCTAAGACTACACCCTGAGATCTGTGCCACCATAAATATGGTGGAATAAAAATTAAAAGGGAGGATTGTAACAGGGTGGTCCCCAGGAAAGGGGGAGGTTCCAGGTTTCCTGCCCCACACAAAAGGAGGGTGGAGCTGAGCAGGGAGGAGAAGCAGCTGCAGAGGAGACTGAGGAAGGAAGAAAGCAGGGTGGAGAGCCAGAAGGAGGCCTGGAGGAGGCACATGGAGCAGAGAGACACGTGAAGAAACTGCTCTTGCCTTTTGGTCGTGGACTGGGTGACACAGATGTGGGTGAGAGACCTGTGGGAGGTGACAATGGCGGTTTTTGTCTTGATTTTCATTTTACTCTTTTCCCTCCAGACTTGTCTGGTTGTTTCTGATGCTTTTCTGTGGGTCCCCACTTGAAGATGTTTTAGACTTGTGGCAGGCTTTCGGGCCTTGCGCTGGGCCAATCCCATTTGGATGGGCTTTTACCCATGAGGGGATGGGTAACTTTGGGCCCTTGATTTAGAAACTATATTCTTTGTCTTTTCTGTATTGTTCACTAATTGTATTAAAGTTCCTTGGCACTGAAGTCTCATTTGTTTTGTGTTGATGCGGCGGATGGCAGAACCAATTTAGAGCAGGCAGGTTTGGGGGGTCTGGGGTGCCCCTCTCCCTGCCCTGTAACAGTCTGACAGGCTGGCCGTGGACACATGGACCTGAGTTTGTACATTTGACAACATCCTCACCTCCGGAAGTTTATTATGACACATTTCAATAATTAAGCAAGTTGTAAGTTGCTCAATTTGTGACAATTTGTTTGGTGCTCACAGTTTATTCATACGGCACCACGCCCGAGCCCATCAGTCTTTGGCCTGGAGGTTATAGGTCACTAAGTCAGGGGTGGTCTATGTGTCCTCTCACTTGACCTCTAAGCCAACATGACTCTTAGTTTAAGGAGTTAGTACCTCCATAAATGACTCACCCTGAGTGGATCTGGGCTTACCCAGTGAATAGGGCCTGGGTGTGAAAGCCAGACCCCATGGCAGTTTCCTTGGACCTTGTCTCAGCAGGAAACAATTCACGAGGCGACCAGAGTTATTCATAACAGAAAGAAGTTTATCATCAGATAAGAAGGACAGGAAAACTGTCTAAACAGAGAGGGGTCCTGAGTGGGTAGCTGCTGAGGGACAGAAGTATGGATTCATATACTTTATTTGAACTAAAGGGAATTAGTGTTTTGGCCGGCAGGTGGTGGTGGTTAGTTATCTGTGTTGTGTCTTTGTCTTGAACCTGCCTGAATTCCAGGGCAGGTTCTTATCTAGTTGATTCTGGCCATCTGTGGAGTCCAAGAGCCCAGTCTCCTTGGCCAGAGTATATCTGGAAGGTGCAGACGGGCTGCCCCTGGCCCACACAGGTGTTGCTGTGGGGTGTGGGACAGCCTGCAGCATGCCTTTTATTTAAGCAGGTTTCAGAACGCTGTCCTAAGGCCAGTGCCCTGGTGTCTCTAACCAGACTGTCTGTCCATCTTACCTACTTCCTCCTCACCAGGGCCCACTGCAGGCATGTCCTATGACTTACACCCCACTGGTTGCCCAGCAGGAGAAGTAAAGACACCTTTGGTGCAAGGAGAAATCTCAGGGTGAGGCCAGAGGCATGAAGGTGAAGGAATTCACCAGAGACAGTGGAGAACAGAAAAGGCATATTTATTGAAATACACAGCAAAGAAAATCATTGGGCGAGACAGCAGAGGTCTGCTCACAAAAGAGGATTTGAGGCTCTCTTTTATGCTCGGTTTTCACAGGCTTTCTAATTTGGGGCGCCACTTTGCACTGGGTGTCTGCTGGGCTGTCTAGTCTCAGGTTTGACCTTTGTCACAGAAACAGGTGCCGGCCTGTTTCTGCATTCCTGGAGCTGGGCTGGTTCTTCTGGTCAATGTGGTCATTTTATGGCCTTGTCCCCAAGGCAGCCTTATCCATTCCCTTATCTATTCAAGCCTCCCAAACCTTCCTGGGTGGGCTAGGAGTGGGGGCTTAGTTTTTCAACCTTATTAAATCACACCTTGACAACCTTAAGGGTTTACAGTCCACAAGAAGAAAGATTAGGCTGGTAGCGAAAAGAAGGATTGTTCCAGGTGATGCACTATCTTGGAGGTATGGAGGGGTATCAGGTGGGTAGACTATCTCTTTAGTGCTGACCAGCTAATTTCAGGTGACTGGTTCAAAGGTTGCATTTCTGGGAGAGGCTGAAACGGAAATTAGATTAGGTATTAAGTCTTGGCTTGCAGACATGGAGCTTAGTACAAGTGAGTCCATTTTGGGCCTATTGTATCTCTTTTAACAGCATAGAATGCGGTAATGTAAACTCTCTCAGAAACCAGAGAAGTGCTAGTTGTTACATCTCTCTCTGGCAGTTTCACTAGTTTCAGAGGGATGAGGAGACCTTGTCCTCCCCCTGAGGTGCCTGTCTCCCAACTCCTATTGCCCTTTCCCTGGATACCACTCTGCTACACTATCACCTAGCCACTTCTAGCTTCTTCCAGATGCCCCTCAGCCTGGGAACCAAGGTGGTAAGACAGCAAATTCCGATGAGCAGTCCTGTGCAGTTTGCTGGATGGGAGATCACTGTGGGAGAGGGGTTTCCTACTCTGAGTGGGGGGTCTGCAAACGGGCTGAGATGGTTGTTGGTTTCTGTCCCTATTTCTGTCTCCTCTTCTTTCTTGTTTTATTTCTTCTTCATATATTCTGACTCCATATCTGTATTTGTCTTTTCATCTTATCATTTCTCTCTGAAGTTATATCCTTCTGAAATATCTTTCTTATTTCTTCTTTTTCTAACTTTCCTGTCTCTAGGTTTATAACAGGGCAACCCCAATGTGAAATGGGTTGGCCTGGCTGGTCCTCATTGGTGCACTTAGAAATGACTTATGAGACTCAACTGCAGTTACACACAAGAAGGTTAACAAAGGTTTTATTTACAAAAAGGGGAAATGAAGGAATGAATTACTCAGGGAGAAAGAACGAGAGAGAAATTGGTGAATGAGGCCTACTGTAACAGGGTGGTGCCCAGGAAAAGGGGAGGTTCCAGGTTCCCTGCCCCACCCAAAGGAGGGTGGAGCTGAGCAGGGAGAGAAGAGGCTGCAGAAGAGACTGAGGAAGGAAGCAGGATGGAGAGCCAGAAGGAGACCTGGAGGAGGCACATAGAGCCTAGAGACACGTGAAGAAACTGTGCTTGTCTTTTGGTCGTGGACTGGGTGACACAGATGCGGGTGAGACCCGTGGGGAGGTGACAATGGCAGCTTTTATCTTGATTTTAATTTTGCTCTTTTCCTTCAGGTCTTGTCTGGTTGTTTCTGACCCTTTTCTGTGGGTCCCCACTGGAAGATGCTTTAGACTTGTGGCAGGCTTTGGGGCCTTGCTCTGGGCCAATCCCATTTGGATGGAGTTTTACCCATGAGGGGACGGGTAACTTTGGGTGCTTGATTTAGAAATTAGATTCTTTGCCTTTCCTGTATTGTTTCCTAATTGTATTAAAGTTCCTTCCCATTAAAGTCTCGTGTTTTGTGTTAATGTGGCGGATGGTAGAACCTATTTAGAGGAGGCAGGTTTGCGGGGTCTGGGGTGCCCCTCTCCCTGCCCTGTAACACTTTGGGGGTCTTGGATCTCTTTGGTCTGGGGTGGGGGTGGGGTGCATAAAGCCTATTTGTGGAGTTTGCTCAGAACATCCTTTCCTCCCAACAGGTTGTCCTCTGAAATGATTGGATAGAAGGAGCATTTCTAAAGATGTACTGAGAACCCCAAACCTTACACTTTCAACTTACCCTCAATTACATGTTACTTATCATTATTCAAATGACTTTAAAAATATTGGAAACTTCTGCAGATGCCTCTAGCCACCAGTGTTTCCCTAATATTTACCACATCTTGCAGTATAATCCAGGTAGCAGCTCATCACTGTCAATTATGTTTTTGTATTCAAAATTTGTGAGAAAAGTCCTTTAATATCTGATAAACTACATTTTCTGTAAGAAGCAGCTTCTTCTCTCCAGAAGCCTGATGACTTCCTAAATTAATTGGTGCATAAAATGAACTTTTCAGATGGAGATTGAGGCTATATTCCCAAGTCCACCTATATTTGCAGAACAATTATATTTTGTGATATAAGCCTACCATCACTTTACTATGCAAATTTTTTCCATTTTAGCTGAGTAAATACTTCCTCTTTGCCTACTGAAATGATTAGAATAACAAAGATGCAGAATAGTAACAGCTAGGGCTGCTTTGGTTGATTGGGCTGGAGATTTCTTATAAAGAAGTCTTTAGAATGAAATGACAACCACTTCTAAGCAGCTCAGCAGCTGTCACAGGGGAAATTGGTCCAACAGAAGCACAGGATTTCTTGAAGCAAAAATCAATTTTGGTATTTGGCAGGAAGATGAAATTTATGAACTTGGAACTTGAACTCTTAAGTGCGTCTTTTCTTTTTTCGAGACTTAGTTAAAAAAAAAAAGAGTCTGTACCCATTCCCAACATAGGCACGGATGCCCTTGTATGGAAACAGTTCACTATAATACGATCCTTTTGTTTCTGCATTTAGACAAAGAGGTAACATTTAGTTAGCCTTATCTGTCCTCTGCTTCTATACACAGGCAAGGATGAAGAGTTTGTTGGGAGTGCTCTGTTCTACATAGGTGGTTCTGGATCTGCTTGTTGGACTCACAGCTACTCTCATGGGCTGCTGGTCTGCACTCTGAGCCATTTTTCCTTTGTCATGAAAAGAAGTACATGTTTGTAGCTGAGCAGTTTTATCAGCCTGCTTCCAGCCTGTAGAATTTTGAGGATCCATTAACCTTTTATTTTGCTGTCTCTGCTTTTGAGTCCAAGATGACTGTGTTTCTACTGATATAAAATTCTCAAGAACCATGTGAGTCTCTCATGTATGTCATGGGGCTTTAGTCTGTTAAACAGAGGCTTCCCCACTGATAATTTTTAGGTAATTTCATCTCTATTTTTGACTTCCTGGTGACTGAGGGGATATAAGCAATACTCATAAGCACTTCAAAGAGTCTTCTATGTGATTAAATATTCTGAATCTTTTGATCTTCCTCACGTATTAGCAAAAGGTTGCAGGCACACTCCTGGCTTTTTTCTCTAGAGCACTATAGTTGTTTTCCAAGGGTGAGTCACTTAATTTTAGCATCAGCTGGAATTTTGAAAAAGTTAAGACTCACAAACAATTGTGTTCAGTTTCTTTTTTTCTTTTTTTGGGATTTATTTTATTTATACAAGAACTGGGGTACAGGCCAGATGCGCAGGAGGGTGAGAGGATTCACCAGAGACAGAGTGGAGAACAGAACAGGCAGACTGACAAAATACACTGCTGAGGGGAGCAGTGGCCAAGGTAGAAGAGGTCTGTTCGTCATGTGGGTTGCTCTGAGGCCGGTGGGGATCGAACTGGTACTGCAGAGGCTGTGGACAGCTTCACAGTGCAGCGCTCAACAGCCTGCGCTACCAGGGAGGCCCTGGTTTCTTTTTTTTTTTTTTTTTAATTACAATTCTTCCCTCAACTTATTTATTTCCTTTTACATTTTACCACCAGGAAGCAAAGAGAAACCAGACTTCACCTTCAACACTTTGCTTAGAAATGTCAACTAAATATCCCAATTCGTTGTATATCCAAGTTTTGCTTTCCACTAAACTATAGGATACAATTTAGCTCATCTTTCTGCTACTGTTCAACAAGAACCCTTAGTGGTCCTGTTTTATGGCACAAAGGAAACTTAGACACCAGGGCTAACAAGCAGCAGGTTTATTCTACTGGTACTGGCCCAGTAGATTCACATCTAAAGGCTGAGCCTTATATTCACTTCTAGTTTCTACAGGGTCCCTGGTAGGTTTGCCTTGGCAGCTGTGCATGGTCAGATATGGCATGGCTACACACCAAGAAGGGAATTGTATAGTTGCATATCAAGGAGTGAGGAAATGGTCAGTAGTCATGGGTTTTTCGGGTTCATTTTGCTTCATGGTTAACATTGGTGGCAGTACATGGCCTATCAGGCACTAAGCTGCAAACCAGGAACTGAGCAAAATGTTGTTACTTAACACCCCCCCCAACTTGCTTATCTCAGGTCATCATACTTCACTCCAGTTTCCAGTAATATTGTTACAGGGGCAGGGAGAGGGAAAATGTGCAGTAGGAATATATGGGAAGCAAGCAGGAGGAGAGATTGCAATTTAAATGGGTGCTGGTGACTATCATTGAAATGACGTCAAACAAAATC
Organism: Talpa europaea; assembly: GCF_964194135.1. NCBI lineage: Eukaryota > Metazoa > Chordata > Mammalia > Eulipotyphla > Talpidae > Talpa > Talpa europaea. Next base: position 104,813,983 of record NC_140074.1, on the reverse strand, counting down.
TCGAGGAGGGCGATAATGTTAGCTCTGCATGTCTGGATAAGAGTGTTCTAAGAAGAGGGAGAAGAGATGGATGAGAATTAAACGGGCAGATGTGTTGTTTTTGGAGTCAGTGGGTTTGGAGTGAGTTTGGGGTCCTTGGGTTCACTCTGGGAAAGGTTTCACCAAAGCTCCCCTTTTTGTGACACATGGTGAGTTCCCCAGGTGAATTTCTTCACGAGACAGAGACGTTAGCTGTATTTAAAGACCACGTTTATTAGGGAAAGGGACAGGAGAGTAAAAGACACTTGCATAGACACAAGCAGGCAGGAAGAGCTGACCCAAAAGGGACAGGTTTTGTTATGAGAGGCCTGCATAGTTGCAGGCGGACGGCCTTGAGGAGAGCGGCCCTGCTGAGGGAGGTCAGAGAAGAAAAGTCCCAGCATGGTACAGGTGATGGGCAGCCAGAAAGCTGCTGCCCTTCAGAGGGAGAGAGTTGGTAAAAAGAGGCACCTGCATAGGCACAGGTGGGCAAATGGATTGCTGCCCCAAGTGCAGAGAGTGCACTGATATAGTCCTCTTCTGTTTGGGAGGGGTCGCTCCTTGTGAGCCTTCAGAGTGTCGCTGATTTTGGATAACCATGCAGAATCCAAAAGGGACTGGAGATTCCAAGATGGGGAGTGGAGATTCCAGGATGGGCCCAATCTCCCTATCTTTACCCTCAGGTCTGTGCTCCATTCCCTATAGCATCTGATCCTGCTTGGGTCTGATGCCTTGTTATAAGGCACTGGTGTCCAAGGTTCCCAACCTCTACAGCTGGGTTAATGGTCATGTTATTTCCCTCTACCCCCACCTCCTTGTGAGTCAGGTTCTGGTCTTAGGGCACCTCCTTTTCAGTCTTTTTATTCTTGTCCTCCATCAGATGCACAGACATGGGTAGATAACTTCCAAATTTAAAATTTGTCACATCTATTTCAAATAATTCCATAGGCTATCCTTGTTTACTAAATATTATGCAATTATTGAAACATCAAGTGATCAGCATGAACTGTTAATATGTCTAGATGCTTTAGTATCATAAAGTTAGTATGTGGAATGTGTACTTTAGTAAAAGCAGTATCTCCAACCAGATCAACACTTTGAAATGCTGAGTTTGTTCCTATATGAATATTAATAGCCTAGGCATGGAGGTACTTGACATGGAAGGGAGGTATGAAAAAGAGGCAGCAATAAAATTAGACATGGATGGAAGACTCCACTAATGCTTGGACATAAGAACCTCTATTTGAAATCAATTTCAAAGAATGTATTCCTCATTTCTACCTGACTGTTAAAGAATTGTCTGTCACCTAGAACTAAAGGTAACAGGGTCCAAATTTGGCTTCTGAGCTGTATGTGAGCTGGCATTGCACCTATACTTAGCTCTGGTAGAATCAAGCATGCGAGTGATGACCACATACCTTTCCTTCTGCCTGCCCCCCAATACCCCCCCTTCCCTAAACCCCAGTCAGAATGGTTGCATTTTTTCTTGTTTGTTTTTGTTTTTTAAATTAAAATTTTATTTACTTACCATTTGTCTACAAAACAATATAATTTTGGGAGTTCAGCTTCACACCTCAACTTGTCCAACTGCTTCACTTACCCATAGCTAAATTCCAGGGCCACCACACTATCACATTTATCTATCCACCCCTTCCCCCGCTGCCCTGCCTCTGCTAGCCACCATATTTTCAGAGCCTAAGAGTTATTCATATTGTGTTTTGCCAGTTTATTTTCTTTGCGTATTTATACTCCACCAAACTCTGCTGGTTACCCTCTTAGCTCATGGGCTGTCTTTCTACATTTTCTGTCTTATCTTCCTCTGCTGGACCTGACCTCTTGATATTGAGGATCCTTAAGTGTGAATATGGGTCTTCTCATAAACAATTGGATGTACATATGTGAAAAATGAATATTGACACATCCTTCATACCATATACAAAAATTAAGTGAAAATGGATTATAGGTATAATTGTAAAACCTAAAATTATAATGTTTATAGAAGAAAACAAAAGAAAATCTTTTTGGGGCCTCCCTGGTGGCTCAAGGGGTTAAGCACCACACTATGAAGGAATCCGCAGCCTCTGCAGCACACAGTTCAATCCCTGGCCAGCCAGGGAGCAACCCACATGGTGCAGCAGACCTCTCCTGACTCGCCCGCTGCTCCCCTCAGCAGTGTATTTCACTCAGTCTGCCTGTTCTGTTCCCCACTCTGTCTCTGGTGAATCATCTCACCCTTCCCCTCCTCCCCACATCTCTGGCCTGTACCCCAGCTCTTGTATGCATAAATAAATCTTTAAAAAAAAAAGAAATGAAAATCTTTGTGACCTTGCATAAGGTAAGGATTTATTAAACATAATACCAAAAGCAATCCATAAAAAAAGACAAATTGGATTTCACCAAATTAGAAGAAAAGTCACAAAATGGGAGAGATTTTGTAAATCATGTATCTGATAAAAGATTAATATCCAGAATACAGAGAGAACTCTCAAAAATCAATAATAATGGATTGTGCATATTTTGCTGGAGGTGCTGTGAAAAGGCTGTATTGTGTATGACAGTTTCTTTTCAAATTAAACATATGCTTTCTGTATAACCAACCCATTGCATTTAGGGATGTTTAACCCAGAAAAGTGAATGTTTGTATTTAAACTAAAATCTGTATGCAAATTCACAATCACCAAAAACTGGAACACAAACGTCATCAACAGGTGAGTACGGTTAAATGTAATATGATGTATCCACACCTTGGAATACTACTTAGTAATAAAAGGAATAATCGGTAAGCACAGTAATTGGGGTGCTTTTCTACTACACATTTTGTTGTTTTTCATCATCTATGTTTCAACCCCGAAGTCCAGCCAATGGCAGGCTGCAGTAAGCAGTCCTCAAAATGAAAAAAGTAATATTAAGATAAAAATGGATATTTTATAAACCTTTTCTTTAAATTCAAAGTTCACACCAAAAAAGGAATTTTCAGAGACATAAAAGGGCATGTGTGTGTGTGTGGGGGAGGGATAGCAGGGAGTAGAGAGGGGGCGTATGGGTGGGGGATGAGCCCTGGGAAGAGAACACCAAACCTGACTTCCCCTAGGTCACCCCCATCCCCCAGAGATGGTGAACTTCAATATGAATGGTTTCAGATGTGTGGAAACCAAGAACTAGCATCAAAGGGCTGTGGATGGGGGAAGCTGGAGACCCCAAGGACTCCACTCCAAGGCTGGTGAGATGTTATGACTCCAGCATGAGGTTTGCATTCCTACCCTGAGAGTTATCAAAGGGAAAGTGAATGCTCCCTTGAGAATGTGTAACAACAACCATTCCTCAGGCTGTTTGAGAACTGAATCATACTACTTGTGTGGTCCAAAAAGTTTCAGTGGAGAAATTCAAGTGTCTGACAGTAGGTGGTATGTTGACATGGGGCTAACATTTATTACTAAGCAGCATTATTTAACATTTATTACTAAGTAGCAGTGAACCCAAACCCTTTGAAGGATAAAATTGTACCCAGAGCCTCACATATTGCTACAGATAGTTTTCTCCAAATGAAGAAAAAAGTAGCTTACACAATGCACATTCCACCCTCCCACCCCGCCCATATCACATCCGCACATCTACTCATACACATACACCCCATACACCGCCCCCCGCAGATACCAGACACCATTAATGGAATGAGGAAAAAGAAAAAAAAAAATCATTTCTTATTATAAGAAGAAAACCAGAAAGAAACAAAACGAAAGAGAAATAGGCAGTACAGTGAAACAGATTCAGTACCAGAGTAATTGCTGTATCACTGGCTGCTCAAATATGTGTGAGTTTTCTGCTCAATACATAGCAAGCCTAGGAGCATCCTGGAAGCATGGAGATGAATTATCCCCTAGATCAGCTCCAACAATCCTCTGTTTCAACATTTCCCTGAGGGGCCTCCCTAGTAGCACAAGGGGTTAAGACACAGCACTATGAATCTATGAATCAGTCACTGCAACACGAGTTCGATCCCTGGCCAAGAAGGTGACCCACGTGGTGAAGCAGACCTCTCCTGACTCGCCTGCTGCTCCCCTCAGCAGTGTATTTCAGTACATTTGCCTGTTCTGTTCCCCACTCTGTCTCTGGTGAATCCTTTCACCACCCCCATCTCTAGCCTTTCACCCCAGTTGTTGTATGCATAAATAAATAAATCTTTAAAATAAGAGGGGGGGAATATTTGAAAACAAACCCATGTTTCCTTCTGGGGAAAGCTTCCCTTTGTGAACGTGAGGGGTCCACCATCTGTCTGCCACCCAGACCTTCCCAGACCCATAGCACAGGCCACCACCACCATCCAGGGGGCTAGCAGGAACCTGCCCACTGGGGTGTTGTCCCAAGTCCCACAGAAACTGCTGGGAACCACAGATGCTCCCAAACTACAGGCAGTTTCTTATTTAAGGTGTGTGTGAAAGTAATGTGGCTGTTTCTTATTTAAACAGCTAGGGTAAATGTGGTCTGCAAAAATGAAGTCGAAGGGGAAGTCGTTGCCCTTGAATAATTAATTACTTCATCTTCTCTAGCAAAATTTGGTTTATTATCTGAAATGGAACTCCTTCAATTCTCATTATCCCCTGCATAAGTGACATTTAAATAGATGTCTCCTGGCATCCTGTATGGCTTCTTTGTTCCTTGGAAGCCTTTCCTGCGTGCAAGATTGAGAAGTTGTTGAGACCATCCTTTTGAAAAAGCCCCACTTGGTAGTAACAATCATTTATCATTCCTTTGTTCTGTTATTACTCTGCTCACGGTAGTTATTTCAGTAAAAATGATTGGTGAAGTGAAGATTTCTTATTTTTTTGCTCTATCCAGTCAAGTTAGATTTTTTTCCTTGGTTAGATGAGAGAGAAAAAACACAATAAATGAAAACAGAGCATCAGTTTTGCACATGTCTCTCTTGGGTGCCCAATGCTCAGTATTTTTGGTAAGTCAAATTGTTAGCTGGCAGGGTGAGGGGCATCCCAGGCCCCCCAAACCTGCCTGTTCTAAATGGTTCTGCCATCTGTTGCAGTAAGACAGAGTATTCTCTTAGTGTGAGTGAATTTTAATAGGATGAGTGTCCATAGAAAGAGAACAGAAAGGATGTAGCTTCCCAATGAAACACCCAAAGTTACCATCCCCTTGTGGGTAAATGACCAGCCAAACAGGGCTGGTCCCAGTGGGGCCACCGAGGACTGAAAGCCTGGGACACGTCTAAGGTACATTCTGGTGGAGACCCATAGGAAAGGGGCAGAAAGAGCCACACAAGGCTAAAAGGAAAAGAACAAAATCAAAATCAAGAGAAAAGCTGCACTGTCTGCCTCCCCATGTCTCTAACCTCCTCATGTCTCCTTCATGTCTCCTTCCATGTCCCCCAAGTCCCTGGCAAAAGTCCAAGCTAGAGCAGTTTCTTCTTCACATTCCCTCTGCTCCATGTGCCTCCTCCCAGTCTCTTCTTCTTCATCTCTCTTCTCTCCTTTTTTTTCCAGCTCTCAGCCCTGCCCAGCCCACCCTTCCTTGGGTGGGGCACAGAATCTGGACCTTCCCCTTCTATGGACATCACATTGTTATAATATTATATTGCATTATAGGCTGCTGGACCCTGGGGCCAAGCCGGCCTAGTGGGACCCTCCCTGCAGCCCCTCTGATGCAGCAGGGGTTTCCAAACTGCAGCCCCTAGGCTGCAAAGGCTTGAGGCACCGGGAGTGAGAGAAAGCAATGAAAGGGAGAAATTCACATCAAAACACATGAAACTGTACTCAAGGGAAAATGCATAATCTCCTATACCTTTATTACTAAAAAGAAAGGCTAAAAATAAACTCAGTGCTGAGCTAAAGAACAGAAAATAGAGTCATAAAAATGGAGAAAAATAAATGTAGTGAGTGAGATCTCAGAGACAAAGTTGATTATTTTGAAATAAAAAATGGTACCAGAAACCCATTCCTCTCCTTGTACATTATACACTGTCCTACCAAACTGGATGTCAGAGTATCAGAAAACTAGTTCTTTCTGAGCCCACTGTTCCACGAACACATGAAGAAGCATCTTTCTATTACTGCTCTAATTTGAACACAAACCAAAAGATTTCAGTGCTGTGGGTCTCCTTTTGTCTTTGATATTTGACAGTTTAATTATAATTTGCCTCAGTGTGGGTCTCTTTGGATTCATCTTGCATAGAACTTGCTATGTTTCCTGTAATTGTATATTCATATATTTCTTAATTTTGGTCATGCCTCTCCAAATAATTTCTCTGAATCCCCCTTCTTTTCTTCCATCCTTTCCTCTCATTTCTATCTCTATTTCTATTTCTTTCTCTATTTAATATCTATCTCTCTCTCTCTCTTTCACACACACACACACACACACACACATACACACACACACACACATACACACCTCTCTTCCCTTTTGGGGACTCCTTTAATGCATCAATCTGTAATAGTGCTCCAGAACTTCCTTGGGCTTTTTTCACATTTCATTATCTTTTTACTCCTCAAACTTGACAATCTTAAGCACCCTCTTTTCAATCTTGCTAATTCTTTGTCTTTCCTGCTTGAGTCTATGTTTGAAGCAGTGTAATGAATTTTCCATATTATAATTATACTTGTTCAACTCCAAGCTTTTTGTTTAGTTCCCTTTTATAATTTTTTTTTGCTTGTATTTTTGTTTTTGTTCATATGTCACTTTTTTCTGATTTCCTTCCCCCTCCCTTTTTTTTTTAAGATTTATTTATTTATACAAGAACCGGGGTACAGGCCAGATGCGCGGGAGGGTGAGAGGATTCACCAGAGACAGAGTGGGGAGCAGAACAGACAGACTGACTGAAATACACTGCTGAGGGGAGCAGTGGGCGAGACAGGAGAGGTCTGCTTACCATGTGGGACTCTTGTCAGCCGGCTGCGATCAAACCCACGCTGCAGAGGCTGAGGACAGCTTCACAGCACTGTGCTAAACCACCTGTGCCACCAGGGAGGCCCTCTGATTTCCTTTGACTCTATTCATGTTCTACTTTAGCTCTTTGAGAATTTTAAGGTACTAGTTTTCTGTGGTATTCTTTTTATTGAGGTAACATTGGCTTACAACACTGTATATGACTTAGGGGTACAGAGTTACCCCTAAGGTACATCATTTCAGATGTACCTTAGCATCACCAAGACCAGGCATCTCTTCCCCTTCACCCCTCACCCCCGCCCCCAGCTCTTTCTGGGTGCTTAGGGATCACAGTGAAAATCACAAGTAGAGAAGAGGGGTGACAACTTAGAATTTCAGACTTATCCAGTGACACATTTCTCTTTTTGACTTGACAGTGAGGTCAGGAGAGATCTGCCACATCTTAAGCAGAGAGAAAGGATCTAGCAGAAGGATGTGATGAAGTGGAAGAAACAAATGCATAGAAGGAAGGTGATCCTGAGCACAAAGGGAGACCTCCCTGTTCTGGAGGAGACATGGCTATGTGAGCAGCTGAGAGGGAAGTGACTGAAGCCAAGATCCTGTTGCCCTGCAATCTGTCATAATGCCAAGGAGCAGGATGTGAACAACTGTGGGGGTGGCTGGGCTGTGGTAGTGACAAAAGCCCTAGGGACAAGGAAACCGTGGATGTAGCAAGCAGAGAGGAGGTGAATCTTTCAGGTTGCACTTGATTAGATGGAGAGAAAGGCTGGCAGTCGATGATACTACGGAGGGAAGTAGGGATGGGTGGCATAGTCCAAGAGAAGTTAGGATTTTGCAGTCAAGGAGATATGATTCAGAAGAGACAATGTACTGAGATCAAGGAGATAATGGAATTCTGAGGAAGAACAGTCCTTTCTTAAGATGCTAGGGGATAAGGAGGAACTGAAGCCACCACTGTTTTTTGTTTTAAGCATATAAGTTTTTACTCTCAAAGTGCAATAAAATTCTCCAGCTAAAACAAGAATAGTGGCATAAAATTGTTCTGAAAATTACAATAGAAAGATAACACTCACTGATTTATTTTTCCAAATTAGCAAGACTATTTACAAATAAGCAGATCTCCAATGATTAAAATATATATTAAAATGGCAAGTCTATTACTGTTTGAAATCGAAGGCACATTTGATCTGCGTGTTTAAAACAGACAAACTTTGTGGTATAATGACAGATTCATTTCACTGTTGTCCCCTAAACACATGGACACCCAAATTGTCAAGAAACACTTAATATTTAGTGAATGGTTTCAAAGGAAATCTTTGGATATAAGTTTAATACAAATAAAACATACAAAACACATTCCTGATAACTATAAATACTAATAACTAAGAGGCATTCAAGAAATGGCATCTCTTTAAATAATACGTATTAAGTAAATTAAAGGTACTTCAAATACAAAGGAAAAACAAAATAGCTTATGCTTAGAGAAAATGGGAGACAGACTTCTGCAAGGAAGGTTGAAATTTAGCAGAATTTGATGAGTAAGGTACAATGTCCCACAGATATATTGGAAGATTTGGGAAGGGGGGTAAGCTAAGGGTTTGATGGGCTGGGACAGGCATGTAGACAGCACTCTGAGTGCAGAATAGGATTTTATGGATATAATAATCTGTGTATTTGCTAATATTTCAGTAGACAAAGAGAACTAGGTCAACCTTAGCTAAGGCAGGGATGAGAAACTCTAAGATTACAGAGAGCAGATGTTCATTTTAGCATCTGTGTAGCCTGAGTAAGCTGAAAAGATTAAGAGCGGATAGTAAGCATGATGCATTGTACTTACTGGGTTTCACATGGCACAGAGGGGGAGGAATAAGAAAGAGACAAAAGCTGGGCAAACTTAGAAGGACCCAGAAAAGTTGGGTAGATTCTGAAAGGATGGTAAAAATACAGAATCAGAATTAACACCAACTGAATAACACAGAACCTTTATTCTGCAAAAAAGGTCTGCCTCTGAGATCAAAAATTGACCTCATTCTCTACAAATTGCCCTTGGTCACCATGTGGGTGCTGCGGGCACAGTCAAGTCCAGGGCTGAGCCCAACAGCTTAGTGGCTGGAGTGTTGCTGCCAAAAGCTCTTAGCTGACTCCCTTCCTGGGAACTGCCCTCAAAGAGAGTTGGGGGAGCACAGCACACATACACTGACCATCCACAGCAGCTCTCAGTTTGGGGCATTTCTGAAGGGTCACCCCAAATTCAGAGCTCTTATTTTGAGGCTAGTGAACTCACCTAAAAAAACAAAGGAAAACTTCATTTTCTTCTTCCTTTTGTTCTTGGGCCTAATCTTCCCTTTCTCCAAGTAGATGGGAAAGTTTTTTTGTATTTTAGAGCTGAGATTTCAGTTCAGTTCAAAGGGTCTGGTCCCTCTGGGCATTAGCTGAATGGCTATGTGGGAGGAGGTGGAGGAGGGAACCTGAGTTGAAGAGGTCATGAGCTAGCTCTGGGATAAACATCCTGATTGCTGATGAGACAGATGAGAAATGGGGTGTCCTCTGGGCAGTGGAGTCCTGCACCATACTCTTGTGTGGTAGGATCTTAGATGGGGAAGGCTGCATGGCCCTGATCACCAACATTTTGGGTTATCATGGGAAACAATATCCCGACTTGATACTTGGTCCTTTCAGATTCCAGGAATGGAGGCAGGTGCTGCCCAGAACTCCGCTGCAGTGAATCTGACTCCCCTGGGTGGGCTGTCCTAGTAATCACACATTCCTTTGAAATGAAGAGGGCACTGGGGATGGCCCAGCTACCCTCCTTTGAGGCATCATTAGTGGTAGATTTGCTGATGGTAGCCTTAAATAACTGACTAAAATGATGTTATGATCTTTAAAATATATATATTCCAATAGCCATTGTGCTTTATGGTCAGAATTAGAATGAACTGGTGAGCAAAACAAATTTTCTTGATTATAATTATCATTCTTAAGCAAGATTTTCAAAACACAGATTTCTTGTGATAAACAGTGCAGAAATTTCCTTTGGAAATGAACATCAAAGGATAATGCTGTTTGGAATTCTATAGACATTCAAAATGGTCTTAGAACATGTAAGTGGAATTCCATAAGCTAAATCAAATTTAAAGACCATGAAAGTATTAATTTTGCCCAATTCTCTTTAGAAAACTTGGTATTCAAAAATAATGAGCTATATATAACAGAGAAGAAATCTTCCTCAAACCTGTAGTTTAAAATTAATATGGGCCAATACTATAGGCAAGTGTTTAAAAATGTGAACACAGAACTGTTAACAAAATCTTATTTCTTGCTGATTCACCTGTTTTTCATCAACGTTTCTTTGACACATGTATATCAAAGTCAGAAAATAAAACTGCATATTTCCTTGAAACGCTAATGTGACCTACTGAGGGAAAAAGCTGTTCTACCCGAGATTACTTGGAATGTATTAATCTAAACTAAATGGTGGGCTTCTGGGCTTGCTGGGATTCCATCTGCCTTGTAAATGAGTAGGTTTTACATTTTCTATGAATCCTGAAAGAAAGGCTTAGGTGAATGTGAACAGTGTGAACAGAAAGACTTGGGAAAACGAACAGTCTAAAACAAAAGAATCTGTTGCACTTTCAATGAAATTATTTTAATTGACTGACTTCTCAGAAAATTCCAGTCCTTGCCATCTATTCCAGCAGCATGCAGTAGGTGGCACCTAAAAGCTTACTGGAGGAGAGCAGGCGCCATTTAAGCAGGAGCAGCCGCAGCAGTTGGCACATCTCAGAAGTCAGAGATTGAGGACGGAGGAGGAAGGCCGGGAACCGACCGGGCACAGGGCGCAGGTGCACGGCGCGCGGGCCGGCGGGGCGCACGGCAGGCGAGCAGGGCGCGCGGCGGGCGGGAGCAGACGGCCTCGTCTCCGAGCGGACCCAGCGCGCCCCGCCTGCCTCCGGGAGGAGCCGCAGCGGCACAGCCAGCGCTGCCCCGTCCTATGCGAGGCGAGCTCGGCAGCAGCTCTGAGCGGAGTTGTGATCGTCCTCAGGTAACGGATTTCCACTCCTTGGCTGTGGCTTCCCTGCGTCCGCATTGGGGCCCTGCGGGCTGGGGCGCTCCTGCAGGCGAGCCCCCCAAAAGGGCTGGAGGCTATCCGGGAAGGCGAGGCAGCTATATAAATATTGAAGTTGGCGAGGGGGGGAAAAGCTCTGTCTGTATTCTTGCTGGGGTGGGGGATCCTTTCTGGATCTCCTGATTTAAAACACACTCTTAAACAAATCTGTATTTTACAGTGTAGGGGGGTTCCTTCCGAAACTGGAATTTTAGAAGATTTAAAGCAGGAGTTTTAGAAGATTTTGCAGTGCAGGTATTTCTGTTCAGGTGGAAGTTGATTTAATGGATCTGGGAAAGTCATAAAAAGATGTGGTCCGAAGTGAAAAAATGCAAAGCACGTTAGAGGCTGCTGTTCAGTTCAGCATGTTTTCCTGCTAGACCGCAGCAGTAAATGGGCTTGGCTGAGACGGGGCTCAATATTTTGATTCTCCGTCGAGAGACTGCATGCCGTGATCGCTACATGTGTGCCTTCCTGTTTTCTTGTGATGAGAGCAGAATAGAGGAAGGCGCCGCATCTCAGCCTTAGTTGTAAGAATGTGGTTTCCATTAGTGACAATGACCGCTGACAGCTCCCGGTCTCGCTGCAAAGCACTGCTGGCTGCTCCCAGTGTGGGAACCTGCCGAGTCTTCCTCTGGGAAAAAATGCTATTTTTCCCCTTTAAAACTCCAGTTCACATGCTGTGGGGGATTTGGGAGACTTTTCAACTAGAAGCTCGCTGAATCATGTTACATGACCTGTCATGCAACGTTGTGGTGGAATTTGGTTCTCTCTGAATGTGCAGTGACACAGCGAGCCTGCCTGAGGAATTCATTGTGCACGTTGGTGCTTGTTATCTTTCAGCGACCCCCTTCCACGTGAGAAGCTAGTCTCAGCATCTGAGACCTTTTCTTCTTGAAACTGAAAACTTTAAAAATATTCTTTTTTAAGGAAGATTTTCTAGGTAACGATGAAAAACTGGAGCATTTTACATTTCAGATCAGTCCAAGTGCACTGCTTTTCCAGTGGCATTTGGATTAGAAGAGGTGGAGTAGGAGGGAGAGAAATGGGAGGATAAAATGAGAATAAATTTAACAAATTTGTGGGGGAATAATACTATTATTTTGGGTTGTTATTTGAAATTGTGAATTGTCAACAATTTTGTCTCTGGAAATGCAGAGGGTCTTGTGGGCTGAGGTACTGGAAAACCATAGTTCATCTTCTAGAAATAGAATACAGGCAAGGAAACATTTTCTTCTTATTTAATGCATGCCATTTAATTTGGTCATAGGGATGGTAGTCCCCAGTGAATGCAAGGAGAGGGGAGAAGGAAAGGAGGGGAGAGAGACAGGGAGAGAGAGGGGCAGGTGATTGATTGCCTTTTGCACTATGACACAGAATAGCTGCCCACCCCTCAGTTATCTCAGCAGATGGCAATTATACTTGCATGGTTATTGCAGAAGGCTCCAGAATCTTTTCCTTTTACTGCTTTAATAGAGTTGTTCCTAAGATGAGACTCAGGAAACACCCAAATTGAATTCCAAGTTGTGCTAGTCCCTTTTCAGCTATGTCTAACAATTTAGCATTCTCAGCAGTCAGCAATGCCGCTTCATATCGAGAAGATTAATAATTTCATGTGATACATGTCCTATAAACCGCACATGACTTTGCCCCACTAAAATGTATTATTTCAGGAGTGAATACTCTATACTCTGCTACTTGCATATCTTATCAAAATATTAAAACATATATGGGGGTTAATTAAAACCAATAATGGGGGTTCTTTTATCAGAAGAGTATCTGTGATAATGAAAAACACATTGTTCATTCTTCTAATTTGGTACCATTTTGGTTGATAAATTAGTATATTGGAAATTGGCCTAATGACTTAGACAAAATCATGATTTCCCACCAAGATAAATGCATTGTCTAATGTATGCACTGAAGAATGTCTCTGTTACAAAGAGGGACTTTTGGTTGTCTGGGGTGAGTAGGTTGCCTGTCAACTGCTTTAAGTTAAAAAAAGGGCTAACTGCTTACCTGTAACTTTCCGTTCAGGTAATCGCTGCGTCCCGTTTTCACTTATAAGGCAGATTGAATCAATTTATCAATCAATCTGTTATCCATCTGTCATCGTCTATCCATCTGTCATCTATTTATCCATCCATCCATCCATCCATCCATCCATCCATCCATCCATCCATCCATCCAACCATCCATCTTTCCATCACATTTAATCATCTATTTACCCACCTATCTACCATTTTCTTATCTAATCTATTTAACTTTTTATCTATATCATCTATCTGAGTATGTATAATGGACAGATATCTCTTTTAAGGTGTAATTGATTTCTAGGACATTGATTTTGGTTTTGATTTTTCTAGGAAAATAGTTTCTCTTAATTAAAAGGGAAGATGATGATTTTTATGTCACAATTGCTAATGTTTACAGCTTAAATTTATATACGCATACACATATATGGATCAAGTTAAAATTTATTTCATTGATTGAAATGTTACTTTAGTTTTTATTTTATGTTGTGATTTATAAATTTCTTTTCTTTCACCTGACATCATGGTATTGGGAAAAATTGTATTTCATTCTCTACCCCTTTGCTCTCGCCTCTGGCAAACTCAAGAAAAAAAGATTCCTTGTAGCTCTCTTGTTAGTGCAGCTAAGTGTTTTCCTACAAACCTGTACTGTCTTATAGAAACAAAATATGAGTCATATGCATAATTTAAAGCATTCTAGTAGTTACATAAGAAAAGTAAAATAAATAGGTGAAATTAATGTAAAAGTATATTTTCATTAACCCAATATATCAAAATGACCATTTAAAGATGTAAGCAACACAAAATACTAATAAGATTTTCTACATTTTTTTCTCCTGCTATGTGCACATTTACAGAACATCTCAGTTGGGATTAACCATGTTTCAAGATGTCAGCAACCCGTGTGACTAGAGTCTACTGTAATGGTCAGTCCAACTATGGAATGTTAATTTCTTGATAAGGCAAATTAAAAGCTGAAATGCCAGGAGCTATTAAACAAATTAAACACTATAAAATAGATATACAGATGATATCAAATTGTTCTAAGATCTGTGTCCTACACCTCTCTCCCTTTATCCCCCCATTAACTAGCCATGTCATCTTCCCTACCAACTCCTTCATAGTCCAAAAAGAGGATTGGATCAAATACTTTCTCTGGTTCTATGAAAAATAATGAATGGATAGACTTGTGGATTCAACCCCCTGTAGCCTCGAGCTCTGTAGTGGCAGACAAAGGTAGCAGCGCTGAGTGGTGGCATCAGCATTTTGCACCAGCATTAAGTTTGCTATAGTCCAAGCCTTGATTACAGGCAGCAACTAAGTCTCATGTTCTGTTCAAGATCAGTCAGCTTTTATAGTTCGATTCCTTTACTGGACAAGTGGCAGCAAATCTATTGTGAAATCAATAAACGGCTAGTGGATTAGAATTGATCATGTGATAGAATATGGTTTATAGATCTTTTAGTATTAGCCTCTATTGATATGAGTATTTTGCATGTTTGTATGTATTTTGTCACCATTAAATAAAGTTTGGGGAAATGTGAAGCTTTATAATTGATTGACCCATGAATACGTCCTTCTTGAAACAGAAAAATGAATGGCCTTCGTGAAAAGATCTAAATTTCTTCACCCTTTCCTTGAAATCAGTGAGAGCTGTAGGGAGGGATACCATTTCCCTCCATGATTCTGTCTCTGAAGTCACACAGGAGATATAAAGAAAGCAGCGGTTTGTATAAAAGGGGCATGTGCAATATTCTTCTAAAGCTAATTGATGTCTGGAAAGTGATTATTTTTCAGAGGACATAAGCACACAGGAGCTTTACATTAGGCATCCTCACATTAATCTCTCTCTCTCTCTCCCCTCACCCCGACCCCCCACCCTCAGCTTCTGAAGCTGAGGTCCAGATCCTTATCCTCATTCAAACAGAGGAGCCCTTGGAAAAGGAAGCTTTCCTTCCCATGTCATCTCTATCAGTTAATTCCAGTGTTTTATTAGGATACCTCAGTCTTGAATTTGGAATTTATCTATCTTCAGAGGATGCTCAACAGAGCATAGTGATTAATGTCCATGTCTCTGCATCTAGAGCAAAGTGAGTGTTCACTCAGCTCTATCATGTGAAAGCCCAGCTCAGTGACATTTCCCCTTTTGTATAAACATGGACTTGTCTCCCTAACCCTACCACCCAGAAGGCACCTTTCCCAAATACAAGTGTACACATAAAAGCTGTGGATTTTTCTCACTGCCTCCTTGCCTGTGAATCAACCCCCTCCGATGGAAAGGAAGGTGTCTGTGGACTAAGTCCTGACACTTAAGGCAGGATTGTGTTTTGAAGCCTCTCTGGACTGCATGGGTTTCCTGACTGTAGAATGAGTAGGAGGACCACAAAATGTAAAGCTGACCTACCCGTTAGAGTAAAATCTATGTTTTGCAAACTAGGAGTAGGTTGGAATTGTTGAAGGAGAGAAATGCCGCTGACCTAGGTATTGAAAACAACCTAAATTTCCCAGAATTTCACAACAACCAAGTCTTTCTATATTTTCTACTATCTCAGATTTAGAGATGATATTCTGCGCATCTCATTCTTTGTCCATTCTTTTAAGTGGGAAAGTCCTCTAAGTACACCAGCACTTTCAAGATGCTGAAATAATTCAGGTTACCAGAGCAAATATTTAACACCAAGAATGACAATGTAAATATAGGAGAATTTTTAGTGATTTCAGAGTAGGCAATAATTTTCTAAGGATGATCCCAGACTGGGATACTGAGGAGGAAATGTTTGTTAAAGTTGGCTACGTAGAAATTTTAAATTTCTTCCCAGGAAAAATAAATAATATCAAAAAACAAATTCCACTTGAGAAGAAATATTGAAACATATATCAAATGATGTCTAATGTCCTTAATACAGTGGTCCTCAAATGTTTTGATCATCTTAGTTTCAATGGGCTTGATAAACCTGAGACTGCAGGATTTAACCCTAAAGACTCTGAATAGGGGGAGCAGTTGGAGCCCGGTCTCAGGTGAGGGGGACAGTGCAGGTCTGCTGAGCACAGTCTGACACACACCTGCCTTACAAAGGAGAAGCACCACCTTTGCAAAGCACTAGAAAACTGAACAGAAGGCACGAACACTCAGATCTCAAAGATAGAAGTAGAGATTACATTTACATGAAAAGTCAATCACACAAATGAAATAAACGCAAATAAACCAGTAAAGAGAAACATATTTCTTGTTCTTTGGAAGGGATGGAAAGTTTGATAACACCCTGGATCACACAGACGTGAGGAAATACTACTTTCACACAAGAGATAGGAAGGAGAAATTGGTGTTTGTAGGGTAACAGGTGGTCACTACCAAATTTAAAATATAATCTGAATCAGCAGTTGCACTAACTGAGGTTCCTTCTGCAAATGAACTAAGAACGTGACAAGGGGCCTCCCCGGTGGCGCAGCAGTTGAGCGCTGGGTTGCGAAGCTGCCCGCGGCCTCTGCAGTGCCGGTTCAATCCCCGGCCGCTCCCCAGCCACCGGAGGAGGGTCCCACATGGCGCGCAGACCTCTCCTGCCGCCCGCTGCTCCCCTCAGCAGTGTACTTCGGTCCTTCTGCCTGCTCTGCTCCCCGCTCTGGCTCTGGTGAATTCTCTCACCCTCCCGTGCTTCTGACTGTACCCAGTGCTTGTATAAATAAATAAATAAATAAATAAATCTAAAAAAAAAAAAAAAAAGTGACAAGATGTTTATGTTCCAGGCTATCATTGAGTAAAATGAACAGTCAGTAAGAAATTGGTTAATAAGTGATGGTCATCATCTCAGGGAGTCCTATGAAGCTGTTCAAAAGCACAATATGGCTCTAGATATACTACTATGGACAAATCTAGGACACTTGTATTTATCTTCTCCCTTTCATTAAACTATCCACCCTTTGATATTTCTGCCTCTTTGACAAGTTACTATTTTGTTAACACCTGATTGCAAAGTAGGCACTTTATCCTTGACCACCCAACAAGGCAAGTGTTCATTCCCAACCATCCTTCCCCATCCAATTTATGCTCTGGGCAAGAGATTGTATCTGATGATTGAGTCAGAAAGCATAGATGGTGATAAATGCTTAGCTGCTTAACATCACTGTTGCATTGTTAAGGTTAATATAATATGGGTCTGAAAGTTGCTTGGCAATATTACAGGTTAATGTGACAACTTCTTCAGCATTTTAGCTTCCAGAGGTCCTTGTTGGGTGATTACTGGAATGCCTTTTAGATTTGCGAGACCTGGGTTAACGTGCAGTTCTGCTACGTGTTAACTCTTCCACAGTGTCAATAATTTTACCACCTGCAGCCTCAGGTCCTTTATCTGTAAAATGGGGCTGCTCTTACCTAAATCAAAGGTGTTTTGAAGACGAAGCTTGTGTAGCTCACTCAACATTGCAAGAGGACAAGGATTCCTGGGCGGCTCCTGGGGCTGCTATTTGATCTGCATCTTAATGGTTCTCCTGTCTTAACGTCTCAGATTTATTCTCCTCTGTGACCTGGCACGAAGCCTGTTGTCTCATCGTTGGACTCTGCTCCTTGATGGAATTTTGGCCTTCAGTGTCAGTCTTTTAAATTTGCCTAGTCCACACACACATGCACATTAATCTCAAAATATTGACAGTTTTCTTTACCTTTTTCTCTCTGCACTGGACTTACAGCACTCCCTATTTTGTATATGGTTAAATCTGGTTTAAAGAGCTCCCCCCACCCCCAGCAATATGGATGGAGCTGGAAGGGATTATGCTCAGTGAAATAAGTCAGAAGGAAAAGGAAAAATATTGGATGGTTTCACTTACAGGGGGAATATAGGGGAACCAAATAAGGGATTAAGAGAAAAATAATAGCAACAAAAAATTGGCAGGTAACTATAAATCAGAGACATTCTGGGGGGGTAGAGAGTGAGGGGGAGGGATCAGAACAGGGGAGAGAAGAGCACAGGGGACTATGGTGGTGGTGCATGGGTGACTTGGTGGTGGGAATTCTGTGGGGATGACACCTGAGAGGAGAAAGCAAACATTGTACAAAAATGAACAATGTTGTATAATATATATAAGTAAATAAATTCTATTAAATATGGATATTCAAAATAAAAAAAGGAGTTCATCCCCAAACACACATGTGTCCCTAACACACAAACACACTGGTTTAAAGAGTTCCCCCTAAACACACATTATATACACACACACACACCCATCCTGATTCCTGGCTGTAAAACTATTTTGAATATGCAAGAATAGTCCCAGCTTGATCTTTTTTTGTCTTTCTGGTCTTGAGATACTCATCTATTAAGAACTCAGGTCCCATGGCCTTTACTGGAAGGCCACCTGCTGTGGGCAGGTGGAGCCAAGGATTATCTGCTGGGACCTGTCATTGAATCCTGGCATGTTGGCAGCTATAGCCTTTTACAGCGTGTTTTGCCATGGTTTGAAGCTGTCACTGACACTTTGCTGATGGATTAGATGTGAGGTGTACAAGGACAGAGCATTCAGGAGGACGCCAAAGGTTTAGGCCTGAACAGTTGGAATGAACATGTTGCCATCGACTGAGATGAAGAACGTTGTAAGGGGAGCAGCATGGAGGTGATATAAGGAGTTCAGCTTCTGAGGTGTTATATTGGGATGTCTCTATGGCACCGAGTAGGTATTGTGGGGAGAGGCCTGACATAGCTGTGCACTGGCAGTCGTTGCTTATGGGTTATATCTAAGATCAGGGAACCAGATTACACCCTGAGGGGTAGAGTTAGCAACAGGGGAAGTGTAACAAGGACAGAGGTGTGTGATGTCTTACCTACAGGTGAGTTAACTAGGTAAGATGGCACTGACCCTCCTCCTCTGCCACCACCTTGGCCCATACCTGGCCCCCTGACTGTCTCCTGCTTCTTCTCCTGCCCTGCAGAACCCTCAAGGGTTTCTGTTTAGCTGGAGTGAGATCCAACATCCAACAGTTCTCTGCTCAGAACACTCTATGGCTGTTTATCCTCCTAGTGAAAGCTGATTCTACCACTCACCTGTCCCCTGCTGTTGCTTCCCTGACCCACCTACTTTTCTCCCTTCCTCCCTGCATCTAAATTCCTCCATGTTCACACAACTTGTCTTCTGTCTTCTCTCTGCCAGGCAGCAGACTTCATACTACCCCCTCTCTCAATATTTTTCTGAAATGGCAAACTTCTACAGAGCCCTCTCTGATTCTGATCACCTCTGGTGACATTGCATCGGCGTTCTTTTATCAGATGCCTCCACACTGATGGAATCCTTCGTTTGGAAGACATTTAAAATGAAAAAAAAAAAAAAAGAAAGTTTGATTTTCAAGTTTTCTATTGTACAGATAGGAGGGCTTTTCAGGGACACATTTGCTTGGTTTTGGCAAAATCATGTACTGATGAAGCATTTTTATACATAATAAATATATATTCAAAAAATATATATGTATATGTGTATATTTATGTGTGTGTGTGTGTGTGTTGGTACTTTTTAGGTTTTTTCTTCTGGCATATGAGAAATACACAAATACCCCACTGAACTGAGTGATAGTATTGGCTTTATAAACTATTATTTTGTTAGCTTAATGACTTTTTAAAAAAGATTTATTTTATTTATACAAGAGCCGGGGTACAGGCCAGATGCACAGGAGGGTGAGAGGATTCACCAGAGACAGAGCGGGGAACTGAACAGGTGGATCCTCTGAAATACACTGCTAAGGGGAGCAGCGGGCGAGTCAGGAGAGGTCTGCTCACCATGTGGGTTGCTCCGAGGCTGGAGGGATTGAACCTGCACTGCAGAGGCTGCAGACAGCTTCACAGTGCTGCGCTCAACAGTTGCGCCACCAGGGAGGCCCTTAATGACTATTTATTAAGGATTTGCTACATTACTATTTACTTTATATAAGTCTTTTCAAAATTTTCTCTACACAGGGCCATTGATTTTCCCAAGCAGGTATTGTGCCCCCCCCCATATTGAAAATATCACCTTTTCCTTAGAAGGGTGAAGAAGTGTGCTTATTTGGGGGTGCTGCCTGCCAAGGGAGATCTGCTACACAGAAAATGGTAATGAGCTTAGAACATTTGCTTTTTGAATAAAAGAGATACACACTTACCTTTCAGCTTGGTTACACTTAAATTTTCTTTGTGATAAGATAACTACTGAATCACCTGTGGTAGAAGATATTTTCATGGTTGCTTTGACCTTATAGCCACATAAAGTGTAGTAAGGAATCAACTGTATTTTAAAGGTCTTGTTTTAGATACTATAAAGAAAATATACAAATGTGTGATATCTAGTAGTTTCTGTCTACTTTTGGGTCCAACTTCTTTGCTACATCAACTTACTGATGAATGATGCCATAAAATTCACTCACCTCGTGTTTGGTGTCTATAATGTTCACCACATTTCCTTCGGTAATTTTATATTTCAGCTGACATTGCCAAGCTATGAATGGTTCCTCTCATGCAGATTTTTAAAAAATTTATTTTGTTTCTTTGAAGAGCTCATTTATCTTCTCTGTTTTCCTGGGTTGGCTCATAAAAATATATTTTAGCAGCAGATAATCAATATGTGCTAAGTGTTTCCTGTGTGTCCGGCATTGGGTTGAGTGTACTGACAAGCTTGGGGCTGAATCCCACAGGGAATCTGGCTTCGTGATGCTGATATTCAAGCTAGGGAGAGAGAAAACACAAATAAATAAGTGATGAGGGAAGAATATATGTGCAAAGAATCTCATTATTGAAAGAGAATCATTCTGGCAAATAATAGATGCCACTGAAGTTTGTTGGAAACATTTGTTCAACTGTTCAGCAAATCTCTCTCCTGTGCGACTTCTAATACTAGTTTCTTTACACCTTCTGCATTATTTTCTATTTATCTTCTAAGACGATTCTGAGAAAGGAATGTATGATTGTTTGTAATTCTATATTTTGCTGTATTATATATTTTACCACAGCAGAAAAATAAGTGTTTTTCTAATGGCTTAGTTATTTTGTCTTCCAATATTAATAAGGACTCCAAGCAGTAAAAAACTTAGGTTTGTTAATTATATATTCATTTATTTATTAATTTATTTTGACATTTTAAAAGGACAGGTTTATTAGGAAAAGGAGAAAAACAGAGACACCTGCATAGTCACAGGTGGGCAGGAGAGCTGCCAAACCTCAAGTTTATTTAAATTTTGTAACATATTGGATTAAGTAGAATGGTTGTTAAATCTTGTTAAAAATATACAGAGGCTTGCTCTCATGTTTTAGAGTAGTGCAGGCCCACAGGCACCATGTACCTAGACCATGGTACCATAGGTATCATGCAAAGGAACTACGTGACTTTCATATTTTAGTAGCCACATTTAAAAAAATTAAGATGCCAATGATGTTAACTTAAATAATATACATTGAACAATGTGGGGTTTAGGGGCACCAACTGTCCTTTGCAGTTAAAAGTTGTGTAAAACATTTTACTCCCCCAAAACATAATTACCCCTAGCCTACTGTTTGACCAGAGCATTACCAATGACATGGTCAATTAGCACACATTTTGTATGTTAAATATATATATTACATACTGCATTATTATAATAGAGAAAAGAAAATACTACTAAAGAAGTCATAAGAGAAAATACATTTATAGCATTGTATTGTATTTATCAATACCATAAATTTATATCATCTGTTTGTAAGAAAATCTGCACATGAGTGGATCCACACAGTTCAAACTTGTATTGTTCAAGGGTTAATTGTATTTTATTCTACCCAATGCATGTGGAAAATTATCATTTCAACTTGCAATCACTATCAACTTTACATACACACACACACACACACACACATGCAGTATGTTCTTTTTTTACACTAAGTGTTCAAACTCCATCACAGGACATCTCCATTCAGCCTCACTGCTTTTCAAGTGGCAGTGGCTACCATACTGGACAGAATAGTTTTTAATGCTGAGGTTAATAATGATGCTTCACATTATCAGTCCTATGATATAAAAATAGGGCCAGGCAGTTGGTGCAGATTTCAGTTGGTCTTCTTAGGCAATCAGATTTGTTTGGTCTTGTCAGATCAGATCTATGAGTATCATCCTCACCACTGTTCTGGCCTCTGCCTCACCCTACACCAATTTCCCTTTCCCTGTCCTTCAAGACAAGTCTACGCTTCTTGTCTCTCTAGTCACATTATCAATTTTAATCATTCTCAAGTCCATTACAAAATGACTTTGATTCTCTTCACCTCCCCCCAACATACTGCTTAACTGAAACTTTATCAATTTTCATTCATCTCCTAGTCTCTAAAGTCAGAAGACTTGAACTTTCTGTCATGCTCCATCTCTAACAATAGTGTTCTTTTAACTGGAGTCTAAAATCAAATTCTATCAGATATACTGGTTTTTCAGTGATTTTTAAAAAATTTTGGATTTAATTATTTAATAACAAATTTAAAAGGATTAAGTCATTCAGAATAATCTGAACAGCCTTATTATTATAACCCTATAACAGCGTGGTGTTAACACCTTTGTTAACCACCAGCCACGTGACACAACAGAGCCCATTTCCTTTCATTCATATTTCTCACACAGGGGCCTGTGTGTCTGTTGCTCCATGTCTGTGAATAAGCTTCAGACAATAATATCATATAGAACAGAGTACTACCCCTCCAAATGTCTTTTTTTTTTTTTTCCATAATGACAGCTTTATCGGGACATGATTTACCCAATGTACTTAGTGTACTCAGAGGGCTTGATGTCATCACCAAAATAGGCTTTAAAACATTTCATCACTCCTCAGGAAACCCTGCACCTATTTCCAGTCCATTACTTTCTTTGCCTCAGTGCCCACTTTGCTTCTGGATTCTCTCACTTAGCACAATGTTTAAAGAATCATCCATGCTATAGCATGTATGTGTACCACATATCTTTTCATTGCTGAGTAATATTTCATTGTATGGATATACCACCCACATTTTACTTACCATTCATTAGTTGGTGGACATTTGGGTGTTTCCAGTTCTTGGCTATTAGAATATTTTTGTTATAAACATTCATTTACAGTTTTTGCTTGGCTGTGTTTTCTTTTCTCATGAAAATACATTTGAAAGGCAATTGCTGGTCATATGGTCATTCTATGTTTAAGGTTTTAAGGAAATAATCGAATGTTTTCCCATGAAGCTTAGCCACTTTACATTCAGATCAGCAAAGCATGAAATTTCCAATTTCTCCACATCCTTACCAACATTCGTTATTTTTGATTTTTGTTTGTGTTTTTTAAAAATTATAGCCATTTCAAGTGGCTATGAAGTGTTATTTAATGGTGATTTTTATTTTACTGCCCTAATAACTAATAATATTGAGTACCTTTTTATATGCTTATTAGCCATCAACTCCAACTTCTTTGGAGAAATATCTATCCAAGTCCTTTGCCCACTTTCTAGTTGTTTCAGTTTTGTTGTTGAGTTAGTTTCCTTTATATCCTGGAATTTATTCCTTATTATATAACATGAAGTGAACATTTTTTTTCTCCCATTCTGTGGGCTCTCTTATAATTTTCTTAATAGTGCTCTTTGAGGCACAAAATTTTTAAATTTTGATGAAATCCAGTTAACCTACTTGTAATCTTACTGTTCATGCTTTCAGTGCCACATCTAAGAAACCTTGAAAATGTATGTCAATATTTTCTTCTAAGAGTTTTATGGTTTTCAGTCTTACATTTATGTCTTTTTGCACTTTTAAGTTAATTTTTATATATGATGTGGAGGGGTCCAACTTCATTCTTTTGTATGTAGGTGTCCAGTTGTCACAGCACCATTTGTTGAAAAGACTGTTCTTTCTCTTTTGAATGTTCTTGGCATCCTTGTCAAAAATCAATTGACTGTAAATACAAGGGCTTATTTCTGGACTCTGAATTTTTCCATTCATCTGTATGTCTATCCTGTGCCAGCATCACACTGTAGAGGTGTAGTGAGTTAGAAATCAGGAAGTATGTGTCCTCTACATTGTTCTTTTAAAAAAATTTAACATAGTTAAACTATTATGGAATCCTGGAATTTTCATATAAATTTTCGGGATCATTTTGTCAGTTTCTATAAAATTGTCAGTTGGATCTTTATAAGGATTGCATTGAATTCTGTAACTGAGTTGGGGTATATTCCCATTTTAATATTAAGTCCTTGGATACATTAACTTGAATGTTTTTCCAATTTTTATGTCTTCAACTTCTTTCAATAATTTTTGTACTTCTTTGTTATTTTTTCCTAAATACTTAATTCTTTTTTTTTCATGTTATTATAAATGGAATTGGTTTCTTAATTTCATTTTTAGATTGGTCTTTGGAAATGTGTAGAAATACAATTGATTTTTATATCAATATTGTATTTTAAAAACTTGCTTTTTCAATTTTAATAGTTTGTTTTTGTATATTCTTTAGGATAGTCTACATCTAAGGTCATGTCATCTGCAATAAAGATAGATTGGTTCCTTCTCCCCCCGCCTTTAGAGAAAGATGCCATTTATTGCATTTTCTTGCCTAATTCTGGTCTGTAATTTTTTGTGATAGCTTTGCCTGGTGTAATATAGGACTCAGAAAGAATGAGAAGTATTCTTTCCTATTCAATTTTTGGGAGGAATTTGTGAAGACTTGGTATTGATTATTCTTGAAATGATTGCTGGAATTTATCAGTGAAGCCATCTGAACTAGGACTTTTCTTTGTGGGTAGGTTTTTGATTCCTAATTACAATCTTTATCTGTTATAGGTCTATTGAGAGCTTTTATTTTCCTTGAGTCAGTTTTGGTAGTTTGTTTCATAAGTTCTCTAACTTTGGGGCATACATTGGTCATGGGAGTCCCCTAAATATTTTTTATATCTGTAAGATCAGTAGTAATGTCGCCTCTTTTTAATCAGTTGAGTTTCCTCATCATTTTGTTTTGTCAAATAAGCAAAAATTTATTAATCTTGCTAATTTTTCCAAGAACTTTTGGGTTTATTGATTTTTCTATTCTTTTTTTCTTTTATTCTTTTTTAAATAAACCTTCACTGTAATCTCAATTTCCTTTTATTTTCCTTTTCTTGTCTTTATTTTGCCATTTTCCCCTTAGTTAGAAGGTGAGGTTACTGATTTGGGATCAGTAATGTGCTTGTAGTATAAACACCCTCTAAGTGCTGCTTTAAGTGAATTCCCTCAGGGTCTTCTTGACATTGACTGGTCACTTGGAATTTTGTTACCTTCTCTCTGCACACCCCACCACCAGTCCTTTGTGACCCCCATTTCTGCTCAGTCCTTACTGAAACTATCTAGAGAGAAACTATCTAGAGAACTGACTTTGTCTTGTATGGTCTCCCTAAATCCCAATAGCTACTCTGTGAAGAAGGTGGTGTTATCATCTTATTTTTCTAGCTCAGGAAGTTTAAGTAACTTTCTAGTGTTATTATAGGGTACATTACTGGCATTTGGTCCTCTCTCATGCTACATACTTTCTTCCTGGGTGATTTTTATTGTAGTGCCATTTATATAGAGATGATACCCAAGTATTTTCCACTAGACTAGTCTTCTCTGTTGAGCTTCAAAACTGAAACTCAATCACCTATCAGATATGACTTGTTTGTCCTGCAAACCTGACCACATCATGGCTTCTTCCTCCTCACGGTGTATAATCTTTACTCTAAACTTACTTTTCTACCTTCTCTCTTGATTAATGGTGCCAACTCTCACCTGCTATCACAATTTTCCTATGAATATTGGCTGTATTTCTGCCCATGTTCTTCTCCAAGATGACCTTTTTCTATCATGCTTTTCATAGCTTCACTTTATGGCTAATCCCAGTCCTCTGTGAAATCTTTCCCAAGTGCCCAGGTAGAACAACATACCCCAACAGCTTCTCCTGGAAAAAATTATGATTTTACACACATCTACTAGGTGGGGTGTTGAATGCTTTCCTCTGCCTCTCTAATCCTGTGAGCTTCTACTGGATGAGCACCAAGTTTGTATATTATCCAGAAGGTGCTTTATAAATGCTTGTAAGGTGAATGAATGGGTTTGAGGTAAAAGAAGATAGTTTGTCGTTTGGGAAAAAATGTTAGAGTTGAG
Source organism: Talpa europaea (assembly GCF_964194135.1). Lineage (NCBI taxonomy): Eukaryota > Metazoa > Chordata > Mammalia > Eulipotyphla > Talpidae > Talpa > Talpa europaea. The sequence goes on along the minus strand of NC_140074.1, from coordinate 104,787,847 downwards.
GATCAGTGTGGAGTTATGCCCCAAACCTACCTTATAACTTCACATTGGTCTTTACACTTTTTCCTCTGTCTGTCTCCTATGTATCTTTTGAGTTCCTGGTGCCATGCCACCTCTATAAGGAAATCATTCTTGATATCCCAGGCTTGATTTGGTTCCTTTTAACCCCTCTTTTTCAGCACTGTTGTGATGAAAATTATTAATCACTATAGTTGTGAATTTATAGTTTTGATACCTGTCTGCTCCACTTAATCCTGAGTCCCAGAACCTGGCCTTCATAGGAAACTGAGCAAATATTTCTTGGACAAATGAATAGCAGCAGTTTCTTCCTTTTTATTTGTCGTGTTTGCTTTCTATATTTTAGTTGCCATGATACTGGCAATATTAGGCCTCCCTGGTGGCACAAGGGGTTGAGCACAGCACTAGGAAGCTGTCCGCAGCCTCTGCAGCACAAGTTTGATCCCTGGCCAGCCAGGGAGCTACTCACATGGCATAGCAGACCTCTCCTGTTTTGCCCGCTGCTCCCCTCAGCAGTGTATTTCAGTAGATCTGCCTGTTCTGTTCCCTACTCTGTCTCTGGTGAATCCCCTCATCCCCTGCATCTCTGGCCTGCACCCCAGTTCTTGTATGCATAAATAAATAAATATTTTTTAAAAAATACTGGAGATACTATAATACTGTCTAGCATGACTGATACCAGATTTACCAAACACAGGCTGAGTGTTAGTTGAAGATGAAAGGCTCTTTTAGGGAATTTGGGATAAGGAGCTTGTTTAGATGCTAACACTCCAGTCTAGAGCTAAATAGCATAATACAAGGCAGTGTTGGGTGAGGACAGTGTCTTTCAAGCACAAAGAGAGCTTCTCATTGGGGATTCAGAGAAAAGCTTCACACTAGATCCCATATGCCACTGCATTTTAAAAATATGGAACAATTTATCACTGTGGCATACTGGTGAATTGCTCATGATCTCATGAACATTTAATAGACTAATCAAACTTGGAATCAGCCTTTCACACTGTCTTCTGCTATTAATGAGCTCCTGATATCTTTCTATATCCTATTTGGCATTGACACTTAAAGTAACTTGGTGGGTTTGCATACAGAGTGTGCAGGAGTTCAGTTGAGTTAACTGAGCAGACTTGGAGGTAAATGTACATGGTGAAATCAGAAGATGGGAGGCCCCAGTCCAGGCTTTGATGTGATGTTCCGTCAGCTGGTAGACATATCTACTGCAAATATAAACTTTACTGCATCCTGCCTATTTGGCATCTTTCCCTAAATGAAGGGTGATTGGTGCATGACGATACTTAGATCATAGTCCATTATGGAGAACCAGACAGGCTCCCGGTAGCCAATGAGGAGATCGACTGCACTTTTGAAAACTGAGCATTGACTGTATTCATTGACTTTAGAATTAAGAAATTTTCAAATGAAATTTGAAGTGTTCTTGTGTTGGGAGAGTAAGCAAACGAGTATTTTGGTTACTTGTTTTAGCGATCAAAAGCAGTCTTTCTTGCAGTTTTATTATTATTATTATTATTATTATTATTAATTCTCTCAAACCTCTGGTTCCTTGCTAGGTGTTTCCTGGTTGCTAGCGGGAGCCCCCCAGCAACATGCCGGAGCAGAGCAATGATTACCGGGTGGCCGTGTTTGGGGCAGGTGGCGTTGGCAAGAGCTCCCTGGTCTTGCGGTTTGTGAAAGGCACCTTCCGGGAGAGCTACATCCCCACGGTGGAAGACACCTACCGGCAGGTGATCAGCTGCGACAAAAGCATCTGCACCCTGCAGATCACAGACACCACGGGCAGCCACCAGTTCCCCGCCATGCAGCGCCTGTCCATCTCCAAGGGCCACGCATTCATCCTGGTCTACTCCATCACCAGCCGGCAGTCTCTGGAGGAGCTCAAACCCATCTACGAACAAATCTGCGAGATCAAGGGGGATGTGGAGAGCATCCCCATCATGCTGGTGGGCAACAAATGTGACGAGAGCCCGAACCGCGAGGTGGAGAGCAGCGAGGCGGAGGCGCTGGCCCGCAAGTGGAAGTGCGCCTTTATGGAGACCTCGGCCAAGCTCAACCACAACGTGAAGGAGCTCTTCCAGGAGCTGCTCAACCTGGAGAAGCGCAGGACCGTGAGCTTACAGATCGACGGGAAGAAGAGTAAGCAGCAGAAGAGGAAAGAGAAGCTCAAGGGCAAATGTGTGATCATGTGAATGCCTTCCCAGGAGCAGCTGCGTGTCCCCGTGCCCCACCTCCCCACCACGTGAACCCACAGTCGTCAGGGTAGCATGTAAGATGCCCACGTGTTCAATGTTGCATTCTGACCGACATGTGCCCTCTGTCCTTAAGAGGGCATTCCACGCACCACCAACCAGCCCCCTTCTCCAAAATCAGGGAGCCTGCCAGACATTGAAAGTGAAAACCACCCTCGGCCTCAAGGAACTGAGAGGTGCCAGCCATTTCTGAGGGTAACTTGGCATCAGGAGGAGCTGGCAGGACTGGTTCCTGCGGGAGCACAAGCGCAAAGAGGAGGCGCCTTCACCTGCCTGCAGCAAGCGCATGTGAACTTGAGGCTGCAAGCACCGCCCCCAGACCAGGGGCCCCCTACACAGAAGCCAAGGACATCATTGGGGGAGGGAAGGGAGGTGCAGCAAGAGGTGAGGCGACGAGGCCAAAGTTTTCCCGTCGTGGTTCTTTACCTGAAAATAAAATCCCAGCCTCCCCTGTTGATGTTCACTGTCAGTCCCAGCTGACCCCTGAGCCTTGCTACCCTGAGGGATGTGCTCTCCTCTCTAGATCTAACAAGCAAGTACCATTTTAACCTTTAGAGTATTTATTTTCACATATAATGCAGAGTTCACTAGGTGTGTGCTGCTCTGTGAGACATCTTCAGTGTTGAGCGAGGATGCCATGACATTACCAGGACACCGCCCCAGCCTCGTGTGTTCCTCTCTTCAAGGCTTTTAGAAATGTGAAGTTTCTTCCCTTTGACCCATCTGGGGTATAACTTCTTCCAGTTCTCAGATTTTAAATAAAAGCAATTAAAGTAGCTATTTTTAGGTATTTCTTTTGTCCTCCAAGGTAATTTTCTTCTTTTAAATAACTCTGTATCCAGCTGGGAACAGCCAACAAAGGCCATTGAAGAACAGAAGCACATCCATTTTCTAAATGACATGAACATGTATATGCCATACTTCGCACCTTAAGGAAATACTTTGAAACAGAAGTCCTTCACTGTGTTTTTTCACAATATATCTGTAACACCAGTATATTCCTGGGAAATGCGTTCGAGTAATAGATGATCATGCATGTTTCCTTACAGATGTCTTGGAAGACTGGTTCAGTGCAGTGTTCACTCTGGAAACAATGATCTTTTCCTCCCAGTGATCCATGTGCATCCTTAATCCTTCAATCCGAATCACTACCACTGATGATTCCAGCATGAGTGGCTAGAGACTGGCCTTTGGGCTGCTAGTTGCCACAGAGCCCATTCTGCTTGGTGGCACGGCTCTACCATCATCCCGTCTGGTTTTGCTCTGCTTCCTGAAAATTCTGCTGGTGGAGGCTGCCAGTTCTGTTTGTTCCAGTCCACGGGGCGCACTCTGGTCCTCACTGTGGAATCATCTTGTCCTTCTGGGAGCAGTGCTGGCCTGGGTAGAGTTGTCAAGTTCAGGACATTTGCAAGTACCCTGGGGCTCCTCTCTTCTGCACCTGCTGAGCAGTTCCTGCCCTCCCCGCAGGGCTACTGTTACAGTCATGGAATCACTTCCCTCAACATCTCCTGTTTTTCTTTATTTACCCCTTTCTGGTTAAATTTTCTTGCTTTTGCACATCCTGTCTGCCCTGCTAACACTTGTGATGTTTTGAGTGTGTGGAGGTGCTTGAGAATCCTGTCTCATGGTCTAGCCACCGCCTTGGACTCTGAGAATAAGCCCTGAGCAGGGGGGACTCAGTGGCCTGGGCACCAGAGTACCTCTCCAGACCCCAAGTCCCTCCAGCCCCCCCGGGTCCCCGCCTCCACTATGGCCTTCTCAGTTCCTTGGGGCAGCTCCATAGCCCTCACAATAAAACCTGGTAGGCAAACAACCTAGATCGTTTGCTTTTTGATTGCCCCTACTTTTCCCCCCTCTTTCTATTCTCAGAGAGATACTCTCAACTTGTAGTTTGGATGTGGGCTGAGCAGATGAAGACACAGGGCTTGATGGCCAAGAGCGGATTTAAAAGTCTCAGTTGGCTCTTTGCTGACAGCAAGACGAGATGAGCTGTCCTGAGTTCCTGAGGCGAGCTCGTCCCCACCCCTACTGATGTGTCAAAATTTCCTTTAACCTTCCCAGCTTGGTGTCTACATTTTTAAAAATTTAGAACCTCATTCTATATGAAGAGCTTGTGATTCCTGAAAATCTGATCTTTTTCAGGACACCTTTTGTTCCTCTGTGTTTTGCCCATGAATTTACAGGAGGTAATTGAAGCCTCAATCATGGGTCTGTTCAAAGATCATTTTCCATGAACTGAACTGAGGGCACCAGTGATTGTCTCAGTGAAGTCTTTTAGAAGGTCCCCAACTGACTCAGGGCTTGAGGAGTTAATTCCATCAGATCTGATGATTTTAGCATTTATGTGGCCCTTTGAAAGGTGACTGTGGTTCTTGAGTCCATGCCCTATGTTGCATAGGGGCACAGAGGTTTCGACCTAGCCACAGAGAGCTACACAACTCAAAGTATTGCTTTGAAGATGGCACTCTGGGAATAAGCATGGGGCTCTGTGAGTTCCCTTCTGTCCCCACCAGTCCCTCCATCCGGTGACAAGCCATTGGGCGTGCCCTGGGCATGCATGCAATACAGTAAGACCAACACAAGAGCAATATTGAATTGTTCATTAGATCTAAAATTATATATATATTATATATATAATTTATCTTCCTGCATTTTTGAAGTATAAAGTAGTAAATTGTACATATCTGGAAGCTAGTCTATTTGTTTCACTGTTTGTAACATTTAAGAAATGTTCATTCTTTGTAGAACAAAAATTATATTAAAAATTAAAAAAACTGCTCTGTGATACTTAATTTCTTTTCTCAAAATTTGTAATGTGTTGCTCCTACATAAGCTCTTTGGAAATATCCATAACTTAATGGGACACATGTAAACCCTGGAAGAGCCATCCTCGACCCCAGTACCCCACAAAGACAGTCTGTGGATAGAGTATTTACAGAGCATGACTTTTATATTCTGGGATATTGATGTGTATTTATATTTAAGGTGTAATTATTGTTACAACCCCACTACTGTCTGTTCTATTTTATTTACTCTCTAGTTACAGAAATCCCCCTTGCAGACAAGATTTTCGTTGCCAGTGATGTTCTGAAAATAATGAAACACATTCAAATAAAGCTTCAGTTCTGATACTGTGACTGGAAGGTGGTGTTTCTTTTTCTTCAGGGTGTAGCCATCTGTGGTGTCCTAGTTCTCTTGCAGCTGCTTCCGGGTGCTTATCTAACCAAAGGGAGACTGTCAGAGTCTGTGCAGGTCTGGGGCTGACGACAGCTGCCCCGCACTGTTCCTGGGAAGTTTGCCCAGCGACTCCAGGTCAGGGCTGACAGACCTCCAGGCAGGATGGGGTAGGAGGGAAGGAGCAGGCAGTGCCTTCCTGGGAGGGGTGAAGCATCTTCCTTCTGTCTTGGCCCCTCTTCCTGGCTCATCATCAGAATATGTTATTAAGTGGGGTGGATACAGAAAGTCCCCCCCTCCTCCCCAAGCATGGTTCCTGGGCAGTTCCTGGTTGGCACCTCTCGTCCTTTATCTTCCTTCTCAGCGCTGTAAGGTAAAGCTGACTTTTGGTAACACAGGAAAAGCAAGACGACATATAAAAACAAAATAGAATCCTCCCTCTGCCACTGACGAGGTGAATATGGGCAGCTTTTAACTCCACGGTGCTTCTGCAGAAAGGGATTTATTACCATGTGCAGCAGTGTGGGTGGCCCTGAGGATTAAATTGATGATAAATACAAAGCATTAAAGCTGCTGCGTACCTTGTCCATGTTGCTGACACTTGTGTATTCACAGTACTGGGCTGTCAGTGAAACAAATCCTTTGACTCTGCAGGCTTCTGTTTGGAAGGGCTATGGAAGTGTGAAAATTAATCTGTGCAAACCCAACAATCCACCAGAAGCTTCCAGTTTCTTAAAGCCTCTTCAACTCTCTAGAGGGTCTTCTTGTCTGCATGTTGCGTCCCCCACCCCCCAGGTCATTATTATGCATTATTCAGAGATCTTTCCCTTTATGCAGCTAATTACAATCAGCAAGCCCATTAGACCCCATTAGAGAGCATCCCATCCGGTGCCTACTAGCTTTAATGTGTACATAAAGCATTGGGGGACTGTGATTCCACGGTGCTTGAGTCAGTTGGGCTGGGAAGGTCTGGGAATCTGCATTTCTGTGGGCTCCCAGGTCATGGTGAGGCAGCTGGTTCATGGACCCCAATAAAAGTAGCAAGGCTATGATCTACTTGTCCAGTTTCACTGTACACAGGAGTTTTGACAACTATAAATACCCAGGGCTTACCCCAGAAATTATAATTTCATGGGTCTGGATTGTGGGTTCTTATAGTCCAAGAGTTTATTTTTGTTTTGTTTCTTTATCTTCCACATATGATTAAAACCATAGTGTTTGCCTTTCTCCATCTGGCTTACCTTGCTTAGTTTAATGCCCTCTGGTTACCAGAAAGGGAAGGGGAAAATTGGATAAAAAAGGTCAGTGTACATTGAAGGATGGAATTAGACTTTTCACTGTGAACTTAATGTCATATATACAGATATTGATTTACAATACCATTTACCAAAAACCTACACACTATTACAAACCAATGTTACTTTAATAAAAATTTCAAACAAAGCAAACTAAAAAAGGTTCCCAGTCAGTTGAAATGTGGAATAAAGTTTGAGAAGCATTGCTGATAGCCAAGTTTAATGGGGAAGCCTGCCAGATCTCTAAGTCTCTTGCAGTGTGGGGAGGGTTGCTTGTTATAGCCAGTTCCCCTTTAGCCCCTTTAATGGCTGTTTTCCAGGAAGCAAACTAGTGGTATTTGGGTGAGGGTCCTGGTCTGCTCTGTGCAGGGATTGCCCCAAGGTTGACAGTGAGGAAAGTGATTAGCTGGCAGAGAGCTTCCACCTACCTGGCTCCACCTAGAGGCCTTTGTCAGTTACAGGTGTGCCGTTACATCACTGGTCTTGAGGGGCACCCAGGAACAAGTCTGCTCCTGGCAGCTGTCTGGGGTGTTCTGCCCTTGCCTGGCTGAGTCCCAGAACAGTAGAGTGATTCTTGAAGCCCACAGCCTCCTGATCAACAATGCCTGGTGTCTGCTGAGTCGTTGCTGCTCCTGACAGTGTGAATGTGGATGCTGGCAGCACTCAGTAGTCCACAGGCGGTCTCCACACTTTTGGGGGGGGTCCCCCAGGTCATGGTTCAGTCTGCCCCTACTCCTCTATTACACTGGGTTATGGCCTCATTGGCTCTGTATTTTCCCATTTCTTGTTTACTTTCATTGACTTTCCCATTCCATGGCCTTGGCTCTACCCATCCAGTATATTAATCATTGGCTCAAAAGAGGCAGGTGTCTGTCTCAGACTATCAAATATAAATTCACTTTCCATGTTCATAATAGTTATTGAATTGGAGTTCTGGGAGCAGGCCCAGAGTCCGAGGACCATGGGTGGACTCTTTCTTGGGTCTTGTTTTCAGCAAAGAAAAGAATTCAACATTAAGCCCAAAGTTACAGAAAAGCAAGAGATTCATAGATTAGAGGGAGGACAAGAAATTTCTCCAATCATAGAGGGGCACTGAGTGGGTAGCCCTCTAAGGTGGCAAGAAGTAGGTACTTATATGGGTGTAGTGGGCAAGAGTGGGGGTTTGGTTGTTGGGTGTCTCCATGTTGTCTCTTGCTGAATGGCTGTACCCATGGGGGTTTCTTCAGATACTGATGTCCACTGAGTTTAATCACAATACCTGGCCTATCTTTCTGAAATTAGCTTTGGCCTGTGGCTTTAGCATTATGTTATTGTTTTGGTGTTCTGGACACTCCACCCTTCACTGGGTTTATTTTTTTGTGGAGCGGGGGAGCAGGATTACAGTCAATTGCTCTCCAGTTAGACTGATAAACGGACTTGGGTTCTTGGGGCACCCTGTTCCTAGCTGACTGCCTATACCCACCTCCTTCAGTTATCGTTGTTGTTATTTTCACCTGTTCACGCTTACACTCCTCACACTCACTTTGCCTCCAGTAACATAGAAGTTTGTTTACATGTAGGAAAACAAAGTAAACCTCCAGCTTCCAGCTGATCTTCTATAAGGATAGCAGTTGAAGGGCCAGGAAAAAACTAAGGCAATCGACCCACTCATAATGAATATAAGATGAAATTTATGGAATTTATTAGTGACAACAAAGGAATATAAAGTAGATGTGAAATGTTTATTTTCCTCTTGTCAAAAATCAAGATTATTTCCCTTGCAGTCTGATTATTAACAAGGATGCATTGGGTTTCACAAACACTCTCCAAGTGTTCTTCAGAATTCAGCATGTGTAGACATGCACCACACACTCATGGGCACATGCTCACAAATGTACTCACATGTGCATGCTCTCTTAGTCGCACACACACTCTGAACTGTGGTAATAAAACAGCACTCAAGGTTAGATTCTACATATTGTCTCTAATACCCATTATGACCACTGTAAGGTATCAGGACCTGAGAGAAGGGAAAAGATGTGGATTTTTGTCAGTGTAGTACTGACAACATATGCAGAAGTTTAAAAGCAGTTCTGTCAAAAGGTACAACTCTGGTCACGTTATTTCCACTGGTTAGAAATCCCCTTTATTTACTGTCCTGGGTCCCATCACTGCACATTAAACTCTTTTCCTGTATCCATGCTGCTATCTAAGCACCTCTTCTATGATGTTTTCCTAAGTCATGTAAGTCAAAAGAATTCTCTCCCTCTTTAGAATTCCTCGATTGTTTTCCTGTCAGTGTGACTCTTACGACTTATTTCCTGATGCTGAAATGACTTTTGCACCCACATATCCTGATTTGTTCCATACTATTTAACCTGAAGTCATTGTTGGACCCTCTTGGCAACCTAAATTGTACTTTGGACCTGTAAGTGCCCCATAAAAACTCCTTAGAATGAGTAGCAAAACCTGCCTTCATGCTCATAGTGGGATTCTGTGCAGTCTTCCACACTTCCCACTGGGCAGAGAGGTGGATTGCACTTCCCAGTCCCCTGGTTGTCCGGTGGGATCTGACAATTTCTGGCTGAGGAGTTGTGAATGCAAGAGAGACCTGTTGTTTCTGAGCATTGTTTCCTGGCCAGCCAGAGGCCCTCCAGAGTCATCCTTCCCTCTCCTACAGGAGAGGCCATGCCCCAGACAGTGGTGACTCCACCCACAGGGTGAGGTGGGAGCAGAGCCTCTGCTGACTATGGGCATGAATGCTTTTGTTGTTTTACACAGTTGGATTTTTGGGGATTGTTTGTTATGGCAGTGTAATCTTGGCTAAAATATTTCCCCTGATTAACATTTCAAAGCTTAGCATTTCCTTCTTTCAACCTTTTCCTCTTAAAATAAGAAGTGGATAAATAAAATATACATATATAATACAAAGAAATACAGGCTTATGAAGGATAAAATTCTTAAGGAGTTGTGAGAATCAGGATTATAAAGTGTTTTCTAAATCCTCTTTGACAGACTATTTCTTAAAATTCTCAAATTTAGGCTGACTTGTGTAAACTAAGAATGAAATGGACTACAGAAACATAGAACAAAGTTGGTTAATTGGATGGCACTTCTTGCTTTCTGGAATGCCTTACCTTTGTCTCTTTAGTCAATATGGTTCAAGAGGTGGCCGACTGTAGCCTACAGGTACAGCATCAGAGTTAAGGAAGATAGAGTAAAAATACAAGTTTTCTAAAAGTGAAATATAAAACTAATTTATTTTCTAGAAATCCCATTTAATCTTACTGTGTTCTGGGCTCTGGGGGCTTAGGCCTCTAGGCTGGTACTCAAAGTTTTGCATTTCTCTTGGCTAGCATGTTTTCTTGTTGCGTATGCTTTCTTGTGTTGGTTAAGTTGCATTTTCTCCTTTGTTTGTCAATTCATGATGCAATGAAACATAAATGTAAAATAGGAGCAAAATACTAAACTAACGATGTCATAAGCACTGTGAATCTCTCTTTGCATACAATGAGTCTGTCGACCTATGAATACGATAATTTCTAAGGCTAGACCATCTCCCTGAACAAAAAATAAGACAAAAATATCCGGTAGTATTGTCTGTACTTTCATGCCAATGAGCTATTCTTTCAGAAAGTCTATCAATTCAGGGCCTCTCCTGGTGGCACAGCGGTTTAGCGCTGGGCTGTGAGGCTGCCCGCAGGCTCTGCAGCACCAGTTCAATCCCCGGCCGCTGACGAGGGTCCCATGTGGAGCGTGGACCTCTCCTGCCATGCCCGCTGCTCCCCTCAGCAGTGTATTTCATCGGTCTGTCTGTTCTGTTCCCTGCTCTGGCTCTGGCGAGTTCTCTCACCCTCCCATGCTTCTGACTGTACCCAGTGCTTGTATAAATGAATGTATCAATCTTTAAATAAAAAAAAAGAAAGTCTATCAATTCATCCAAATTTTACCATCATTTATAAATCAATCAGATCTCACTTTTTAACAGAACAAATGTGAACCTAGTGGATTTTTATCAAAGAAAATGAAGTAACCAAAAAAATGGTATTATTCTGTGGTAAAGATCTAATAAGCTGTTATAGAAAGGTCTTTAAGATCAAACTCAAGCTTTATTACAAGTGTTCTCAGAGAGAAAGGAATCTTGGTAAAATTCCTTTGTTTATTGTTGGATATCACATAATATTCATGATCTACCATGTGGAGGAGATTCTGTTCCATACTTGATCAGTTCATGACATATTGATGGGCAGATGAGAATTTCGAGAGAATCTACACTGTAGTAGAAAATATTTTGTTGTTGTCATTTGTCTAATGGGCGATTATTTTCTAAGAGGTGCTGCACACTGCAGAGAAGACTCTGGAATCAGTGCTGGTAGGGGACAAGCAGTGACCAGCAGGACCGGGAGGTTCTATTTGAGTCCCAAATCATGTACTGTTTTATTCTTCAGCTGGAGAACAAAATTGGAAGTTAACAATATGCCTCTTGCTCTTGATTTATCATTCAAGGCAATAGTAAAAAAGTGTGATTATAATCGTATCATGTCAGTCTCCTAGGTTTAGAAAATGTGGAAGGACAGGACAGTTATAATGCTCCTCTTCAGCACTGAGTATCTTAACAATGAGGGGAAAGGCACTTACCAAGTTTTTGGCATTAAATATGAGTTAAATGATTTTCTTTTTGATACTGATACTATTACAACTATATTGAAGTGACATGTTTTTGGTACACACTGAGTACCTTAACAGATTTGAACCCATCATTTCAGGCCAAGATATTATGATTTTTTTTACGTTAAGAATAGTACATTATGGGGCCTTCCCTGGTGGTGCAGCGGTTGAGCGCTGGGCTGCGAAGCTGCCCACAGCCTCTGTAGCGCTGGTTCAATCCCCGGCCGCCGGCGAGGGTCCCACATGGCGGGCAGACCTCTCCTGCCACCCGCTGCTCCCCTCAGCAGTCCTTCTGCCTGTTCTGCTCCCCGCTCTGGCTCTGGTGAATTCTCTTACCCTTCCGCACTTCTGACTGTACCCAGTGCTTGTATAAATAAATAAATAAATAAATCTTTAAAAAATTAAAAAAAAAAAAAGAATAGTACATTATGTGAGCTTATTTGGCTGAGTGGAACAGCAAAATCTCAAACAATAGTTATTAGACAACGGATTTTTTCTTTGTCACATGGAAGGGGTCCAGGACATGACTTTATGAAATCATACAGATCCACATTCATTCAATGACTCAGCTTCCCCCTTCACGAGGGTATGAGACACATCCTAATGGCTCATGATGGCTGCTGGAGCTCCAGCTATCATATCTCTCCAGGGTGGCATAAAGAAGATGAACACAAAGGAAAGGATAAATATTCCACAGTATTTTGTGGACCTTTCAAGGAGCAGAATTTATTCACTTAGCAGTTAGTGGCCATGGAGAATCAGGAATAAGTATCTCTTTTCACCTGGGAGATAATGTGCTTATCTAGAAGTTGTGGACTTCTTATTAGGAAGGGGGGATATGGAGTTTGAGGGGCACTGGCTGTCTTAAAGCAGTTTTATTATTATTCAGATATATTGAAACACACTATTGAAAAGATAGTTTGTGATACTTGTAGATCCTATGAAAAGAGGCACTTTATGACATTCCCTGGGGGCCACATGGAGAAGTACATTGAGTCAACAAAGGGAGAGGGAGAAATCTGGGTGGGGCCCCACATATCAGCACATCAGAATAAAGAAAGCAAATGGCATGGTCACGCCATCCTACCTGTCATGGACAGGATCTCAAGCCTATCATGGCTCAATCACGAACATTTTCCCAATGTTTTTCTAAATTTGTTAGAGAAATAAAGCAATGTCATGAATAACTTTAAACCACATCTAAATGCTGAAAAAAAGAATATAAAGAAACACTTTTGGAACTTACTGAAATAAGTGATTAGATTAAGTCACTATTTCCTTTTTATTTGTCTTTTGCTATGATCATGCCAATGAAACTTTCACCAAAATCAGATAAAGCTCTGAATATACAGTCCACTGAGAACTGGCTCCTCATTTCTGGGTCCATTATCAATATTTTTACTTCATGTTTAGAACTGCTAACCAGAATGATCAATTATTTCTTGTCACTCATACTGAGCACTTGTTATTCTAAGTAAGGGTTTTCTCTTTGGTAGAAAGAGATGACAATAAGAGATACTGACTATGCAATGAAATCTGGACCATGATTCTTTGGTTAAATTGACAAGACCTTGTGAATAGGATAGGAGGTGGTAGTTCCTAGGGCACACCTTCCCTAAAGCCTAGGGAATTTTCTTATGGGGTTCATTTGGTGGTGCCATGCTCAAAAAGCGTGTACTTTTCTTGATCACAGAGGACCTTCAGGTCCCCAGTCCTCTGTCTAGGATCCTTGTAGATATCCAGACTCATTGGATGTGGCAAGTCTTCCATGGTACCACGTGGAGGGTGGTGGCGGCATGTCCTTACCCAGCAAAATCATCCTCACTGTCCCCCTTCAGTTGTTCTTATTGGTCACAACAGCCAGTTGTGCTCATTTTTTCCCCAACACTCAGTTCATGTGAGTTGAAATCTGCCATGACAGGAACATATGTCCCTCGGCAAACTGAAAATTAGGGTTTTTCTTTTTTGGAGAACTGCTTGGTAAGCTTTCACTAGCACATGATTGCTTTCAGTGGATGAAGTGTTTTATTGCTTTTCCTCTGAGACCCTGTACTGTGAATGTCCCTTCCCTTTCCCTGTTAGTTGTTATCCATTTCATCTTCCTTTCACCCAGAAACTTCTTTCTCCTCTCCCAACTAGTCGGTTCCAGTTTATTGTTAAATTTATCATTAGCAATTACACTTGAGATTTAAAATAAATACACAACATTGAGTACTGGCATCAGTGCTGTGAGACATTTTGGAAATATTTTTGGCAGCATTAGAAAAAGCATAACATATCTTATAATGTAATTGACCCCACTTGAGGCATATCTGAAACTAATTTGAAATATAAGAGAAATAATTCTATACCCAGAATATCCTTTTCAGTCTTAATTAGTAGAAAATTGGGGGAAAAAAAAAAAACCTCTAAAAATCTGATGTAATACCAAGTAGTGTGTGTGCTATTGGATGATTGGATGGCGAGAAGTGATTTTAGGAACATTTGGTCAGAGGCCTGTCAGTGACTTAATTTTCAACCAAAATTTAAATTGGGTTTACCCAGTCAAGTACATTTTAGATATTTGGAAAAACGTGTTTTAGTGGAAAGTTTTTTTTGGTTAGTGTTCAATTCAGCCAGGAAATTAAATTGCCCAGAACAGTCAATTAATTGAAGATTCTCTTAATTGAGATTTTTACAATTGCATTGAAAGCAAGAAGCTGTGTAGTGGATCTTTAGAATAGAATTGTTTGTTTCTACTGTTGTTGGTGCAACCAGAAAATAACAATGTCGAAGCATGTTGACATTGGAGGGACTGTTCTCTCTCTGTGTGCTGTGATGGGGTTACTGGATACCCCCTTTACTCACCTGTAATAGGAAGTAATACCCTTTAGGATTAAATGAGATCACATAGGCACAAGACTTGGCACAGCATTGTCACATAGTAAACACTCACAATGTCCTAGCAATGATTGTGTCAATCAGAGAAAACTATTCTAGGCAGGAGGCTGAAGAGAGTTTATCCCTCTTTATATGGTTTCAATTCTGAATACTACTTCTTTGTCTTTTTCTAATTGTAAGACCCCACTTTCCTACTAATGAACAAAAAACACTCAGTGAGCTGAAATACTTGGCTATAGTTCTTTTCTTCTAAGTTAGATTTTCTCTGCTTCCTTCCACATTCTCTCCTCTCTTAAAACCCGTTGTTGCTCTCATTCACATATAACTCAAAATAGCTGCTTTCAGGAAGTGCTAAATATAGGTAATCCGAAAGAGGCAGTTTTATTCTTCTCTTCAAATATCCCTTTCCCTTTGAGTTCTTTGAGAAGAGGGTTTGTGGGTGGCTCATCTTCCTTTTCCTGATACAGACCCCAGGGACCCCTAGGGTATCTCTGGGCCTCCTCCTCCCAGTGGGGCCAGTGACTACCTTGCTGCTGGGCAGGGTCCCCATGAAGGTTCTTGCCCCTTCCTCACTGCTTCAGGAGATGGCTGTGACTGGTTGTGGAGTCCTTCTCCTGCAGACCTGTGTTCAGTTGCACATGATGGAAACTCTCTGTAAAAATAAGAGACAAGGGCCTCCCTGGTGGCGCAGCGGTTGAGCTCTGGGTTGCGAAGCTGCCCGCTGCGTCTGCGGTGCCGGTTCGATCCCCGGCTGCTCCCCGGCCACCGGAGGAGGGTCCCACATGGCGCGCAGACCCCTCCTGCCGCCCGCTGCTCCCCTCAGCAGTGTACTTCGGTCCTTCCGCCTGCTCTGCTCCCCTCTCTGGCTCTGGTGAATTCTCTCACCCTCCCGCGCTTCTGACTGTACCCAGTGCTTGTATAAATAAATAAATAAAATAAATAATAAATAAATGAATAAATCTTTAAAAAAAAAAAAATAAGAGACAAGATCTCCCTTCTGGCTATTCTGAAATTCTGAAGGGAAACATCCCATAGTTCCATGAGATTTTCTCTTGGCTTCTCCATTTTGATTATTTGCAAGATGGCTGCTGCAGTACCAATAGTTGTGCCATATTCCAGGCAGCCTGCATGGGGAAGGCATAGGGGAAAAGAGCATGTACTTAGCCAGACCCCCTCTAAAGGAGCTTTCTGGAAACCCTATATAATAACCTGCACTTATATTTATTACCTGGAGCTGCTTTACATCGATACCTCTTGACAACCAGAGTGAGAATTACCAAGAGAGCACTGGACTTTGCCACCCACAATGAAGTTGGTATTCCGGATGGAAAGGAGAGAAGAGCACACCTTATAATCTTCATTTCTCACCTTGCACAAATGTATTTACTATTAGGCATCCTGAGATGTTGGGGTAACTAAAGGGGATGCACCCTAGAAAATGTCCTTTGTTAGAATGTCTCCACCAACAATTCAGGACACCTTTACCCTAGAAGGGAACTTGACCTCTGACTTTGCCCCTTGAAGTTCCTACTTTCAGCAATTACCAAGTCTCTTTTATTCATTCTAAAAACAGTGCTTTTCTAACTTGAATAATAAGTGGATAACTTTGAAAAAGAGATTGGTGAACCTCTGGGTGGGGACCCACATTATTTGTATTTTAATGTTAATTAATATGTAAAAATATAGAACTACTTGGTTGAACTTTTTAAGCTTTGGCTTTTATGTATCTTTAAAACAAAAACAGAATTTCAAGCAAAACGGAAATCAATTAAAAATCAAATTACCGTAATCACTTAATGGAAACAGATTTTTTTTTCTCAATGACTGTTCTCAGTGGAACACAAACCAATGGTCTGGTGCTGCGATGTGTGGGGTGCCTAAGGCAGATGATGCTGTGAGCTGGCTCTGTCTCCAGCACATTTCTCTCTTTGAGTCATTGCAAAAATCATTATTTCTAAGTGCACCAGATGTAATTTGTTCTCTATTCCTATCTCACTAAATGGCAAAGTTGCTTTCCTGGTACCAAGGGTATCCTGAATATAAGTGAAGTTTCAGGCAGGAAGCCATAGAAGGTGACCTTCGTGTTGTTGCTAGCTACGGTGGCAATTAAGTCCTTCTATTTCCCCCCATCACCTTCCACCAAATGTTGTCTCTAGGTACTAACCAATAAAAAACTTCCTAAGAACATGAGCATCTGAAAAAGGAAAACTTTTGCTTGTAAATATTTGATTAGAATCTCTGGCAATTTGTATTAACTACCAAGAATGGGGGTAAAGTGGGTGAAGGAGAGTGGATTCTTTCAGTAGTATACAAATGTCTCGTATTTTTAAGAGAATGAAACAGCTTACTCAGGGTACCCAAGTGCTTTTGGTCTTGGGTTTTACTGAGTATGAGGCATGTATACAATACTGAAGTAGGTGGATTAGTGAAAGGAAAAAGTTTATTCTTTGATCTAGAGTAAAGTCTAAAAAGAGTTTGGCACTTTGGGAAACCCAGCCCTATGTAAGGCAGGATGAGTTTACCAGTCTTCAAGTACAGGTATATTTTTATGTGTGTGTGTTTTTTGTTTTTTGGGTTTTTTTTGCTATGTAATTTAACATCAGAATTTCTTGAATTAAATTACTTGAGAGACTAATGACTACACAGCATCCCAATATTCTATCTAAGTTGAGGATTCTTCACTGAAAAGGAATTGGAGAAGGTGGGGAAAATACTCTAAGTAGTATTTTATAATCACTTGTATTTTAGTGGGGGAGTCCTAAACAGGAATAGAGACCAAAATTACATTTGAGAAAGGAATAGAGACCAAATTGCATTAATTCCCTTCTGATTCTGATGATTCCTTCTCATGCCCCAGAAAGCAACTGGCCCATAGCTGAGGGTCTCGGGACCCACAATTGCCCCTAGGCCACATACATTGTTATTCTCCACCCTGACTAATCCACCTCATATAAGTGTGATTTAAGAGTTACTCTTGCATTAAAAAAAATAGTGTTACTCTTACCACTGAATATGATTTGGATGAATTTCCATTCTAGCTCCTCCTTTCACATTGAAGTAAATGAGCCACTTGCCTAGTATCAACAAATTATTCTGAAAATAAGTCTGAAGTGTTGTACTTTCTAACTGTAGCAGTCACGTTAGGCTATATTACACGGTGATAACAAATAGCCCCCAGTCTCTGTGCCTTAAAAGAGCAAAAGTCATTTCTTGACCTGCTGAAATTCTCTGTCCTTCGGTTTGGGCATTCCTTCCAAAAGAATCTGGCTTTAAATGTTGTGAATTCTGTGACAGGAAAGAGAACTCTGGAAGGTTTAAGATAGGCCCTTAGGTGCCTTGAATAAAAGGGACACCCATTATTTCTGCCCACAATTCATTGCCCAGAATGAGTCATGTTTCTGCCCCACCTTAGGAAGCCAGGAAATATAGTCCTGCTTTGTGCTTGGAGGGTAGAAGGCCGAGGGCGAACAGAGCTCTGGAATGACCAAGTGGAATGACCACCTGCCAATGTGGTTTTCCTGCTCGGTTGAGGGTCTCCACTACAAAGCAGTAAAACTGCACTGAAAATCTGGAATTTCTCCTTCTGTTGGTAGATGCACAGTTTTTTTTTTTTTGCTGAGGCCATGTACTTACAAAGGAGAAGCCTAAACCTCTCTACTGACAGTGGGCAGTGAGTTGGAAATGAGACCATGAACCATGTGGGAAGGATGTGTCTGCCTCGTAATCTCACTTGCCATTTTGGTCTCTGTCGACAAGTTATTTTCAATTTTGTGCACTATTCACCTGGCTGTGAATTCAGAGGTATAGGTCAAAGTCCCATCAAAGTAGCTTGCTGAGTAAGATTTTGGAGTTAGAAATATCCCTGTGAGGTAGATAGAGGAAAAGGAATGTTAATTTCCTGTTAATAAAGGCACAACTAAGGTGATAAAGGTGAGGTAGATGATTTTAATGTGGCCCAACAGATGAGTCAATTCCAAAGACTCTTACTTCTAGTTGAGAGTGAATTTTTGGTGTTGGCAAGTGTTGCCATGAGAATTAGTCAGAGGAAAGTGGGATCATTTTTAAGATGATCATCTGAAGGAAATAATACATACCTGACCTCCAAGTTGTATAATTCTGCAGGGAAATTTAATTTTGGATGGTATTTGAAATTATTTACATAATGTCTGCTTTAATATGCATTATCAAGAGAAAAATACATGAGTGTTGTCGGCAACCATGGAAACCCTGGCAAAATCTGACAATTCTTGCATTTCTATCTCTTCCTCTGACCACAAGAAATAACAACAGAAATGGGAAACTAATGAATTATGAACTACTGAGAAGTGGAAATTTTGATTAAAGAAAGATTTATACTAGTGATGAATTATGTGTCTATATAGTCTTTCTCTGCAAGCTCTCAAAGCACAATGAATCATGAAATAGTACCATGCTCTTCATATACACAAGTTCCACGTACATAAAAAAGACAATATATAGATTTACCAAAATGCCAAAATAATCTGCCCACTTTAAAAACTAACAGGATGAACTGACATCACCATATCACCACAAACTTCTGCCCGAAAAGTCTCCAAACACCGTTCCTTGTGAAAGAGAGTCAACATTGTATGAAGTAGGAATTGATTAATTCGTTGTAAAATGTAATACATGTGATAAAAATAGTCATAAATTTATTAGAATCCATAGCTTGTGTATGCAAAGTTTAAGAGTAAGCTTAAGCTATTGTGGTTTGGAGGTTTTAATAGCAAGTGAAAAAACAACTTTCACCTTTATAGGAATTTTCTTGTATGTTATTCAGACTATCTGTACTTTCAATTTTTAAAAAGTTAGTAGTATAAAGAAATAAATGAGCTGCAATATGAACACAAAATAAGATCCTCAAGAAAATGGAAAAGGGTTGTTAGTGAGCTTTGAGTTGTCATAATATTCTGATGATTTAACTCAAAACAGGCAGATGATGGATTCTCTTTATACTAGGTCTGGGCAGGGAACTCCAAGGGCAGAGCAGATGACACATGTGTGTTATGGAAAAGGGAGAAGTATGAGCCTGGGCTCCTGTGATCAGAAAGGACATAGGTGAATATGGGGAAAACGGTGGTCCTAGGACACGACAGGGACTGTTGACTGAGCTATGTCCAGCGGGTTCTAGAAAACAGCATCCACAAACACAGAGCACTGGAGACCCAAACTTAAAAAGATAGGCAAACAAAAAATAGGAAAAACAATGCATTTCCATGAGCATCCACAATTTGGTCTGTTCCTAGACCCAGGACCTGATGAGTTGTGGACTTCCTATGGCATTCTGCAGGAGGAAAGAGTAGCCAGGCTCACAAAGCCAAGGAAATTCATTCATGCTGAGTCGTCTGGGTCTCATTTCTGAAAGGGCATTCTTTTTTTTTTTTTTGATAAGAGAATAAATTTATTTTAAATGTATCACCAATTGGATTTCTGTTTTTCTTCACAATTTGTTTGGAGAGCATAATGAATAAATATTTTTTAAAAATTATTGGGTAAATTTAACTACAATGGTTTGAGTAACTCTGAACTTATTATATGAAGTTTGAAATTATTTTTTATTTATTTATTTTTTTATAATAAATTTTATTTTTATATTCCCCATACAATTTCAACCCCCCCATTTTGACCCCAATCCCTCCCCTCCCTCCACCCACCCCCCCAAAAGTGTCTCTGGTTCATAGATTTTTGTTGATTTTGATTTTCACTTTCTTATAGTTATTCATTTTCCTGGTCCCTTATTGAAGTTTTCTAGATTCCTGCTATGAGTGAGACCATCTGGTATTTTCCTTTTTCTTTCTGGCTTATTTCGCTGAGCATGATCCCTTCCAGCGCCATCCATGTTGCTGCAAATTGCATGTGTTTATCTTTTTTGAATGCTGAGTAATATTCCATGGTGTATATGTACCACATCTTCTCGATCCAGTCATCTATTTTTGGGCATTTGGGCTGTTTCCAAAGCTTAGCTATTGTAAATAGTGCTGCTATAAACATAGGGGTGCAGGTGTTCTTTGGGATTGATGTTTCTGTCTCCTTTGGGTAAATACCTAGGAGTGGAATTGCTGGATCATATGGAAGCTCTATGTTTAGTAGGTCCAGAAATCTCCACACAGCTCTCCATAGTGGTTGGACCAGTTTGCACTCCCACCAACAGTGCAGAAGAGTTCTGAAAGGGCATTCTTAACAATGCTTATTCCAAAAGGAGGAAAGCCTCTTTTGGCGTTCTTTCCTATCTCCCTTCTAACACTGCACCCCACCCCTTGTTAGAAGGGAGGTGAGAACCCTTTGATGAGACACTCTATACACAGTTGATGCACCTTATACAGGTGCCAAATTGCATGCTAAACAAAGATATCTCTGTTCACATCTCTTTGGGCTTACATGGCTATATAGAAATTACTTGTGAAAGTTATTGCCAGCACTTTATAATGAATGTATTTTTTTAAATATGCAAAACAATATAAAATGGATTTACCAATGAACCAGCAATTACACTCTTGGATATTTCCCAGAGAATTGAAAATTTATTTTCATGCAGAAACTTGTACATGAATATTCATAACAGTTTTATTTGTAATAGCTCAAAACAGGAAATTGTCCAAATATGCTTCAGTGGGTAAGTGGTTGAACAAGCTGTGGTAGATCTCTGCCAGGGTATACTACTCAGCAATAAAAATGAACAAGCTATTGATACACAGGAACTTGCCTAAACGTCAATAAAATTATGTAGAGTAAGGAATGTCAGTCTCAAAAGATTCATATTGGATGATTCCTTTTTTATAGTGTTCGTGAAATTACATAATTAGATGGGAAACTTTTCTTGCCAACTATGGTAGACAGAATAGTCACCCCCTTCTCCCATGTCCACATCCTAATCCCAAGAACCTGTGACTATGTTACCTTAAAAAGTACTTTGCAGATATGATATGATAATTTAAGGATCTTGAGATGGGAGAAGATCCTGGAATATTTAGGTAGGATCAGTGAAATCACAAAGTCCTTTTAAGAGGGAGGCAGGAAGACCACAAGTACAATATAGACATGACATTTGTAGTAGAGAGTAAAATGACGTTCTTTGGTGAAAGAGGCCAAGTTCCAAGGTGTGCAGCTGGGGAGGGCATGGAACAGATTCTCCCCTGGAGCGTACAGAAAGAACAAATTTGTTGAAACCTTGATTTTAACACATACACGGATATCAGTTCCAGACCACCAGAATTGTAAGATAATAAATGAGTATTGTCTTAAGTTTTTTTTTTTTTTTTTTTTTTGTGGGACCCTCGCCAGTGGCCGGGGATCGAACTGGCGCTGCAGAGGCTGCGGGCAGCCTCGCAACCCAGTGCTCAACTGCAGCCCCACCAGGGGAGGCCCTATTGTCTTAAGTTTTTGATAATTTGTTAGAGTAATCATAGGAAATCAATATGCCAACTTTTTTATTTTGGAAAATTCAAGCTTTCTGTTTAGTTGCAGTACTACTAAGTGACATACCATGATCTCTTCATCTGCATGAACTTTCTGCTATATTTGATTTTCTTCTATAAGTACTTACATTTTGCTAAACTATTTGAACATGAGTTGTAGTGTCATATTTTCACTAGACATTTCAGCGTTAATTAAAGAACTCTAAGGGCATTTTTCTATGCAAACAATGAAATGATCAAACTCAAGTATTTTAAGATTGATGCAAAACTTTTATCCTATAAAGAATTAAAATTCAAATGTTTCTACTCATCTTAACAATGCCTTATGCTTTTTATCTCTGAATATAAGACCTAATCAAAGATTCCATATCACATCTACATGTCAGATCTCTCTATTTAATTTCTTAATCAGAGCAGTTCACAGCCTTTTTGTTTTTACTTCTTATGATAGTTATAATTTTGCAGAATCTAGACCAGTTATTTTATGGGATGTCGCTCACCTTGAAATAACTCACACATGAATGAAGGTTAAACATTTTGGAAAGAGTATTACATAGTAATATTATGAACTTTTCAATGACTCACATCAGGAGGCACTGACACATGTTGGGGGGTATGTGTGGCTTTACAATTTATTTTTAAAAGGTGTGATACAGTAAAGGTGATTTTTTTGTGTGGTATACAGCTATATGACATGTAGATTCATGTCATTGCCATGACAGTGAAGATACAGAATAGTTCCATCCCCACCCCAGTTCTACTGAATCAGAATCTGCATTTTTTTTTTTTTAAAGGCATGTATTTTTTATTTATTTATTTGTTTGTTTGTTCGTTTACACATGCACTGGGTACAGTCAGAAGCGCGGGAGGGTGAGAGAATTCACCAGAGCCAGAGCGGGGAGCAGAGCAGACAGAAGGACCGAAGTACACTGCTGAGGGGAGCAGCGGGCGGCAGGAGAGGTCTGCTCGCCATGTGGGACCCTCCTCCGGTGGCCGGGGAGAAGCCGGGGATCGAACTGGCGCCACAGAGGCTGCGGGCAGCTTCGCAACCCAGCGCTCAACCGCTGCGCCACTGGGGAGGCCCAGAATCTGCATTTTAATAAACTCCTTAGGAACATTAAAGTTTGAGAAGCACTGATTTGTAGAACAAGATAATATATGCAAATTTCTTGGTACACAGCAGACCATCAATAAATCTTGACTGTCTAAAATATGCCTTTCTTTTGTTATTATGTTTCAAAGGTACATAAATTTCTGTGGCATTGTGTAAGGGAGATGAGCCGATTTATAGATTCAATAAAACAAATCACACACTGATCAAAGAATGCACGATCTTATTGTAGCTACTGTTACTGCACCACTTCAGTGGTTATTTAACTTTCACCTTTCAACTTTGGTAACATCAGAATACATTCGTGAGCTGAGATTTAAGACCTGCCCATGTCTGCATGTGTTTGTTCTGGTAGATCCACAAACCCAAATACACATGCAAATGCTCACACTCAACTAAAGTTACAATAAATAGCTTTTTTTTAATTCCTTGTGAAGTGCTGTTATAAAAACAAATTCCACAATTTAGCCTTCTACTGAGGGAAAGTATTCTGCTAAAACTAAGAAGGTTGAGTAGAGTTTTCTGGATCTTTTGCCCATCATTAGCTGCTCTGAAGTTGAAAAGAGGAAGATGATGCAAAGTGGTCAGTGAGGCTGGGTTGAACAGCGGTTCATGCTGTCTGTCTTTAGGGATCCACTTAGAGCCAAATTACTTGAAAGACTGAAACCTTTTTAAATCTTGCCCAATTAGAGACTAAGACCTCCACATCTGGGGACAGTCTTGAAAAACATAAGGAATATTGAACATAGTGTTACTCATAATACCATATTAATGGCCAACTTCAAGATCATTTTAATATGTCAATCCAATAAATTAAAGTGAGTTCTCACATATTTGTGCGATGCAGTATAAAGGGCAGGGATCTCTTATAGGTCACCTCTGCTTCACTGCCAGCCTTGTGGAGCATATTGCACAGTACCCTAAAAGACAGATCTGTGATTTGCTTCCACAATTCTGGGAAATTTTAGTCTTGGTTGCTATAGACCAGGCTGAAGTGATTAGATACTATATGGTAGGAGTCAAGACAGGTCCTCTACCCATTGCCTTAAAAAATGGAGTGACTTCATTTTATTCTGGGATCTTGAATCCAGGAATCTACAGCTGACTTCTTAAATCATATTAGCACCACCAGATGAGCTTTTTCTTTGGAAACATCCAATTGTTACCTACAGAAAAATCCAATTACAAACAAAAGGCTAAATAATTTGTGAGTATTCTAAAAACTTAAATGAGTTGCTCTGTATGATAATAACTGCCTCGTCTTCTGCATAATATCCTCTGGACCCTATGAGGACTCTAGAGCAAATATTGCAAAAAACCTAAATATTGTGTCCAATGCTCACAGTGGGAAGCCACCAACTATCAATTTAATTACAACTTTATTACTTACTATTCAATTTGGTTCCTACAGAGTATATGTTTCTTCAGGGAATCCAAAAAATTATGTTCTAATTAAAGTATAATTATACATCAAGGACAGGAGAATCATTTTCTCCTGCACCTCCTTACATCTGAACAGAAACAAAGATGCTTCCCTCTCAACACCCACACCCTGTAACCTAATAGTACATGTGGTATTGCTACTGAAATGCACACTTCTACCAAGTGTTTTAATTTCAAGTTAAAGAAAATGAAATATCAAGAGATCCAGAGTGATTGAATTAGAATCATAATATTGACTTCACATTTTTCATTGAAATACATACATTTTAGATTGTCTACATTTTGTTTCCTTGTTAGGCACAGTCATTAATATCCAATGTTATAATGGTGTAGATCTACAAGATAAAGATATAGCTTCTGCTCATGTGCATTTTCTTCAAACAGTAAAGTTTAAAGGTTTTTTTTTGTTTGTTAGTTTTTTACTGAAACACGCAGGCCTTGTTTCCACCTTTTTGTCTCTTTGTGTCCAAACTATCTTTAACTACACCGAGTACCACTGAGCTTTTACATCCTTTTTTTTTTTTTTCTTAATAGAGACATGTTTTATTTATTTATTTATTTGTTTGTTTGTTTTTTGTTTGTACATGCACTGGGAACAGTCAGAAGCGCGGGAGGGTGAGAGAATTCACCAGAGCCAGAGCAGGGAGCAGAGCAGGCAGAGGGACTGAAGTACACTGCTGAGGGGAGCAGCGGGTGGCAGGAGAGGTCTGCGCACCATGTGGGATCCTCCTCTGGTGGCCGGGGAGCAGCCGGGGATCGAACCGGGGCTGCAGAGGCCGCAGGCAGCTTCGCAACCCAGCGCTCAACTGCTGCGCCACCGGGGAGGCCGAGAGTGATTTAGTTTAATTCTTTCACATATGACAATCTGATTTTCCCAACACCATTTATTGAAGAGGTTTTCCTTGTTTCACTGCATATACTTTACTCCTTTAGTTGTAGAATAGTTAGTTGTCCATAAATGTGTGTTTTTATTTTGGGGCTCTCAATTCTATTCTAAAAACAGCCTGTGTGTCTGTTTTTATTCTGGTACCGTGCTGTTTTTATTATGGATTTATATCATAGTTTTAAATCTGAATGTGTGATATCTCCACTTTTTTTTTTACCTTTTAAGTCATGAGAGCTTTGGCTATTTGGGGTCTTTTGTGTATCCATATGAATGTCAGTAATATTTGTTCTATTTCTTTGAAGAATGCCATTGGGATTTTTATTGGAATTGCTTTGAAACTAAATACCTTTGGGTAGGATAGCATTTTGACGATGTTGATTCTTTCTAGCCATGAGCAGGTAATAGCTTTCCATTTCTTTCTGTCTTCTATTTCTTTTAACAATGCTTTATAGTTTTCCTTATATAGGACTTTCACCTACTTTGTTAGATTTATTCCCAGGTATTTAATTTTGGGGGCAGTGATTGTAAATAGGATGGCTTTCTTAATTTTATCTTCTTCTAGATGACAGTTTGCATGTAAGTGGCAACTGATTTTTGTGTGTTGTTTTTCTAGCCTGTCACTTTGCTGAACTGGTTTACTGTTTTAATTAATTTTTCCATGGAGTCTTTGGGATTCTCTGTGTATATTATCATGTCTTCTGCAAATCATGGTAGCTTTACTTCTTTCCCAATTTGGATTCCTTTCATAGCTTTCTCTTGCCTAATTGCTCTAGCTAGGTAGGACTTCTAATACTATGTCAAGCAGTAGCGTTGAGAGTATCCATCCTTTTCTTGGATGAGATCTTAGTGGGAAGGCTTTCTGTTTTTCACCTTGTTCAGTAGTTTCCCACATTTCTGCCAAGGGAGCAGTGCGTGAGTCAGGAGAGGTCTGTTGACCTAATAATCCCCAAAGACACACATCCAGATACCATCACAATGGATTTAGGGGTTCTGCACTTGTGGGGACACAGTCAGTCCACAAAACACTTTTCTGGTTTTCTCTGAACTCCACCAAAGTGATAAACACCCTGCAGTGGCATCTTTACTGCCTTGACCTGTGTCTTCCAGTGCTCATCAAGGCTGTTCCTGAATCTGAAATTAGTCAGAAGAAGCAGTTTTAACTACACTAGACAAACTTAGCTAAAATCTTAAAGTGAGAGACTTGGAGCATTGAGTACATCAGGAAGGAAGAAACTGGGTTACCCTGTTATCTTGCCAGTTCTTTGTCACTTCTGAGTCAAAGTATTGAAACTGTTACCAGGGCAAAATGAAATAAAACTGAAAATTCATAAGAAGCTCTAGACCATAAAATTATACTCATGGTAATATTATTTATGTAACTTAATAAAATGACTCCAACTCACTTAAAAATTAGAATATTCTGTACCATGTATGACATCCTTTCACTAAAGCCAAAAACTATCTAGAATCTGTCCAGGGAGTACATTCTGCTCAGAAAATTAATTGATGTAATAATTTTTAGAATTTATTTCTGTTCATTGTTTCATTGTCAGATGGATAGAAAGTAGTCATGTGTATTGTTCTTTTATGCTAAAGAAAAAGGATATTTCTTATCACCAAAAAAGATGTATAACTTCCAAAATGTACCTCTTTTTTAAAAAGATTTATTTATTTATGCATACAAGAGCTGGGGTACAGGCCAGAGATGCAAGGGGGTGAAAGGACTCACCAGAGACAGGGCGGGGAACAGAACAGGCAGACTGACTGAAATACACTGCTGAGGGGAGCAGCGGGCAAGACAGGAGAGGTCTGCCGTGCCACGTGGGTTGCTCCCTGGCTAGCCGGGGATCGAACTTCTGCTGCAGAGGCTGTGGATTGCTTCATAGTGCAGTGCTTACCCCCTTGCACCACCATGGAGGCCCCCCAAAGTTACCCTTAACAACTAGACAATTTTTTAGTATTTTTTTTTCTGGGTCCAGAATTTATTTGTGCCCTTGAGGGTTAAACAATCAAAAATTTATTTGTGCCCTTGAGGGTTAAACAATTAAAAATTTGTACTGTAAAATGAACACTGAACAATTTGACTCAAGTTATTTTACAGAAATTAGGCTTTTTCCTATAAAAAAGGGAAGTCATTACAGGTTGTTGGGCAAATACATGAAATAATTTTTGTAATGGTTTAAGAAGTTTACATTGGCCATGATCCTGACCATGGTAAAATAGTTGCTTTGTATGTCAACGTATTTTTGAAAATGGCTTCCTTTCTAGTTTTCCACAGTAGTTTCTGTGACTGCCTGCACCCTGGGCCACATGGTATGGGGTAAAGGGGTGGGAAATCACCACCAGGGATTTTCTCCCCACTCGTGGGGTCTCAATGCTTTGGGTTGTAAAAAAAAAGTGTGTGTATATATATATATATATATATAAACTCAGCAAGGGGTAATATATATATATATTTAAAAAAAATATATATATATATATTTATTTTTTTTTTAACTCTCTGAGTTTTAACTCTCCTGAATTTAAGGGACGTGCTTAGTCACCATTACTGCTGTCACTGTAGTATTACCTGGGGTTGGGACACAGAGAAATTGGGGCCTTTGCCACTCACTTTCTCTGATGGCTAGAGTCCCCTTTCACTTTCTTAGACTAAAGAGAGAGGGCTTTTCTTGAGCTGCGCTGTTCACACCTAACACATGCGTGCATTCCAGGCTGTTTTTGTGTTCAGCCAAGTGATATTGGGAGAAAAGAAAACAATACATATACTTCTGGTCTGGTGGTGTTTTGAACATGACTGTCCTTTCTCAGTTAGCCAGTTAGATAGCTGCTCTGTGAGTTCTGTCCAAGACTTATTGTTGACGCCAATGGAGAGACAGAGGGGGGTGTGATAACTCAGGCTCTCTTGGCACTGACCCAGAGCTCATCCTTTGTGAAACATCCATTCAAGTCTTTTGCATGTTTTTTTCCATTGGATGATCTTTCTCAATCATTCACTCCTTTTTATTTAAAAACAGTTCCATAAATAGATGGTTTTAACTCCTAATGGTTCTCTGAATGCCATATTTCCCAGTGTCAGATTAACATTGGTAGGGTTTTCTGAGTTTGTCCTTCTACCCTTGAACTTTTCAACTTTTAGAGGGATTATTTTTAATAGGTAGCCTATTTCCAAAAAGAAAATTAGATGTCCTTTTAAATAAAAACTGAAAAGTGGCAGTCCTCTCAGAAGGAGTCTGGAAATAGTGAAAGCAAGAAACTCACCCTGATGGGTTATTACACTGAAGCCTGGGTTTCCAACAGCCTGGGGGGAGCAATAGAAAAGCCAATCTCATTGTTTAAGAGTTATTTCCACAATTTTATTGAAATACTGGGCATCGAAAATTTATGAATTTAAGGTTTGTACATCCTTTAATCTCTTGCAAGGCCTAGAGGCAATATAGCTTGAAAAAATCACTTCAAATAGCTCTAACTTTCAATAGAAAGACAATATAAATATGTGTCCTTTAATGTTATTGATGGAAAAATGGATTATTATTTATTTTTGCTATTTAATGCTGACTTTATAGTTATTCTTTGCCAATTTTTGACATAGTAACAAATGTACATACTCCTTATCCAATATCTTCTCCTGTGGATTCAGTAATATCTTCTCCAATTACTGCTCCAGGGAAACTACATGTAAGTATCACACTAGAGACAGTCTCTCTTGTTACTCAAAGAATGTTAAAATCTTAAAAGCATCGCACTGCATATGTGAACACTAATCATTAACTGAGGTAATATGTCAACATATTAAATATATCTAGTGAGAGGTATTACTTGTAATATGCAGTTTCCTTATGTCCAAATAGACACAGTTTTTACAGCATAAATAACATATAATTATAGTTTGTTATTGGTTATGATGTCACTACTCTATGTTAGTGATTTTAGAGTATTTCATTCAGGTCTAAATTGTGGACATTTTCCTTTCTAATCTGCTGAAAGTGGACATAGCAATTATGATGTATGATAGAATTCTCCACCTGGCAACCGTGGTTACCATGGTGATGACCGTGTGGGCAAGAAGTGATGTGACTCACGGTGCTTTCTCTGCTCGGCTTCATCATCTCCAAAGAGGAAGAATGTACCTTGGGCCAGGATTGCCGCTCAGCTTCCTTTGTTATCTTCTGAATGGCCAGTTAGGAAGGGTGATTGGACAGGGAGGAGTTGATTTATTAAAAAAAATGATCTCTCCACGTAAAAGTAATCTGCTTTGCTAAAAGACAATCTGCGACAAAACAAAGAAAATTTGATTTTATATCATGGAAAAGACATGATTATGATGACATGGCTTTTGAGGTATGCTAAGTACTATGTTTTCCATGACAAAATGTAGACAAAGTGCCTTCTTACAGTCTGTGCCACGTTTCAGCTAGTACGGCAATCACAAAATGAAAGAAAAATATGCTCCTGGTAATTTGAGACTACTTTCATTTCCTAGCTATGAATAAATTCTTTTGTAAAGACCCTATCCATTCAGAGATGTCTGAGTTACTTAAAATTAGGATTGTGAAATCTTTCATTTAATAACTCTGAAATGTACAGAATATCATGTAACCAGTCTGTGTTTTGGTTCACTCATATGCTAAAAGCAAAAAAAAAAAATGATAACAATGGGATGAGGATTAAGTGTGAAAATAGATCTATATACTTAAAACAGTTCTTGGAATAATAATCATTAAATGAATGCTTGCTATCACCCTCAAGTGCCATTGTTCCTTCCAGACTAGAGTGCATGCATTACCTTAAGCTCTCTGGGAGTGATTTCCCTTCAACACTAGGGTCTCCTGTTCCCTGTCTTCATGATTTCCTTGGTGTTAGAGTAAGATACAGTTAGAGGAGACCATTTGGAAGCCATATTCCAAGCTTCTCACTTAGTTGGAGCTAATCTGTCAAAAATAGTTGGTTGGGGACTTTCTCCTCTAATGGGGCAAGAAAGTTCCTGCTGACTAGAACTTTCCATTGGGGGTGCAATACACTCACTGGTCTAAGCAGAGGGGTCCTCCTACCCCAATAAACTAGTAATACAGAGATCGTTTGGTGTTCCATCCGCTTGTTCTGTTGTTTTAGAGGTAGAGCTCATATGGAAAGAAAAATATTTATTGGTTCTTCTCAAAAATCCACCCTTTTTTGTTAAAAAGTTTAATATTTAATTCATTTCTTATTGACTCCATTAGCAAAGCTATCAGAACAAGTTGTGAAAATTCAGTGATCCCTTCTGCAGATGCATACAAAAGATTTTTTTTTAAATCATTGTCATTATGTTGTTTGTTTTATTTGCTCAATATGTTTTAGAGTTTTATGTATCAAATTTTACTTTTCCATTTATATTACAGTTCAAGATTAAGGACTTCTTGAGTCACACCAGTTTATTCAGCCCATGAACTGTTTTCAATGGCACCAGTGCGTTTAACACTGTGTTGTAATAAACTAAGGGAAGATGAAGTACCGAGGTTGCTCATGGGGGGCCCACACATGGGTGGGAGCACATCCCGGGAGGGAGAAGTGGCTTCAGATGTGTGGTTGATGTTGCCACGGCTAGGGCATTTAGAAAGGCACTTATCTGAGCTTGAATTGGTTTAATATAATGACTATAACTTCTATAAAGTCCAGATAAAGGTTAATTTATCCAGGGTTGACCACTCTAAACTGGAAAATGAAAGCTCTATTTCTTTATTACCTTATGTTTTTCATTAAGCTGATGTATACTTATATAACTGTATATGTGTTTGCAGTGTCCTAAAATGACTATAAATGTTCAGTGTTCTTAATTCCTTTTTCTTAATCCTTTTTTATTTTTCATTCAGTTTAATAGGCATACAGTCCAGTATATTTGATATTGATCCTTAAATAAATATAACCTTATAAAATGTATTATTTTGAATACAGATGAATTTTAAAACTGTGTTCCATTTGTTGCGTGTTTTCCTTATTATTCTGTTTCAAATACACAGCCTATTATTAAGTGTATAACTAGCTTAAGGAGCTCAAGCTATCTGGTATCTAGAAAGCTTTAAACTCTTAAAATCATTGAGGAGTCCAAATTACTTCTTTTTATTGAAGTTTTGTATCTATTGATAGTTACCATATTAGAAATTAAAATTGAGAAATTTAAAAATATTATTTTGAAGTGATAATAAAAATATGTTCAGTGCTAATGTATATTTTTGTGAAAAATAATGATTTTCTGAAAAATTTAGTGAGAAGAGTAAGGGGTATTGTTTTTCATTTTTGCAAACTCTCTAATGTTAGACTTAATAAAAGACAGTTGGATTCTCACATAAAATTTTGACAATCTATAGCTTTATTTGAAGTATATGAAATCCTGGTCTCAGATATACAGCTGGGAAAAGGGAGAATATTCCAATAGGTTTGCCAATGAATTGTGGCTATTCTTCTTTAGTATACTAAGAAAACTAAATAAACTGTTTTTTTTTTTGTTAAAGAAATAGATCACATGATTTTTTTTTTTTTAAATTCCAACATGTTCCCCCCAATATTATATTTATTGAGGTAAAGTAAGTTTACATCTTTGAGTCTTCTCTGGGATTTATAGGTTCAAACCTCTTCTTTTTTTTAATAAGTTTTTTAAAAAGATTTATTTATTTAAAAGTTTTTTTCTTTAGATTTATTTATTTTTATACAAGAGCTGGGGCACAGGCCAGAGGCGTGGAAGAGTGAGAGGACCCAACAAAGACCCAACAAAGAGTGGGGAGCAGGACAGGCAGACAGACCAAAAACACTGCTGAGGGGAGCAGTGGGCAAGACAGGAGAGGTCTGCCATGCCATATGGGAATCTCCCTGGCCAGCTGGAAACTGAACCTGCACTGCAGAGGCTGCGGACAGCTTCATAGCGTTGCGCTCAATCCGCTGCGCCACCAGGGAGGCTCAAACCTCTTCTTAAAGATTAGTTTCGTTGTGGAATCTGAGACCATCAATCAGCTTTCCTAATTTATTACATTAACATCTAGTGGTCTGTCTTGTGCTTTGTCTGTTTTATATTGTAACATTACATATTGGCAACTTAAGAAATACTGTTTTACTCACTAATGCAGATCTTCTAAAGGTTGACATGTTTAATTCTGTAATATCAAAAGTTACATTCATTAACATCTCACCCCCGCCCCCATGATTAGGGCAGTCTTTAAGTATTGAGAAACTGTCACAATTGCAATCTTCTAATTTTCATTTGAAAGCTTAAATCTTACAATTGGCAACAAACGTCAGTTATTTCCTGAGCTGATACACTCACTTTGTTCTTTTTTTATTTTATTTTATTTTAAGATTTATTTATTTTTATACAAGAGCTAGGGTACAGGCCAGATGCATGGGAGGATGAGAGGATTCACCAGAGACAGAGCAGGGAACAGAACAGGCCGATGACCGAAATACACTGCTGAGGGGAGCAGCAGACGAGACAGGAGAGGTCTGCCTCACCTTGTGGGATTCTCGCTGGCCGGCCGGGATCGAACCTGCGCTGCAGAGGCCGTGGACAGCTTCACAGTGCAGCGCTCAACCCACTGCGCCTCTGGGGAGGCCTTGTTCATTTTTTAGAAAATATCTGCCAAACTCTAAGTGTGATAACCATAGTTTATCTTTCAGGTGTTCTATCAAGTACAGATGGCATTTCGTGAAAAATAAAGTGACTATCTCAGCAAATAAACTCAAATACTCACACCAGAGATTTTCTTCAGAAGGCTCTCAGTCTCCAGTGTGCAACAGGCACTCAGTCTTTCCAATTTTTATCCCAAACAATGTGAAAGATGTGTACCTACTGGTTGAGTTTTAATAAAATTGATAC
Organism: Talpa europaea; assembly: GCF_964194135.1. Taxonomy (NCBI): domain Eukaryota; kingdom Metazoa; phylum Chordata; class Mammalia; order Eulipotyphla; family Talpidae; genus Talpa; species Talpa europaea. Next base: position 104,754,859 of record NC_140074.1, on the reverse strand, counting down.
TCTTTGCTATTTCCTCAAAGACATTCTTAAAAACTTGCATGGATTTTGTTGTGATTACCTGGCAGCGTTGAATGTGTTGACCACACATGGAGTTTGGTGTCAATGCTTGATTTGTTCTAGGTTCTATTGCTTTACTCCACTTTGCTTGCATCATCACGACAAATATCAACAGAGTGAAAAAAGCAAATGACACTTTTACATTATTATGAAAATAGTGTGGGCCTAATGAATTATCTGAAAAAATATCTGGCAACCCCTAGAATCTCAGTCACATCTTGGGAACTGGTGATTTATCTCATTTTCTCTACCTGGTCATTATCACTGTTTTAACTACATAGGAAATCCAATCCACTTATGGAACAGTGAGATTATAAGATAAAGTTATTAATATTTTAGGGTGAAAATCATCAGTGTGCTGGGATGCATATTAAGAAGTATCAATAGATGACCAATCTTTGATTTTCTAATAAATCAAATAAGTAAATGTAGTTTCTAATAAGTACATACAAGTGGAGTCTTTTACCAGTGAACCTTTCAGACTAAACAAATTAGAATGTCACAGGGTGACTAAAATAATTACCAGGATTCAGTTTCATTGTAACACAGAATGATCATGAATATGACAAGAAAAAACATTCACCCAATGATCTACTATTGTATCCTTAATGTATTCAAGGTAAAGGTTTCAGGGTCTTTGGTGTTCACCTTGCCATAATGTCCATTTTGGAGAAATGTTTTCAAAACATTTGCATCAAAGTCTTCCCATTACTGTAAGGTTTTTATTAATCTGTACACAGAAATGCTTCTGAGGTCAACTTGATTGAAGTCTTTCAGGGAAAATCACAGAAGTTAGACTCAATTTTTCACCAAATTACCTTATCTAGTTAGACTGGAGTCATAAAATTATTGGGGCAACTTTCTCTTCTCTGGAACAATTTGCATGTAAGAGGGGTTACCTGTTTTATTTCTAAAGGCTAACACTCTCATCTGTCCACTTCCAGGATCTGGAGCTTGGGAGGTCTCTAAGAAAACTCAATTTCATTAAAAGTGATTGGCCTTTACAAATTTTTTTTTAAATTATCCTATAACAATATTGTCATTTTATGTTTTCTGAGAAAATTACCCATTTCATCAAAGCTTACTGCATCTTGTTCATAATGGTTTTAAAAATTATATATCTATTATTTGGCTATTCAACAAAGTCATCATGAAGGAAAGCAGTGTTCCTTTACATCTAAGAGCTGAAATGGGTCACCCAACAAGTCCAGATGTCTGATCTCTACTTATCACTTAAAGCATGACTCTCTTTTTTTTTTAAAAAAAAAAAAGAATTGTTTTATTTATTAATGCATACAAGAACTGGGGTGTAGGCTAGAGGTGCGGGGGTTGGTGAGAGGATTCAGCAGAGACAGAGTGGGGAGCAGAACAGGCAGATCTACTGAAATGCACTGCTGAGGGGAACAACGGGAGACAAGAGAGGTCTGCTGCACCATGTGGGTTAGCTCCCTAGCCAGGCATCAAACTCATTCTTCAGTGGCTGGCAACAGCTTGATAGTGCTGAGACTTTAACCCCTGTGCCACAAGGGAGGCCCCCAAAGCGTGACTCTTTCGAAGGGAACTTGCTCTCATTTTAAATTTGTTAGCCATAGGGCCATATGTAAAGTTATGTTTGCAGCACACTCTGTTTTGGGGCAACTTCTAGGATTAATTTTGTATAATTTTTGCATTTGTTAAATTTTTTACAAAGATAAAAACCAGATTGTTTAAAGATAGGCTTATCCTTCGAGATAGTACTATTATTACTTCCCTTTACTGTTACACAGTATAGCAGAAGCCATGTTCTGAACATAAATTATAAGGAAAGTAGCTTCATTGTACAGGAAAGCTGGTAGAAGTACAATATGACAAAGAGAAAGAAGAGACTCTTCAACCCCTTCAACCCATTTTTCTATCACATAAGAGCAAATGTGCATTTTGTTTTTCATGCAAGTAACAGAAAATATCTCCCCAGTACATGTACAAACTTTGTATATGACAGATATATTTAAATGAGTCAGAGCCTCAGGTCAAGACTGCTGTACTTTGGGCAAACCACACGCATGAAAAGCTCTAGAAATTGAAAGCAGAGTCAGCAAGATCACGCTGCAGAGCAAAAATAAATTTTCCTAGCTGAGCTGACATTTACAGAAGATTTCCCTCATGGCTGTTAACAAAAATTGGCTGAGTCCAATGCCAAAATCCAGAGCTAGTGCCTTGGGCCCTTTCCTGTTTTCTGGTCTTAAATTATCCTCTTTTCAAAACACCATCTTGATTTTTACCTCTCTGTAACTCAGGTACTGTTAAAAGAAAAAGTAGAAATAATAATTGATAATAATGGCAGAGAATGAGTGAACATTTGATGTATGTGTCTGAGAATCAAATAGGATCATTCATGTGAAGATCTTAATACCTAGTATCGATCTAGTGATGAGTAAACATTATTTTATTCTGTGTTTTCTTGGCTCTTGTTAAAAAACACCTATTGGGTTATGTTTATAAAATGTGCTTACCTTGGCATTCACTGCATAATGAAATCACTTTCTGCCCATCAGATTCAATCACCTTTATTTTAGGTCCTTTAAAATGAGTTCCGAGGTTTAGGGGCTTCCCTGGTGATTAAAGGGGTTAAGATGCAGCACTATGAAGCTGTCCACAGCCACTGGAGCACGAGTTCGATTCCCAGCCAGGGAGATGACCCACATGGCACAGCAGACCTCTCCTGTCTGGCCCACTGCTCCCCTCAGCAGTGTATTTCAGTACATCTGCCTGTTCTGCTCCCCACTCTCTCTCTGGTGAATCCTCTTACCCTGCCCCCCCATACCTCTGGCCTGTACCCCAGTTCTTGTATGCATACATAAATAAATCTTTAAAAAAAAAAAGTTTTTTCCGCGGTTTAAGATGTAGCTTCTCATGATTGCTCACAGTAGGACATTTGTCTCCATATCGAGCTTTGATGGTGTAATACAGACCCACTCACCTACGCCTCTACCCCAGCTTCAGCTTCTACTCCCTGAATTGGATCCATTCTGGATTCTTTTCTGCATTCTCACTGCATCATCAGCCTGCCTGGTGATTCCTGTTCTTGTCACTCCACTCCCTGGTCTCCCCATGTGGCTATAACATTGTATACTCACACTCATTGTGTTCACGTTGCACACTCCTCAGGCTGCACTGCCTTGAAGACCATTGCCTTTGCTTGTTTCATGAATCTACAAGCCCAACAGCTTTCCCATCCCCCTCAAACAACAGCAACATTACAGTTTATGATCAAAAGTGTCGGTCATCCATTAAGACTAATTTTTCACGATTTTATTTTTAGATCATAATGATGTAGCTGTAGCTGAGAAATATTTTCAAATGTGCAGTCTTTAAGATGGTTATTTTATTTTCCAGAAGTTTTTGGGACAGCAACCTCATTTGTATTCTACGTTAAACACTATTCGTTCTTCTGTTTATGCAGTGAGCCTTCATGAATGCCAGTCTGAATCACAGTAAAGTGCATATTTTTTTTTTTCAGAATGAAATGAGCAAGGCAAATAATCATTCTGAGGATCTTAAAGTTAGGATGCATACTTGGTAGCTCCATCATCCAACCTAAGAGCCTTCATTGAACAAAATATATTCCTTGGCAACAGTATGCTACTGGCTTAGCTCTCAATTCCCACAGGAAACTTGTCAGACTCTCCATTTTTTAATTATTATCTGCTTTGTTAGCCAACAGAACAAGCAGCTAGCACATGCTAGCCATCACATCTAGAAAAATCCTATCACTTGATACTTGATGATTGCTGTATTCACAGTTCCTAAAGCAACAAGAATCTCATTTCAGCATCTTAAAACATCCTGTCTCTTAGCAAAATCTTCAAGACTTGTGACAAGACCATTTCTGGAATAGATCCTCATCTCAGGATTAAATTCCTGTGAATGCTGGAGCCAGGTGCATAAGTGTCAAAACTGCACTGAAGAGATAATCTATAGAAAACACTTTAAAGGCAATAAACTGTCAGGTCCTAAATGGATGTCAAATGCCTCTTCTTATTTTTTGTGAGCTTCTATGAATCTTCATAGATTTGTGCATAGACAGGAAATGAAAGTTATGATTTATAAGAAACTTGAATATTTGCAAATCTATTTTTCATTGTCAAACAGGGTAAGGCAAGGAGACAGAAATAGTTCTCATATTGGTTCGGAGGCCAGAGTCACTCTTGGGTGTCACCTATTGCCTTAGTGGTCAGAGTCCTTGAAGAATAACTGCTGATCTTGTTCACTGACTGTGGCCTTATAGTACAGTCAGTCACCAAGTTGGTGGCATGATAAAAAAAAAATAGTTCTCATATTTAAGAGAATATGAATGTATAGGTACATAGGTTGAGTCTTTCAATTATATTTTAGTATTGAGCATCCAAACTGTGCCTTTAATTTTCCTGATTCTTCTATATGAAGCAGAATCTTAAGACCTGCATTGCAGCACATGCAGACTGTGCTCAACAGATGCTCTTGTCAACCTTTATAAATTGTAATTATAAATACAAAAGGGTGGTAAAAAATTAGCATTGTAATACAAATAACAATTCATATTTATTAAGAACAAAGTGTATCCCAGGCATCATGCAGGAATCAGGATAAATTCATGAGATGAATTCTTACTCCCATTTCCATAGGAGAAAATGATGATTCAGGTAGGTTAAGTAAATGCCTCAAGGTCTTGCAGCTAAAAGTGAACAGCAGAGACCGGCCTCAGTTGTAGAGGACTGAAAAAGTGAGAAACCAGCTAGCAGTCTTTCCTTTGTCCCTGCAGCTCCTTCTAATTGTTTCCTGTGTCCCAGGGCCTCCAACTGGACTTGGTCTATGGAGTCAAGCAAAAGGTGAGAGAAAGGAGCAAAAGGAGGGTGGGAGCCCTTTCCTTTCTGCAGAGACAAGTCTTTTGAAGAATAACAAGGCAATTCTTCCACACAGCATTCTGGGTTCTAGTGATGGCTTCTCACCTCATCTTTCAGGGTTCACAGGAGTAACAGCACCCAGCAGATGCTGTGCTTTCACCCAATTCAAATGTCATGTGTTCCTTGCCAGTATCCTGATAGATTCACAGAATCCATCAGAATGTGCTTTACAGAAATAAATCATAAATTTCAGTGTGATTTTCTTATCCTTCTACTATAACCACAGAATATTATAAAATGCAGTAGCACAGACATCCCAGGGTACCTCGTGGAAATTCTCTCATATGGGATATTTCGTAGATTTCTTTGAAGCAAAATACAAATCAATAAGTCCTCTAAATACTGAAATTACTAATCTATGTGGCTGTGCTGCTATATGAATAGATTCTGGTTGTCTTTCTCATTTTCTCATTCCCTTTCTCCCATCCTGCAATTTATCTTTCTGCTATTGATTTCTAATTTAATTCTATTGTGGTTTGAAAACAGATATTGTATGATACTTATTTTTTTGAATTTGTTTAGAAGGGCTTTATGGTCCAGACTGTGGTCTAACTAAGTAAATACTCCATATGACCTTGAAAAGAACATGTACTCTGAAGTAGTCTGAAGATGTCAATTATATTCAGTTGATTAATGGCTTTGTTGAGTTCAGCTATGTCCTTACTAACATCCTGCCTGCTGGATCAGTCCATTTCAGACAGAACTATAGCAATATTTCTTGGAGTGTTACTGGTCAGGTAGGGGCACCCCAGAACCCCCAAACATGCCTACTTGAAATGGGTTCTACCATCTGCCGCATCAAGACAAAACATACTCTAGTGCAGAAGACCTTCAGTGGAAAGGAACTTTAATACATTTAGTGTGCAATAAAGAAAAGAGAAGGGAAAAAATAGAGAATATAGTTTCCAAATCAATCACCCAAAGTTACCCTCCCTCATAGGTGAATGCCCAGCCAAACAGAGTTGGTCCAAAGCAGGGCCACTGAAGCCCAAAAGCTTGGCACAAGTCTAAGGCACTTTCTGGGGGGACTCATAGAAAAGGGAAGAGGGACCCAGCATACCTGGCAGAAGGAGCAAAATGAAAATCAAGATAAAAGCTGCCATTGTCAAATCCCCACTGGTCTCTCACCCACATCTGACTCAAGTGTCTCCTTCCATGTCCCCCAAGTCCCTGGTACAAGTTCAAGGCCGAGAAGCAAGCAAAGCTTCTTCACGCTGCTCTGCTCCATGTGTCTCCTCCAAGTTTCTTTCTTGCTCCCCATCCTTCCTGCCGCAGTCTCCTCGGCCCAGTTCCACCCTGCCCTGGGTGGGGCAGGGAATCTGGAACCTTCCCTTTCCCTGGAGTACTTCTGTCAGCCTCTTTTCCCTCTCCTTCCAGAACTCTGAGAACAGTAGTCGAATGTTTTTGATGCCTCACAGTCTGCTGAGACTCTGTTTACATATTTTTCAATTTTTTTCTCTATTGCTGAAATTGTTTAATTCAGCTGTTCTACCTTCAAATCTACTCATTCTTTTCTGTTTTCTCTTCTACTGCCAAATCTATCCCTTCAGTGTTTTATCTTGATTATTGTGTTATTGTATTTTTTTAAATTCTATAATTGCCCATTGAGTTTTCTTTATAACTTCTATTACTTTGCTGGGACTCCTTTATTCCTTGGTGTTAAGTATGTTCAGAAGTGCTCGCTGAAACTTGTTTATGATGCAGACGTCACATTTCTTTATTTCCTTATGGGTAGTGACAGCTTTAACTTATTTTTTTTTTAAGTTATATTTATTGAGGCAACGTTGGTTTATATCACTAGGTAGAAGTTTATACCGGTACAAATGTATGTGATTTCAACTACCACCAGAGCCCCAGTAATTCTCCAGTGAGTCCCCTTCTCCCCTTTGCTCCCACGCCACCACATCGCCCTTCTGGAAGCCTTAATCATTGTCCATTGTTTTCTTCCCCTTCTAATTTCCTCCCCTCTCACTCTCTCCCCCTTCCCTCCTGGATGCCTCAGATCTTGTATAAACATAATTTAGTTGATTTTCTCTACAGCATTTCAGGAGTGGAAGGGGGAATGGTACCACCCTATTGTTATCTCAAGGTGGAAGTAGAAGTCCATGCCATCCAGTTCGCCTCCACTGATATCCAAAAAAGAACGATGGAAAAAAGCACTAAGTGGGATCTCCCAAGAGCTTTTAGAAAGAGCACAGCTCTGCTGACTGAACTGTGGTAGAGGATTATGGGTGCTTTGTTGGTGGGAACAATGTGGTAGCAAGAATCTGAAGAGTCTGACTGTGTACCTCAAATAATATATAGTGTTGGAAACCAGTGTTACCGCAATAAAAAATAAAAATATTAAAAACACATGAGCTAAAATACATAAAAGATCTGCACATTATACCTCACATAGAAGATACAATAATAGTACCTAGAGAATGTACAAATTTTATACAGAAGATATGCAGAAATTAGGTTCTATTTTCCATTTTTTAGTCCATCCGGCAGAATCATAAATACATTAGATTTACCAGTAATTGTTAAGAGTAATTCAATATTTATCACATGGTGCATTAGTTAAGGTTACAAACTTAACAAAATTCAAAATATATAATGGCTCACATACTCTAAAAACCTTTTGTAAACTCACATGATTTCCAAATTGGTAGTCTTGATTGGCACATAGGTGCCCTGCAAACGACCCGCAGGCACCCAGACTGCTCCCACTGTGTCTCTATCATTTTCAGTGAGTCATTTTCAAGGTCACACTCCATGATGTCTCCATTCTAGTCACTTAGAGGGGGAAACAGCTTGGAGAATCATCATGTCTGGCAAGCTGTAGCATGGTGGATCCGGAAAGAGCACACACCACCTCTACTCACAGTCTATTTGCTAGAACACAGCCACATGGCCACCTCTAACTGCAAAGCAAGGACAGGAATATACTAGCTGTGGGCTCAGTGGGAAAGCAGGTGTGATGAACAGCTCACCAGTCTCTAGCACATCTATGAGTTCATGTGCCAAGAACAAATTGTTTTTTTTCTGGGTTTTTCTTTGTCAGCTTCCATTGAAGACAATGTTAAAATTCTCCCCCGTATAAACCTGATACATAGATCAGATACTGTGTAAACCTAATGCCAAGTAAATACCATTTGTTTCTAAATATGCTGAAAGTTGAACTGAAAGATGCATACATGAAGCCATCCTTTTTTATTTTGTTTGCTGGGAACAATATCCACAGAAATAACTCCCAATATATGATCCAGAAAACCCTGGGGAACCTCAGAAAAATGATTAACTATCCATTTATGTACATGAAATCTTAGGAAGCATTGTTTGCAGACTATATATATATTTTTTTACATATTTGTCCCCCCTTCTTTTTAGAAATGACATGTCCTCATTAATATCTTACTGAATTCATAGATTTTTTTCAATTATTATTTTTTTCATTTTAGAATGGAGTCCATATATCAAAATATTTGGGAATCACAGTATTCTCAATGATCACCAGCTGTCAGCATTACTGAGGCCAAAACAACAGACTGTTTCTAGGTATGAGTTAATTCAGATTTTTTAAAAGTCAATCAAATTATTTCTTGGCATTAAAATCTTATAAATGATTAAATCCTCAAAACAATTTTATTCTAAAATACATTTTTGTTTTGATAATTAGAAGTTATCATAGCAAATTCCCTGTTGGGATGCCCCCAATCATCTCAGCAGAAAATACCACAACAATTCTTCAGGGAATAGTCCTCTCTATTCATTGCTCATCACTCTTTTCAGTTTATTCTTTACATCCAAGATGGATTACATTGTGTTGTGTACTCAGGGCCCTCTCAAATTCACCTTTAAGCCTACTAAGTCATTTTACTCTCTGATACTGCAAGTGTCACCTGCTCTTCATACACGCCAGCTCTACCACATGGAAGGCCCTTACAGTTCATGTGTGACATTGTATCTTTCATATTGCTAATTCTGTGAAACACAACTTCATTGAGTTCACATTCACAGAAATACCAGGAGAAAACAAAGCTTCTCTAAGTGTCAGTGGTGTGCAGAACTAGGGAACCAGAAAGATTGGAAGACTTCAGCTTTCATCCAGCATCTTTCAATAGTTTCCCCAGAAATGCTTAGAAATTATCAAATCTAACTATGAGGAGAGTAGGCATGGAAGATATTTCACAAATGTTGGGATTTCTCAAAAGGCCTTTCTTCTATTTTCTCCCAAGGAAAATACAGGTGAGTAACCATGTCTTGTAAAAACATACTTTTGATCTTTTGGCAGCTTTGCTAATAAAGGAACCAGCTGATGAAGGCAGAATACAAAATATTATTGTTACAGAGAGGAATCTTACTGAGAGTAATCTCCATAAAAGGGGGAGGTTCCTGGTTCCCTGCCCCACCTAAGAAGGCATGGAGCTGAGTCATGAGGAGAAACTGAGAGGGTGCTGGAGAGAAGATGCGGAGGAGATGTGTGGATTGGAGAGACATGTGAACATGAGTAGAGATATGTGAGTGGAGAGTCAGACACCTGCTTCTTGGCCTTGGATTTGCACCAGGGACTTGGAGGATGTGGTGGAGAAACATGAAGACACACGTGAAAGAGATGTAAGGGAGAGACCAGTGGGGAGGCTGGCAATGGCAGCTGTTCTCTTGATTTGTACTTTGATTTTGCTCTTTTCCTTTCAGACTTGCCTGGTCCCTTCTGCCCCTTTCTTATTATTCTACCCCAGAAGATGCCTTAGGCTTGTGGCAAGATTTCAGGCCCACTTTGGGCCAACTCTTTTTGGCTGGGCAGCTACCCATGAGGGGATGGGCAACTTTGTGTGTTTTATTGGTAAACTAGATCCTTTCTTCACTTTCTATGCACACTAATTCTATTAAAGGTCTTTTTTATTAAAGGTCTCACACACTAAAAAAAAAAAAAAAAGGTCTCACACAGTAAGTGCATAATTTGTCTTTATGTTGTGGATGGCAGAACCCATTTAGAGCTTGCCAATGTGGGGACTTCAGGTGCCCCTCAGTATGTCTGCTAACATAATGAAGCCAATGAATGGAATCGAGAAGAAATATTCTGAGGTCCTCAAAGCTAGAGACTGGTCACTGCTTCTCCCAGGAAGTATAGACCTTCTCTTGACAAATGTTTGATGCTCCATTTGGGTGACAGTTTTTAAAATCAAGTGAGCAATGGGAGTGCTAAATAGACCAAAAGATTGTGATATTGATTTTTTCATTATTGAGTAGTAAATTTAAGTATCCTTCAAAACATAACTGAAACAGGGATATCCAAACAACTGCCCTTTACATTGGAGAGAGGCATTTCTGCCCTGCCCAGAGCAGCCTGGGGTCATGGCGGCCTCCATCCCCTCTACTCAGGGTAGGCCCTCCCACAACCTGCCCAACATGAGTCTTCTTCCCAGGGCAAAATAAGATTGACCACCTGTACTGCCCACATGAGCTGGCAACGCTCTCCCTGCTCTGGTCCAAGCTCTCCTGCCCACTGGGAAGTGAGATCACACAGTTACTAGGGTAATGAGAGGAACAGTGCTTCTGGGCCTTTTGGCTAAAATTGAATGTTTTGTAAGGAGAGAAGCCACCATGGGAAATAAGAACCACAAGAATACCAATGAAAGGGGCCTCCCTGGTGGCACAAAGGGTTAAGTCTCAGCACTATGAAGCTATCCGCAGCCTCTGTTCCCTGGCTGGCCAGGGAGTTACCCACCTGGCACAGCAGACCTCTCCTGTCTTGCCTGCTGCTCCCTTCAGCAGTGTATTTCAGTCAGTCTGCCTGTTCTGCTCCCTACTCTGTCTCTGGTGAATCCTCTCACCCCTGTACCTCTGGCCTGTGCCCCAGTTCTTGTATGCATAAATAAATAAATCTTTTTTAAAAAAAATAATATCAGTGACATTGGTGAGTAGAATAAACCAAACACATGCGCTAAAAAAAAAAAAAACAAAAAAAAAAACCAACTTTTAAAATAAGTTCAAAATGTTGTATTCTAAAAATCACAAAAATGTGCCATGATTATTCTGCATGAACTTCCTTGAAAGGGTTTACAATGTTAAAATTCTTGCAAACCATACTTTTAGGGCAGTCTCTGGTTGCTTGTTATGTTGTCTGCTTGACTCTGAGCTTCCCTAGCATGAAAGTTTGTTTTGGATGGAGAACTGGGAGCTTCTGCTGGGACATGTGGTATTGTAATCTGCAGAGGAGTGAACCTGTGTCTCTGAAGCAGGTATTATGTTGTGAATCAACATTCCCTCAGTAAAAAAGACAAAAAACTTATTTTGTTGCCTGGGTAGAAATGAGAAAAATGCAACATTATCAATGACAAATTTTAAATAGCTAAATGTGAAGATGCGAGCTTTCCTAACACCTCACTACATTACCATTTATTTATTTATTTATTTTTAAGGATTTGTTTGTTTATGCACACAAGAACTCTGGCACAGGCCAGAGATGTGGGGGTGAGGGGATTCACCAGAGACAGAGTGGGGAACAGACCAGGCAAGTCTACTGAAACACACTGCTGAGGGGAGCAGCGGGCATGACAGGGGAGGTCTGCTGTGCCATGTGGGTCAGCATCCTGGCCGGGGATTGAACTCGTGCTACAGTGGCTGTAGACAGCTTCACAGTGTTGTGTCTTAACCCCTTGCACCACCAGGGAGGCCCTTACATTACCATTTAAAAGTCATTCCTAAAACTTTTCTTTTTTGAATTCCTGGTTCCTTTTTGTGCCTTCAAATAGATTTTGGGGGGAAAAGTCACCTTCATGGCTGTCACTATTAATTAGTGTCTCCTGAGTGCTGCCTCCTGCCCCAGGTACTTGCTATACCCTGTCAAGCCCTAGGGGGACGAGCAGAAAATCATTGTTTACCCAGCGTGGTTCTCATGCTGCTATTATTTGATGGAATTATGGAAAAGGGCTCATCAACATCTCCCTGTAGGAACGGAAGTCAATTTTATCTTGGTGAGAACTTCACCTAAGCTAATCTTGGAGTGATGTATTCTCAGCTGGACATAAAATTTTACCAAAAAAAAAAAAAAAAAAAAACCAAAAACCTGTGAGGTGAATTGTTAGGCATCTTACAAATTACAAGCAGTGAAAACACTTCTATTGAGTTATCTTTATAAATCTATTTTTATTCAATGTCATTTCACACATTTCTTATTATTTCTTTTCCTTTTCTCAAATATTGTACTGCTTTCTCAAGAGAAAAATATCTTCTTAAGGAAACTGACATGGTAGTCTTTCTAAACCTGGCAGATAGCTATTTAAATTTACGGTTATAATTATGGAAATTTCTTCTGAGGGTGTTTATAGACTCACACACATGGCAATGTGCCAAATTTAGCTACAGTTTTCATGGAGGTATTGGAAGTTTATCTATTGCTTTTGCATTTTCTGCATTCTATTTTTCCTTCTCCTGGTAACAGCATTCACCCCTGAGGACGGTGAGAAGTCCACTCAAGGTCCATAGTGGGATGCCCAGAACCTCTCCAGCTGCACTGGGGGGAAAGGAAGCTTGTTTGTTTCTGGCTGTGAGCCTAAAATGGAAGAGCTGGGGCTGCCAACAGCTATCATCCTTTCTGAAGAAGTTGCCTGGAGAAATGAGCTTGAAGAGGGGAGAGATTCAGACAGGGTGGAATGAGAGGGTTGGGGAGCTAGTAAAGCAGCAATCCCCTTTTCTAAGGAATGGAAATAACAGGTGATAATCCCACCTTTGAATATGAAATTGAAATGAATTGGGTGTCCTTCCTTGGTTGCCCTTGCCAGGCTGGCAACCCAGTGCCTTTCTCGAGTGAAAGTCTCCATCCAAGTGCTCGTGGTGTACAGTGCTCTCATTTCAATCTTACCTGAATAATGATTATTAGAAATAAATTATCACTCCTACAATATTGCTATTATCATTCCTACAATATTGCTATTATTGAGTGTCTGCTGTATACCTAGCACTAGGCTGAGTACTTTACATCCATTACCATATTGAACTTTCAGTGTATCCATGAGGAAGATAATATCATTTCTGCTTTTCAAAGATGCAGGAAGTATTCAGGCAAGTTGTGCCACCAGAGGTTTGAATATAGGCTATTAGTGCCAGAGATCTTGATTTTTCCACTGAGTTAGGGGAATCAACTGTGGGCTGGGATAACCCAAAGGTCCAAAGGAAAGGATGGGCAGAGGTCACCTGCTAACCCTTGGCCTCACGCACCTTCTGTGTTCCTGTCTTTATTGAGAACAGACCACGATCGGCATGATGTCAGTATGGTGGCATCTGATTTTGTTTTTGTGACTTTTTTGTTCAGAAAATATAATTTGAAATGTCTTCCTGTGCTGCAAGTAGAAACCAGTTAAATTTATTGGAACGATAGTCCAGCTACAGATTTTTTGTGGAAAAATTGCTAAATATTTATTGCTTTTTATGGAATGATAGGCAAGTAGTTTCCCATATGCTCAATATCACCGGATATGGACATAAAGCAGCGATTGCTTGAACACCCACGGAACACTAGATACACCGTCTGCCTGTGATGTTTACAACATAGCTAACATTCTCACTTTCTCTCACTTCCTGACATGTAGGAATGTTAAGTTCTGTAAATGAAAGATATTGAATTTCTTCTTGATTTTTTTTCTTGTTAAGTATCTAGGCTCTTTATTTGGGGTCAATAAGTCAGAAATTAGTTTTGCTAAATGGTAGGATATTGGTTCTACTTCTTGCCAGTTGTGTGGCCTTAGCAGACTTCTTTAATCTTTTTGAGCTTTGGCTTTTTTAGTCATAAAATGGAGTTAGTATGAATGTCACCCTGTATGGTTGGTGTGAGAATTAGAGTGACATTAATACACAATAAATGGTGCCCAGCCTATTGTGATACATAGAAGCCACTGTTGTCCTTCATATGATTAGCCTCCTGGATTTATGTCTGCAGGCCTTCTCTCTTGGACTTGCAGCTATGCTTCCTCACAAACTCCAACTTTTCTTAGCTGATCACAGCCATTTTGCTGTGTGTGGGGTCTGGAACAGTCTGAGGAGTGGCAGATGCTTTGCCCCATCCTCCAGGCAATCACTGGGGGTAGTGAGATGGAAAGGAACACAGAAAGAACAGAGGGTTATGACTTGGATCCTACAAAGAGAACTAAGGGCTAGTTCTGAAAGGGGGAAAGGGAGTTCTCACAGGTGGGCTCACCTGCTCCCAAGTAAGGCTGAATGGGTTGCTAGTGGAGGTGTCAAAGAAGGATGGATGTTTGGAACCATCTGAGACATTTCCATAGCTAACTTCTGTAGTGTCAACAAATAGTTTTCAACTCCTAATTCTTAGAACGCAGAACACATGCCAAATCCAGGAGGCTGGTGGGCAAGTCAACGAAATGCTGAAATTAACCAGAGGAGGGAGTCACAGGGATTCAGAGGGCACAAGGAGACCACTGAAGGGACTTAGGTCAAAGGCTTTGAAGATCTAGGTGAAGTGGTTTCAGGTTTCAGAAAATAGCAGGGTTAAAGTTAATTCAAGCAGTACGATATTTTAAGAAAATTGTGAAGGTACTTCAAAAACTTTTACAAATGTACCAGGTCCAGTTTAAAGGGTGAGTGCAATGAAATTTTAGGGAAAACATTCTGTGCTATAGCATAAAGCTGACCTATGGTTTGGGAGAAAAATTCATCAACCCAGTTGAGTATGTAACAGCTTATCTGAAAAAATCAGTAACAGCTTATCTGAAGATATAAGAAAGATATAAATACCTGCAGATAGTGATCACATTTCTGAAGGGTACGCTCAATTGGCAATTATTCCCACATGAAGAAATTTAATATAATGATAATTAAAATTTTGAGAACATTTTTACGGAACCATGACAAGCTCATTTTAAAGCTCATGTGAAGGAGAAAATATAGAAGATTAGTGAAATAAATGATGGGAAAAGATAAGTAGAATACTGTTCAGGAGCTATCACAATGTATCCTAAAATAGTAAAGAAATAAGACTGTAAAATCAGGATAAGAGTAAATAAATAATTCAGACCAATACAGAATTCAAGCCTAGGCGCACACACACTCACACCTTACATAGATGTCATGTTGAGTATATAAATGCTGTGTTGTTTCAACTTAGTAAAGGATGTGATGAATGTATGGAAAGGTATGGAAGGGATGCATGTCACCCTACTGGTTAGTTTTGCTGTGAGATTGGGGGATGCCAAAAGCATGTGTCCTCATGTAATTTTAAGTTTTTGAATCTTTCTTAGTAAGAAATATTTTTGAAAAGAATCATGTCATTTTTTAGAATTTTTTTCTGTTTCATTAATTTGTTTTGCTGTTATGTTTTGTAAAATGAAAAGAAAGATTTAAATATCAAAGACGATCCTTCCACCGCAGCTGTGTTCACACCTGGCAATACCATTTTCCAGCTGTGGAGTCCTGGAATGGCATTTCAAGTTCCTCACCTGTACGATGAGACTGTTGACACTGTGTGTGGCTGCTAGGAAGGCTCAATGAGATATGTTATCCTTGTAGAATAGATGACTAACGAAGTCCCTTGAGTCGTCAGCATGATTCACAGGAGGAACAGAAAGAAAGGAAGAATGGCTGGCAGACGTGGGCGTTTGTGGAGTAATGACAAGAGAAATATTTCAAATTTTAGAATGATTGCAAAAGACAATGGGAAGCCCCAAAATATTTCTGTCAATGAAAACACACCATCAGATTTGTCTTTTTAGGTGATTCTCTTGGCAGGTTAAAGTTACTGCATTATTGGGCCTCCCCGGTGGTGCAGCGGTTGAGCACTGGGCTGTGAAGCTGCCTGCGGCCTCTGCCGTGTGGGGTCCATATCCCTGGCCGCCAGTGAGGGTCCCACATGGCCCACAGACCTCTCCTGCCATGTCCGCTGCTCCCCTCAGCAGTGTGTTTCCTCAGTCTGCCTGTTCTGTTCCCCTCTCTGTCTCTGGTAAATCCTCTCACCCCCCCCCCACCCCAGCACATCTGACTGTACTCAGTGCTTGTATAAATAAATAAATAAATAAATAAATCTAAAAAAAAAGTTATTGCGTTATTTTTATGACATTTTGTTGTTTAATTCTGTTTTATAGTTAAATCTATTGCATACCACATGGTAAAACCTGTGGTTAATAGTCATTATGAGCATTAATGCGTAAGAGAATGTTTGTATTTGAAAGCCCAGTTGTGACAAATCTCTCTCACAATAGTGCATTTTGTGACATGGCCAGTCAGTTCAGAGGAATTGCATTCTGCACTTCATCCTGTTGGTCAAGACCAGGGACAGGATATTTATACTACTGATGAAGTGTGAGAAAAATATCAGCTCCTTGAGTGGTTCAGAGAAGTTCCAGGAATTCGAGTTTGTGACAATTTAGTCTTTCACTTGTATATTTACCTTAAACGTCATTATTCTTACTATCCCTATTATTGTAAGAAGCATCTTACTAAAATATACTAAATACCTATGTATATTTATTTAGACATGATAACACCGATAGGTTTCTGGATAAATACTACAATAAGTTGTAATAAAATTGCTCTCGATTATTACCAGAATGGTCACACATTTTAATTTCTTGACAGCAAACAATTTTTAAGTAGATATATTGTTGGTTTCTGAAAGTAGCATAAAAGCTTGACAGAGGCAGTGTTGCTAAGCTATCTCTGTTCATTGGCTGCTGGAAGACGTGGTGGTTTTAGACATGGAGAACTTTGAACCAGGCTGTTTTGAGTGAATTTTGTTCCCCTTGGTCTTTGACATTTTAATCTTTTCAAAACAGTTGTGGAATAGGAAGAGAAAAACTCCCTTCCATCATCCTAGGAACAGGAAAAATCTGAAAAGTGTCTTGATGTAATGGGTATTTGTCCACAGAAAGTAAACAGAGAGATATTAATGTAACTATTGAACTAAGAGAACAGACACCATGAGGCAGGAAGGAGGACTTAGCTCATACTTTTGATGTTAAGACAGAAAAAAACAGATGAATGTAATAGCACAGTGAGTTCTAAAAATGTTCAAAAATATATTTATCAGTTGTTTTTAAGAAAAGTGTGAATGAAGAAAGTGGACTGTAGTTTATACATTTATTTTAGATGACACAAATGTTTCATCTTAAATTAGAAATTTTTGTTAGTAATTAGTAATATTCTAATCTGTTAGTATTAAAAGTGTTTATTAAGATTCAGAGTTCTGTTTTCTGGAACAGAACAGGGTGTACCGCCAGCCACTTACAGTCACCTGAGTCCTTTAGTGGCCAAGCCATGTCATTTATGCCAGGAGCAGGGAGCTGGCCCCTTGGGCAACCCTTGCTTTCAATGACCATGTGAGTAATAAGCTTTCTGGATTTTAAAAGAATTTGTTTCTTTATCAGATGAGCCTATTGAGCTTGGACTTGTCTTATCCATAAAATGTTTTATTTATTTTTTCAGTAGACATTTGACCTTTGGGCAAAATGGTTTTGAAGGGCACAGGTCCACTTATATAAATTTTTTTGTTTTGTGAACAGGCAAGATAAATTTATGATGTTGATAAATACAGTATAGTACTAAAAAATGTATTTCTTCTTTAGGATTGTCTTAACATTTTTTTCCCTCTAGTTTACTTTATTCTAAGAACATAGTAAATAATGCATATAACATACAAACTATGTGTTAATGAGTTTTAGGCTTAATCAATCCAGGCTTCTGGTCAACAGCAGGCTACTAGTAGTTAAGTTTTTTTTGGGGGGTGTCCAAAGTTCTATGCTGATTTTTAACTGTGAGAGTGTCAGTGCTCTTAACCCCTTCATTGTTCAAAGTCAAGTGTATTATTTCTTAACTTTTGCTCTGACTACTTACTTCTTTCTGTTTCTTTGAAGTTTTGAATTTAATATTTAATTTTATTTACCTCTCATCTTGTAGGGAAGCAATTGGCCTTCTAAATGTTTTAAGAATTTTCTTTTGAGCACAGTTTTAGTGTATCTTAAAATATTTAATCTCTTAATTTCCTTATAATTGTTTCATAGATTTTGACCTCTTCCCCAATTCAATTATTACATATACGTAAAAAAAAATTCTAAACAATTTCATTCTTTTTTATGATTACTTTCAACTCATATCATACCAGGTTCAGAGAATGATTTTATGGTTTAGATTTTTACTTTATTGTGGTTTTTCTCTGTGGTTTCAGTGGTTAAATTATGTCAGTAGTTGAAAACAAACATTTTGTTCAGAATCTTTGTCTTTTCACTTGTTTCTGTATGAAAAGTATGCTAACAGTTGAACAGCTCACTCTCTTTCTGATTTAGATCAATGTCCTTGAGCCCTTGTCCCCGAGGAGTTATGGAAACCTGACTTTGTTATTGAGTGAAACTCTGTCCTGGCCCTTTATCTCCTTGGCTCATAACCTCTGCCTCGAGACCAAGCTTTTCGGATATTAAGGTTGCAAACCCTACTATGTCTCTGGGATTTTTCTACTACATGTTTGTAAAATTTCTTATATAACTTTGTTAGGAGTGCCTATGAGAAACAACATATTGTTGGGTGTTGATTGTTTTTTTCATCTGCTATATTAACTGGTTCACTTTATTTTCATATACTTAATACACACATACATATAATTGTATATACAACTAGAAATGACTAAACTTAGTGAGGAAGACATGTTTAAAACCAAGATAGGTTGAAAGTTAGGTCCCTACATTAACAGTTAATCTAGTTGCGATTGTAGAAGAAAGTTCTTGAAGGAAATGAAAGATGCTACTCCAGTGAACACATGAATGATAAAAAAAGAAAAACATCTTTGTTGTGATATGGAGAAAATTAAATCATCTGGATAGAAGATGCTACCAGTCACAAATTTCTCTTAAACCAAAGCCCAGTACAGACCAAGGCCCTAGGTTTCTTTTATTCTTTGAAGACTGAGAAACATATGGAGGCTGTCCCTGGTGGCACAGCGGGTTGAGCACAGCGCTGTGAAGCTTTCCGCAGCCTCTGCTGTGCATGTTTGATTCCAGGCCAGCCAGAGAGATTCCCACATGGGGTGGGAGACCTCTCCTGTCTCGCCCACTGCTCCCCTCAGCAGTGTTTTTGGTCAGTCTGCCTGTTCTGTTCCCCGCTCTCTCTCTAGTGAATTCTCTCACCCTTTTGCACCTCTGGCCTATCCCCCAGTTATTGTAGAAATAAATAAATGAATCTTAAAAACAAAGAAAAAAGAGAAGTATGGAGGCTGCAGAAGTAAAGATTGAAACAAGAAGTTGGTTCATGATGTTTTCAGGAAAGAGCAATCTCCATAATAAAAATAAATGTACACACATTTCTTTTAGCAGTTGCTTTTTAGCAACTGATTTTCGTTTATGCCTAGCCAGTTCACTCAGTTCGTAATTTTTACCTGGAGCTTTGTGTAGCCTTACCCTTTATGTTCCACTGTCCATGTAAGCTCATCATTTTTGTTATATTCATTATAGCTTCTCAGATGGTATTGAAAATTAAGGGGTTCGGTAGGCTTCAAAGTCAGTTTTTGGTGGTTTCATTAATTTTGGTATTTGATGTATGTCCTCATTCTATTTAGTAAGTTTTCTTCTATTCTCAGTGCTAATATTTTGGTTAGAATTTTTACAATGATATTAACAATTTTTTTTCTGTACTGACTTCATTTTCTGGAAGTAAGTAATGCTGCTTCTATGTGTTAGGTCAGAAACCTTCTTTTTTTTGCCCATCTTGTCTGTGGAAGTACCTATAGAGGCAACCCAAAAGTAGGTGTGGGTCCACAGCCTTCATCCCTTTTTTAGGGATCCGTTTTCCCTCTCCTCTATGAAAATTGGTCTTCCAGATGGGTGGACTTGGGTGTTCTATATTTTGCTAGAAATCACTTATTCTTTCAGAGTGTTTAAATTTGTCTCACAATTTACCTCTAGAACTCACCTAGCATTCCCCTGATTGTCTTTACAGATAAGGCCTTCTATATCTTTCCTAATCTTGTCCTTTTTCTATTAACTTCTTTCTTTTTCCTTACTTGGGTTCAGTATATCTCTTCTGACTATACACACACACACACACACACAGATTTATGCATCAGAGTACCTTATGTAATATCAAAGTAACATGTATTTGGTCTTAATGTATTATATAACCTAAGCATCCTTTTTTTTCCTCTCTTTTGCTATTTGGTCCTTGCTGTTTTAGAACTGTTTTATGTTTGGATATGTGTATGTGTGGGTCTGTCTCTTAGTAATGTGGAAGTCATAGATTCTGTTTTTGGGTTTTGTAGTGGTTCTTTTTATATTTCTTTGTATCACACTTAGCCCTCTGTTCTGAATTTAGAACTCTCACAGAGCATCTGTTGACTCTGTTATGACTAAGAGAAAATTACCACTCTCCCACTTCCTCTCTCTTCCTTCCACCTCCAGACTTTTCTTGGTTTTATTCTTATTTTTAGTTCTTCTGGTGGTTCCCCTCACAGCTCTAAGTAAAACTTGCAGGCTGCTTGTCTTGGCTTACCAGCCCTGAGCAGTGACATGAGGTGATGATAGCCTTCGCATTTGCTGCTCCTGCCCTGACTCTTACTTTTTTTAAAGTTTTACTTTTTGGAGCTTTGTAAAATGTCCCTTCTGCAATCAAATTGCCCTCCGACCTTTTGTCTTAGTTATATATTTAAAGCTCTTCCTCTTTGCTTCCTCTCCTTTCACTGGCATTTCTTTCATCTTTTAACTATCCAGATTCAAGAATTTTTGGAACCAACAGGCAATGGTACAATACTCCTGAATTATGTCCTGGGTGGGCCGTTCCGTTTGTCTTAGGTCACAGCTTGCCCAGGGGTGTGACCTGCTTCTTTGCAACAGCACCTGCTAAACTCCACTCTGTTGTTTTCAGGGGGAGAGGGGACACCCAGGCCAGCGTGCTGTTTTGTCTCTGCCCTTGTTTGTCCTACCAAGGTGTCTGAAGAATGGTTGTCTTTTTATAATTATATTTAAATGCTTAACTCCCTGTGTCTTTGTAGATAATTTTGTACCTGTTTTGGAGATTGAGGGGGGAGGATCATGGTTTGCCCTTTAGATTTGCAAACTCTGTTCCTCCCCAGGTCCAGGAAAATCCTTTTGTGTCTTATCTGAATGCACTGTTTCTCCCTCTGAGAGCTCCACGCCTGCTCTCCACCGACATCCTCTCCCACTTCATTCACCTGCTCGCTGCCTTCCCTCTGCGTTTGTGCTGAAGGCCTCAAACCCTTTCAGTTCATAGTAACTTGGCTTTACAGCAAATCCATTATATGTCTTGCTATTTCATTTATTAAGTTAGTACAAGAAATATTTTGAAAGAAAATTTTGATCTAAGCTCCTCTTTTTCTCCTGGAATAGATTTTCACATGTGCAATATTAGATTGCATCCTTCTTTCCCTTTTTTCTAAAAAGTCATTTTGCCACTTATTCATTTATATTCTCCTATATGTGAGTAAATACCAATTTTTTTTTCCCACGTTGTGATTTAGTGGGTACTGTGTCTGCATCAGTTCTCAGTCCTGAAACAATATAAGGATCTTTAATGGATTTCCTATGCCCTCTGAGACCCAGCTCTGTTTTTCCTGGAATTCTACAGTCTTCCTGAGGTTTTACTGGGTTCCCCTGGGGTTTGTGTATCAGAAGGGTGTGGGTGCTCCAAACTGTGCTTTCCTGTGGTTCCCTAGGGTGCCAGACCTCAGCTTTCTGCCATCGTCAGAGTGCAGGTTACCTTTGGGCCACTCTCCTGCGGCCCCAACACCATCAGCTTCTCTCCTTGGATGCTCTTGGAGCAGAAGGCTGAAAAGACATGTTCAGGTAGAGCTGGGGTCCTGATTGGAGCTGCGAGAAGTGGCAGCTTTCACATCTTTCTCTTCTGGTTTTCTCTCACTTCCCACTGACTTAGATGGTTTTTCAGTACATTTTCTCTTTGAGTAATTGCTATGTAACTTTTGTTGATGATTACCTTTGTTTTGGTGACCTTCTTTAACTCCTCTGCTTTGGGGGAAAATAGCACAGATTGGAGGAGTTTTGCCACAGGGGGCAATAGCTAGTGATTTCTCAGTCACTCCCAAACCACACCTACTTGGCTTTTCTCCAAGGTAGGATTCTTCTGACTCGCTCACTCCCCAGGTTTCCTTATCGGAGAGCCCCTCTGTGGTCTTCCATTCAAACACGGGTGGCTACACTATGGTGAGACATCATGCGACCTAGAATCTTCTACTCTCTGTGTTGGGACAGCAGTTCTTCCCTTTGTTACACTGCGGTTCCTGGAATGGACTTTTATTTTTCTTTCTCCATCATTCTTCCTTTTAGTTTTCTGGTAAATGGGTTTTGATTGCTTACTTCCTCGTTGTCTTAAACTGGAAGCCCACAAATTTGACCAGTGCAGTCAAGACAGCCTGTTCTATCTTGTTTTTCTGCTTTTCTTTTTGTGCAGACATTTTATTGTTCGAAATGTTGGTGTTTCTTCATCTATTTCCATCTGTCTTCTCCAGTATAATAGCCTGCTTCTTGTGTCCACCTCCCCGGGTCCCCAGGATTGAAACAACCACCACAAAAGTGGCTCTTGATATCCATAGACAGTCCCAGCGTATGATGGTTCCACTTAAGAGTTTTCAACTTTATAATGTAAGAGTGTTATTGTGAAGTGCATTGTGCAAAAGCCATACACACTCATTAGAACTGTTCTTTGGATATTGAATTTTGGTCCTTTTCTCGGCTAGCAATAAGCTGTATACTACTCCCGTGATGCTGCGTAGGGGTAGCAGTGACAGCTCCCAGGCAGCTTAGCACCCACAAGAGGATGCAACCTTCTCCCAGGTATTTTGAGCCACATCAGAAAGGAGAGAAGACAAAGATCCTGTCTGTTTCCACAGCGTCCCCCTCACTCAGCAACTAGTTTTCGGTAGAAGTTTCACTCTGCAGCCCTGGTGTGCTCTCAGCTGTGTATGTTAGTGGTGAGAGTGCATACAACCATTCTGTTTTTCACTTTCTATACAGCATTCAATACACTACACAAGCTATTGAACACTTCATTATAAAATGGGCTTTGTGTCACATGATTTTGCCCAATTGTAAGCAATTGTCAGTGTTCTGAGTATATTTAAGATAGGCTGGACTAAGCTATGATGTTCATTCAATAGGTTATGTGAATAAATGCATTTTCAATTCACACTATTTTTAATCTACAATGGGTTTATCCAGATATAACCCTAACATAAGTCTAGGAAGATCCATAATTGATAAATGAATAAAAGAATGAAAAATGATGGTTTTATTTTGAAATCTCTCTGGCTGCTCATTCTAGAAATGTATTTACAGAGGCTGAAACAAATAGGGATTTATTTCCCTACGTAATAAAAGTTCAGAGATAGTCTTTGGCATGTGACATCAATTCCATGCCTGAATGATGTAATTTCTGATATCTCTGCAGTATGTTTACCTTTTCTCTCATGGTTTCAACAGACATGGTGTTCCTCATTATCTGTTTCCACTTAACAAACATCTCCCAAACTTAGTAACATAGCAACTTGTTATTATCTTCCTAGTTCTTTGGTTGAATTCATCTAGGCTATTTCCCCTTGCACTCTCTCAAGCAGTTGCAGTATTTAGAATACATATATTTGAATATGAGAAGACACAACTAAGGAAATGAAAGGATTCGATCTTTGATATGTTGAAATAACTTATGGCATGCAATTATAAGATATATTGTTTCTTAAAAATTTATTTTCTACAGCTAGTTTTTACCGTGCCTTTGATGAAAACTTGAGCAGGCCCATAAATTTGTTCTTCCTGGGTATCAGAAAATCCTCTGATCAATAATTAAACTTGTCAGTAAAATGTAACTAAAAGATTGAAAGGTCAGCTGCTGAAGAGAGACTAAATTCTGCAAAGAATTTTTGTGCTAATTCAGAGCCTCTACCTTTTCTTGTAAGAATAATGAGAGCAGGGGGTATTTTTATGTAATTGGTACCATCTTGCCCTGGGCTTGGACTCTTTCTGTGTGTAGATATTTTAAATTACCTTCATCACTACATGAGTATTTTTAATGGTTCTTCAAAGTGGCCTGTTTGTTGTATAATAAATCACCTCAAATATAATGGCTTAAAATAACAACAAGTTTTTAATATCTCATGATTTTGTGAGCCAGAAATTTGAACAATATATGACTTGGAGATTCTTCAGGTTGTGTGGCCTGGGCTGGGGTCCATCATCAATGGTGATGAGGAAAAAAAACTTTCCTTTTACCATCCCAGGTTCTTGGCTAACATACCCCTATAACAAAAAAACAGATTAACAGGAGAAAAACAAATACAATTTAATTTTGTACATAGGCAGGGGTGGGGGTGGGGTGGTGCTTAAAGATATGAGATTCACAAAGGTAGCCAAAGCAGTCGGATTTTATACCTTTTTTTCACAAGGAAGAATTGGCAAGATAAAGGGGCCTGGGCTTGGAAAGAAGGAACAAAGTTTGTTTATTCAAATAAACTCTGGTGATAAAGATGTCTCTGTATCTCTTGATTCAGAGGGGACCCTTCTACATAAGAGATGTATCTCCTGCTTTCAGGAGGAAGGGGCATTAGAGTCTTTTGCATTGGCATTTTCTCAGGTACCTTTAATTCAAAATAATAAATATACCAAATGACATATTTTGGGGTAGTCTGCCCTGAACCCCATAACCATCTCACTTATGCTCAGTCATAGGTGATCTCTGACCAGCAGGCCCTTTGTCTGAGGGCCGCACAGCCCTAGGGCACATCATTCCTTCTCCCAGGCCCCTGTGCATCCTCAGTCTCTGTGCTGAGATCTGTCTGCCCTTTCAGCTGATCCTGTGCGCAGATTCAAGAGGACTTGCAGCCTCTTCCACCTGCACAAAACATCCAGGCCACAGGAAACAGTCATGCCTCTTTGTACTGATAATTTCCCAGTGCAGCCTTGGCTTATGAGTCCTAGACATCCCAGGCTGCAATTAGACATCAGTTACAAGAGATCATAAGGTCAGAAGGGAGGGGCAACCCCCTACCCCATATCTTGGGTGGGAGGAGGAGAAACACAGCCTAGCTCTAAATTCCTCTTTCAATCTCCATTTTCTCCTTTTGTAGCTGCCTTCATGGGTGGAAGTAATAAAAATCAGGCTAGAGAAATGCTGTTCCTCTTACCAAGTTTGAAAATATTCATGTAGATGCTGCTTTAACATCTTGCTCTGTTGTTTCCATGTCTTGGCAGAAGAGAGATAAGAAGATTTTCATTCAGCTTCTATTAGTGTGTTTTGAAATGACGTGCATGTGTATGATTGCTTTGATAAAATGAGAACCATTAAGAAAAAGATGAGCTTTATTTGTAGTGACTGGTTAATGCAGGGTCAGTTGAGCTGCATACTTACACCCCAATTTTGTAACTTTCTTAGCTATCCCTTAGCACTCACTGCCTATTCCATAAATAAACACTACAATGTAAGTTTAAGATTTAGTCTTTGGGGCAAGATATATGTGAATCTGACTATTATGTCTAGCTTTGTGATCCTGGATCCTGTAGTTAATCTCATCTTTCTCAGGCTTACTTTCCTCATATGTAAAATTACTCAAATAATGAATGTTTGTAAGGATTAAATAAGACAGACATGCAGTGTTATAATGCTTGCTCCTTTCTCTTAAATGGGGCAATAAAAAATCAGAAGTAATACTAGGTTAACTTTTCACATTAATTGAAAGTGCTTTTAAATTTTTCTGAGGGCCTCCCCCGTAGTGCAGCGCTTGAATGCTGAGCTGCAAAGCTGCCCGCAGCCTCTGCAGCGCTGGTTCGTCCCCCCGCCACCAGTGAGTGTCCCACACTGCACACAGATCTCTTCTGCCACCAGCTGCTCCCCTCAGCAGTGTACTTCGGTCCTTCTGCCTGTTCTGCTCCCCGCTCAACTCTGGTGAATTCTCTCACCCTCCCGAGCTTCTGACTGTACCCAGTGTATGTATAAGGTAATAAATAAATCTTAAAATAAATAAATAAGTTTTTCTCTGAAAATTATCTTGTTTCAAATGTCATCCATTATGCTTCAAATAAAATCTCTTTGTAGTTTTATTACTTTACAGCATTGTTTTATGTTGTGTTGACCAATCTGTCCACTAATTTAATTTGTCATTCTGATAGTGAAGAGTCTGTGTTGAAACTGATTTTAAGGAAAATGATGCAGTTTTTGAATGTTAAAAGATCAGATTTGAAAAATTAGTTCAGCTGCTTAATTTTCCAAACCTTACAGTCAAAAAAAAAAAATTCTGCAATATCAATGTGATTCATGTTTGGTTTAAAAATACAAGGAGCCAATTAGGACTTGTGCAATTAAAATAGCAGTGGTTTTGCCTCCAGTTGTTTTGAATTTTGAGCCCAGCAAGAGAGCATGCTGGGTTCACAAAATGTGAAGTCACCTTGTTGTGTGGACATAATTTCTCCTAGTCAAGGAGCAGTATCATTAGCTGGTGTGGGTCTCAGTTTCCTTCCCTGCAAGGGAAGGTTGGGTTGCAAAAGACCTGTGAGGTCAAATGATGAGCCATTCATTAATTTATTACTTTTTCATTCACCTCTCTGTCCATTCATTCAGTCAAAAGCCTCTGACACCAGACAACAAAGGCATTTTTAAATTTCTTCTTTGATTTTACCTTTTATCCAATTGCTATTAAGCAATATGCTGTTTAGTCTCCATGTGTTCATAATTTTTGTGTTAGTGTTTGCTGCTAATTCTATGGCAATATGATCAGAGAAAGTACTGGGTATAATTTTGACCTTTGCAGTTTTATGAAAATTGACTTGTTATAAAAAGATAGGATCTATTCTTGTTGAAGGTGTTTTTTGATATGAAGGGGAAAAAAACATTACTCTTTAGAGAAAACCACAAATTGATTTAAAATATGGCAAATTCTTCAACAGTATAGAACCATTATTATCTCTATGAATGTCTATTAATACAAAAGTGAAAAGAAATCCCAAAGGAGCATGTTTTTCTTTCTCATCAAGTAATTAGCATATTTAGGATGAATTGTGAGATGGGAAAAGATATAGATACAACTTTCCCACGAACCCAGTTAGGTAAATTTTCAATGTAAGTGAATAAACACATCTTGTTTATTAATGAAGCTTTGCTGTTTTGCATAAGTTAAGTTTGTAAAGCATGTAAAGAGGAGCTATTACTCTCCAGTTATTCACAATACCCAAAATTCCTAATATTTATAAAAATAGTCAATTTCTCAGTGCCATTGCTTCAGCTGAGAATGTAGCAGTGATGGGATAAATTAGGTGGAACACCTAATTTAAAAATAGACAACACTGTTCTAGCAACTGTACCAGATGCTTTAGCAAACACCTGCACCAGGTGTTTTAGCAATTATTTGTCTTGCTCAACAACATTTTGGTGCCAAGAATCACAGTGAAAGGTCACCAAATGGCTAATGTCAGTGCTCCCAATGATGTGAAGAATGTGCTCTTGAACATTTACTCTTTCATGTATATTGACAGTGAGGAAGTGTTTGGATATCTTGCAAAGGAAGATGTCCTCTAAAGGAGGTTGGTTTTATTTAAAGAAACTATTTACTTTTTGATGCTATTGAATAACTTTTAAATTTATTGAAAAATTATACATTGAAACTGGAATATTCAACATTGAGATAATATTGAGATAACATTCAACATATGTTTCAGGCATATTTTAAAATGTTAAATGGGTTCTTCCAAAGCTATAAGGAAATGAGATCACTCTTATTCAAGTGAAAAGGGTTTTTGTGATATTTATCAATGAATGTGGATTATTTCAACATAGTCTCACTGGCTAGGTAATTACATATGGATACAATTAAAGGTTCCGATTTGGAAACATATTGCTCATCGATACTATTTCAGATATATAGAGAATTAATTTTAAAATTTCCATTAATTTAATATACCAGATCTGGTTATGAATCCATTTAAGATGGTCAAGTAATATGTTAAACATTTGCAGGAAGATAAGTTAGAAATAAAAGTGACTTTGAGACCAAAATATCTCTTAATTGGTATATTTACAGAAGATTTTGTCCTTAAGGTTTTTCCCACCCACTCATTTGGAAAGAAGTTAAATTATTTATATAGCCTCAATTCTAAATCTGTATTTTGCTAAAGATGGTTCAGTGCTGTTAGGATGGTTACTAAAAAAAGCAGTGGAACAAAATGCAATACCCAAGAAAAGGAGATTTGAGACTCCTCTTAACAGTAGGAAAGCTAAATATCATCAAGTTACTGGAATCACATAAAACACAGGGAATCTCATTAATGCGACTTGCTTTAAATGTAATTTGCATAATTCATACCACAGATAGAGATATATAATATGCACACACTGCTGTGTGGCACAATGACAGGAAACCACAATGCACAAAGTGTGTGTTGGATCGATTTTGTCAGTTTCTTTTTGACTTGACTTCCCTGGTCTGCCACATTGTCTCTTCCTGTCTATATAGATAACGATTTCTTGTTTTTTTTGTTTTTTTGTTTTTCACGTGCTGTAATATGTTGAGGGGTGTGGTCTCCATCATGTGGTTCAATTTCTGGAAAATCGGAGAGAGGTTTCCTGGGCTAAGCTGTGATAATACAGGTCTTATTTTGAACCTATTTCTATATGTAAATAAGTAGAGTTCATCTGTATGAATTTCATGCTTTGTCACCCACCCCATTTCATATTGTTTCTGAAAAAGAGAAACCTAATAAATGATGCTACAGAGAAGCATCAAATGTAGTATGTGAGGATTCTTCAAGACAATGGATCCATATTTCTTTGCCATTCTGCCAAAATGGCTAATGAGAACAGTGAAGAAGTGGTGCCTTGGTGGTGGGTGTGCTGTAGTGATGTGTATCTGAATAGGTGTGAACCTGAACCTCTGAATAACATACCAATGTTATCTCATTAAAAATAATAATACAATAAAAAAGAACCAATCATTAACTATAGATATTGTTTGCCTCCTGAGTCAAACAATTTCACTGTGAAAGTTAGTTCTCACATCAAGAAAATTTGAGTATGGACTACTTATTACACAATATGAAGGAGTAGTTTAATTTAAATTTAATATTAGGTGTGTTAATAGAATGATGAACATGTAAAAAGAAAGCATATATTAGCAGAGCATCATGCAGAATTTGTGGCTGAAGTGGCACAATGCTTGGGGTGTACTCTGAAGTAGTCTGAAAGTTTCCAAACATCACAAAATGGAAGCAGGGAGAGGAGTAAAACTGTTCTAGAGATAAAATTGTCAAAGATCTGCAATGGGTTTGGGGGGGGGATATAACATTATCAGCTTTTGCTCTGTTAAAAATTCCATAATAAGAAATTAAAACAATGTTAATAAAAGTTTTTTGAATTCTAGTAATTAATATTTTCTGGAAAAGTAAAACTTAAAAAATAGTCTCAGTATTTTTTAAAAAATTAAATTAATATTGTAACAGGGTATTTATCTAAAGTAGCAATTTATCTGAAAGACATGGGGGTCCTAGAGATACGAGGATGAATACTTGAAGTTACATAGCTCCAAAATATAAGTAAACACATGAGGAAAACAAGGATGAAAAAGAGCAAGGAGAGAAGAAAAGCAGATGAGGAATGGAGGGAAAGGAAACCCAGTTATCAGTTCATAAATTTTTAACTTTTAAAAACAATTGTTCTGGAAAAAATGTTGTTTCTACAAATCTTCAAAAATTATTATTTTGCTGAGTAACATCTTAAAGCAGACTTCTGTCAAACTATAATTTAATTAGAATATATTCTTGTTAAATATTATGCTGTAGAAAAGCTTGTGGTTTAATGTGAAGAATAACAGCATGTGAACTCCACTGTTACTCAGGGTGAAACTGTTCCAATGCGTATCAAAAAAGCAGTTATCACAACTTTCCCTTCATCTGAATGAATGAAAAGATGGGTGTTGGGATTTATTAAATGGTGTAGAAGGGACAAGATTCTTCACTCTCTAAGGTAGGAGAATCCTTACGTAGGGCCTGTATCCATTTGTGTGCTGACAGTCAATGCCTTAGCAATTTCCCACATCACTGAGTTCTTCAGACATTAAAGTGACGAAGAAATAGAGGGAAAAATTAAAATTCCCCTGAATTTGTTGCCAATATAAATCAACTAAGTATAGGACATCTGTAGAAGTAACTTTATTATTTTGAGTTTTGCTTTAAAATTTATTATTGGGGCCGACCTGGTGGCACAAGAGGTTAAGACGCAGCACTAAGAAGCTATCTGCAGCCACTGTAACATGAGTTTGATCCCTGGCCAGGGAGGTGACCCACATGGTGCAGCAGAACTCTCCTGACTCACCTACTGCTCCCCTCAGCAGTGTATTTCAATAGATCTGCCTGTTCTGATGCCCACTCTGTCTCTGGTGAATCCTCTCACACACACCCCCCACACCTCTGGCCTGTACCCCAGATCTTGTGTGCATAAATAAAATAAATCTTTAAAAAAAATAAAATTTATTATTGATATTTAAGTATATTTTAGTGTAGAATATGGTCCTTCATTCTTCTGTTCTTCAAATTTATTGCACTATCCTTTGCTGCCTTACCTCCTTTTCTCAAACATTAATATATTAGACTATAATTTCCTTCAGGAGTCCTGGCTCCTTTTTGGGGGGAATAGCTTTAGAAACCATAGTTTGGTGCAGGGTGTGCTCATTACTCTTGGGGTATCTTTGCTTCTATAATTCCTAGCCGACAGAGCAAGAAGAGAGTTGTGGATACTAAGTGTGTATACACATAAGTGCACATGCATTTCTACTTGTATCCATCACTATCTATAGCTAGCTACACTCAGTTCCTATGGATGTCTCTGCTTTACTCTGTTATGTCACACAGGTCGTTCTGCCTGCCCCACTGTTCCTGCAGAAGGAGGAGTGCACACAGCCACAATCACACCCCTTCCTTTTTCCTCTTCCCAGTTCAGGGCACATAATAGGATCTGTCTGTTCTTCCTCAGCCCCTTCCAAGGTGCCTTCACGCAGAGTAAGATGCTACATGGAGAGTCACCTCACTGAGTTTTGAGGATTTTAATGTAGACCATAGTTGTCAGACCATTTCCTTTAAATTTGAACAGATGTACTTTCGGCTGCCACTCCTCACAGTGTCTCTTCTCTTCCCCCCTTTCCATGATCACTGATTCTTTGTTCTGATGTCTATGTTCTTTGATAGGAAGGCTTTCATGGCCATCTTCACTTTACCCATTTAAGTCTGAAGTCGCATAATGCTCTCACGAATTCCACAGCTGCAGATTGGGTGACAATTTAATCATCTATAGGAGTTAAAATGCACATAGCACTTTGGTGCCTCCCATGTGGCCCTGAGGTACTTTCATAAAGCAGATTGTGAGAATGTTTATTTTCAGCCATTCCTGGAGCAGCAGTAAAAGTTTTGAAATGTCACTGTTAGAATTTTAGACTGCACTTAAAAAAAAAAAAGAGTACTTTTGCCTCTAGTCGGTATCACCTGGGTGTCAAAAAGATGAGTCAAAAAAACCTGGGAGAGACTTACCAGATGGTCTGGAGGCTTCTGAACACAAACCTAGGTTCCTAAGCAGTGACCATTGTCCCTTCCTTGACTTGTTGGCCATGAGTGGATTTATGTCCACTGGGGAATGAACAAATAAATGTGAAGAGTTCACTGCTATGTTGTCAGCTGCTGTAGCAGGAGGGCAGCATTCCTGCCTTAAGCAGAGATAATCAGCTGGCTCATTAAGAATAGGCCTTATGTTCAAAACAAG
Source organism: Talpa europaea (assembly GCF_964194135.1). Classification (NCBI taxonomy): domain Eukaryota; kingdom Metazoa; phylum Chordata; class Mammalia; order Eulipotyphla; family Talpidae; genus Talpa; species Talpa europaea. Next base: position 104,723,150 of record NC_140074.1, on the reverse strand, counting down.
TGATGTCTTTGTCCTTAAACTCTTTGCCCTTCTTTTGTAATAACTTATAAAATGTTGTTTTCTAATTTGCCACATTATCATTATTTTATTATATAAAATGACACTATGGTGCATTCTATGTGGTGTTTCAGATACTTTATGAACACAATATCAGGAACATGCAGGAGCAGAAGGGAAATTTCCCCTCCACCCTAGATGTTTCTCTGACTGGTCAAGTAATCAAAACCATAGCAGAGAGATTAGTAGGGGAAAAGGACAAATTTAATTGTATACAAATGGATTATCCACATGGATATAAATTCTAGAGTAAATGGGACAAAAGCAGAGTTCTTACCTTGAGCAAGGGAATGGGATAGGGGCTTGGAGTTTTAAGGAGAGAGGATGGCACTCACATGATGAGGAGAGGGTTACTTGTGTGACAGACCAGATGCTCTGTAACTAAATGTTTGCCCTGCCATAGAGATAAAGGTCACTAATTGAAGAGCTACTTTTGGAGATAGTACTTCCAATCTGAATCACATTCCCAATTTTCATTCTCCTAGGTAATTAAGTAAATAGTAAAAGTTTCTTGTGAGCCTGCAGGGCCTTAACTGATGCAGTTCAAAATAATACACATGACAAATTGAGACATCTTGGGGAAGTTTATTTGGGACATCTTGAAGCAGAATCTTTTCCCGAACTCCCACAGAAATTCTACAAAGATTACTCTTTGTGAGAAGCTGAGGCATGGGGCAGTTAGGTCACCTGCCCAGGCTCATGGGGCTAGTATGGAAGCTGCAATTAAACCTAGGCTGACTTCATAGCACACAGCCCCCACCCCCTCTGGGTTATATTCTTTGCAGAATCCTAGCTCTTAGCACAGTGCCACGCAGCATGGTGTGGCGAGAGCACAGGCACACTGTGGAGTCTGAATGGCCTGTGGGCACTCCGATGGCAACAGCAACTGCGTGGGATTGAGCACGTCCAGCTTTATGAGCCTGCTGTTTCATGGACTATAAAATGACATGCTACAAATCACTTTGTAGGATTCCAGAGATGATGTCTGTAAAGTATGTAACTGTGCCCTTTGTAGCCTCGGTATTTGCTCATTGACTGACTCTTTGTATGCAATTTCACTGTCTACATTTTAAGAAATACACAAATTCCCAAAGAAATAATCCTACACACATTACACACATTTTCCATATGCTGTGCGACTGAAGATCAGCAGTTGGATAAATAGAGTCCGTAGAAAATATTTTAATATGTATTTTCAGACCGCTTCCGGAAGATTAATAGTGTTCAAGTGGCACGAATACGTTAACATTTCCAAATTCTGTGACCTAAAAATGAATCATCCATCCACAGCTATGCTAATCATTTTAGCAAATTGCAGTCCCTTTCCCTGGCCAAATTTCTAGCTAGTGAGGGAGGGCGATCTCTATTCCCTAAGAGAATGAGTCACTTCTGGGAATGGATGAAATTTGACTCCAGCTGCTCTTTCCTCTGTGCAGATGGGAGAACTTGCCATTTGAGCTTGTGCCTCAGGCCCCACTTATTGACAGGCATTTCTGTAAATAGGAAAGGAAAGCTCACCTGTCTTAACCACAGAGAACAAAGAGGAAGTCGTCTGTTATGAGATGAAATATGTCACCCAGAAGATGTTGAAGTCCTAATCCCCAGACCTGTGAACATGACCTGATTTGAAAATAAAGGTCTTTGTAAATGAATTAGTTAAGATGAGGTCATTAGGATTCACCTTATTCCAATATGGCTATGTGATTGTAAAACTGGGGAATTAAAAAAAAAAATAGGAGAAGGAAACAAAGTAAAATTAAAAAGGGAAATTTTGACATGGAGACAGACACACACAAGCAAGACCAAAGATTTCTGGCAACCACCAGAGGCTGGGGAGAGGCCTGGAGCAGGTTCTCCCATGGAGCTTCAGAAGCAACCAAATCTGCCAACATCTTGACTGCAGATTTCTGGCCTCTAGAACTGTGAGACAATGACTTGTGTTTAGCCCGCGAGACTTGGGAATTTGTTACAGCAGTCCAGGGCGCTCACGGGCACATGAACCCTGATAATGATCTGAATTTCTCTCTTGCTCAGTTCATGGTCAGATTCCATGTCTGCTGTCTGATTCTGCCATGTCTGATTCTGACTTTCAGAAGACATGAAGAGTTTGAGAGTATTTCAAATGCAAACATGAGACTAAGAGTTGGAGCATAGGGGGAGTGGACATAGGGGCATTGAGTTGCTCTGGGGCAATGAAGACTTGAGCTTATTAGTTAAGGAGGTGGGAGCCAAGGAAGGGAGAACAGTACCTTCCAACCACATTGCCCACATCTTCCTGTTGGGTTCATCTGAACCAGATTCATTCCTCTGGTGCAAGGCATCACAGATTTACAGAGAAAGAGGGTGCACAGCAAAAGCATGCATCTGACTGATCCCAAACCATGCATTTAGGGGAACTTGGAGAACATTGTGGCCAACAGGCAGAAAGGGGACCTTTTCCTGAAAATGCTGAATTATTCATGGTTTTTAGCGCATATTTTCCCAGAAAAATCAGTGTAACTTTTAAAGACAAACGGAAAATTTTCTTTATGCTTTCTCAAAGAACTTGTTGCAAGAACGCTAAGAGGGTGAAATGAACCTACATGAAGGTATCATGCAAGTAGGAAAAACCTCACAGAGAAAACCTCAAATAGTACTGGTAATTCTAAGGACTGGCAATCCTGAAGACATCAATAAACCATCAGAGGGAATTCCCTCTCAGGAAAGAAAGAAGAAAACTAAGAAAACTAAGGTTTATTCTATTAGCCTTAAGCTATTAAGCTAATTGCTTTATTTAAATTCTCTTAATAGAAAGATATGATGATGCCATATGATACCATAGCAAGAAAGACATGAATTATCCCTATTTTATAATCAAGAAAACAGATGCTTACAGACCTTATGTAGTTTGCCTCAAGTCACAAAGCTAGTGAGAGTCAAAATCAGATATAAAGCCTAGACAAATTTAACTTGAAAAAACAAAATTTTGGACCACATTTGCAAAAATATGACTTCCACCTTTGATTCAATAATTAACTTTAGACATTTCCATTATTTCTGCCTAAAATGTACTTGTGGGTACACATTCCAAAATCCATTTTTATGAGAAAAATGAAATATCTGAAAACAAAGCTTGAAATAAACAATGACTCAAAACAAGGGAGCTCTGAGGTATTTCCCAGAAAAAGGAGTCCATTCAATCTAGATCTGACAGCCAGTGCCTCCCTGGCTATATTTCCAGGCATTAGATGATGAATGATTTAAGTTCAGTGCCAAGTCAGGTGAATGAATGGACATTTTAATCAGAAAATAACTTCTAGCAACTGTCCTATATTAAACCAATGTCCTCTGAAGTTGGGAAGGCAAGAGGTAACATGTAAAGAATTCACAGAAAAACAACTTCAAGTGGAATATCAGTGTGGCAGTGATTGTGGCTTGGAGGCCAGCAGGCATGCCCACGCAAGAAAGAGAAATATTGTTAGGTCTTACATGCATTTAAGAAATCACAATTTTTTTTCAATATTTGAAAAGTAATATGTATACATGAATGTGTGTGTGTGTAATGAAGATTAGGATTAGCTGGGCCTCCCTGGTGGCACAGCAGTTGAGCACTGGGCTGAGAAGCTGCCCGCAGCCTCTACAGAGCCAGTTCAATCTCTGGCCGGTCCCACATGGCACACAGACCTCTCCTGCTGCTCCCACTGCTCCCCTCAGCAGTGTACTTAGTCAGTCTGCCTGTTCTGTTCCCCGCTCTGGCTCTGGTGAATTCTCTCACCCTGCTGCTCTTCTGACTGTACCCAGGGCTTGTATAAATAAATAAATAAATCTTTAAAAAAAAAAAAGATAAGGATTAGCTGCATGAAGCTGATATATATATGTATATATATGTGTGTGTGCTGTGTGTCAAAAATTGACTATTAGCAAGTTCTTATAATTTAGTCCTATAATTCCTATAAATCTACACACACACACACACACACACACACACACGGCAGACAAACATCATTTCTCCCTGTGTAGGAATACTTGGTGTGACCTTGGTCCTGAGGATAGCTCATCGGAACTCTTCAGTTGCACCATGTTTGAGGCCCACATTTTGCTCCAGATTTTGGAGTAATTATTCTAAGGGTAAAGACTGTTAGAAGATAAATATATACACAAATCTGTTTGCCTTCCTTACTATTCCTCCAGAGACTATGACTGTGAGAGGAGGAAAAAAAAACAAAAGCAACACCCCTGAGCCTGTCAAGGAATTTGCCGTAAGCAGAAATGTCTACCCTTAAATCAATGCAACTGGATTTCATTGTTTCTATGCTGCTGCTGCTGTGCTTGTATGTGTGTGCACATGTGTGTGAAGTCGGTGAATTGTAGTCCACCTACAGAAAGCCTGGAGCAAGCCCAGGCATGTAGCTTTCAGGAGAGCCAAACTTCCTTTAATATAAAATCTACATATTTATAACAACCCAAGGCTATGAGTCAGCCCCCATCAGTTTTATTTTCCTTCTAGTCAGCAGGACAGAACAAACGCTTAAAAAGGAGGGGAAAAAAGCAAGAGAAGACAGAGCTAAGAGGAGGAGGTGGAGGGGCAGGAGGGAAAGAAGGGAGGGGAAAGGGAAGGGGGCAGTCAGGGAAGAAGGTAGGCCTCTATATGAGATCCCTTCAGATATAGTGTCCTTCTGAGATGTCTTTGCATTCCCAGGTAATAATATTTGATATTATTAAATAATTGGTGATTTATTATTTCATTGGTCCTATTGAATACATGTTATTTAACAACTGCAAATGCCTAAAACTATAGTAATAAGAGCCATTGGGTCTGACTTGGTCTAATTTTTATCATCATCTGAGAGAAGATAGACTTAATATTAGAAATAAAGGCTTTATATCATATCTGTCACAGTTAGACTCAGACAAGCTGGGGTACCCTTTGGTTTCCAGTACAATACAAGACCCTGGATCATTGACTTTAGATAAAATGTTCATTAACATATATATATATATATATATATATATATATATATATATATAATGTTGATGAATATATATATATATTTCTTTTTCCCTTTACTAGATGGAAAGTGATTCCACAAGAGCTGAATCTGTTTTATTCACTGGCATGTAAGGCTTAGACATGTGCTAGGTACAAATTCAATAAATACCAATAAATATTCAATAAATATCTGTTGAATGAATAAATGACTACATGTTGTTTAAAGCTAGGCAACCAGACAAAGCCATGTAGGTAATTAGTGAAATTAGGGACAAGAATAACAGTAAGGACAGATCCCTAAAGTATTCTAACAATTAGAGATAGGTACAGGGATGGTCCAATTAAGATGGAACAGCATTCTGCAATAGGCCAGGAAGAACTTGCAGCCCAGCAAAGAAATCATTCCAAGGTGAAAGTGATCAATTATGTCCTATGCTCCTGAGATGCTTATAAACATAAGAGCTAAAATGTAGCCATTGAATTAAGTTATTAAAACAAAATCTTTTTCTGAAAATACAATATCAGTGCCTCTGACCTGTACAGCCTGCTTGGGGGTTGCCACCATTCACAAGACCTGGAACTCTTCACAGATTGGTGAAGCTCAAAACTGTATCTTCAGTTTCAGCCTCTCTTTAACCTGAGTCCATCTATCTGGATGATGTATTATGTCTTCAAACTTAGTATGGCCAGAACTATATCATCCTGTCCTCTTCCTCACTTCTTATGCCCTCTAATTCTTGAAATCACTTAAAGTGTGACCCTCTTCCATATTAGAAAGCCCAGAGTCATCCTCACTCCCTTTCTGAATCTCCTCCCAAGATCAGCAATTATTTATCAGATCCGTTCTGTCCTCATAAAACATGGCAGTGGCATAATGCTTTAGAACCAACATTTATTATTTCTTGCTTAAATTCTTGCAACTTGGTTTTAAATGATTTCTTTATCTCCATTTTGTTCACACTGTTTTATTCAATGCATTGATATTCGTGTTGATGAAATATAGTGTTGATTAAATAAATCTTGACGGATTTAACATCAAAATCTCTAGGATAAATCTTATTTTTTAAATTGCATGTTTAAGCAATTTGGTAGCATTTTTAAAGGATAGAATTTTTTTTAAGGTAAAATTTTGATTCTTTAGTTTGGTGTGCAAGGTGCCTCATGGTTAGACTGTCTTATTTCTAGCACCAGTTCAGACTTAACCATCTCATCTCCCCACATATCTGTGACCCTGAACTATTTATGGGAAAATCAGGGATGATTTTCCTTGCCTGAAAATCATTCACTCTTTCTTTAATTACTTGGTAAATTGCTCTACTCTTATGGACCCAGTTGAAATAATAATTCACTTGCCTTCCTTAATGTAACCAAACAGTTAATTGCCTTGTCCTTGTTGCTATGGCAACACTTTACTTTGACCACTTCCACTTAAGAAGTTGAAACACATCTATCTACCTCAATGAATCACAGAAATTTTGTGTTACCCATCTTTGTTTCCCAGTGAAGGTCACACAATATTCAATACATATACAATGAATGAAATGTCAGTGAGTAATTTATCATATTGACTAATAAAGAATAACTCCCTACATTATATCCCCAGTCTAACACACAGTAATTGATATCCCTGGGAGCAAAATGTAAGGGTTGCCTTTATACACACTGTCAATCCATCACTGCCTAGGGACTGCTCAGAAAAATGCAAACCTCAAAGTGGCCTGTGCTGCCTCATAACTACAGCCTGACTTTCTCCTCAACCCATTTCAGGTTCTCCTGAGGGTCTCACTTCAGTACTCCCCTGATTTTTGGATACTTGTTTTCCTTCAGAATGTTTTTCATAGTCTTTTAGGAAATCTGTGAAGGAGATGACAAAATATAGATAGAAACTAGTTATGAGAAAGTCATAACTAATTAGCTTAATGCCAATTCCAACTCATTCTTTTTATTGCAAACTATGTATTTTAATACCATAGTAGAATCAAAGTACATAGAAATGCAAGGATGGTATGTCCATTAGTAACAAGATCATTATTATGGCTAATGAAAGGTTCTGCCTGGTAAAGAAAAGGAGAGCCAGGCTAAATTTCTCGAAGGGGGGGAAATTTATTGCACCCAGGGGTGGGGGTGAGGGGGAATTCAGGAACCCAAGGTGGGGGTTGGTGAAGTCACGCACATTGCCTGGGGAGGCAGGCTTTTACAGAGTTAGGACAGGTCAGGTGGGAGACTGGGTTTGCAAGGTGGGAAAAGATTCTAGGGTGGGGAGGGGTTCATTGTCTGAATTTTCTAGGCAGACTTCTGCATTCCTGCCCCAGGTGGGCTTCCTGGTGGGCTTTTGCATTCTGGTCTCCTGCATCAACCGTTCAGCTAATATACACTAATTTAATAAGGCTATTATTATTTTTTATTAATTATTTCATTTAATTCTTTTTTTTAAAGATTTATTTATGCATACAAGAGCTGGGGTACAGGCCACAGATGCGGCGCAGGGGGGGCGGTGAGAGGACTCACCAGAGACAGAGTGGGGAACAGAACAGGCAGATTGACTGAAATACACTGCTGAGGGGAGCAGCAGGCGAGTCAGGAGAGGTCTGCTTCGCCATGTGGGTTGCTCCCTGGCCGGCCGGAGATCGAACTCCAGCTGCAGAGGCTGAGGATTGTTTCATAGTGGGGTGCTTAACTCCTTGCGCCACCAGGGAGGCCCTCATTTAATTCTTTATTTAATCAAATTCTTTAATTAATTCTTTCATTTAATCAAAATTAATGGTCTAATTTTATATCATTTAACTTAATGGTCTAAAACTGCATACAAGGCTATGAAAATAGGAAAAAATGCATGCACATTTATGTTGATGGCATTGGTTATATTTATGTTGATCCATGTCTGAACTAGAATACAAATCCCTCAGCAGGAGTCCTGTCATCCTTGGTAGACAGTTATACATTAGCGAGGTAACGTGAAATACAGAGAGATTTAGAAAATGCATAGTCACTATGCAGATTTTAACAAATCCAGAGAAATCTACATTGCGTTTCAGATTCAGTGTTGCAAAATTCCCTGAAATTCAATAATTATCTCATTCCATCCCAGAAGATAAGCTGAGGAAAACAATAGTTACTTAAATAATATATTCAAAATTTTAAGTTTGGATAATAATTATATATTTTTGTTAATTCTTTCATTTAATCAAATATGACCTTTGTATCTGCTATAAACCAGGCACTTAGGAAAATGACACAGAAAAGTCTGTCCATGTCTTCGTTGCCTTGCATTCTGATGACAAAGACAAATCAATATGTAAATATATAATACCAGAGGGTATACATATAATCAGATGATGATAAGTGCTGGAAAATAAAAAATTAACTTGCATCACACAGGGCAGTAAATTTTTGGTGCTGTTTACCCACAGTGTGTTCAGAAAGAATATTAATCAACAATTCTTTATAAACTGTGAGAATCAAGATGGGGAGTGGAGGGAAAGCACAAGCATTGGAGAGAATCTCACCTGAGAGTAAGGGACATCTCCAGAGTGGACAGTGTAAGTGAGGACCTGGAGGGCAGTATGGATATTTAAGGAGAGGGACCTGCATTGTGAAAAACCATACCAAGGTAGCAGGGCATTTGTGGGAAAAGGCTAAGCATTCAGATCAAACAGATGATGTTTGACTATTATCTGTAAGATAACTAGTGGTTTGCTCCATTTGCAATTGTCTCCAAGAGGTGAGCACAGAAGGAAAGCTGGCGGGAGCCATATATTTTAAAGATGGCGGTGAAGGCACAGGGCCAGGTGATGTACTTCCAGGGGCAGCATGATGGGTGAGAGAAGAGGGGTCAGTTTATTATTGGTGGAGAGGAAGAGGGCTCAGCCAAAGCCTGAGAGAGGACTGCGGAAGGAAAAGAAAACCAGGAGAGGCATTTTACACGAGAACTGCTAGAAAGAGAGACCTGCCACCATTGTCTCATGCTTCTAGGTTAAGTAAGAAATGGATTGAGCTAGCAATGGCATTTGCTCAAAAGACGTCTTTGGTGACCTTGTGCAGAGAGCTGTCTGGATTCAGAACTGGAGTGAAAGGCACTTCTTTCACTTTCTGGTGAAAAATAGTCACCTGTAAAGTAGTAGCTGGAACATCACAAAATGGAGCAGAGACCATGCTTTCAAGAAGTTAGGCATGAAACTGAAAGAGTGTGCGAAGTGGCCACAGAAGGTGGGGCAAGTGATGGGAGAGCATGGTCCCTGAACGTGTAACACCATATGTCACTTGCCCATGGCTATGAACCGGCGTTGCAGAGGCTGCAGGCAGCCTCACAGCCCAGTGCTCAACCGCTGCGCCACCAGGGGAGGCCCCTGTCTGAGGCCCCTGCAGCAGACCTCTCCTGTCTCACCCACTGCTCCCCTCAGCAGTGTATTTCAGTAGATCCACCTTTTCTGCTCCCCACTCTGTCTCTGGTGAATCCTCTCACCCCCCTGCACCTCTGACCTACATCCCAGTTCTTGCATGCACGAATAAATAAAATAAATCTTTAAAAAAAATTTTTTTCTAGGTTCTTTGCCTGAAGTATTGAACTATTATTTAAAATAGCACCAAGTCTAGATAGAGAAATGTAGGGCAGAGATTTTTATTCTTCACCTTTGAATTGCAGTATGAACTGGTTTTCGGCTCCTGTGCTTGAGTTTCATGCTGATGTTGAACAAGCGCAGCATTTCCTGAGCTCCCGGGGTAATGAAGAGTTACTGCTAACCCCTCTATGTGCTCCACTGAGTGTCCCCAGAGTCAGAGAGTGAGAAACCCGGGATGTCAGCCAAGTTAGATGGAGTCCTGCAGCCACATCATTGCCTCATACCCTTGTGCCGTATTTAAAGTTTTATGCCCATGCTAAGCAGGAACCCCAAATTAGCTTAAATGGCTTGTCTAGAGTACTTGTCAGCACATCTCTGTAGGTAATTATGCTAAAGGGGTCAGCAGCATGTGTTTCTGTAAGTGAGAGATAGCTGATGGAGAGAAAAATGAACGTGGTGTTTCTGTTTCACAAGAGAATGAGACACTGGGAGGGAGGGCTGGAAGATGTGAACCAGTTTTTTAAAAAGCCTCTGGCTTCCCTTAAAAATACTGTCATAACTTTAAAATAATGTCCCATTTAATGTAAACTAAGTGCTTCTGTCTTTACATACCTTTTTAACTTAAGCTTCTAATATTTAAGCAGCTGGAAGAATTCTGGAAAAAGCACTTTTCATTATTTAATGCAAAATCTTGAAAGGAACCCCATTGGGCTCTCCTTTTTAATGGAACACAATTCTTTCAAATTATAGTTGAATCTGCCAAAGTTAGAACGGAAAAGTTATTTGCATTTAGACTAAAAAATGCATAAAAGTAAAGCAAATGTCAGCTTCCAGAATAACTGTGGAAGGTTAATGGGAAGGATAATCAGAGTTATTTGGGCATGGTAATGAGACGGGTGTCAGGTGGGGAGGAAACAGGCACAGCTAGGGAAGCCTTTCTTGTTAAAAGTGCACAGCAGCTGTGGACAGCCAGCAAGAAACAAAATCACAGCAGGAGGAATGAAGACTGCAAAACCTATAATAGGCCAGGGAGTGTTTTTAACTTGAGTATAGAGCTTCAAGAGTGGTAGACTGAGGACCTCCCCGGTGGCTCAGGGGTTGAGCGCTGGGCTGCGAAGCTGCCCGCAGCCTCTGCAGCGCCGGTTCGATCCTGCCACCCGCTGCTCCCCTCAGCAGTGTACTTCATCAGTCTGCCTGTTCTGTTCCCCACTCTGGCTCTGGTGAATTCTCTCACCCTCCCCTACTTCTGACTGTACCCTGGTTCTTGTATAAATAAATAAATCTTTAAAAAAAAAAAAGAATGGTAGATGGAGCTACCAAGACCAAGTTAGAACAGAGGTGAAAACCCTGGTGATGAAGTCTCCTTCACTGCCCACGCAACAGTGGGTATTCTTACCCTGAACCCAGGAGTGTGAGCACAGGGACAGAGCTTTTTTGTCCAGTCACACCCAGAGCAATTTGTTTTGTTAGAGGGCAAAGGGAAAACACCAGGGACCCCTAAATCTGCCTGCTAGAAATGGGTTCTGCCATCTACTGCATCAAAATGAAACATACTCTAGTGCATGAGACCTTCAGTGGAAAAGAACTTTAATACAATTACTGTGTGCATGGAGAGGAGGGAAAGAATATAGTTACCAAGCACCCGAAGTTACCCGTCCCCTCATGGATCAATGCTGGGCCAAAACAGGGCAACTGAGACCCAAAAACTTGCCACAAGTCTAAGCCAACTCCTGGTAGGGACCCATAGGAAGGGGCGGAAGGGAGAGCCAGCACGCCTAGGGCAGAAGGAGAAAATCAAAATCAAGACAAAAGCTGCCATTGTCAACCTCCCCATGGGCGTCTCACCCATGTTGTATCAAGTGTCTCCTTCCATAACCCTCCAGTCCCTGGTTCAAGTCCCTGGTGCAAGTCTAAGGCTGAGAAAATCAACCACAGCTTCTGCACGTGTCTCTGTTCCATATGCCTCCTCCTGATCCTCTTCTTCATCTTCCTTCCTCCTCCCTCTCTCTCCCTCCCTTTCTCTCTCCCAGCTCCACCCTTCTTTGGGTGGGGCAGGGAACCTGGAATCTTCCCTTTCCCTGGGGATTGCCCTGTTACAATTTGATGCCCAATCTTCTGTGAGGCAGAATAAATTAATCTCAATGAAACACAAGATAATGTATTATGTTCTATAGATGCTAATGCTTCTTTTATCATTATAGTAAGTCCTCATTTCAAAATATAAGTCCAGTCTAGTCATCCTCAATTAATCCTTTTAATTCTTTAATAAAATAATAATTTAAATATTGATAATGACCCCTGTCTGAGATTTGGGTGTCCACAATATGCAGGATTTCTTCATAATTCTACCTAAATATTTTCACTTTAGCCAGATATATGCTGTGCGGTGTGTATTTGTGTGTTTGTGTGCTTGTGTTTGTGTCTGCATGTGGTCACGTGCACACATGTGTGTGCTTGTCTTTGGGGATGAGTCATTTACATAACGAGCATTTGTTGTTGCATTTGCTGTTTCATTGTTATCATTTGGTTTGGTTTTTCCTGCTGAGGTACTCTAACAGCAGGGGTGCACAGGAGTGCCTGGGAGCTTCTAGCCCTGCCAGCATCCATCACACCCTGCCAGTCATTCCAAATACGTTGTCATGCGGAAAAGAAATCATTGCAGCCCACTAGGCGAATATGCGTTAGGAGAGCCCTCCTGTCTGCCACATTTTTAGCAGAAATTCCTGAGCCACTGACTACAAAATAATAGAATAAATAAGCAATTTGTATCCCTGACCACAAAATAATAGGACAAATAGGCAATATTTAAAGTGTATGTCATATCTTACAAATGGTGATCATACATCACCTTTTGAATTTTTAAAACAGCCTTATGAGACTGCAAAGCTGCCCACAGCCTCTACAGCGCCGGTTCGATCCCTGGTCGCTAGCGAGAGTCCCACATGGCTTGACAGACCTCTCCTGCCGCGCCCAATGCTCCCCTCAGCAGTATATTTCATCAGTCTGCCTGTTCTGTTCCCGGCTCTGGCTCTGGTGAATTCTTTCACCCTCCCACGCTTCTGACTGTACCCAGTGCTTGTATAAAATAAATAAATAAATCTTTAAAAAAAAAAAACAGCCTTATAAGGGAGGTAATAGCACCACCAATTTATAATAGGAAACTCAGAGACCTCCACTTCCTGTCTTCTCTAATAAAAAATCACACATTTGCAGGCAGATTAGGAACTGGAACTCAGTTTCCTTTTGTTCCTATGTGCTCTTTTCAACATACAGCAGAAAATTCATCCACTCATTTTTTTTTCCCCTCAAAACATATTAATTTGTCAGTCATCTACATAACTATATGATTTTGGGGTACATTTTCATACCTCCATATGTGTACAGGCTTCCCCCCACCCTCCACCCAAAATCCTGTGCTGTCCCTGCCCTCCCAAATCCTCTCCTTCCTCTCCTGCCATTCCCTCTGGTAACCAATATATTTTTCTCAAAGTATTATTTTGCTGTGCTTTACCAGTTTCTTTTCTTTGATTATTTGTATTCCACAAATAAGTGATCCCATTAGGTAGCCATCTGTCACTTCCTGACTTATTTCACTTAGCATTATCATCCATCCCTTTTGTCAAAAAGACACTATTTTTTTAGTTGGTGAGTAGCATTCCATCAACACATATTCTACAATATCTTTATCCAATCATCTGTCGCTGGGCAATTGGGTTGGTTCTACCACTTGGCTATTGTGAATAATGTTGTGAACATAGGAGTACATGTGTATTTTTTGTAGTTGAGTTTTCATGTTCTTCCAACAGTGGTATTGCTGGATTATATATATCCATTTTTAGTATTTTAAGGAAGCTTTTTACTGTTTTCCATAGAGGCTGCATCAGATCAAAGAGTCCCAGGACAGAGATGGAGGGACAGGACTCAAGGACAGAGAACTTTGCTGTTCCCATTGTTTTTACCAGGCTGGTAAACAGGAGGTTAAATAAACTGACTCTCAGCCCAGACGCCTGCTACCACTCATTTCAGTGGCCCGTAGTGATTTTAAAATAATTGTCCCCCAGCCTGTGCATTCTGAGTTATATCTACAGAACTTGAGACCAGACCAGGTGGAACTGGAGCCATGGGCACATAGTCCCATGAGATATTTACCCACGACGTGGTCTGAGCCCTGTATGACCACCAAGCTACAGCTGGTTGGCGCTTGCGACTGGGCACGAAAAATGGGCCCACACTAGGACGATCAGATGGATGTTAGCCAAGCCCGTTCCTCTTGTCTTTCCAGCCAATAAAATTTAATTCTTTTGTTCTCAAACTCCAGCACTAAAACATACATAAACACCCTAGCTCTGGCACCTCAGGTAGCCACTTTTACCCACGGAGGTCTCTCTAGAACTCTTTGCTCTTGGGCTAATCAACAAATGTTGACTCATTGTCACACCGATGTCTGTGGAGCCCTCTTTTCAGTCTTGACTAGAGTTTCTCAAGAGGCCTTTCCTGGAAGGAGGACCCCTCATTCCATCTCTGTAATGTGTAGGGTCTTCACTTCTCATTAAGTTTACTCCTGATATTTTGCCCTTTTAGTGTGATTGTAAATGGGATTGTTTTTTAAATTTGTCTTTCTTTTAATTCATTTTTGCATATAGGAATGCTACTAATTTTGTATATTAGTTTTATATTCTGTCACTTTCCTGTACTCATATAATATTTCTATAAATTTTTGGTAGAGTCTTTTGGACATCTATCTTAAGATGACTTCAGAATGCAAAGGTTGGAGGGCCTTCCCTGGTGGCGCAGTGGTGGAGCGCAGGGCTGTGAAACTGCCCGCAGCCTCTACAGCGCCGGTTTGATCCCTGGCCACCAGCGAGGGTCCCACATGGTGCGCAGATCTCTCCTGCCATGCCCTCTGCTCCTCTTGGCAGTGTATTTTGTCAGTCTGCCTGTTCTGCTCCCCGCTCTGGCTCTGGTGAATTCTCTCACCCTCCTGTGCTTCTGACTGTACCCAGTGCTTGTATAAATAAATTAATTAATTAAAAAAAAAGAATTCAAAGGTTGGAAAGGTGTGTATAGGAAGAGGATCTTTCTTGTTGCCTTTAGTAAAAGGGGCATACATACATACTGACTTTTTTTTTTTGGTAGAAAACGGGTGAGCCATTACTTTTTGCAAGGCTTACAATCTTGTCTTCAGCCTATGAGTACCTGAGAGGCTATTCATTTCTTCCACCTGCAAATTCATGGTGGTTGCCAGGGTAGAAACACATATGAGTGTTACTGTCAGAGAGGCGGCAGCATGCACTGGCTGGTTAGCGCTGATGGTTAAATATTAAAAGATTTTCCTTCCTATCATAAAACGATTAGCAGCCTGAAGTTGGTCATAGAGAGAATTGCATCATGAAAATCTGGAACTCCGACAAACCCACACCTTTTTATTTCTTTCTGGAGAGATGGTTTACCAGACACCAATGGACCTGGGCAACCGAGAGCTCTAGACCTTGCTCTTTAGAGATCTCTGCCTTTGTTTTCCTCTAATTCTTTTGCTCCCCAAGGACCCAAGGGTTGGTGTTACCAACAAGACATGTGCTCTCTGAGTAACCCTTCTGGGCCCCTCTCCATGGCACTTGGGATCCCAGAATTCTGAACTCAGAAGACATGAGTCAGCTTCTGGGCCTTCTCCTTGTTACAAATGTCCAAATGTCCTTCTTCCCCTTGGAATGGTTAGAGAGGGTTTGGGGGGAGGGTGCTCTCAAGTTCTATCCTTTAGTGTTAATTGGCACCCCTAATGGCGAGCTCTGAGAAACAGTGAGTGGAGGCTGGGCGGTGGGCAGCGTGCTGAGTCTGGAAGAAGCCCAGTTAGACCCCACAATGCCAGCCTCCTCTGCTCTGCTGCCAAGCCTGCCTCTGCACCCCTGCACATCAGTCACCTTACACTTCCTCCTGACAGGAATTAATACATCCTGGGTAGCTTTTTAAAATAAAGGATTATGATATTAACCATGAATGCGTCAATGAAACATTTGCTTTTAACTCATAATTCATGTTTAATTGCAGAAGCAATTCATACCTTTGAAAGTTGAGAAAATCGCAAAAGATGAAAAATCACTTGTAAGTACTCAATTCTAAGATAATCTTAGTATTTCGGTTAACTAATGTTTAGGAGGATTTTTAATACTCTCCTACAAAACTTTATAGGTATGTGAACTTGTATATAGTCATGTTTAAAATATTTGTAGAGTGCGTGTAGGACCTACTCTACTGCTCACTTACACTAACTAGTCATTTCACATTTAACTGAGAAAATCTCTGAACGCCAATAAAATCACTTCACTTTGATGGCAGTGTGGTGTGCTATGCTACACAATTGTCTTCAAAGTCAATTAAATACTAATTTCCTTACAAACTTATAACATTGAAGATATTTAAAATATTTCCTTCACATGAAGGATTTTCCACACTATTAATATAAAACGTTCATTCCCAAGTGAACCATGGGGCCCTCAATATGAGGGCCCTGATATTGGGGGCAGGAATAAATTACTGGGGGGGGGGGAGGCAGCCTTTGTTTATCAATAGTGGTAAAGAACTGAGAGACAGGAGATATTTTGTTGCCTTTGTGTTCAAGCCTGCCTCCCACACTGCTGTAGCATCTGAGATCTCCTGATGCCCATCCCAGGAGGGCTGGTGAATTTAGGCAGGGAGTGTAGAGGGTGGAGGTGGGTGGGTTAGAAGGGGAAGGGTGGTAGGGTATGCAGGGATGATATTCTCCTCCTCAATCGTCTTTTAAGAATGGTCAAAATAAAGTCATGGCAACCACCCTCAAAGTTAGCCACTCTCAGCTGAGAATCCACTCATTTGGAACTTCCATTCAGGAGATTTTCCTGTGTAATTGAAATGCAGGATGTGAGAATATGCTCCTCAGTTTCTCAAGATCAACAACTTAAGAATACCTCTCCATGGAAGGTCCCTGATGTATTTCACATTACTTACAATAAATCTATCGCTTATTTTTTTAAGCAATTTTCCAACTTATGCAGGTGTCCCACATTCCCTGTGGGAATTCTCTTGCAAGCAGGACATGCACTTTTATTTAACATTATGCATTTTCCTTCTTTAATCCAACTAGACTGTGTCAGGATGTCAGCACACTTGTATTATCTTATTATATGTATAGAGCTTAAAACGGTGGTTTTGACAGGACAAGTGTGAGCATAGGGAACAGAATAAGCACCAACACCTTTCGGAATACATAAATGGTAGGTGCTCTGTAAACAACAGCTGAGGTAGTTCTTATAGCGTGCTCCTGTGCCTTCCTTGGGAACAATTAGCTGAGGTCACTGGAGACAGAAGGACTTGGAAGGGATGCCAGGGATTCCTCAGCGATTCCCCAATTGGAAAAAAAGTAATGATTTCCACATTCAAGTTTCTGAGGCCTTCTCTGGAGCTTCTGATGAAGTGGGGCTCGGTCTGTCTAACAAATAACCACTGAGGGTTCTTGGACTGTCAGGAAAGTTGAAGTCACCATGATGGAGCAGAATCCCCTCTCCTTGGGCATGGAAAGGACACCGCGAGAGGTCACGTGAGCCCCCAGAGGGAGACTGTGCCCTCCAGGCGTTCCGCATCTCAGGAGGATGAAGGTTGCTCGCTGTGCCAGTGTTCACCAAGGTTTGTTGTGTCACTATAATTACAGGGTGAAGGCAGCTACAATCCTCAGCACAAATAAAGGCGTCAGAGCCCACTCCGCAGCAATTGTTTCCCATTAGGGAAATGTTAGGTTTCTTCTCATGATGAGCAGCAATGAAACAGCATATAATTCCTGTAGCCGTGATATAATGCACCCCAAACCAGAACCACCACTCTCCCATTAGCCACATCTCCAGAGCCAGAGGAGTCCTCTTTCTCTTTTGCTTGGGTGACTTCTCATTTCTTCTTCCCAGGAAGCTGAGGTTAAGACAATGAGACTTCTGGCCTCACCACCTCCTCAACAGTAATTAACGAACACTTACATGAGAGGTTTACAAAAGCATTAGGTTGGTTATACCAAAAAAAGGTCCTCTTTTTTTTTGCCTGAATTTTTTTCACTTAAGCCTTTTAAATATTGTAGATGATTCTAGCTCTGGAGGTTCTGTAAAAATGATCTGAAAATTTTCCATCAAGAATTTTAAGTGTACACATAATTTTAGCTCTGCAGGTTAGGTAGAATGATCATCTACAAAAAGCTTTTTCCCTGCCTCTCCTGCTACTCCCTACCCACTTTCTCATCCTCAACCAAAGGCACAGGTCTATGATCTTCACACAGGTACTTACAAAAAACAACCCAAGGCATGGGAAGATAACATGACAGTCACTGAAATCAGTCTATGGGGAGCAATGCAAACTTTTATGATAGAATCACAGTTGTAGAGATGACTAGCAAATCATAGGATCAAAATGGATGAAAGAAGTATCCAAAATGCAGTTGAGAGGCCTTCTCTGGAGGCCTCTGACGTATAGACTGACGTATAGACTGACGTATAGATTGACTTATAGACTGAAATTTATGTACATCTGCCAGGCCTGGCTACCTAGTAACTGGATTTACAGCTACAGATGATGGCTCCCATTTGAGCAGCAGCCCAACAACTGGAATTTCAGGAGTTTGGAAAAACAGCACCAAACTTCTCATAGGAATCAGCACACTCTAAGAATAACTTCACAGAGCACAATCTATCACTGCACTGAAAGCAGGAGTCCTTTCTTTGTGCATGTTTTTCTTTCCCCATTATTTTTATCAGTTTACCTGTAGGAGACAGCTCTGCCTAGTTAAAAGCTCTGTATTTCCTTCTACATTGGTTTACTTACAAGGCTTGCCTATGACAGCAGCTCCCAGATTGCAATTCTCCTAAAGACCCCCATTTTTTTTCACTGGCAGACTGAGCTCTGACTGGTTGTTGGATTATTTTTGACATACTATATATACCTTTGTGCTTGTGGATGAATGTGCAGTTAAAAATGAAAATACCAGGAGATTTTGTTGAAGGAGAAGATGGCAGTCCTTGTCATGCTGGGCTGTATTTGGCTACGCATGCCAGTCACAGTGGCTTCTGATTTCTGATCCATGTACATTTCTCATGGACTGGTTTTGGGGACTTATCTCTAAGTGAAGCCAGAGTCACAATTTCATTTTGTGGTGGCATATGAAGATCAGGATGGGGATTGTTTGTCTCTGCTTTGTAGAGAAAATTACTTGGGAAGATTGTTACTATTTGAGAAATTGACTCCACAGAAGATTATGGTGTAATTTGACTTTGCAAGTGAGGGTTGGATGTTGTCCTTTGGTATATAGGTAGAGTATCTTTTGCTGAGATTGTTTTCTGACCTAAGCTAAGATTGTTTCCAGTGCAATCAATCCAACAAAATAATGAATACAAATTATCTCATTTTTATCAAATCCTTCCTGAAATTCTAAGAGCTGAAACTTGGTGCCCACAGCCTTGGCAGGGCTGTGGAGCACAGGGAATGTAGGTAGAGGGAGGGAAATTTCCACAGACAGTCACAAAGCGGGTAGAGGGTTAGAAAATGTTGCAGATAATCTTGGGGAGGGAGGACAAAAATGGAGGTGATAGGAGATCCTACATTCACAAGGAGGAGGGCAGCAGGGATGGAAATTCTGATTTTGCTGCAAACATCAGAGAGTCAGCTTGGCTCTGGCACTGGCAAGGTCACTGGCTAGGTTCATTGGTTACTGGCAAGGTTACAGACTCTCAGAGAGCATAGGAAATGTTCTTGGGAATCCAGAACTATTGAGGGGCTCCTTCAAAGAGAATGGGGCAAAGCCAGAAAATACTGTTCCTTCTTATATATCATATAAGATTGTTTCTACATACCAAGCTGATGTGTCATAATGTTTATAAATTTTTGAGAAAATTAGTTTTCCTACTTTGGAATAAATAAATATATTCTGTAGAAGATAGAACTTATTTTCAAAATATTCCTTTTTATGTGAATCTTATGTGTTTGGGGCTTATAATAAACCTGATTCCAGGTGAAACTAAGGGGGAAAAAACCCATTGTGCCAAGAGTCTGGTGATCTACACACATAAAGGCAAAGAAAACAGACTCTTAGTGTCCTCATCCTGAGATCTTTGATTGGTGTGAAGTTCAAAGGGCATATATTTAGAGAAAAAGATGAAAAGATTTCAAATAACAGACTCCTATTAAGCTTCAAAAAACACCCATTACCTCCATGGGCAAATGCCCAGGGAAACAGGATGGGCACAGAGTGAGGCATCTGGGGCTCACAAGCTTGCCAGGTGTCCAAGTCCCCTTTCAGTAAGAAGCCACAAGAATGGGGTCAGACATATCCAAGAGAGCTGGGACCCCAAATTCACAATGTACCATATAGTTCACCACAAGGTGAAGATGATGGCTGCCATCATCTTGCCCTCCTGTCAAAGTGCCGAAGTCCTAGGAGCAGACTCTTGACATGTCTCCTCTTTCCTCTTTAGTTACACACCAATCTATACATCCACCTTGCTCCTTCCTTTCCAGCAGCCCTATTCTGTAAGTCCAGTTCATGGCATGCTGAGAGCTGTAACCCAAGGTGTTGAGATATTGGCAGAATGGAAGTGGAGGCAGAGGAAAATATATGGTCTCTGTTTCCATGGTGCTCTTTCACAGTGACACATCCTGTAACAAACCTCCTTTATTAAATAATAAGTTATCTCATTTTTATTCAATTCCATTTTAGAGTTCTGAGTTTATTTAATATAATATTATGTTTACAGAAGAGTACACTTCATTAGTACACTACAATAGAAAAATATAAAAAAAAATAGCAGAACAGAAACACATCTTCTGTTAATGACCCATAAAGCACAATTTCAGAGATTTGAGGGTTATTCATTAATGCTCACCACTTCCCTCTCCCAAACACACATATACACATACATACAAGATTCGTTTAGGTATTAAGAAAGTCTTCCAAGAACATTTCCCAGATGTATGTGCATATGGGGTGTGTGTTCATGTGCATGGCATGGTGTGTGTGTGGTGTATGTGTGTACATTATGAGTGTCTGTGATGTGGCATATGTGTTTTAGAATTTTATTGTTTGCTTTTTCCCTCTGATTCTACATTTCCTAAAATATTGTCATAAATGACAGAATTTCATAGAATTGGTCTCTCTCTATTCCCATCATTCTCTATTAGGGGCTGAGAGATTGTATCCCCCTCTAAATTCATATATTGAAACTTAACCTCATCAGGTTAAGTCATAAGGGTGTAGGTCTCATGAACGGGATTTTTGCCCTTATGAAGACACCCCACAAAGTCCCCTTCCTCTTTCTTCCATGTGAGGGTACAGGGAGAAGGTGGCTGCCTATGAATTGGGAAGTGGAGCTAATACACTTAACATGGAACGTTAATTTCAGACTTCCAGTTTCCAGAACTTTGAGCAATTTGTGCCATTTGTTTGCGAGCCCCCCAGTCTGTGGAGTTCCATTGCAGCAGTCCAGGTGGACTAGGAGAGCTCTTAGCTGGTGTGGAGTCACCAGTCTCTCTTGGGTTTCATTCTGTCTCTCTGACTGTTCCACTTTGGTTTCTCTGGATGACTCTTCTGCCTCATCGGGTCCTAGAAATCCCTGACTTGCTTTAAGCTTCTGATTTGCATCATGATAGACAGGAAATGGAAAGATCATTCAGAAGGAGAAATCTATGAGTATTTGGAATGAATAGGTAGGTTAATGAACGAGTGAATAGGTGGATTAATATTTGTCCCTTGTGATAAAATAAGGACTGACTGAAGTGTGAGAGTTCTGCTCCAGATTTGGGCTTTGGTGGACACGATGTTCCAGTTTCACTGGACTTGCTGAGCAAAACAGACAGAAAAAAGAGGTGAGGCACACGTAATTTGCTCCATTCCCACTGTGCTTCTATTTCTGGTCTTGCCAGGGCAGCCCACTGGAAATGATCTATAGCAAGCCCTCTGTGTCCCCAGGTGGCAAGGCCTGGGAAGCTACTGGATTCTGGAACATCTCACTCTCACTGATTAAATCCCGCAGCCTGCAGCGAGCCTTGTTGTTTCTGGCAAGAGCCTTCTGGAAATAAAATGGGGATGAGGAGCTCAAACAGAGCTTGTGGGAAGAAACATGCTCTGCTGTCCTTTGACTACAGGGAAAGAAAACACCATCAAGTCGTGGATAAATGAAAAGATAGAGTTGTTTTGATTTTCCCTCGGGGAGTATTCAACAGATGAATTTGCCTATTTTTTTCTCTCCTGAACAGGCGAGCTACCCCAGGGAAGCAGCAAATCTTGCTCCCTCTGCCAAGAGCTGCCTCTTGGAAGAGCTTGTACTTTGCTCAAAAACATCAAAGATTTTCTCTGACATTTTTCTTGGAGCATAATTTTTGTTGTCAGTAGAAATTGTCCCTAAATATTAAAAAAAAAAAAGGAGCATCCAATAAATACTGAAGTTTCATTGGTTTGAAAGCAGTCTGTAAAAATCTATTTAGTTGTTTCCATAAGAAAAGTGAAAATGAATTGATCAGTAGGAAAAAACTTGTTTCTGGTGAAAAGATCAGAACAATGACTGGTGTGGCTTACAGTGGCAGAAAAGGTTATGAGGAAATTGTCTGGATGGATGTAAAATTCTAAGAATTTGATAGAGCTTTGGTTTACACAGGTGTATACATTTGTCAAAACATTACATTTCACATTATATCAAGATTTGGACTTGTTATTCCAAGTCGCATTTATCTCAAACGATATGGAACAGATAACAAGCAATGAATTTAAGTCAATTACATGCATGCCAGTGTAGGTTAAAGAAACTGTCTCTGTAAACTTACCTGGTGAATGCATGAAGGGGAGGATGGATGAATAGATAACTGCAAAGCAAGTGTAGTTAAATGTTAATAATAGCATCTGAGTAGTGGTTACATAAGTGTTCACTCTGTAATTTTTTTCAATTTTCTGGTGTTTGACCATTTTCAAAATAAAACAATAGAAAAATAAAAACTGGTTACAATGGCAGCAAATGTCAATTTCCATTTCTTTTGTTCTTTAAAATATCAGACTATAATCACTAAACATCTTCTACTTTAGGTGCTAACCTAATATATATGCTACCCCAGATCCAATCAAACACTGGCAGGACATCATTGTAAGAAAATATCATTAACTACAGCAGCAGGTTTGAAAGTCAGCATTAAATTCCTTATCCCTGAGCGTGTATTTACCCTTGCTCAAATGCAAGTTTGGTTGTTCTGGCTTACTGTCCTGCCTGATGCTTTGTTTTAAGGAAGAACATATATTAACAAAGAGGCTTGCATAAATACAAATGCTTGTGGACATTCTAATGCATAAATAGAATACATGTTTACAAGTTTGCTTATAACACTGATTGACTGAGAATAGTCCTAAAAATCAACCTTTCCCCACCCCTTGTATTACTTTGGTTATTCTCTGGGTTAAAATATCTACTTTCAGAAACCCAGGTTCTCCCACTAAATGGTTTCCCACATAATGTGTGTAAAGTGACAGCAGGTTCCCTGCATACTGATGGAGATAATGTCTTGACCAAAGTTGAAGCCCAGATGCTGGAATGACAAAGCTAGCAATGACTCCACATGTGTGAGAAAGCCTCCGATTCCAGTGACATTGTGTTAGGACGTGGTCAGTGTAACTCTTGCATAAGTCCTTTCCCTGCAAGGCAGGAGTGGTTAACCACACAGTCAGCCTGGCAAGAATCCACATAGCTGGCCCCAAGCACGTTCAAATAGGCCTGTGCCCTCTGGGCTCCTTCTAAATGGCAGGAATAGCTTCTCAGGCTTGCAAAGGACCTTCGATCCCCTGAGGATCCGCACAGTTCATTTGATGTCTTGACTTTGTTTGAAACTATTAACAATTTTACTTCTCAGCCTGTATTTAAGTGATATGGTGATGACAGAGGCCATGTGAGCAGAAGAGTTGGGTGGTGTTGTGTCCACACTCATGCCCAGGCCCTTGCAGCTATCCTGATAGGCAGGGATACGTGGTGCCCAGAGCACAGGGGAGCCAGGCACTGGGCTGGGACTTCTGTTGGGGGCAGTGACTCCAGCAATGGTAGCTGAAGCTGCAGCAGAAGCTAGGGAGTAGGGAGGCCTCATCTGGGCAGCACCCAGGGTCAGAATAGGAGCTTTGGTGCTCAGGCTCTGTTCAGGCAATATGACAGACAAAAGGTGCATCCAGACATTGACCTTAAGCAATTTCATCTAAGCATCTGAGAAACTGTAGTTTGAAAACTGCAACATTGCAAAGTGAACACCAGAGTCTTAGAAAGAGAAGTACAAATTAGATTTTAAGATTGCCAGAGTAAATGTGGAAAGAACCTATTTTCATAAGAAGGCTGTGATGAACCAATTATGAACAAGGAAGGTTATTTTAGAAATCATTTATCTTTATAATTGAAGGCACAGTGATATTGTAGGCTGCACAAACTGGTACTTGCATTATATGCAAATTGTTGAACCACTGGGCTTTCTTGTAACAACCTCCACAGATACAAGGACTGTCTGGAAAGATAGGGAAATGATATTGCATTTATGTTTAAAGCTAAACCCGGAAATATATGAAATCAATTTGTGTGGAGGGTTAAACCATTAAAAAAATTTACTCCACAAGAATCATCAGCTCTATATGTACTAGCATTTATAGTCTGAAATTATTTCTCACAAATTTATTCCTGTGTTGTCAGAGACTATAAAACACTCTCACTAGTTCTGTTATAGAGCAACCCCGCTATTAAACTGGTTCCTGGCTGTGGGTCCTCACCCGCGCGCTTTAAAGGGACTTATGAATACTCCACTACAGACACACACAAAAGGGTTAATAAAAGGTTTATTTACAAGAAAAAAAGAAATAAGGAAAATGTACAACTCAGGGAGAAAATAGGGAAATAAAGTCTTTAATGCGTCCTACCCAATCCGACGACCTGGAAACCCAAAGTCACTCTCAGAGCTGGCCGGACGCTGCGAGCTGGCGGAGAGCCAAAAATGGGGGCCCCCCCCAAAGCCCACGTGTCTGCCTTTTGTATCCACCTGGCTGCTTAACCCCACCCTCAGGTCCCAGCCACCTTCCCTTTGGTAGTGATGGGATTTGGAGTTCCCAGTGTCTTTGGCTTTGACCTGGGGTGGGGGTGGAGTCCACAAAGCCTATATGGAATTTGCTTTGGAACATCCTTTTCCCCCTAACAATTCCCCCCTTTCACTTTTTGCCACCATTTCCATGGTGATGAAGATTGAATATATGGAGATTGGGATGCAGTCTCAGATGAACATTTTGTCAGGTTCCAGTGTGAAAAAAAACCAGTCTCTCCAGGTATTTGTCCATTGTGGAAAGCAAAAGTCCTCCACTCCAGGAAAAATAGTTCATCAGTTTAAGCCAAAAAAAAATCTGGAGGCGTTAGCCAAAACAAGACAGCAGATATGTAAAAATTACAAGAAAAAAAAATCTTAAAATGGTTCAACTGATGTAAAAACACAAATTTTCTCAACCTTGATCCCAAACTTTTAACAGCAAAGCAAAAGTTTGCAAACTAAATCTACTTTTAAACCATTTTTCCTATTTTTGCATAAAATCACAGGGTAGAAATAACTAACAGCAATTTTTAGCTGGCTTTGTTGAAATATTCCATACAGGATCAGAGCGAACCGGTGGCATCCAGTCGATGTATGCTTCAGGTATAAAGTTGGTCTCATCAGACTCCACCTGGGCTTTCCTCTTCTCGAGGGTACCAGGGCATTTTCGTTGGCCGGGTTGTCCAGTCCTGCCAATGGAGGCAAGCTTCCTCACCTTCTTTGGAGGTCTCTGGAACCCCTGCAGACCTAATGCGCTTTTATGGTGACCAACGCAAGAAAAATTACTTTGGGCTGGTCAACCACGGGTGAAACTTGCAAATCACATTGGGTGCCAAGCTGTTATAGAGCAAACCCCCCGCTATTAAACGGGTTCCTGGCTGTGGGTCCTCACCCGCGCGCTTTAAAGGGACTTATGAATACTCCACTACAGACACACACAAAAGGGTTAATAAAAGGTTTATTTACAAGAGAAAAAGAAATAAGGAAAATGTACAACTCAGGGAGAAAATAGGGAAATAAAGTCTTTAATGCGTCCTACCCGATCCGACGACCTGGAAACCCAAAGTCACTCTCAGAGCTGGCCGGACGCTGCGAGCTGGCCGAGAGCCCCAAAATGGAGAGAGCCCCCAAAGCCCACGTGTCTGCCTTTTGTATCCACCTGGCTGCTTAACCCCACCCTCAGGTCCCAGCCACCTTCCCTTTGGTGGTAATGGGATTTGGAGTTCCCAGTGTCTTTGGCTTTGACCTGGGGTGGGGGTGGAGTCCACAAAGCCTATATGGAATTTGCTTTGGGACATCCTTTTCCCCCTAACAGTTCCAGTAACATTTTCGATAGTATAAAAATTCTTTCCAAGCTTAAACAATCATTAATATTATTTTGCATTTGCAATAGCAACTGACCTTGATTTTAATTCTATCAGTTGTAAATAAGTTGCCAGACGTATACATTTTGGTGAGATAGTAAATTTTAGAAAACTGGTCAGAAATATAATCAAGATCTCACATTAATAAAATACCAATTAAATGTCACTATTAATAAATATAATATCAATAAATGCTATTAAAAGTAAGATTAATTTACATATTAGGTTATGATACCATTTTACATATACATAAACATATAAATTCGATATATACACACATGTATGTATATGATTAGGGATACATATCCCTTTGTGGTGTTTAATGTTTTGTTAACTTGACTGGGATACCCAGATATGGGTTAACATGTTTCTGGGTATGTCTGCGAGGTGTTTCTGGATGAGATAACATTTAAATCTGGCTAAGCAATCTGCCCCCTCCCCCATGTTGAAGGCCTGAAAAGAACAAAAAGGTGAAGGAAGCGAGAATTCCCTCTTTCATCTTGACTGTCTCTGAGCAGAGACATTGGTCTTCCCCTGCATGCTGTCTTAGACTGAGACTGGGACTTACACAGTTGGATCCGCTGGGCCTCCTGTTTACAAATGGTAGGCAGATGGAAGGACTTCTCATAAACCCCATGGCTGACTGAGAAACATCTCCTCTGAGGCCCTCCTGACTTCTTGCTTCTCTGGAATTCCTCCTGTTTCCATTTCTTCCCCTTCTAAGTGTCTGGGACTCCATCCATTCACTTGCTGAGTTCATGGAATGGCAGGTTGGGCACTTGATATTCTGAGGCTGCTGGCATAGAAGAGCCTGTGGTTTGGCAGCAGGGCATGTTGCTTAAAGCCTTCCAGAGGGCAAGGACTGAAGGCTCCATTTGCACTGTGTTGGGAGCAGACCTGCTTCTCCACCTTGTTGCTTCACCAAGGCCTCACTCCCCTACCTGCTAGCCCAGTAGATGTGCTTCGCTACAATTTGACAGTCTCTCAAATCCTCCCCTTTGTTGGATTGGTCTGGATAAGGAGCACAAACCCCAAGAATGGTTTTCCTATAATATCCGTGTGGAGCTGGGAGACTTCTTCCTGGGGATGGTAAAATCCGTTGCTCAGAATGTGCTCTTGTTCTCAAGCCAAGTTTTGACGACAGAACATCCAGCGTTATCTACGAGTTGCTTGATCTGAATCATTTTGTTACAGGGCAGGGACAGGGACACCCCAGACCCCACAAATTTCTGCTCCATGTGCCTCCTCCAGGTCTCCTTCTGGATCTCCATCCTGCTTTCTTCCTTTCTCCGTCTCCTCAGCAGCTTCTTTTTCTCCCTGCTCAGCTCCACCCTCCTTTGGGTGGGGCAGGAACCGCCCCTCTTCCTGGGGACCACCCTGTTACAATTTCAATATAAGTGGCTCTCTTGGCCACACCTTCTTCCAAATACAGCTGTAATTCAGGTGTAAAATTTGAGAAATTCACTTGGCTCCAGGAGTGAGCCTGGAGTCTGATGCTTGGCAGGAAACCCCCCTTGACCAAGATGTGCTTGAGCTGCACTCTAGGTGACAAGTGGCATTCTCCACTGCTGACCAGGGACGAGGCCATGTGCCTGGGCGCTCTCTGCCCTCATGAGGCACACTTCACAGCAGACCTTCACAAAGCAGGAGGGGGTAGCATCCCTGTCTTTAGGTCAAGAACTCTACCTTGCTCTCCAACCTCTGAGTTCCTCCTCCACCCTGTGCTCAGCTTCTCTCCAACTTCTCTTCCTCCCTGGGCAAAATGAGCCATTCATGGAGGCAACCCCAGCCATTGGTGCTTGGTGTGTTATAGAGCAACCCCGATATTAAACGGGTTCCTGGCTGTGGGTCCTCACCCGCGCGCTTTAAAGAGACTTATGAATACTCTACTACAGACACACGCAAAAGGGTTAATAAAAGGTTTATTTACAAGAGAAAAAGAAATAAGGAAAATATACAACTCAGGGAGAAAATAGGGAAATAAAGTCTTTAATGCGTCCTACCCGATCCGACGACCTGGAAACCCAAAGTCACTCTCAGAGCTGACCGGACGCTGCGAGCTGGCCGA
The DNA here is from genome assembly GCF_964194135.1 of Talpa europaea. Lineage (NCBI taxonomy): Eukaryota > Metazoa > Chordata > Mammalia > Eulipotyphla > Talpidae > Talpa > Talpa europaea. The sequence continues at coordinate 104,695,046 of NC_140074.1, read as the reverse complement.
GAGCCCAAAAATGGAGAGCCCCCCAAAGCCCACGTGTCTGCCTTTTGTATCCACCTGGCTGCTTAACCCCACCCTCAGGTCCCAGCCACCTTCCCTTTGGTGGTGATGGGATTTGGAGTTCCCAGTGTCTTTGGCTTTGACCTGGGGTGGGGGTGGAGTCCACAAAGCATATATGGAATTTGCTTTGGGACATCCTTTTCCCCCTAACAGGTGCAGGGAGAGAAGGTGCCTCCCCAGAATGTGGTTTGTGAGCAGCCACCAGAGTCCAGTGCCAGCCTGAGTCCTTCCATCAGCTCCGCCAGGGAGTGGCTAGCCATGGAGTCTCTTATCACTGCTTTCTCTAAGCCTTCTCTGTAGGTCACTGTGCGATCATACACCAGTGCTCGGGGACTCCCCTCCGCTCCCACTTCCTGGTGGAATATCGCCTGGGAACTCAGGTCACCTGTATTCCTGAGTACTCCTCTAATGCCCTCCCCATTCAGCAGCTGCAGAGGGAGCACACACCCTCTCTTAGTCCACACCCAACCCCTCCCCAAGGGGAAGTGCAAGCATTGTTCTTGCTCTTCCTGGGAAGTCATTATTGCTCTTCTTATCTATGCCTTGACCCAGAGCCTGAAGCCAGCGCCACCATCTGTAGCCCTGGGAGAAAACCTGCCCTCCCTGACCTAGCCCTGCAACAAGATCCCCAGCCCAAGGCAAGCTCTTCTGAGCACTGTGGACCAGCCTCCGAGTAGATTATTTAGGACACTAGCAGCCTTTTTGCACTTCCCAATTAATCTTTGTTCAGTATCTTTGATTTAATATTACACAGGCTGAATATCATTGCCTTGATCTTTACGGCCAGAGAAGCCCCTGTTTCTTGGTTTTTGCCCTGGCCCTGTCCGGGTGAGGAGGTGGGGGAGGGGCTCTTACAGAAAAAATGGGCACATTTTTAACAAAGGGAGACAGATGCTCCGTCAAAAGGCCATAAAGATAATTACACCCTCCAGGCTGAGGTCAAAGAGCCGTTGCTAAGATTCATGAGTGAATTGGGAATTTCCTCAATAAAAGCTGGATATATTTCTGACCCCAGGAAGCAGCTGAGCTGGTGTCCCTTTGGCACTTGGATGATTTAGGGAGAGAAGGGAGATCTAACCCCCTTCAGACATCAGAACAGCGCAGCTCAACTTCTGCCCCACTTCTGCCTGATTAACAGCTTTAGTCAAATTAATTACCATGACTTGGAGCACATGTCTGAGATAAAACATGTTGGTAGAAAAACCACTTTTTCGTGATAATTAAGAGGAATTTTAACACTTTGCAAATCTGAGACTAGAAAGGCCAGAGCAGAGCTGGCTGGGTCCTGGTGCAAACACATTTGCAGACACCTGGTGCTAGGAAGGGGAGGCCCCCCACAGAGAGGGGGCACAGGGCGGGGAACCCCTGGATTTCCAATAAGCAGGAAGTCCAGCGTGAAGAGGGTTTCTGTGTGCCCACTCTAGTCACTCCATTTGCCTGGCAGTGTTTCCCCAAGCATTAGAACAGTGCTTTTCACAATATTTACAGCAAATGAATGCGTTCCTCTAGATGAGGTCTTACACAGACTACTTATAAAGACAATAGAACAGTTGCTGGGGCAGGAAGGGGGCCATTTAGGGAACTAAGGGGGTCCTATCAGCGAGCAACCCCAAGGACAAAAGAGGTGGTGGCTGTACGCATGTGTGGTATTGAAGCAGTTTAGGGAAAAAAGAAATTGAGTCAGTGAGATGAGAATTGCTTATCTGAACAAAGAAAATTGGATTACTAAGTCTCCCAGCTCCTGTTTGAACAAGGAAATTAGACCACCCACTGGGTTGCCCAACCCCTGATTAATCAAAAAAATTGAGTCTTGGGTTTGTTAGCATGAACCATGGGGTACTAAGGGACCCCCAAACTTGCATGCTCTAAAACTGGGTCCTGCCATCCTGCTGCATAAAGATGAGATACAGGGCAAGCTAGGAATTATGCAGTTTTAGGGACAGTGCAGGAGGGGACCTCTGAAGAATTTAGGGAGGCTTCAGAGATAAGGACAACCAAGGGAATGTAACCAGTTCCACTAGGAAAAACAAATATCTCAGGACCAAGGACAACATTGTTAAAGCTGGTCCTGGTTTCCTTCAGGTGCTAAAGGGAGGCAGAGATTGGAGAAATGGAGAATAGTTTAATTTATGGACAACTTAGAAGGGCAGCTGTTTAACTTCAAAGCAGGGATGCCCATCCAGAGGACTGGGCCATAAAGATAAAGATGCAACAAATGGGGAAAGACAAAGCTGTTAGATAAGGAATGTGAAGATCCCCCACTCAGTAGCAAATTGAGACAGCCGAGAACTAGCCAATCACAAAGAGACTGGAGGAGCTTTAGAATAATGAGGGAAAAAAGGTCTATATTCCCTGAGACACGACTCCACTTTGGCTTCCTTGCCCCTCCCTGGCCTGGTTTCCTGGCCTGGGAGTCTGTACCTTTTCTCCTCAATAAACTTTTTCTTTCTCTGAACAAACCTGCCTCTTCTCTCTTGCTTGCCTGAGCGTCTGCGAAGTTCCTGCTGCGGCTTCGTGAGACACCAACTTGTGGGGGTCTAGTGGCTGAGACTCAGCGCTGCCCCTGCAGCCTGGGATCCGTTCCTGGCTGGGAGACTAGGCCTGACAATTCTAGTATCAAAGACAAAGGAAGCATCCTCTTAACGTGATAGATCTTTAATAGATTGATGTGCATAGAGGGGGAAAAGAAGAGAGCATGTTAGTTTCCCAATAAAACACCCCAAATTGCTCATCCCCTTGTAGGTAAATGCCCAAACAAACAAGGTATTGTTACAGGACAGGGAGAGGGGCAGCCTAAACCCCGCGAACCTGCCTATTCTACATAGGTTCTGCCATCCACCACATCAACACAAAACATGAGACTTTAGTGGGAAGGAACTTTAATACAATTAGGAAACAATACAGGAAAGGCAAAGAATCTAATTTCTAAATCAAGCACCCAAAGTTACCCATCCCCTCATGGGTAAAACTCCATCCAAATGGGATTGGCTCAGAGCAAGGCCCCAAAGTCTATCATAAGTCTAAAGCATCTTCCAGTGGGCACCCACAGAAAAGGGTCAGAAATAACCAGACAAGCCCGGAAGGAAAAGAGCAAAATCAAAATCAAGATAAAAGCTGCCATTGACACCTCCCCACGGGTCTCACCCACATCTGTGTCACCCAGTCCACGACCAAAAGACAAGCACAGTTTCTTCACGTGTCTCTAGGCTCCATGTGCCTCCTCCAGGTCTCTTTCTGGCTCTCCATCCTGCTTCCTTCCTTCCTCAGTCTCCTTTGCATCCTCTTCTCTCCCTGCTCATCTCCACCCTCCCTTGGGTGGGGCGAGGAACTTGGAACCTCCCCCTTCCTGGGGACCACCCTGTTACAATCCCTCCTTTTAATTTTTATTCCACCATGTCTATGGTGGCACAGATCTCAGGGTGTAGTATTGTAACAGGGTGGTCCCCAGGAAAGGGGGAGGTTCCCTGCCCCACCCAAGGGAGGGTGATGCTGAGCAGGAAGAGGAGAAGCTGCAGAAGAGACTGAGGAAGGAAGCAGGATGGAGCCAGGAGACCTGGAGGAGGTACATGGAGCCTAGAGACACGTGAAGAAACTGTGCTTGTCTTTTGGTCGTGGACTGGGTGACACAGATGTGGGTGAGACCCGTGGGGAGGTGACCATGGCAGCTTTTATCTTGATGTTGATTTTGCTCTTTTCCGTCCGGGCTTGTCTGGTAGTTTCTGACCCTTTTCTGTGGGTCCCTACTGGAAGATGCTTTAGACTTGTGGCAGGCTTTGGGGCCTTGCTCTGGGCCAATCCCATTTGGATGGACTTTTACCCACGAGGGGACGGGTAACTTTGGGTGCTTCATTTAGAAACTAGACTCTTTGCCTTACCTGTATTGTTTCCTAGTTTTATTAAAGTTCCTTCCCATTAAAGTCTCATGTTTTGTGTTGATGCGGCGGATGGCAGAACCCATTTAGAATAGGCAGGTTTGCGGGGTTTGGGCTGCCCCTCTCCCTGCCCTATAACAGTCTTAGGAGACAGTCTTTTTTCAGGGTTACTATGTGTGTAAGAGAAGCAACAATTAGTCAGCAGCATTGTCCATGAATGTCCAGTATGGCAGTTTTCCATTACTGGAAAATAGTCCATTATCCAAGCCAAAAGAAAAAAAAAATCTGGAGCATTAGCTAAAAAAAAGTGAAAGGGGGGAATTGTTAGGGGGAAAAGGATGTCCTAAAGCTAATTCCATACAGGCTTTGTGGACTCCACCCCCACCCCAGGCCAAAGCCAAAGACACTGGGAACTCAAAATCCCATCACCACCAAAGGGAAGGTGGCTGGGACCTGAAGGTGGGGTTAAGCAGCCAGGTTGGGTATAAAACCAGACACATGGGCTTTGGGGGATTCCCCTTTTTTGGCTCCCCGCCAGCTCACAGCTTTTGTGCGGCCAGCTCTGAGAGTGCCTTTGGGTTTCCAGGTCGGCGGCAGATCGGGTAGGACACATTAAAGACTTTATTTCCCTATTTCTCCTTGAGTTGTACATTTCCTCAATTCCTTTTCCCTTGTAAATAAACCTTTTATTAACCTTTTGTGTATGCCTGTAGTGGAGTATTAATAAGTCCCTTTTTAAGTGCATGGGTGAGGGCCCACAGCCAGGCAACCCGTTTTATATTGGGGCTGCTCTGTAACAGTATGTCCAAAGCGGGTCCTGTGGGACCTGGAAGCTTGCCACAAGTCTAAGGCACCTTCTGGCAGGGAACTACAGAAAAGGGGTTCTGTAGCAGGTCCTGGAAAGTTGAGACAAAGGAGGTACCACATCAGGATAATAGCTGACATCATCAGCCTCTCTCGTGTCTCTCCCCCACTTGTCTCTTCCCAGAGCTCTACACGTGTCTTCTCCGTGCTCTTCCTTCCCAGCAGAACCAGGGTACACATTGGGCTGAAGGAACAGGAGCTCTTCTCTTTAGGGTTCACCTGCCTTCAGCATTATACAGCTTCCTGGCTGCTCAGCTCCACCCCTCATTCCCAGTAGCTAGTCCAAAGGGCTGCATGTCAGTGGAGTGGGGGAACTGGTACCTCTCCGACCTGGCTAAGATACCACAAGGTCCTATTTGAACATGTGAGAGCCCTACTCTAACATTCTCCCAAATAGGTTACCAGGCTAGAATAAAAGTACCAACTCCTGATTAATAATCATCCTATAACATTCTGGAAGGGGAAGGCTGAGGCCCCCACATGCTTGTCCCATCAAGACTTTCCCTCACTTTCCCTCTAGAGCCAGGCCATGATTTCTCTCCTGCCCAAGCTTCTAATAAAAAAATCTTACTTGGTTCACTCAAAATTCTGGTGACTTCTTTCTCCTAGAGGGAGTTTGGACCCACCCATTTAGAAGGGTATGTAACAGTATCCAAGTGTGTTATGGGTACATGTGTGCACGTGTGCTTGTGTGTGTGTGTGTGTTCATGCATGAGTTTGGAAATTCTAGAAGCAAATTTCATCAGCTAATAAGTGTAGTAAACATTTCTACCAAGAATGGAAGACACTGTTTTAGAGTGACCATACAAGAAAATGTTATAATCAAAATTGCACTGGATGACCTCACTTCTTGGGGAAAGGATGAGTCAGAAGTTCGGGTTCATGCTCTCTTCCAGGTCGACAAAGTTCTTTTTTACCTTCCTCCATTTGAACAGATCAGCTTCTTCCTTTGAATAGCTGTGATTAGTGAAGATGTTTGGGGAATTATATTGTTAGAAAATCATACATGGACAATTGTAGAAGTAGGAAAAAGAAAACCTTTTCTTCTACCTTTTTAAGGTTCTTCAGCTGGGACTGCAAGTTACCTGCAAGTTACCTGCCAGGAGAAAACAAGCAAGAGAAGAATAGTCAGCTTTCTGAATGTGTGCATCATACTTAGGGTGGGAGATCTCGGAGGAGTGGATAGAATCTGTGCTTGCACAACAGCCTAACAATGAGCAGTAGATTTGTAAAGAAGTGATATGATCAAGGAAAAATGCCTTAGAGACAGAAAACAGGAGATATCAACTGACCATTGGGCAACATTTAAACTGCAAAGATCTACTTATATTTGGATTTTATTCACCCCAACTCTTCCTCCTCTTCTTTTAGTCCCACAACTCAGAGACAAAGAAGATGAACACTTTTATGATGATCCATTTATGATCTTCTTAATAACATTTTATTTCCTCTACCATACTTTGTTGTAAGAATTTCATATGTAATGCTTAGGATGTACAAAATATATGTTAGCTGACGAGCAAGCTATTAGTTTAGTGTGGAGACATCAAAAGTTATAGATTTTTGACTGTACACGAAGAAGAGTCTGTGCTCCCAAACCCCAGTTTGCTCAAGGGTCAACTATAGAAGGGGGGACCTCGTGTGAGAGTTGTATTAAGTCTAGTGAACCGATTCCGCTCCTTATCTTCTCCAGGTTCCTAAGAGTCTCTGTCGAATTAAACTCTAAACCTGTTTTTAGGCCATTAGTAAAGAGGGACAGCAAGCTTTTGTGGAGGATCTGCTATTTCTCAGTTGTCTCCAGCTCAAAATAATCTTTATGCCAAAGTGACAAGTTCTTATCTCCTTCAACATCTAAATTCACATTAGCTTGTTTCCTGCACAATTCCTGGGATGAAAGTCCCAGACTCACTTCTTACTTCTCACGTTCTTTCTGGGACCTACACACCCTGGATAGGCCGGGGAAGAGCAGCCCTGTGAGGCGGCTGTCCCCAGCCCATAGGGTTATATTGTGCTATTTTAGTTGATCTCACAAATACGTAATTCATATCTGAAACTACTATAGGAGCTGGAGGCACATCCTGACCACTTTGAGAACTCTGAATTTAATTTGCTGTTTCTAAATATAATGGGACCCACAGAAATTATACTCCACAGCTTCTGGGCATGAGATGAAATTTTAGAAACTCCAAAAAAAGCTGATTTATAGCATCTTGAAGTCTGCTTTCAAATGTGCATAACTCACACTGAGGCTCACACACTAGGTAAAAACCTGATCAACACTTCTGAATAAAACATTTGTCCTAAAGCCCTTCAAAGGCAAGTTTGAATGTGTGAGTCCACCTTCTCTGTGTTCCTTATTTATCTTGTAACATCAGTGGGACCCTGTGGCTGGCAGATAGTGACAATGGAAGGACAGGTCTCCCCCAGATGTGTTACTTCGGCATGTGGATTATTTTGAGTGAAGGCAATGGTGGCCCTGCAGGCTCACAAGAAATTATTACACTCCCTGATTCCTTCAGCCTCACATTTCCCAGCCTCCGAAGGCCAGTGATCTCCTGGGGAGTCTACAGTACTTTCAAGGAAACCAGCCTTCTGTGGTGAGGATCAACACCAAAGCTGGACCAAGGGCAAAAGTGTTTCCCATCAATGAGAGCTGGTTTGTTAGCCACATGCATCCTTGAACATATGATATATGGAGTCATCAATTTGGCTTAAACAGCTGTTATTTTCCTCACTGTCAGCACCCTAATTCCAGCAGGAACCAAGGCTTTGTAATTTCTTGCATGGAATATTATCCAGGAAGAGAGGCAGCCTTTTGCAGCCTGCTTTGGACAAGAGCCTCAGCTGCAGTGGAAACAGTTTCCATAGTGAGGAGTGTGGTGAGGAGGGAGAGTGAGACATCAGTTAAGACATATAGAGAGGGCCTCCCCGGTGGCGCAGCGGTTGAGCGCTGGGTTGAGAAGCTGACCGCGGCCTCTGCGGCGCTGGTTCGATCCCCGGCTGCTCCCCGGCCACCGGAGGAGGGTCCCACATGACTCACAGACCTCTCCTGCTGCCCGCTGCTCCCCTCAGCAGTGTACTTCGGTCCTTCTGCCTGCTCTGCTCCCCACTCTGGCTCTGGTGAATTCTCTCACCCTCCCATGCTTCTGACTGTACCCATTGCATGTATAAACAAACAAACAAACAAATAAATAAATAAAAAACATGCCTCTATTTAAAAAAAAAATGAACAATGATGCAAAAAAATAATTAAAAAAAAAGACATATAGAGAGACCTGGGGACTCTCAAACATCAATAGCACTTGCAATTTCTTCTGCATCTCTTGGGAGAAAAGGTCAGGTCTCAGAGATGCAAAGCTATGGTGGTTTTAGGATTATTGGGGAGGAAGCTAATCTTCCTCTACCCTTCTAGAGTCCTATGGCTGTAACATAATGAACCAACACAAGTGAGATTATTGAGAGAAAAGACAGACTTTAATTCCTGCACACAGAGACCCACATACAGAATAGGAGCACCTGTCCCTGGTCATTGCAGTGAGGCTATATGGTCTTTAAAAATGGGGCAAGAAATGTGTAGATTCCATGCAAGAACTAAGACTAAAACCCATATCAGCTAAATAGCAAAGAACATCCCTGGGCACATATTCTGGTCTTAAGAACAATTCCAGGGGCCTCCCTGGTGCAAGGGTTAAGATGCAACCTATGAAGCTGTCCGCAGTCTCTGCAGCACAACTTCGATTCCCACCCAGCCAGGGAGCAACCCACATGGTGCAGCAGACCTCTCCTGACTCGCCCACTGCTCCCCTCAGCAGTGTACTTCAGTCAGTCTGCCTGTTCCCCACTCTGTCTCTGGTGAATCCTCTCACTCCCCCACACCCCTGGCCTGTACTCCAGCTCTTGTATGCATAAATTAAATAAATCTTTTAAAAAAAATAACAATTCCATGAAAAGAAGCCAGGAATCAGAGAGTGATATTGGCAGCACTGGAAATTCGTTTTTTGAATCTTCTCCAATTACTGTGCAAAAGCAGATAGGATTGAATAGTAAAACTAGATACCAAAACCACAAATCACGACATTAACAACAAAACATGACAAGGCATATTGGTAGCTGGGCTCAGCAGATTCAGACCTACCACCATCTTGCTTTCCTTGAAGCTGGCAGTGATGCAGGGTTGGAGCAATCTTGAACCATGAAGCTGATAAGTGCCGGGTCCCTCTTGAGATTTTATTCCTGCAAAATTGGTCCCAAAGTCAAAGCCTGGCTGTCCTTGGGGATATGCATCCACACCCTCAGGACCTTGACTTTACCAAACTACCAAATGGTTTAATGATTGTGTTTCTGGAAAATTATTCTCCCATGTCAAGAATTAATTTGTTCATTAAAGCAGGCAGTAGACATGAGGCCTCCAAGTCTAGGAACCTCTCACTTGCTTCATTTCACATCCAGTTTAACTACAAAAGGAGCTTCATCTTCCAAGAGAACCCATGGAATTGAAGCAGTTGGTGGCTAATTAAGTGTGACTGCAACATGGGAGAACACGGCTTACATTGTGAAATGCCTGTGGGATGATGTTGATATTCTAATGGAGTTCTTGTTCAATGCCACCAGAGCCCCAGAATTTCATAGCTGGGAAGTAGTCACCTTTCAGTCTTAACTAAGGAATGACAGAGCTGTGACTTTTCAGAACCCACAGGCTCACGTCACAGAAAATTTGCATGCTGCAACTTGGATAATGCCTTATATTATCCTGATTATAAGATTGGAAAAGTGACACTACATGAGTTATATTTCTATGTTCAGAGCCATTTAAAAGTTCAAGAATGGCTTTGTTTGGACTTGATATGAGTAATCCTGTTCTCAAGCAAGTTGCTGGACAGTTTCTCTACAGAATGGCTTTTTTTATCTGATGCAAAGATCAGATAACACAGAGGTGAAATCTGAAAACAAAATGGAGGTAATCTCATGCATGCTGCTTTTGTAGCAGAAAATTCTGTCAAGAAGTGCAGAAGTAAATGCATATAGTGTTCTCCATCACATCCTTGGTGCTAGAGCACATGTCAAGAGAGGCAGCAAGGCCACTAGCTAGCTCTCTATACCAGGCTATTGCCAAGGGGAATTAAGCAGCCATTTGATGTTTTTGCTTTTAATGCCAGTTACTAGGATTCTGGACTCTGGATTTACACTATCTCACAGGCTGCAGCTGCTGGAAATGTAATCAAGGCTGTCTATAATCAAGTGGAAACAATTGCTCAAGGAAACCTTTCCAATACAGATGTCCTAGCTGCCAAGAACAAACTGAAAGCTGAGCACTTAACATCAGTGGAGTCTTCTGGAGGTTTCCTGGGTGAAATTGTGTCTCAGGCGCTAGTCGCTGGTTCCTGTGGACCACCATCCACAGTAGTTTGGCAGACTCTCAGTAGCTTGTGCAGATGTCATGAAGGCTGCAATGAAGTTTTCTTCCAGCCAGAAGTGAGTGGCAGCAAGAGGAAATTTGGGGCATTCACACTTTCTTGATGAGTTGTAATATTGAATCCCATATTGCAGGAAAGAGCTGAACATTTTCTCAACCCAGAGCAGCAAAAACAAGAAGTCCGAGGTCTCTAAATACAACATTATCTTTTCTTTTTCAGTGAAGAAAGCTTTTAAAGCATAAACACAAGTAATTATTCCTAGTTGACCTAAAGTCAATAAAACATTCTGTTTTGAAAAAGAATGGTAGCATCCAGCCTTGCTTGGATCATAAGCACATTTCACTCTAAAGCAAGCACATTACCAGTGATTTCCTAGCAAATGGGCAACCTCAGGTTAACTTTGGACATCTGGTGTGATAGAACACAGCTCCTATTATGTGATTTCTCATCTTGCAACACCATTGATTTAAAAATTCCATAGGAGGTATAGAAAATTTAAAAACACCTGAATGTGCACGGTGATGTGAGTATATTGAAAGCCCCTGCAAGGGGCTTTGGTTAAAATGGCAAACTCTATGTCATGTATTTCTTACCACAATTCAAAACAAAGAGAATTGAAATCACTTAAAATAAGAGATGCCTTAGTGATTGGAGAATGAATCTCAAATATAGTGTTTTATTTTGTTTGCAATTTGCTGGGTAGAGTGCTAACCATGGACACAAGGAAACAGGATTCTCACTGAAAAGGAAGATTCGTGATGCCAGACTGTGCCCAGTACAAACTGAGATGTGAACAAAACCTGAATTTCTTGTAGTTACTTGATATAAACTTCGATCTTTTTAAAAAGATTTTTAAATTTTATTTATAAATGCAAGAACTGGGGTACAGGCCAGAGGTGTGTGTGTGGGGGGGGGGTGGTGAAAGGATTCACCAGAGTGAGGAAAAGAACAGGTGGATCAATTGAAATATACTGCTGAGGGGAGTAGCAGGCAAGTCAGGAGAGGTCTGTTGTGCTGTGTGGGTAGCTCCCTGGCCAGGGATCGAATTTGTGCTGCATTGGCCGTGGACAGCTTCATAAGTTGTGTTTTAACCCCTTGTGTCACCAGGAAGGCCCACAAACTTTGATCTTTTAATGTCATTTTTTCCACTGTTAATTTTTTTGAAATTCAAGGGGCCTGATGTGTTTACAGGGATGCTTAATTTGGGGAAGGACAGTGGGATGTACTAAGCCAGGCATAAGTGCTCAGCAGGTGAAGTACCAAACCTGGTTTCTGCTGGTAAGAGATGCAGGAAGCAAGAAATGGTAAAAATTACTCCTCTTCCATCTTCATTTCACAACAATCTTCAATAGACAGAGTTTTCAGAAAATTTTCTGTGAGCACCAGAAACCCATGTTAGAAAATTTCAAATAAATAATATCCAGAGTATCCATCCATATTACAAATTGGTGACTTACTGCCTTAATAATTGTGATTATTGGGCCTCCCTGGTGGCACAGGCAGTTGAGCGCAGCTCTGTGAAGCTGTCTGCAGCCTCTGCAGTGCGGATTCGATCCTGGCTGTCCGTGGAGATACCCATATGGCGTGGCAGACCTCTCCTGTCTCTCCCTCTGCGCCCCTCAGCAGTGTATATTTCAGTCCGTCTGCCTGCTCTGTTCCCCGCTCTGTCTGTGGTGAATCCTCTCACCCTCCCAGGCATCTGGCCTGTACCCCGGTTCTTGCATAAAAATAAAATAAATCTTTAAAAAAAATTGTGATTATTATAGTAAGTATTCCATTGTTTTTAGTATTTGAGATACGCAAGTTTTGTTAATATGAATCTTCTGACCTGTAGTCCTAGTGGGTCAGAATTTGAGCTCTAGAAGTGTCATTTGAAACATTTTTACCATTTTTTAAAATTGTGCATTTAACAATATTGGTTCTACATGGAAAGTATTTTTCAAGCAAAATACTATATTTTTAACCTCTGAGTTGATGACTCCAGAGGGTACATTTATATTTAGCACAAATGATATTAACTTGTGACATTTTTGCTTATTATTTTTAAGCAATTTAATGCAGAAATGCCTTGAGGTATCCCTGTATCATGAAACCCTATAGAAATTCATAATAGGGAGGAAAAATAGAAATAATGGCATCAGACAGAGATGACTGTCCTCACTATGTGCATAAATGCAAAGCTGCAGTTCAATAGGAAAAGCCAGCAACATTCAAAACAGTGCAAGGAAGCAAGTGAGGAAGAGATGGGAAAGGAATGAGAATTCAGAATGGGAGTAGAATATTCCTAGTGGGATGTCATTTTGTCCACTGTTAATTTTTTGGAAGGTCTGGTGTGGCATTCTTTGTGTCTGGGCAGAATATAAGCTTATAGAAAAACTGGTGGGGTCCTTTTGGGGAGAAGGAATTGAATGGACCTTCCAAGACGCTGCTGCAACGTATCTCCTGGTATTCCCACCTCTTAAGTCTGACCTTGCTATGGAAACTGTTTAAACCAGTAGAATGTGGCAAAAATGACTCTGCCGGTTCTGGGTCTCAGGGCCCTGATGGAAATCTGTCAGCAGCTAATAAATCCAACTTCTCTGAGACAACCAAAAGGAAGTAGAAGGAACCCCAACAGACCACATGGGCAGGACACAGAATGCAGAAGCTCAGCTGGCAGTGAGGTGAGGGGTCCTGCCAAGCAATGCTTACTAGTCCGCAGCCTGGCAGGCACACAAAACAGGGAATTCCACACTGTGTCTTCAACAAAACTGGGAAGAATACAGTTGCTCTTGTTGCAAGTTATTAATTTTATTAATTTCAGTGGTGGTTTAGTAATGCCGGTGGATAATTTTTTTAAAAGATTTATTTATTTATGCATACAAGAGCTAGGTTATAGGCCAGAGATGCAGGGGGTGAGAGGACTCACCAGAGACAGAGTGGGGAACAGAACAGGCAGACTAACTGAAATACACTGCTGAGGGGAGCAGCGGGCGAGACAGGAGAGGCCTGCTTCGCCATGTGGGTTTCTCTTTGGCCGGCCGGGGATTGAACTCATGCTGCAAAGGCTGCTGATTGCTTCATAATGTGGTGCTCAACCCCTTGTGCCACCAGGGAGGCCCACCAGTGGGTAATTGAACCATTTGAAGAGCAATGAAGGATTGCATTTGGCTGGATGGACTTCCTGACCAGAGTGGGAGAATCAAATTCAGAGGGTACTAAAAGTTCAGATAATATTCTGTACAGGACATCAAGGTATAGGCTGCTGCTTGATGTTTCTGCAGGTTCTTTAAGTGAAAAAGGGCACATTCTCATATACTCAGAAAGCTACTGCAAGGAATTCCCAGCAGCATGCCCAGGAAACCCTGCAAGTAGTCCCGGGAACAATGTTACTGTGCAGGCTGCCTGCAGCCCCTTGTGACACCTCCCCAGCACCAGGCTCCACGTCTGAGGGAAACAATCTCAAATTTGAAGGAAGTGAGTCACAGGTACTGATTTCTGCTCTTTTATGATGATGTGGGTGGTAAGACACTGTGTGCCAATGTATGTCATCTCAAAAAGCCCTCCAGGTGACAAGCAATTACCAGACAAAGACTAAGGTACAAAAGACAGTCTCGGGGGGGTGGAAAATGACCATGGATTTTCTTTTGCTAAAGTACATGCAATTTGGGAATTGGCAGCAAGAGAGATGGGTAATCTCTTGGGGAGTTCTGCAGAGTACAGTTCTCTAACAAGGACTTCAGAAAAAAAGGCTTTTGTTAGAAGAGCATGGATTTGGTCATGGGCACTGTCCCTGTTCTCCACCTTTAGGATGAGAAAAATGTCCTGAGTCTGAGTCTGGGTGTCTGTGCAGCTTTGTGTGTGTGTGTGTACCTAAGTGTGCAAGTCAAGGGGATATTCCCTCAAATATATACTTTCCCTACCCCCATCTAGCACTCAGTTCTGCTAATCCTAACATCACAGAGATAGCATCTTACAGCTCCCCCTTGCCAACCCACATACAGAAAAAATCTCAAACCTTAGAGCAGAGCCTTTTAATTAAAAAAGAAAACAACTGAGTTTTCAGTCTCAGAATAAAAAAAGACTCCACTTCACACATTTCTTGAGGACCAAACTTTGAAATATAGAGGGAAACATGCACTAAAGCAAATCATTAGATCTGTGGCCAGGAATAAGACCCGGCTTTGAAGTTTAATTTTATCCAAGTTGTGGGAATAAATATCAGTGACCATTTACTCAAAATCAGGCATTTCTATTTACTTTAAAAATGCAAGTTGTAACAACACGTAGAGTCACTTGATGTACTGTTGGTATATTCATATTTAGGAGAATTACAAATACATGAACAAAGAAAAATCAGTCTTAGCACATTTATTACATCTCAGAGGAGAGAGAGGAGAATGCGGTAAATATCAGCTATTTAATTTTGAGTGGATTTCTCAAATTCTTCAAATCCTGGTAAGTGAATAGAAAAACTAGAGTGACAGTGCAACCTCGAAGAGGTGATACTGTGCTATTGTTATTTGTACACATATGTATTTGGTTATTTAGATGACCAAAATATATTTCTCATATATATTTGGTTTTCATCCATAGTTCATGACTCAAAACTCCCCAAGGTTTTGGAATATCTGGTATTCAGAGTGATATGGATATCTCTTGTTGTATGAATGAGGTAAATTTTGGAAGCATCTAAGGATGATGACTGGTTGCCAAGAGGACCAACAAAGTGATTAGACTCCTACCTCCCAACCTTAGATCTCCAGGAGCTGGAGTAGGATAGAGGTTGAGTTCACTTACCAATGGCCATTCAATTAATCTGCATGCCTATGTAAAGAAAATTCCATAAAAACCCCAAAAGAGGGATGATAGAGAGCTTCCAGGTTGAGGAAGCTCCCCAACATGTGGGAGTTGGGGAGTATGACATACCTGGAGAAGGCATGGAATCTCTGTGACTTTTATTCACACCCTGTTCTATGCATCTTTTTCAACTAGATAGTCCTGGTTTATTATTTAATACAAAATCAGCAATCAGATGAGCTTCAGTGACATTCTTTAAAGAAAAATAGAACAAACTTTACTGAAACCTGTGTGGAGCCACACAATTATATGTGAATAGCCAAAGCAATCCTGACAAAAAGTACTAGGTGTCGCTCTCCCAGACTTCAAGCTATACTACAAAGGTATAGAAATTGAAACAGTATGGTACTGGAACATACCAGACATACAAGTCAATGGAATAGAATTAAGAGCCCAGAAATAAATCTACCTTTACTTGGATGGTTAAATTTAGAAAAGTGACCCAAGAGTATACAATGGAGAAAGAAAAGTCTCTTCAACAAATGTCATTGGAAAACTGGACAATCATTTACAAAATAATGAAACTAGAACCCTCTTTCATACCATAAAAAATTAATAAAAATGGATTAAAGACTTGTAAGTCCTAAAACCATCAAATACATAGAAGAAAACATTGGCAAAATACTCTATGGCATTGGCTTTGGAGCTTCAACTCCAACAGAAAGGGAAAGTGAAAAAACTAAAATAAACAACATGACTATATCAAACTCAAAATAAAAAAATTTCTGCATAGCAAAAGAAAATATTATTGATACAAAACACACACTACAAAATCGGAGAAAATATTTGCCCGTTACACTTTGGACAAAGGGCTGCTAATATCCAAAATCTGAAAAGAACTCATACAACTCAAATAAAACAAATAACCCAATCAAATAATGGGCAAAAAGGCTAAATAGACACCCTTCAAAGAAGGCATACAGATGGCCAACAGACATCATCAGGAAATTGCAAGACAAAACCACAATAAGATACCATCTCATATCCCTGATAATAGCTCCTGTCAAAAAGATCAGAAACAAAAGTGTTGGCAAAGGTATGGAGAAAAAGAAACCTTTGTACATTGTTGGTAGGAATGTAGACTTGTCCAGTCCCTAAGGAAACCTGTATGGAGGTTTCTCAAATATTAAAATGAGTTCTACCATATGACTCACCAATTCCATGCCTATCCAAAGAATTACAAAACAAGTTTGAAAGGATATATGCATTCCTATGTATCCGCTCATAATATTAAGTGCAGTCCTATTTATAATAGCCAATGACAGATGGGTGGGTAAAGAAGATGTGGTGTACGCACGCAATGGAATACTACTCAGTCACAGAATCTTACCCTTGGAGCAACATAGATGGATCTGAAGAAGATTATGGTAAGCAAAATAAGAAGGAGAAAGACTAGCGCTGGATGGTGTCACTCGTGGAATACTGAGAAAGAAAACAGATATAGACAAAACTCAATTCAAGCAAACCCTATAAATCTGTCTGTAGAACTAAGGTTACCAGAGAGTAGGTTGGGGAGTAGGAAACTAAGTGTGGAGGAGTCCAGTGGGCTATGATGAAGACTCATGGGGACTCATGGAGGCTGTGATGGTCGATGATGTGTGATGACATCATCTGAAGATATATCTGAAGAGGTATGAACCTATAATCTAAATCATACACATTGGTATAAACCAACATTACCTCAATGAAAAACAAAACAATTTAAAAATACATAAATAATGACTGTACCAAAGATAACTAAAAATAATAAAAAATAATAATAAAAGAAATGGGGTTTGGTATAATTGGATTTGAGAAAAAAAGATTTAAATTTTATTGGTCAAGGATTGAACTAACGGCAAAAAAATATGGACTTGGTAGAAACTCATTGCCTGCTTTCAAGGCAATTTAAATATGGAATGGTGTGAAGAGACTTTTCTTCAAAAACTTGGAGTTTTGGATTTCAGTTGCTGGGTCCCTCACCTCCGGAGTGCACCCCTCCTCTAGTCTGCAGTCTCTTGGGTCCTGTCAACCTTGGAGCTTGAAGCTGGTCCCAGGTTAGTTGCTTGTGCTTACTCAGAGGGATCACTTGCAGATAACCTGCTCTGTGAGTTCAAATCTCAAAGAGAAAGGTAGATAATTTTTCTTTCCTTTTCTGCCCTAGTGGCTGAGGGCAATTTAATCATTTAACCTAGGATGTACCCTAAGAAAAGGGGTGATTCTGCTTAGATAACCTTTCTCTTTGGAGTGGCCACAGGGAACTGAGCACTTGGAATGTGTCTAGTGCCACATGGGGAATGAAGATGGATACGGATATCTATACTGTCTTTCATATAAATACAATTATTATGGGGCCTCCCCTGTGGTGCAGCAATTGAGCGCTGGGTTGTGAAGCTGCCCGCAGCCTCTGCAGCGCCGGTTTGATCCCCGGCCACCGGGCGAGGGTCCCACATGGCGCGCAGACCTCTCCTGCCGCCCGCTGCTCCCCTCAGCAGTGCACTTTGTCAAGTCTGCCTGTTCTGTTCCCCA
Organism: Talpa europaea; assembly: GCF_964194135.1. NCBI lineage: Eukaryota > Metazoa > Chordata > Mammalia > Eulipotyphla > Talpidae > Talpa > Talpa europaea. The sequence continues at coordinate 104,677,492 of NC_140074.1, read as the reverse complement.
CTCTGGCTTTGGTGAATCCTCTCACCCTCCCGCGCTTCTGACTTTACCCAGTGCTTGTATAAATAAATAAATAAATAAATAAATAAATAAATAAATACATACATTTATTATGTATTTTATATAAATATGCACATTACCTCTGAACATTTTCATTTATATGTATCTGTACATTGGATATCCTGGGATAAATGAAGTAAGTTGTTAAAATTAATTTCACCTGATTTATTTCACTTAAAAAAATGGAGTCACTGGAATATTTTAAATAACCCATGTGGATCACATATTTCCTTGGGTAGCATTACTTCAGCAGATGTGGATAATTTTAACTCTGGGATTTACTGATATACCCACTTGGTGGGGGGCAGATCGTTGGGCCTGTCTCCTGTGGCACCTTCATCCTTGTGCCACTGCGTGTTCTAATATGAATGTTCTGGGTACATTTCTGTTTTTCCCAGGACTACTTGGCATATTTTCAGTTCTCTCATTGGTTGTTCCTACCCACATAGATGGAAAAAGTTCAAATCAATTCCTTACACACAAAGGCCAAGTAGATGAAACCAAATGCCCTCCAACGTGTTCATATTCAGAGTGAATTAAAAATGGCTTGTATAGTCATCCTTTTATTATATCATTTTTCTTGTCATTTTATATGTGTTTTAATGTGTTATGAGTTCATGATCTCATCAATCTCACTGATTGCCATTAACTATTATTATTTTGATGCTCCCACAAATTGTTTAAATTTGGCTGTTACTCTCAGCTCTTCCAGTAGCTGCCTTCAGTGGTGAAAGTGACAGCTTTTCTGGAAACATCATTTCTTTTCACTGTCATGAATTATGGAGAAAAATACCCATGAAGAAATCCTGATTTTCCTCAAAGGAGAGGATAAGAGATCACATTCTGGCTTCATGAGGGCTAGAGAGGGACAAGGACCTGTGCTCAGCTGCTCTCACTTGAGCGCTACATTTTCTCATCACTGAGTCAGAAAAAAGAATTCTCTTTGACAATTTTAGTGTACATTGCTTTTCCAATTTGACAGAATATATTCTATTTGTCAGAGAATAGTTTTTCTTGTGAATAAGACTTTCTCCACCTCTGATATATGTGGTATCACCCGCCCTCTCATCTGTTTAAAGAGAGAGGGAAGGGCCTCCTTGGTGGCACACAGGGTTAAGTCATACCACTATCAAGCTATCTGCAACACAAGTTTGATCTCAGGGAGCTGACCCTGGGCACAGCAGACCTCTCCTGTCTCTCTTGCTGCTCCCCCCAGCAGTGTATTTCAGTAGATCTACCTGTTCTGCTCCCCACTCTGTCTCTGGTGAATCCTCTCCCCCTCCCCCCACCTCTGGCCTACATCCCAGCTCTTGTATGGATAAATAAAATCTTTAAAAAAATAAAGATAGAAGGAAATAGAGAGGTAGAGTGGTGAGAACATGCACTCACACCACCTCAGGCATGCTTGCATGCAATGCTCACACTCAGATGCTGACACATTCTGACACTCACTCATGCTGACATTCACACACTCATATATGCTCTCACTCAGAAGCTCACACTCAACATATTCATTCCCACACACTCACACAATGTTCTTGTATACAAACTCATATTTATAATGTGCATGTTCGTACCTGCTCACACACACACACACACACACACACACACACACATTAACACACACACACTCATATATGTGCTAACTTGACTCCATTGCTCCCAAATAGCAGAATCTATGTATTTCAAAAGAATATGGTTAGAGCCTTGAATTCCTATTAAATCTCAGATTCAGTGGATAAAGGTTTTCACAAGTCAGGTAGGCGCTGTCTGACTACACAGTGTTAGTCATAAGGTATTATTCGTTCAGTCGTGATTAGAAGAGTTTCCCGGAATGTTTCTAATTTTACCCTAGATCACCTGCTGTCACACAGATTATATAAAAAATCCAGGTTTCGGCTAGAACTTGGGAAATATATCTCATGGATGACAAAGTGACATCTGTACTTTATAAAGTCACCTCCTCTCTCCTTTTTGGATTCATTGAATCCTTGAATCTCTCTGATAATATAGAACTTTCATTTTTTCTCTGCTTTATTTTTCTCTACTATCATCTGAGACAGTTGTTCCCTCTCTGTTTTATATGTTTTGTATAAAACTGAGTACAGATAGGTTACAGAATTTCTCAAGGTCTCTGAGAGAAGACATACTAATTTCATGTTCTTTGGAATTTTCTCATTTTCCCCATCTTTACAGAAAGCCAGTAGAACCTATCAGAATCTACCAGATCCTGAGGTCTTTATACCTCTGAAAGTTTCATCCTAGGAAATTACTCCTTTTGACAATTGAAAGAATCATTCCCCAAATGCTTCACATGACACATATAAAAGAAAGGTTATCTGGAAATCGTTGACCCAGAACAGGTGAGTGAAACAAATCCTGAATCATCTAATGATGCTGGTTGATTGGCTTGGCTGGCAATGAATTACTAAGGATCAAATACTTTTCAATTCAAAACACCACCCAACTGCCCATGAACTGGGAGATGGTTAAAAGCATCTACCCAGACAAGTGTGCTTGTGGGTAAGCTTTAATTTGTTTTCAAAAATGTTGATTTTTCACATAATGTGAAACTTTGGTTCTATATATTTTTTTTTAGCTCTTCTCCCTTGCTTTTTCATTACTCAAACTCATGACTTTCTTTTCTCAAAAGTAGTCTTTCCTATTGTGTTATTGCTTCAGACATTGTTAGTTTTCCTCAGCTAAAGATATTAATAAAAATGTAAGGTATTGTAGACATGGTAACAACATAGATTGGAAATTGCTCATAATTTATTTGTTGGGTGAACAAATAGTTTTTGGGATCCTGCTGTGGCCAGGAGTGGTGAAAGCAGCAATTAACAACGGAGACAGAAATTGTTGCCTTTAAAGGGGAAGGGGGTGAAAAAAATAAAAATAAAGAGGTCAGACAACTGGCTACCTATTTCTCTGTAAAAAAAAAAGGGGGGGGGGAGGGTGAGAGGGAGGAAACACAGGGATTATGGTGGAGGATGATGGGTGTTTTGCTGGTGGGAGAGCTATGGTGACCACACCTGAGGGAAGAAATCCTGTATTGTTAAAATTTTAACCAAAATGTAAAGCAATGATATTTCATTAATAAAAATAAATATAGTAAATTCAAGGAAAAAATATTCATGTAACTGTATTGAAATTCTATTTGATCTTCTCAACATTTCCTTTGATTTAAATGTGAATGATTTTTATAATAACCAACCTAATAAAGGTGGCTAAATTAAAAAAAAATAGATATTTTGCATTTATATACATGGTTAAAAATAAAAACATTTTTTCCAATGGAGTACAAAATTGGTTGAGATTTAAATCTTAATTTGTGTTTGGTAACTTGTGCCTATGCATTCAAAGAATAAACTGACTTTATATCCTGAAATGCCTAAAATGTAAGGAAGCATTTGAAAGTACATACAAAGAATTTCTTTGTATTCAGATACCATTTATCTAAATCTTACCGTGGTTATTCACATTGATTTAAAAAGGTAGTGATATGGTCAAATTTATTTTTCATAAGCAGGTTATGTTACAAATTCTTTCTTAAATTTAATGGTTACAATTATTGAAAACACCTGCTTACTAGTTCATAACTATTATAGGAAAAATGCTGCCCATTTTTAAAGAAATGACGTGGCTGTATCCTATGCCCTTCTATAAATATACCCTTTTGTATTTAATGTTGAAATGGATACACAGAAAAATAGCTTTTAAAAAAGAAATGGCTGCCTTTATGGAGTTCCTATTCTGAAGAGGGGAAGGAGATTAAAAAAAATGAGGTAAGTAATTAAAATACATAACAAGTGAAATTATGGACAAATAAAGCAGTGAGAGGAGTGAGGAATGTGGAGAGAGGTTGTGGCTATAAATAGTTGACCATGAGGACACGAGGCTTGTATTGACGTGAATTGGTACAGGAGGGTGTCATGCAGAGCTGTTCAGGCAAAGGGAACAGCAAATGCAAACAGGTGGAAATTACCTTTTCTATTCAAGGGTTGGGAAGGAACCAGAATGGCTGCAGGAGGATGAACAAATAGAAGAGAAAGGAAAGCAGCTGTGGTGGGCCGGGTTCCATTGAGCCATGTATTGTAGAAGTCATCTTGAGGTTTTTGTTTGTACGTACTCTCTGAGACCAAAGGACCATGGATGGTTTCAGCAGAAAAGTGACTGCTGAGTCAGGAACTGTAGAGGGGCTAAGCTTTTATTCTACTTGCAAGTGAACAAGCTTCCAAGCTTATAAGCTAACAATGTACACAGACAGAGTGACTGAAATAGAGCATTTGTTACCTACAGCAAACTGCAGAAATGTCTTGGGCTGGTTTTCCCTGCCCAAAGCACAGCTTGGAAGTGTGATGAGGGTCTTCTATACTTGCACACGCAAGAGGTGTATCCCCAAATTAGGCAATTACGAACTTTTCCAGGGCTGTGATAATGCTATTTTGCCTTTCTCTGAAGGGAGAGATGACACCTTGGACTGTGAGCCGATAGCTCTTGGGAGAGGAAAGAAATGTCATCTTTACAACCATGGGATTTCACTGGGGTGATAGGTTTCTAAATCCTTTTGGAGAAATACACTATCTGTGGGCAGGATGGAGGAAATGAAACAGATCACATTTGACTCTACAACTAATGGTATTCACTGACCCAGTGGTGCTGGAACATAGGGACCTCCTCTCCCTCGTTCATTCCAGTGAACTTCTGTCAGGCTGGGTGCAGCACAGCTTCCATTCTAGCCCTGTCCCTAACCCAGTGTGGGGAGGACACTCCATGTGGTGTGGGTGGTGACCCAGTCCAGTCAGGTGCCCACCTATGGTCAGGTCCTGCTATGTAGGTCCTATGAGACCATATTTGGTCCCTGTTCTGGTTTCCTGAATGCATGGCATCTGGTAACAGCCAATCATGATGGTTAGAAGCAACCTCTCCACACTCCACATCACCAGCAATCTGCTTGGTAACTGAGTTTCACAATTTCAAACACTGTTAAGTCATTAAGCAGAGGAGACAAAACCACCCTAACCTGAACTGCACATCTTAGGTGACCAGACTTGGGGCTCAGTTAAAAAAAAAAAACTCTAAAATGGGACTTCTTGGTTATGCCATAGACTTGAGCACACTGGCTACCCCTTCATGTGCACCCTTTTTCTACGGGCCTTTCCCCCCTCCCTAGATTTTTTTGGTAAGAACCTAGGTTGGTAGAAGATTACATAGCTGTTAAACACCTGCGTGGGAGGTTGGGGAAACCCATTTTAAACTCTTTTCCAAAATGAAAGTATGCTAATCAATTTTTAAACATGATGTATTTTCGTAGCTGTTATATAAAAATGTTGTTCTATAAAAACACTTTGTCCTTCTTCCATGCAAAATGTCTAAATAAAAATGAAAAAGATTTATTTAGAAACTTTGTAAGGTTTTCACTGCTAAATAAGTCACATCGAAGGCAACAGGAAAAGGACAAAAAGCCTGGCATCTGGAAAGGCACAGAGGAAGAGAAAAGACATCCATGATCTTTAGCTTTGACAAAACTTCTGAAAGCTTATTCCTCCTCAAAACAAACAAACAGCAACAACGGGCCCTGCTGCCTTGAGTAATTTCCAATTCAGGCTGGGAGATCAGCACTGACACCACTGACAACATGGATGAAACACCAGGAGGTGGCCCAGCCCCCACACTCCCAGACAGCCCCTCCAGACATCAGATGAGCCCAGCAGTCCCAAGCGAAGGCCTTCGGCAGGTCCTCTAAAGCTGGAGACTGAATTATTTATGCCCCGCAATGAAAGGCCGCATCGAAACCCTTGTAAACCTACCAGCCAATGAATACAAGTCCCGCTTGGGAGTCCTGACATTACAATCCCCTTATTTCCAAAGACAGCCCATATGCGACTCTGGGCTTGCCTCTTCTGGTGAGTGCCCGGCCATGACGTTGCCTCAGTGAGGAAGATGCTCATGTCAGCTCCATCCTCTTGGCCGGTGCACAGCCTGACCTCGGTGAATGCTTTGGGCCAAGTGAATAGAGCCCAAGATAGTTAGGAGACACCTTTACCTGGCTTGGTGGCTGCTGAGACCCATATCTTAGATGAGACCCAGTCCCCACCCTCTTGGGGTGCCTATGATCATTACCTTGCACCAGTCACCTGTGTGGCTCTCCACACAGCCCCTCCAGTCCAACCTGTTCAGGTCCATGATAAAATAGATTGTTTTTCACCTGCCAGTTATGAAAACCAGAGTGGAGTTCAAGAATCCAGCACTCGGTCCCTATCACGCCTGCAGTTTCTCACACTGGCTGTTAGATATTACCGAGGCTTTTCCAGGCAGGCCGCACAGGGGACATTGATCCCTACTGGCCAAACACACACCAGGCAGGTGCAGAGCTACACGCACCACCTCTTTAGGGAGCGCAGCCAAGTACTCAGGACCCCTCCATCACTCATACTTTGTCCATGTCCTTGCCCGAGTGGTTTCTCTTGGAAGGCTTCCAAGAGGCTTCCTCAAGGATCCCCATGAAGCCCTCGTTATGGGGACAAAGCCAAACTTGAAGACACTATTCACTCCAACTTGAAACTCAATACTTTTCTACTCCTTGTGCCTCCCTTTCTCCCTGCCCCTAGTCCCAGTGTCTACCAACAACTTGGTTAGGGTCTCCTTTGGCAGCGAGATGACCTATTTGTGATGATTCTCTTGAGCTCAGCTGGTGGACTATTCCAGACAGACAAAGAGAAAGGGAGAAAAAGAAGGCTTTCTGCAATTCAGCCTCTTCTACATACTATGAGTGAGAATTCATGGCTTGACCATCACTTTCATTTTTGGCTCATTGCTTTACTTGGCTACGCCAACCCCTGGCAGCTGAGCTGTTGCAAGTCTGCTCTCACCTCTGCTATGCGGCCTACTCTGGGTGTCCTAGCCAGGACAATAAGACAAGGAAAAGGAAATGAAAGCATGCAGAGTGGAAAGGAAATTAAACTGTCTCTTAACAGATAACATGATTGTCTACATAGACAGTTCCAAAAAAATCTGCAAAAAACAACCCTTGAGTTGAAGCTACAACAGCAACACATTAATATCAATCAAGTCTTTATGTAGTGGCAATGGAAAGTTGGAAACCAAAATTAAGAGCACTATACCACCTATGATTACTGAAAACTAAGAAAAGGAAAGAGCTAAAGTATGCAGTTAAAAAACTGGCACAGAGTCCATAGGGAAAACTACAAAATGAAAGTAAATAAGAGACCTACACAAATGGATAGACTGTGCTTATGAAACAGCACAAAAGACTCTTAAAGGAGTTCTCAAGCAGAGCTCAATGTTCAAACAGTGACCAGGGTGGTGGATAGGTCACTGTGAGTGGATTCTCATGAAAGCACACAATTGCATTCAGCCTCGGAGCCCAACAACAACAGGGTTTATTTAACAAATAAGAGACTGGGATAAAGAAAGAGTTTTTGAAGCCACAGGTGACTGGCAATTTCACCACATGGTGTCCACAGTGTCCAGATGTCCCAAACAAAGGTTGCTTATGGAAGTTGAGGTGACACTTCAGCCGCCCATTCAGCAGTCTGAGGCTAGGTCAGATGCTGGACCAGACAGTGATAGATTTAACAGCACCTGGATGTGGTACTGGAGAACCAGAGGTTCTGGTCAGCCCTTTGAGACACTGGGCCAAGCTTGATAGTGCTCCTTGCAGGAGATGTGAAATGCTGGGCTGAGGCTGGTGCAGCGGCCAAGTCTCTGTAAAGGTCTATGGAAGTCTATCCCATGAAGATGCTTAATGCTTCTCTCTCTTATGAGGGCATCTTCTGAATCCTGCTTCTTCGAAGGTGGTCTGATGAATGCTTGCTCTTCAAAGGCCAGCAACAGAATTAATATCTTCTTTCTTCGAAGGCCAGGAGCAGGAAGCTTCTCTCTTTAAAGGTTGACTACAGACTGGTTTCTTTGAAGGTGATCTGATGAATCCTTCTCTTTTTGGAGGCCCAAAGCAGAATCATTATTCTTAGGAGGCCGGCACAGAATGCTTCTTCAAAGGCTGCCTGCAGACTCACTTCTAATGAATCCTTCTTCTCTCTTCAGAGGTCAGCTGCAGACTAAATCAAGTTAGCTCTTGCTATGTCCTATATCCCCTTCAGTGACCCCCACCCTATAAGCCTGATTGGACCATTTGCAATCCTAAGTGTCTGATTGGACCATTTAGCACCAGTTTTTCCTTTTTTAAATCCTAATAATTAGCAAATGAAGTGAGCGTGAAACTGATTGGTCCATTTAGCCCATACCTGATTCGTCCATTTTAGAATCCTAGAGCCAGATATAAAAGGGGGGAAAGTTCAGCTCAGCCTGCACTCAGGCCAGGGCAGGCTTGTGTGCCTGTTGGTTCCAGGGAACCGTGATTGGAGCCAGCCTTGCTGGAGTTGAAGAGGAGGTGTAGGGGAAACATCCACAGGCCTCTGGGGGCCACAGGGATCTGGTTATACTTATCTTCACAGTAGATATGTCAGTTCTCCTCAAATTAGTCTATAGGTTAAATGTAGCTACATCTCTATTACATATCTATATCATTTCTATTTATATAACAGGAGATTTTTCATTTAAACCCTTTTAAGTATATAACTCAGTGATGTTAATTACATTAACAAGGTACAGTTCTGTCTGACTCATTTCACTACCATAATCTTCTCAAGATTTATTCATGAAACACAGCATTTCTTTCAAAGGATGAATAATAGCCCATTATAAATATATACTTCATATTGTTTATCCATGAATCTAATGGTGGACATTTGGGTTGTCTCTACCTTTTGTCTTTTGTGACTATACTGCTATAAACTTTGGTATCTGTTTGAGTCATTGTTTTCACATCCTTTGAGTATAAAGGAGTAGAACTGCTGGATAGTTCGATGTTTAATATTTTGAGGAGCTGGGCCTTCCTGGTGGCGCAAGGGTTTAAGCACTGCACTATGAAGCTATCTGCAGACTCTGCAGCATGAGTTCAATCCCCAGGCCAGCCAGGGGGCAACCCGCATGGTGGAGCAGACCTCTCCTATCTCGCCCGCTGCTCCCCTCAGCAGTGTATATCTGTCAGTCTGCCTGTTCTGCTCCCCACTCTGTCTCTGGTGAATCCTCTCACCACCCTGCATCTCTGGCCTGTACCCCATTTCTTGTATGCATAAATAAATAAATCTTAAAAAAATATTTTGAGGAGCTACCAGCCTTTGCCAGAGTGGCTGTACCACTTTACGTTCCAACCAGTGATGTGAAAGTATTCTAAATTATTCCAGAATTTTGCCAACCCTTGTTACTTTATGTTATTAATAATAGAAGAAACAGAAAAGTTACAGACTGGGAGAAAATATGTGTAAACCACATAGCTGACAAAGGACTGACATATGCAACACACAAAAACCTCTCAAAATTTAACAGTAAAGCCCAAACTCATTAGAAAATGGGCAAAAGATAACAATATATACAGATGGCAAGTGAGCACCATAAAGAGATGCTCACTATCATTGCCCATTGTGGGAGGGCAAGTTCATACCAGATATCCGTAAACACCCATCAGAATGGTCAAAGATCAAAGGCTGACAAGGACACAGAAAAAATGGACCACTCATAAACTGCTGATGGAAATAGAACATCACCAGCTATTCTAGAAACATACGACCCAAGAATTTTACTCCCTGGCATTTATTCTAGAATAATGAAAACATGGTCATATATATTTATATTGTTGTTCATTTTTGTACAATGTTTTGATTTCTCCTCTCAGGTGTATAGATGACTTGGATAAAAAAAGATGTGGTATATAGTTTGGTATTATTTTAGATCCAGAAATCATAACATAAACTGAATTTGACCATGAAGGATTCAAAAGTTTTTCCTTAGAAAAAGTTATGTGTGAATTTGTAAATCCAAAAATACAAATAAACTGGAAAAAAATTTGCAGCTTGTACACTGCACCACCCCTAGGAGCATGGTGTGCTTCTTGGGGGACCCTCTCCAGCTGGAAGCCACCAATCACTGCTGTCTTTATAGACCATTCCTTCTTGACCCTATGCCTTCTTGCTCTGTGCAGCTTAACCTGGCTCTGGCTTAGGGGAAAGTCTGTGCTAAGTGTCTTGGGGCGATTGGTCCTAAGTGCAGGTGGCCCTGGCAAACTGATTGCCAGTTTATTCCCAGTCTGAGTGATTGCTTCTCTCTGCCAATTTCTCTGACTCTTGTTCAGAGTCAGGAATCTGAAGATGCTTCAAAGAGGACAGAGTTGCATGCTGTTGGCTCCCCCAAGGAGTTTCACATCTCTGGATCTGACCCTGGAGGTCCTGGCTGTCTGAAACAGATGTTTTGTGTATTTTCATGTAGCTCTTCTAATTGTTCCCAATGGGAATATTGACATGCTACAATTATAATCCTATTTGATTGATCTTTACAAAATGTTTTCCACAGAAAAAAATGTTAAATGACAGAGTTTAGATGAAAATCAATGCTTCCTAAAGTGGCTAATTGTCTAAGATGTAAAGTTATTTGATTCCATTACCTTTATTCCCTCATAAAACTTGCAGTTACATAACACATGTGCAAGTAAGACACAGTGATTACAAATATCATTTTACCTTTGCTAAATTCTGTTCAAACCTTTGACACTGTGAGGGCACAGCAAACTGCTTAAATGATACCATTTCCCAAAGTCTCTTGGATTCTAGCTCCAATTTTCACTGGGAGAAGATCAAGCTGGCATGCGTTCAGGTGATTGATTTTAATCACTTCTATATAAAAGTTCCAGAATAATTGCTCTTTGAAACACATTCACACAATTTGTCCACTGGCAAATACTTTCTGTCTGAGTGAGTAGCTTATTACTGTTGCATTTTTTGTTTTTCAAATGATACATTCAGTAACCATATTTAAGCAAATGTTAAAGACTTAATTTAACTGCACCATCTGTCCATAAAGCCATGAACAAATTCCAGTTGCTTGGAATAATTTTAAATATAGATTATTTGTTAGGATTTACCTATTCCTTTGGTTTTCTACTTATGAATTAAAAAATTATTGCAATTCACTTGTAATTTTGAAAACAAGAAAGTAGAGTTTCCTTTCTATCATTTTCCAGCCTCACCCTCCAAATGCTAAATAGGTATAGGTCATATAGGTAATATATTTTATTTGTACTGAAAGGAAACCCAAATGGCAAGATTTGTGTTATGAGCCCTGCGTAAATTGTAGCAAAGGCAGAGAGATTGAAAGTTCCTATTGTCAAGATGAGTCAAGGATGATTGACAAAGAAGTTCTGGGTTAGGCCACTGTGAAAATGCATCATAGAATTCTCCTCTTGTGTATAAGAGGGAGTATAAAAGCAAAATTAATCATTTCCTTTCTTACAGGATAAGGCTGGGTGTTAAGGAAAACAGTAGGAGGGGTTTCCAAATCTATCCTTCTTGAGTTAATTGTATATACTGGGCCAAGAAATATTCTGTCTCGATTTCAAAGATTAAAAAAGAAAATGATTTTCCAACTACTTAACAAAGAGTTTACTGAGAATAGTATACTAATTCAAACTGAGATGAGTTGAAACAGCTCTAAGGAGCCAGATAACCATAGCACAACAATGAGAAGTGAATGAATGCAGTGCATGAATCATACTGAGAACTTTTTTTAGGGGAAATAAAGTATATTCAGAAAGCACTTTCTACCTAATGGAAATATGTTTCATAAAAACATAACAGCATATACATATGCCATATAATCTGTTTAATTTGTGGTGACAAAATTCTCCTTTAAGAGGCTGTAAAGTAATCAATGCAGTGTTGGCATTGTGTGAATAATAAATAGTCCTTAGAACCCACCAGCCCACGAGTCTGCCTTGAAGTCAGGGCAGGCCCGTTTTGTACAAACACTAAGTTTTCCCTTTTATGTTTGGTGCTTCCTTTGTAGCATGGACTGATCAGGTACAAGTTAAATGAGCCAATTGTCTTCAATCAACTTATTAGTTAATTATTTGGATTGAAAATCAAGAATGGGTTGATTGGTTCTAAAATGGTCCAATTTGTCACATAGAATTGAAAATGGTTCAATCCAGGCAGATAGGGTAGGAGACCCTGAAAGAGGATGTAAGGGAGGGCAGGAGCTAGCTTAAAATATTGTATCTGACCTCTGAAGAAGAAAGAAGAAAGAAGAATTAGCAGTGGGTCTCTGAAGAAAGAGAAGCTGAAGAGCTTCACCGAGACATGGCTGCCACTGCTGCCACTGGCCTGCCTCTTACACTGTCTGAAAGGACCACCAAAGGACCCAGGCCTGGTGTTTCATAGAGCTGTTTGTTGGTGGTGTAGGCCCACAATTCACAAACAGCTGTTAACACAGTGTATCTGATATCACCTCCTGGTGAATGGTGGTGACTGGCACCACTCACCAGTGCTGTCCAGTACTGTTGTGCATGGCTGATACTCTATGTCTAGGGCACATCTAAGGGCTGTCACCACTTCTGACCATCTGGCACAGCCTCTCAGTGCTGTTGCCTCCATCATTGTCTGGTCGAGTCCAGAGCTGTCCAGCCTGAACTTCAGACAGTTGCTGTGGGCTGTTTCAGTAACTTCTTAGTAACCCTGTCTGTGAGCACCTCCAGCTGCCACCAGGAGTTGGATCCTGGCTCACTGTTTGCTGATGTGCTATAAGACCCTGGTCCTTATTGATAGAACAGCACCATCTTGAAAAAGCAGCCATTTGTTTGGGACTTTTGGACACTGTGTACACTATCTGGGGTAAGATAGTCAGCCACTGTGGCCATAGAAACTCTTCATTTTCCCTGTTTCTTAAATGAACCCCATCGTTGTTGCTCCTTGAAACTGAGTGGTCTTGTAATTATGCATGCAGTCAGAACCCTAGGACAGTGACCTGTCCTCTACTTTGGTGACCGTCCTTTGATATTATAGCCCCTGCCATAGCACTGTTTCATAAACAACATCAATTTAATCAAGTGCTATACTATAATAATTATCTAAATTTAAGGTATGGATTCAGATGGGAGATTTTATAAACTGATTAATCACCAAGATTGTCCAATAGAGTTGCCTTGTACACTGTTTATAAACAAGTGTTTTACAACTAATTTACTCCGCAATAAATAAAATGATGGACAAGAGCAGAAACAGCTTATTAAGCACTTACTATGGGTAAGGAATCTCTTAAACATTGCACATGAGTTAATTTATTCAAATCCTACTACCTCCCACTCTGTTTGATAGATCCCCATTTAAAAGATTAGGCAAATGAGGCTGAGAATTTAAGATCCTTGTAAGGTCACTAAGCTCTTGAGTAGCAGAGTTGGGAGTTAAATTTGACAGTCTGAGTCTAAATGCCACACTTTTGTGTAATAAATGGTAGTTATTATTATTCATCTATCTAAATTTTTTCTCATTTGTGCCACAAATCTAACAAAACATAGTATATAAAATTTCACAAATAAAAAAGATATTATCAGTTTGTTCCAAATACATGTGGTAAGTCCTATATTTTTATTTTCCAAATGGAGAGCTCACAATTATTACCTAATGATAGAAAAAAAATTGAAATTTTCTTTATCTCTAGCATAATCATACATATCTATCATTGTAAATGCACTGGCTTGAAATATGTACCTATGGAAGCATTAAAAAATCAGTCATGTAAATTATGTAATAGCAAAACTAATAACAGTCACAATAAACTTTTTGTTCATATAACAATTTAAAGCTTTCAGTGTATTTTTGACACATGATTTAATTTGACAAATATGCCATTTGTTTAGTAAAACTAACAAGAGTGAGTCATTTATAGATAAAATTAGAAAGCAATCTCTACCTGCTAGCCAAAATCCATTCTACTGTAACATTGGGTTAACACATTTTTAAATGGAATTAGTCACTTACTTGTGATAATAAATAATTAAATAATCAAAGTCAAATAAACAATTTGATTAAGATGAACTATCTCATGAAAGAATTACTTTATTTGTTTACTTATTATTTTAGCTTTGTTGAGGTATAATTGACAAAATTGTCAATATAAAAGTATACATCATGGTTACTTAAAATATGTTTACATTGTGAAGATTCCTTCTATCTAGATAATTATCACATCTATCACCTTACATATTTATCTTTTTGTTTGTTGGTTTGTAATCTCCAGTATTTTAGCCAATTTTTATTTATTTATTTAATGAATTACCATGGTTTTACATCCTTGTTAATTTTTTGACAGTGTAGGGTTTCTCCCCTCAAGTATGCTCACCTAGCTCTCCACCACCAAGGCACCCGCCAGTGCTCCATCATAGTTCAGTGTTCTCCCCCACTCCCATTGTAGCACTGTACCCTTCCCCTAAGTCCTCAAATCTATGTCAGCTTTCCAGCATTTGTTTTAAAGTTCTTTTTTGTCTGATGCTTTTTTTGGTTTCTCTATATTCTACATATAACTGAAACTATCTGGCGTTTATCTTTCTCCTGGTTTATTTCAGTTGCAAGCACCGTGTCATCACCTAGAGTCACCATGTTTTGCATTAGATACCCAATTTTATTCATCTTATAGCTGAAAATTTGTTTGCCAAACTCTTTTTATTGTCTCCATTCCCCAAGCCTTAGCAACCATTTTTCTCTTTTCTGTTTTTATGAATTTCACTTTTTTTTTAAAGATACCATAAATAAGTGATACTATGTAGCATTTATGGTTCTATCTGGTTTGTTTCACTTAAGTAATGCCAGCAAGGCCCATCCATCCATGTGGTGGCAAATGGCAGGATTTCTTTCTTTCTAATGACTGAAAACAATCTATTGTATATGTATACCCCATCTTTATCCATTCATCCACTGGTAGACACTTAGATAGTTTCCATACTTGACTATTGTATATAATTCTGCAATAAATATGGGAATGCAGATATCCATCAATATCCTGTTGCTGTTTACTTTGAATATATACCAAGAAATGGGATTGCTGGGTCATGTTGTACTTCTACTTTTAATTTTTTTAGAAACTTCTATATGGTTTTCCAATTTGCATTCCAATCAATAATGTTCAACCAAAAGGGCGCAAGATTTCACTTTTGTCCACACCCTTGTCAGCAGTATTATCTCATCTTTTTTATTATAGTCAGTCTAACAGATGTGATTGATATTTTATAGATGTGATTTGCATTTCCCTGATGATTAGATTGTTACTATTAGTGATCTATTTGCATTTTGTTGTATGAATACATCATATATTTTGGAATTTAACCATATATTTTGGGTATGAACTGTATAAATTGTCAGATATATGATTTGCAAATATTTTCTCTCATTATGTATGTTTCCTCTGCATTTTCTTGCTTGGCTTTTCTGTGTGTAAGATTTTAATTTGATGTACTTATTTTTTTCTTTTGTTGGCAAGACTAATGTCAAGGAACTGACCCTGATGTGGTTTTCTTTTTGTTTCTTCTGGATGGGTGTTTCAGAGCATCTTGGGACTGTATCGTATATTTATTCCCCAATTTGATAACTCAAATTTGCAAAATAAATTGACCATTATTTCTTTAATTATTCCCTTCTTTCCACTACAGTTGTAGAAACTGAAACTCTTCCCAGCCTCATGTGAGCTCTGGAGACAGTTGTGTCTGTTTCTCCCTGTTGGTTCTTGCTCACAGATAGTCATTTTCTGACTTGATTCTAGGTCAGTATTCAGTTAAGATTTGGAGGGACTCTGCAGAATTTTGAATCTCTCTGAATCTCTGTCCTATCATGATTTGACCTGCTTTTCAAGGCACCTCAGATAGCCTCCCTGACTTTGACTTCTGCCTTCTCAACTCAGTGGAGTCAGTGGGCTTGGTTTGACTCCTCCTCTCTGACCTGCATGCAGGAATCCTATTTGGCAGGGGTCTGGGGCATTGCAGCCCTCACCTCATTTGCTTCTCTTCTCTCATGCATCTCTGACCTGTGCTAACTATTTACCAGTATCTGAAAAGCATTATGTCATTATTTTATTGAGATTTCTTGTGCTTTGAAGCATGAAGCATCCAGCCCTTCCATTTGCATCAGGGCCAGAAGCAGAAACTCCACCTATTTATTTTAAGAATGATTTTTATATAAAAGAAATTAATCATTCAACTCATGATTGGTATATTTTGTTTTTCTTATTTGCTGCTTTCTTTCTACCTTATTTATGATGTTTTGTTATTGCTGCATTTTTTCAGCCATGAAAAATATTTCAATCTTTATGAGCAAAATTTATCAATTTTATAGTATGCTAATTTAGACCTTTTCCATTTAATATAAAATCATGTGGGCAGGAAGGAAAATTCCCCTAACATTCTGGGTTCTTCTGAGACTGGACAAATTGATATTACACAAGATATACAAGAAAAAGACTAAGATTAATAGCATAGGTGGAAAGAATTTGCATGACAGTAAATGCTAAAGTAAGTAGGATATATAGAGGTGTTGTATCCTGCACTAAGGGATCTGGGGCATTAACTAAAGAGCAGGGGGATTTAGATGGCCCTGAGGGGGTGACTTCATATGACAGCACCTTGCCTCTAGATGTCTGTCCTGTTTTAAGTTAGGTTTCTCTGCTCTGAAACTTTTTTGGGAAGACCAATCCTACACATGCATTCATATTTCCTTATTGCATGCTGATTTATTTTTAACATGTACAGATTTGATCCATCTAGAATTCATTTTGATGTTAGAATAAAGTTAGAAATTCAGTGTAATGATTAGACTGTTTTCTAAAAGTCACTTATAGAACTATCTTCCCCATTTCTTTGAACTACTACTTTCATCATCATGTTTAATTGGATCTACATCTGTCTTCTTATTCTGCCATTCTCTTTGGTCTTTACATTCTGCCTGGAGATTCTTGTACTGGTACCACAGCTTCATATTATTTTTTATTAGCTGGCAAGGAAAAAAAAAATCTCCTCTCATTATTCCTCATTCTCAAGATTTTTCTATTTTTTCCCCCCACCTCATCCTGCTTCCCCTCCAGGTTTGTTTGTTTGGGTGAAATTTAGAATGAATATTTTCAAGGACCAAAATAATCTCTTTGAGACTTTGGTTGATATTAAATTGGATTTTTATACTCATATAAAGAATATTGACATAGGAATAATAAATCTCCTTATTAAACGAAAATGAATGTATTTTTATATATCTATTTATTTTGCATATATGCATATTTCTAATAGTTTCTGTACCTAAAATCTTTCTGAATACTTTCTTTAGTTTTATTTTTAAATAAATTTTCATTTTCTTACTGTTTTGGTAAAATACAAGAAACTGAATTTTTTGTAATTTTGTCATGTTATAAACTAACTTATGGTTTCTAATACTCAGTTGTTGTTTTGTATTTTTCCCACAGTTATTCCATTTTGTCATTTGCAAATAATGACCACTTTACTCTTTCCTTTCTAATATTGTTTGATATAATTTTATTCTCTTATTACATTTCATTGATGTGTGGTTGGTAAATTGCATTCTTACTGAGGGTAGTGGAACAGCACTTGCTGTTTCACAATCAAGTATAACTGACTATTGGTTTTTTCTGATGTCTTTTGAAAATTACGTTACAACTGTATTGTTCTATTTCTATTTTAACAAGTTGTGGGAAGTAGAGCATAAAAGCTTAAGATCACAGGGGCATCCCCTGTGGCTCAGCGGTTGAGCACTGGGTTGCGAAGCTTCCCACAGCCTCTGCAGCACCGGTTCGATCCCCGGCCACTGAGCGAGGATCCCACATGGCGCACAGACCTCTCCTGCCGCCGGCTGCTCCCCTCAGCAGTGTACTTCGTCAGTCTGTCTGCCTGTTCTGTTCCTCACTTTGGCTCTGGTGAATTCTCTCACCCTCCCGCGCTTCTGACTGTACCTGGTGCTTGTATAAATAAATAAATAAATCTTAAAAAAAAAAAAAAAGCTTAAGATTACAGACTCTAGAGCCATGTTATTAAGCTTCAAATCCAAGCTCTGTACAACACTGTGACCTCATAGAAGTTACCTAAACTCTCTGTGCCTCAATTTCCTTATTTGTAGAGTGGAGACAATGGCACCTTTATTCTAGGGGTTTTATGAATTATATTTATTTATCTATTTATTTATTTATAGAATTTATTTATTTTGTACAAGCACTGGAGTATAGGCCAGAGGTATGGGAGGGTGAGAGAATTCACCAGAGACAGAGCAGGGAGCAGAACAGGCAGAAGGACCAAAAATACTGCTGAGGGGAGCAGCAGGCAAGACAGGAGAGGTCTGCTGCGCCATGTGGGTATCTCCCTGGCTGGCTGGGAATTGAACCAGTGCTGCAGAGACTGCGGACAGCTTCACAGCACTGTGCTCAACCCACTGGGCCGCCAGGGAGGCCCTTCATGAATTATATTTATAAGACTCAAACAGTATTTGATATTAAATAAGTGTTATTATTCTACAAAATATTCTGTTAAAGTTCACTTAATAGCTTCTGAACTTTAGTTACTTAAGAATTTTAATCAACTTTTCAAAATAATTGTTATCTCTTTTATTCCAATTAGCATTACTGTTTATTTAATTGTATTATTAACTTTTAAGGAAAACATGTTGTGGTATTTGTTTTACCTCTTTTTTTTACTGTCTTAATTTTCTGGTAGTTTCCTTCTTACATTTTATAGTGTAGATGATCATATTATATGTTTTATACACACATGCAAATCAAGAATGCACTTAAGTTTATAAAACAGGCAAAAATACAAAAGGAAAATATATAAAATTTGGAAAATCTATCTTCAACTCTCCTTCTCATTCTGGAAGGTTTTCATAGCCTGAGATTGGGTTTGCATCCTTACCCTCCATTTTTATGCATGTACACACATGCCAGCATATGTATACATCTATAGGTACATTTTACACAAATAGATACTGTTTGGAAACTTGCTAACTTTATTTTACAGTACTATTAATTTATTTTGTAGTGCAATCTCAGCATGATATTCAGTTCCAATTAAGGAGACCCACTTCTTTCTTTCAAACAGCCACCTAATACTATATTCTATGCAGACCCACTCTATACATACCTCCTTAATGATAAATGTATTAACTAACCCTTTATATGCTTCCATCTACTCATGTGCAATAATTTTTTAGGAAGAAATTTCTTTATCAAAAGACAAGTCTTTTAAAATGTGAAGGCAGCAAAACTGCTTCTCATGTGGTTTTCACCATTTACAGCACCATCGACAATTTTTGAAGAGAGTGTCATTGTCTGATCCTTGCCACTATAAGAACTAATGACTTTATTTTTTTGCCAATAGAAAGGCTGAAGAATATTTTCATGTAGTTTGCTCTTGCTCTAAACACCAGAGTCTGAACCTGTTTTTAGACTCATTTGCATTTTGATGTGGGTTGCCTTTTGTTCTCCCACATCTAGTTGAGCAAGTTGAATTGGGAAATTTGGTTTACAGCAATTGTTCACAGTTCACAAGAGTTTTACTTATTGGGTCAGTGAGCTTTTCTTCTAGAGGGCTGCCTTTCGTCAACAGATGGATCATTGACTTGGTTTGAGTCTCTCTCTGTCTCTTTCATTGAATCAGCCAGGACAGACTTAAAAGAACTCCTGGGCTGGTCCTTCCTCTGAGCTCCCTTGTTGCTGATCTGAACTAAAAGGGATTCTCCAGAGAGTGTCTGCCCACCACTCACATATCACGTCTGTGCTCCACTGCTGGGGTGGCGGTGATGCTGCCTTCAGATTTGTCGAGCTTTTTCTTGCAATGTCAAATTATACTTGGCATCATGAGGATTTAATCAGCTCCAAATAGCTTCTTCCAATTTGTTCCAAAATATTATAGCAGGTGTGATGTGCTTTGAAGCTGTCAGTATAAAGTTACAGTTGTATTTTAAAGGAGGGGGAGTTGTCTTCAAAATTCATTTAAGGAGATTTGTAAATGGACATTTGTACTGGTAGCCATCCTAGAAGTCTTAAGTCAATATTTTAATATTTGACCACCATGATTATCATAGTCTGTTCTAGGTTAATGGATTTTCCAGTAATTTTATTATTAGTTATATGCTTATGTTTCACTCTTAGTCAAAACCAGTTCTAAAACCAAATACATAACCTTCTGATTAATAGAGAACCCTGTAAATTTATGATATGCTATAGCAGTGACATGTCCTAAGAAACGCTCAGTGACTCAAGCAACCAAACCCTTGAATACGTACAGTCTGGATCAGAGATCTGAGAGAGTGGCACGTCCACAGACAAACCAGGGAAGATGTAGGAGAATGGGAGGAAAGGAGTTGGTCCAGAGGGAACACGGAGGGGAAGAGTTGGTGCAGTAGATGCTCATGGGGAAAGTAGAGCAGAAAGGGGTTGCGAGTGGAGGAATCACTGGAGTTAGGAGAGGAGCAGGTCCCAGGACTGGAGAAAGACATCATAGTAGAGGGGAAGAGAGAAGAGGACAGACTGGGGAAATGGATGAGGGGGGACACCCAGGTAATAGGGACTTGCAATGGGAGAAGAGGAAGCATGTGGAAGGCAGAGGAAGAAGAAGGGGTGGGGAAAGGGAGACATGGATTAAGAACTGAAGATATAGAAAATAAAAAAATAACACACACAAAAATTTTATTTTGTTCATGTATCTGATGATAGTTTTTATTTTTACCTATTCTTCCACTGGATTATGTATACATTGTATAAAAATGAAGAATGATGTAAAAATTATATAAAAGAAAATTTAAAAGAAAAAAAAAAGAATCTAAGATATAATGAAGGAAGGGATGGTGAGTTAGGGAATGGAAGGTGTCAGAGGGAATTTTGACTGCCGCGGGAATAGTCTCTTTAAGCCCAGCTCATATGAAGAGGAAACTTTTTCACCTTTTGAGCTTCTACCAAGCCCCCATTATAATTTAGCCCTGATTCTGAGACAATAGATAATCTGACCCTACGATGTCTTAAATCAACAGAGATAAGGAGTAGTTTGGATAAAGCAAAAGAGAAAGCTACTATGATTTCATTTTAAAAATAAATGATCTTTAATTCTTAAGGAATGTATAAGCACAACCTGTTTAATAGAGGAGCATTTTAGTCGTTCTAAATTATACTAAAAAATTTAGTTAACCGGGACTCTCAGAATCCTATACAGAACTGTGTGCCCTAACGGTGGGCAACTAAAGATTTGTTGCAAGCTTCACCCTCTTAAGCACTTGCAGTTTCCTCTTCTTTCTCTTTAGTCACTTGAGCCACAATAACAGGAGGCAACTCAGGGCAAGTGGAGCACATAATCTTGATGTCTGGCTGTCTTAGTTCAGTACTGACAGACAGCAAGTTTTCTCACATTGAGTTGGCAGCAGGAAGAAAGCTCACTGGTGATCTTTAACTCCATGTAGCACCAGAGTGCTAGCACAGGATCTTAAAGATGGTAAAGAAGCAGGCAGACAGCTTTGTGTTAATAAGTAAATGTTAGAACTAGTGTGTGTGTGTGTGTGTGAGAGAGAGAGAGAGAGAGAGAGAGAGAGAGAAGAGAGAGAGAGAGAGAACAGAGAGAGAGAGAGACAGAGAGAGAGAGAGGCATCTTGCATTTGGAAGAATTCTGTTACTACTTTTCTGAAGATGATTTTACTGAAACTAATTGGAAACTACACAGCAGGTCAGCTACTGTCCTCCACACTCCCAGGAACTGGATCCCTGACCCAGATGAGGCAAGAAGTTGGCGCTATCTTGAGCTTTCTCCAGCATTTATATAGAATTTGCTAGAAGACTCTCTGCAGCTCTTTCAGGTGGGGTAGGGGGTTATTGATGGAGGCTCCTGGGGGGCACTGGACTGTCCAGGCTCCGTGGGTGGGAGGGAAGAGTTGGAAATAGAATCTGATTGTTAGCTAGGTTGCTGTGTGGCCTCTGTTCACTCTGCAGGAGAGTACTTGCAGGCAGGACCAGGTAAGGGCAGAGACCCGCCTGGGACTGGACTGCCACCTCCAGGTCCTCCCACCCACACTCAAGGGTGCTGCCCAGGCTGGCGGGCTCCCTGGGTGTGGTGCTGCTGCCATGCTCCCGCCTTGATCAAGGCAGTGCCGTTCTCTCAATTTTCTGCTTATTTCTCTTATGATAGTTATGGGCTCTTCTGTCATACAGTTTAGTAACAGAGAAGCTGATGGTAAAGAAAAGTGGTTGTAACAAGTGAAGTATTACTAACAACTGTAAATCAAAGATAAAAATAAAACTTAGGACAATGAGTGATTCCACAGTTGCAATGATGATTAAAATAGCTCTACACTGATGGATTCCTTGTCACTGTTATGACTACTGCAATTAAGAGTTAGGGAATAATTCTATGCTAACAAGTTGATGAATGAGGACGGCTGTGAGTTTTTGGGGTGTGTGTATCTAGGGAGTTGTCAAAGGATATATGATTCCTGAAAAAGAATTTCCTAACAGAAAAGGCAGCAGTAGCCGGGGAGATAGACTGTTATGTGTTTAATGTTAGGTGTGTTCGGCAGGCCACATGTAGAAGATTTTGTTTTTAATTCTCACAAAAAATATGTGGACGTTTTCTTTTACTGCTCCCATTCTATACATGAAGCTGTGGAGGCACAAAAGATTAAGTGATTTGCCCAAGGTCACACATATGATAAGAAGCCGATCCTGGATTAACTTCAGGACTTACTTCTCAGGAAAGATTTCTATGGAATTGCTGTCCCTCATGTCCTGAAACAAACTTTCTCTGTGTCTCTCTCTCTTTCTGGAAAGATTTATTTATTGATGCATACAAGAACTGGGGTACAGGCCAGAGGTGTGGGAATAAGAGGATTCACCAGAGACAGAGTGGGGAGCAGAACAGGCAGATTAACTGAACTACACTGCTGAGGGGAGCAGCAGGCAAGACAAGAGAGGTCTGTTGCGCCATATGTATTAATTCCCTGGCTGGGGATCGAACTCCAACTTGTGCTGTGGTGGCTGTAGATAGCTTCATAGTACTGAAACTTAACCTCTTGGGCCACCAGTGAGGGCCCTGAAACAAACTCTTTCAACACAGATGACAATGGGAATTCAGAATACCACAGCAAAGGACATCCAGCAAAGTTAGAGGACACAACTTAGGTGGAAGGGAGAGTGTCAGGTCTGCTAAAGCAGCTGTTTTCATCTCATATAACACATTACTAGAGGCAGTGGAAACTTTCTAAAACCCACTGTGCGTTAAAGATGTGGAGATTTTAAAATGAGACATTTTTGAAAGGGTACTTCTCTGAAACACAGCCGGTATTATTTCTGGTTTGTAATGAACTTGACAAAGGCCAGCTAATCCTGAATCTGAAATCATTTGGAACTAAATTGTGAACCAGGGAGGAGCTGCATCTATGTAATTAGCAATGGCACTTTGTGATTAGTTAGAACATAAAAGTGGAAATTCTGGGTCTGTTACATATTAGAATAGAAAATTGCTCATCCCAGATACAGGTACAGAAATAACTCTTCAGGTGGTAGTTTATGCTGAGCAGGAATCATACAGAATCCAAATTGAAAAGGCAAACCTCCCAAGTATTTTCAAGACACAGTGTCCTCTTGTAACAAAGATAGTTTGAAAAATTCTTTGACATGTGTTGGAGTTCCAAACTGACTTCTCCCCCCAGATTCTAACAAGTTAACAAATATGTGCAAATGTCAAGGATTAAAATATCTCCTTCATTGCTGATAAAGCTGAGTTGCAGAACTCATCTTGGAGCCAATAAAAAATGAGTATTTTTCTTCCTCCTGCCTTCATTAAGCTTACACAACAGATATGTCCTACCAGGTGAGCCTCCTAGCTCAGAGCTGCCAAGCAGAACACACCCATTGACTCAGGACAGGGAGGCCAGGCCATTGACCCAGTGACCTCACATCGCCCCTCCCAACAGGAGAAATAAAAATATGGAGGGAATGGCAGATGCTAGCTCCCTTCTCCTGGGGGTGGCATAAATCCATGTTTTGCGCAATGAGTCAGGAACACAGGGAGAGAAAAACTTCTCTAGAATATGAAAATTGAGATTTAAAGCAAACAGATAAACTGGCAATGCTACAATTTAAGTGTTGTTTCTCCACCTGTTTACATGGTGACTTCTCATACGCATGACCTCCTGCTACTTGTCTGGGTAAAATGCAGAAGCACAGTGACCTTCCTCTCTATAAAGGTAGGGAAACGTAAGTGCACACACATGCTTGATTCAATCCTTAAATAACAACACAATAAGCCGCATCACAGCATGCCAAGTGCTCTCCAAAATGTACAGATTTCATTACATCCATGTAGATTAGTGAATTAATTCAGAGGAGGATGAGACCGTGGGTGACCAGGGTGCAGTCACTCTGCATTCGACACGTTGGCCAACAACAGACCATATGTATGATGATAGTGACCCTGTGTCTAGCCTAGGTGTCAGCAGGCTGTGCTTCTAGGTTTATGTAATTACACTCCATGACTTTCTCACAAAGATGAAGTCACCTAATGACAAGCTTTTCAGAATATATCCCCATTGGTAAACAAGACATGACTGCAGTTAGAGGGATATGCAAGGGACAAATGCCTCCTTAGAGAATTCATTCTCAAAAGGTATATGCACAATAGAAATAAGGGCACAAAAGTGGCAGAGAGGTGGGTACATGAGGTGTGTGTGCATGCACAGGGCTGGACTAGGTGAGAAAGTAATGAAAGGAACGAAAGAAAGTGAGAGAGAAGCTGTAGAGCAAATTGGATCTAGGTCTTAGGGGTTCAGAAGTAAGGAATCATTTTGGGTAATTAATGAGATGGGACACTTGGAAGCTCTGGGTGACATCTTGGGGAGATCTGATGAGTTTTTACCTTATGCATTGCAAGCGAGTGCTCACTCAAGCTAGGAGGCCTTTGGGCGGCTGGAAGATATAGGCCAGAAAGGAGGTGATCGAATCCTGAACTAATGCAGGAGGAAGGAGCTGTGTCCCACAGGTGACTCTGATAAGAGTCCAGTCCCTTTAGAATGTGGTGCAGAGAGATCACTAACAATCCAGGGACAGAAAGATACCTAAAGTACTACTAGAAAGAAAGCTAGGGGTGAAGTGAGCCATAGTCTCCTCGTCCCAAAGAGGGTGTTGCCTTGAGGCATCCAAATTGATGACCACACTCTTGTGGCCTCTATTGGTTGAATTGGACCTGTGTTTTGATGACTTAAATCAGTTTGGTACAAATTAACCTACTGTGAGCTTCAGCTCACTTGTCCAAGTGACCCTTGAGGAAGGACACGGCAAAGAACCACACCTCACACCACATGGTAATTCCTTATTTGTGGAATAATGAATCCATGTGATGGCGGGGAGTCAGTTCCACATTAGAAAATTCTGGGATTAAATCTTGGTTTTAACACTTTGTAACTATGTCACCATAAACAGATAAATACACCCAGTTTCTGTTTGTGAAATGCTGAAAATAATACTTCTTTCTCTGGATCTGTTTTGAAGATAAATACTATAATGCAAAGCATCTGGGGTAAAGTGACACTCACTTTGGGGTTGACTTCTTAATGTCTTTTCTACAAAGTATTCCCCATATGCATAGGGTTATGTTTTTAAGAACCCCAGTGGATGACTGGATATTATTAGACCGTATATATACTCTCTGTTTCCTATATATTCATGTATACACTGCATACCTACAATAAAATTTAATCTATAAATTAGGTACAGTTAGAGCTTAACGACAACAACTATTAATAAAATAGAACAATTACAACAATAAATTGCAATAAGTGCTCTGTGGATGTTTCTCCTTTCTCTCTCTCTCTCTCTCTCTCTCTCTCTCACACACACACACACACACACACACACACACACACACACACACACATACACGTGATCTTCACTTCAGAGAACATGACTGGTTGAATAACTGTGGTGGGACCGCAGGACCTGGGACTACTAAGACAGATGTGTGGTCTCATGGGGTGCTCTGGCCAGATGGGGAATTCCCACTCCAGACTGGTTGCTTTGCATATCAAAGGCATGCAAAGTAAGTCTTTTGCTATGTATAAGAATTGGCTATCCCTGGAGGGACAGTTTCTTCTCAGGCAGATGTTTTTTTATTTTTTTAATTGTCAAACATTATATTACACAGAAAATTGTATGGGGAATATAAAAATAAAATTTATTATTTAAAAAAATAAAAAATAAATAAAAAAGCAAAAAGCACACATACCAAATAATTCCCCCATGGTAAGAGGACACTGCAGTGATATCAGTCACTTGGAGCTGTGTAATCATCATCACAGTCCAGACATTTCCATCACCCAAAGTGTTCCCTGGGTATATTTCAGGCAACCTCTGCCCCCATTTCCAGCCCGAAGCAACCATGGTTCTACTCTTTGAGTCCACAAATCTGTCCTTACGGGTAGTTTATATAAATAAACTATACAATAGGTACATTTTTGCACACAGCTTTTTTCTTATTGATGTCTGCTGAGTTTCCTGTTATCGGTGGGTTAATGTTATCATGTTTTTAAGAGAAGAGTCAGTATCAGAAAGGCTGCTATGTTCTGAAGATAAATATCCAGTTTTGGGTAACTTCCAGTAGTGCAGAATTCAATAATGTGGAATCAGAAGAATCAGAAATGTATAAAGAGATTGCAAAACTGCACAGAATCACTTCTTGTCTCCTAGGAGATGAAACCCTTCCCAGCCTGTAATAATATGGAAATGGAGAGAGCGGCTAACTAATGAAGAAGCACTAAAATGAGGCAGATTCTTGCAGGGAGACAGGTCAATGAAGACAGTGGAGAAATAATGGGTGACTTGAAGCACGGGAGGAAGGGGGAATGTGGCTGGGACCCGATGGATCCTTCTCGGTGTCAAGGTTCCTAAATCTAAATGCCTGTTGGGATCCTCTTTTTGTCTTGTACTTATTGTGTGAGGATGACAAAAGGGCTTACAACCTCAGTCTAAGCTTTTCCATCTTCAAAGTAGGAAGGAGCATTAAGTATTTCTGACGGGAATTGTTTTGTTGATTAATAATTATTAAATGGAATGGCCTTGTGGTGAGAGTCTGGCACATAGAACATGTTCAGTAAATGTTGGCATTATTATTGTGAGCCCAATTCTGTTCTGTGAGGGACCCCAAGAGCACATATCCCCATCAGAGCTTGCATTAAAGTCACAGAGAGTGAATAAGTGTAAACACTTAAATAATTTGTCCCTTACGGAAGAAGGATTTTAACACAAGTTAATGAGGTTTACTCAACACTGGACAGGTTGGGGCAGCACTGGTCACAGATGCTTCTCTCACTCCTCTGCAACATATTGTGTTTCCCAAGAAGCTCATGCAGAGGTGACAGCAATCCTCCAGCTACTTGGTTGCAGTTGTCCACCAAGAATCCTGGCCTCCTTCTATCCACTTTCAAATCTCACTTTAGTTCCTTGTATTGTTTGATTCTAACCCAAAATCACCCCAGGAAGGGGATTCTGGGAAATGCAGTCATGGATTTATTTCTCATTTGTGTCATCAACAATCAGACTCTCATTTCTCAAACAAAGTTGCAAACATACGAAAAGCTTTCATTTTCATAAAACACTAAACAACTTCCCATGACCTCCTTATATCCCACTTAATTTCTATAACTAATAGGATCTTGTGGGAGTAGAGTGACCCAAGGGTGCTGTGCTGAACTCACCTGGGGCAGATTTACTCAGCCCACATATCTGCGGATGGAAAAGGTGCACAGATTGTCAAATAGCCTCCCTCAGGTGCAGAGGCAAAGCTGCTAGTTGTCCCCAGGCCAAATGCTGCGTGGGCTGAAAGGAGCTCAGGAATGTTTATAGAAACATTTTCCTGACACACCAACCACAGTGCAATTAATATGTGATGAAATTTAAGGGAAATCTCCCAAATTTTTCTCAGTTGTTAGATTGTTTAGCCATTATATTTTTAAAAATAATGAAGAAATTAGTACTACATTTGCATTATATGAGAAAATGAAAAATGCATTATTTCAAAACCAAGGTACTTTCTACATCTCTAATTGTGTGTCCTTTGTTTTTCTTGAAAGTAATGCTGATTGGGAAAAGAGTTTCTCACACACTGTTAGCCAAATAAGAACAATCTTCCTTTCAAAATCTGTAACGTATCAGTGTGTGTTATTCTCTGCACAGATGCAAGGCTTTCCACATTTATCATTAATCTTGAACAGAGAACTAATGTGTTGAATTAGAGAAGCAATAAATATTTTTTACATCTTGCCTTTTGAGTTTGTCGATTGGTAGATTGACTTATACAAGAGAGGCACCTTCAGATCAAAATATCAGTCTTATTACTGATTTACATTATTTTAAAAAAAGAGCGTGACTTTGTATTATAAAACAATCAGGCTTAAACAAATACACTCAATCATAAGCACAGACTGGGAACCACAAATGTGTTGTAGAGCAAGGTCATGGAGCTCGACTGACTCTGAGAGAGGGTGTCCAAGAAGGTCCTAAAATAAGGGTGCTGTTTCTCAACTCATGAATCAAATCCATCTTCTTTCTCCCAAAAGATAGAATGGAGAGAAATTGGGGTTTCTCTCACAGAATATACTGGGAATCTACTCCATGATAAACGCAAGAATTACAGCTTCACAATCCACCTGTGGTGTGTGACACAACCACGTCATTAGCAAATCTGCCTATCACAGTTACTATCACCTCCGTAACCTCTATCCTAGTATAAGCCAACATCTTTCTTCACCTAAGCTCCCTGAAGGACATTTGTTTACATGTTTTACCAGAATGGAGTTGATAATGTTTTCAAAATAAATAAGTGATCTGGGCCTCCCCAGTGGCACAGAGGACTGAGTGCAGAGCTATGAAGCTGTCCGCAGCCTCTGCAGTGCCAGTTCAATTCCCGGCTGGCCAGGGAGATTCCCACATAGCATGGCAGACCTCTCCTGTCTCGCCCACTGCTTCCCTCAGCAGTGCTTTCGGTCCATCTGCCTGTTCGGTTCTCCTCTCTGTCTTTCGTGAGTCCTCCCAACCTCCTGTGCCTCTGGACTGTACCCCAGCGCTTGTATAAATAGATAAAATCTTGAAAGAAAAAAAATTAAATAAATATATAAGTGATCTAACCCTCCTAGTCAAATTCTTCATTGCCTGTCAATTACATTTTAATTGCAATAACAATAATTTACATTATTGTATGTGATTTGGGGAACATGTTTGCACCTCCTCAGATGATTGTTGTCATACCACATGCACCATCAAAGTACCCACAGTCCTTTACTATAGTCTGTTAAGTCCCCTTCCCCTTTGCTCCCACCCTCAAAAAAAAAAAAAAAAACTATGACAACTCAACAATTATGGAAAAGATAGTTTCAATCTACTGAAAATTAATAAGGAACTTAAATTAAAAATCCTTCATCAAAGATAAATTTCCAGACTAAAGTGGTTTCACTGGAGAATTTTATGCAGATTTCATGAATAATTAACATGAACTTTACACAATTTCAGAAAACAGCAAAGAACACTTGCAAACTCATTTTTACAAAAAGAAGACAAAAGAATGTTGAATAAAATTGCTGAACCTACCAATGCATATATGTTTTTAAAAATTTTACACCACAACCATTTGGTATTTATTCTAGTTAATCAAGACAGTTTTGAGATTCAAAACATTCATTGTAATTCACAGATGAACAGACTAAAGAAAACCATTCATATGACCATGCCTACTGACACAGTAAAACATTTAGCAAAATTCAATATTCCTTCAAAATAAAAACTCTCAGCAACTTAGAAAAAAGGTAAAATTATCTCAAATTGATAAAGATCATCAACAAAAAATTTTGCAGTCACATAATCATTAATGTTAAAACACTGAAGCTTACCCTTAAGATCAGAGGCAAGGGAAAATGTTTCACTTTCACCACTCCTGCTAAACATTGCTAGTAGTTCTAAGAAGCACAATAAATCAAGTAAGAAAATAAAAAAGAATATAAACAGGAAAAGAAAAAGAACTGAAACTTTTGCTTTTTGCAGGTGACATGATAGTTTATGTGGAAAACCGAAGGAATCCATTTCTCCAAAAATCTCCTAAAATAAGAAATTAATTCAGCAAGGGCACCGGATAAATTAATTCAGCGAGGGCACACACACACACACACACACACACACGGACTGCATTTCTATAGACTAACAAATGAACATGTGAAAATTAAATTCGAAAACACAGCACTATTTACAATTACTCCAAAGTTAATGAAATACTTCAGCATATACATAACAAAACAAGGGCAGAGCTATATGCTTTTTATGGTAAATGCTAATGAAATGAATCAGAGAACATCTAAATAAATGGAGAGACATAATTTGTTAAGGGATTGAAAGACTCACATAGTAAAAATTTCAGTTCTCCCCAAAGTGATCTAATGTTTATTGCAATCCTATCAAAATCCCAGAAAGGATTTTTGTAGATGTAGACATGCTTATTATAAAATTTATATTAAAAAGCACAGCTAAAACATCTTGAAAATGAAGATTGAAGTAGGAGTATATTCTCCAAAGAGGAGACAGGTGGCATATAGCACATAAAAAGATGTTCAATGATATTAAGGATCAGGAAAAATGCAAATTTAGACCACTATGGATATCACTATATAGTACAAGAATGTATAAAATAAAAAAGTGAAAAATGCCCCTTTCTGACAAGGCTGCAAAGAAATTAGACCATTCACATATTGCTGATGTGAATGTAAAATTCTACAACCACTCTAGAAAATAGTTTGACATTTTCCTATGAAACTAAATAAGCAAACACCATATAACCTCACAATTATACCCTTGGGCATTTATCTTAGAAAAATGAAGAGATAATCACATCAAAATTTGTACACAAATACTGATAGTAGTTTTATACATAATACTTGGAAATTGGATACAGTCCAAATGTCATTGCTTGGGTGAATGGTTTAAACTATCATAGATCTAAGCCATGGTACATTATTCAGCATTAAAAATGAATGAATTATCAATACATATAACAATTTAGATGAATTTCTAGGGAAATATGGTGAGGGGGAAAAGCCGTTTGAAGAAAAAGTTATGTAAGATTCTATTTATATAACATGTTTGAAATTGCAAGATTTAGAAACAGAGTACAGATTAGTGGTTGCAAGGTCAAGAATGGACTAGGTTATTTGTAAAATGTCAACACATATTTTTTTTTTTAAGATTTATTTATTTATTTATACAAGCACTGGGTACAGTCAGAAGCGCAGGAGGGTGAGAGAATTCACCAGAGCCAGAGTGGGGAACAGAACAGACAGACTGACGAAGAAATACACTGCTGAGGGGAGCAACGGGCACAGCAGGAGAGGTGTGTGTGCCATGTGGGACCCTCGCGTGGCCTGGGACCGAACTGGCGCTGCAGAGGTTGCGGGCAGCTTTGCAGCCCAGTGCTCAACCGCTGCTCCATCAGGGGAGGCCCAATGTCAACACATTAAATCATTCTGGTGATGCAAGTGTCCTGTACCTTGTCTTTATAAATGCTTACATCTTGGTTGAGATACTGTGCTAGAGAGTTTTGCAAGATGTTATCACTTATGCAAACTGGTTAAACAGTACATAGCACCTCTTCATGTTATTTTTTACAACTGCATGCTGATTTCCATTTATCTAATGATAAGAAAGTTACTAAACAATGAAACCTAAACAAAACAATGACCTCTCTGATGGGAATTTTGTTTCTGTCAATTAGAAGGGATGTTTTTGCAAAAAATCGCCTTTCAATTCCAATTGATCAGTACACGCCCAGGCTTGTAGCCTCTGAGGCTCTGCTAGAGAAGTTGGTCTCAGCGGGCACTGATGACTCTCATGTTGATGGACAGGACAGCCATGGGGATGGGCCAGCCTCAGCATATACACAAATGTTTCCTTTGATGAAGGACATTCTCCATCCGTAATGAACAGTTAACATTAGATTAAAAAGAGAATATGTGGCCTCCCTGGTGGCACAATAGGTTGAGACACAGCCTATGAGGCTGTCTGCAGCCACTGCAGCACGAGTTCAATCCCGGCCAGGGAGCTACCCACACGGCGCAGCAGACCTCTCCTAACTCGCCTACTGCTCCCCTCAGCAGCGTATTTCAGTCGATCTGCCTATTCCCCACTCTGTCTCTGGTGAATCCTCTCACCCCCCAACACACTTCTGGCCTGCACCCCAGTTCTTGTATGCATAAATAAATAAATCTTTAAAAAAAGAAGTATATGTTGTAGACTCAGAAATTGACCTCAGAGATAATTTATTTTTTCCCTTTAACATTATGTACAAGAAAACTGAAGCATAAAAATCAATTAACTTACCTAGGAACAAAGACATTAGTAAACTCAGAACTAGAATCCAGATTCTGGAGGCTTAAGTATAAACTGCATATAATCCCTCTCAATTTCTTTGTGCACTTCCTATTCTATCATTTCCTATTTCTCTTTTGATGCAAGACCTAAGTGTCTGGAAAAATACACCCTAATCTCTATATACCTGTTTCTACTAGTCATGCTTGACATGTTTCATAAATGCCAAATCTTATTCTCCCTGAAACTTATTTGATCATCTTACTAGAAAATACCTGTTCCTCTTCCCAGTGTCTTCCCTTCCTTGATTATGGAATCCATTTTGCACCTGCAAGACTGTAAATTTAAAACACACAACACGATACATTGGCATTGTTTAGAGAATCATAGAATAAATGTTTGTTGAAAAATTGAATGATCTTCAAAAGATCATCTATTTCTGTTGCTCTTTCACATTTTGTTTTTTACTATGTTTCTGTCTGCCTTTCTAATTTTTCAAGTTAAATGAATTTTGTTATTTTCTGTGGATCTATTTTCTCTTTTATGATACAGGTCGCTGGTAAGAAGCAACCTGAACTGACCCCTCCATAGGAGGCTACACATATTGTACTTGGGGGTCACTGTAATCCACACCCAGGGAGGCCCACAGCTAAGCAGTCTTTACTAAAGTTTTCACGCAAAGAAATCTAAACCCGCCTCCATGTCCATACTCAAGAACCATCCTTACTCTTCCATTAAAAAAAAAAAAATACCCATTGGGGACTCCCTGGTGGTGTAAGGGTTAAAGTCTCAGCACTATGAAACTATCTGTAGTCACAGCAGCATGGGTTCGATCCCCGGCCAGGGAGCTGCCTACATGGCACAGCAGACCTCTCCTGTCTCGCCCGCTGCTCCCCTCAGCAGCATATTTTAGTAGATCTGCCTATTCTGCTCCCCACTCTGTCTCTGGTGAATTCTCTCACCCACCCCTGCACCTCTGGCCTGTACCCCAGTTCTTGTATGCATAAATAAATAAATATTTATTTAAAAAAAGACTGCTTAGCTGCAAGTTGTAACTTGAACTGTGAAAACTGGTATCACAGTATGTAAGCAGGAGAGGTCTGTGTCTCTGGTATAATATTTAAATACCTCCATAAAGTGTAAATCCTAGCAGCTTTACTTTTTACTTGAAAAATAATTTAAAAGAGATTTTTGGGTTTATCCCGAGAATAAAGAGCAATGGTTACAAATGAGGAGTAGAGATAATGTATTATTTTGCTTTTTTAGGAAAAATTAGTCTGGCAGATGGAGTGAAGAAGTATGGGATTTCTCATGTTCTCACCTCTTTCTTTTTGACTCCTACTTCTCCTCCCACTTCTCATACACAGATATTCATGGACATTTAGCAGAAAACTAACACACATTTAGGGCTTTCTTCCTAATTCAAGCAATGCCATCTGTACAAGACATGCAGACGTGGAAGTGTCTTCAAAAGGCAGTTCCTCCTTACTTCCAGGAGCCAGGGGAACAGCTCCTTGTGATTGCCTCACACAACAAAGTTGAATTTGTGGAAAACAAAGATGTTGCACATACATGAATGCAAACAGGAAAACTTTTCTTGTGCCTCTTTTAACCACTCTGTGCCCTCATTCTAGCCACTTCCAAAGACTGCTCGGTTTGCTACCCCTATAATTTAGTCCCTTTTAGAGTGTCCTATAAATGGAATCCTACATTGCATAGTCTTGACATAATGAATTTGAGATTCATCTGTGAAGTTGGTTGAAAATTGAGCACCGAATTTAAGATAAGAGAATGGGGAAAATAGTATTTTGTCTGAAAATGGGCACTTTTTTTCCCTAAGTTGTAACATTGGAGGTAGGAGTGATTGGGTCAATTTGGTCACAACTTAAACTGGGTTGAGTGGGTTGTTGCCAAGGATACCACCAAACTCTCACTGGCTTCAAATTCCTCTAAGGCTATCTCAGCTTGAAGGGGGGAATTGCCACAGTCATCTTTAGGATTTCACTGTGTACTTGACCACCAGTGGAACTGTCTCCAGTATTTCATTGGCACTCCCATGTCAACTGCAAACAACCACATTCGCTGCCAAATACAGAGGCTCCTCAGCTGGTTAATGTTCAACTCACAGGCATTCATAAATACAAACAAGGTGTCTGCAGGGCAGATGTGTCTGCAGTTTGCTGCAGCCCACTAATGGAAAAGGACTTGAATGCATTCCTGAGTTTAGAGGAGTTTGCTTTATGTGTTCTAATAAATAAAAAATAAATAATAATAATAAATAATAAAAAATGCAATGAGAGTGTTAAAGTGCTATGAAAAGGGGGACATGATTAAAACCAATATGAAAATAAGCAGAAGCAAAAATTAAAAACAGTAAGGAAAGAAATATTTTGTGTATGCTTATGGATTATTTAGAAATAAGAACAATTCAGAGGGTCAAAGAGTGATTCATATACCACATGAAAGTGATTGCACAGTGCACCCAGAAGAATGTGGAGAAAATATAAGAAACACTGACTAATGAAGTGAATTTTAAAATCTAAATTGATTGTTAGATGATCCGTTCAGTCTAACAATTAGTAAGTATTTGGTATTGTGTTGTCTAAATTAGTTCACAAGTTTGTACTTTAAAAATGAGCTTTCAGGTGACCTTTCAGATAACCTTGTCTTTCCTTGGTGAAAACACACACTTGCATGCCAAATGAGACCCCAAAGAACAAAGGCCAGCCTTCCACTGGGAGAACATGTCATGTTCCTCACACAAGAGCATGTCTCGAAACTTGGACAGTGAATGGATGAGAGAGCGATGTGAGCAGGGAGGCTGGAGCTGCCACAAGGTGGAGTTAAACAACAGAGTGGCAGAGGGGGTTGGGGAGAGGGACAGAATCCTGCAAAAAGCAGTGTTTCCATTTTCTGTGTCCTGGTCTCCTTATCTGTAAAAGTGACCTAAGGAAAAGGGAAAGATGGGAAAAATGGAAGTATGCACTGAGGTTCAGAGTCTGTTAAACAGAAAAATCAAATATTCAATCACTCTAAATCTCCTAACATGGACCTGGGCTGAAGGGCCGATGA
This sequence comes from Talpa europaea, assembly GCF_964194135.1. Lineage (NCBI taxonomy): Eukaryota > Metazoa > Chordata > Mammalia > Eulipotyphla > Talpidae > Talpa > Talpa europaea. The sequence goes on along the minus strand of NC_140074.1, from coordinate 104,642,098 downwards.
GGAAGCTTGGGCTGCATTCACATTACACAGGGAGACAGCAGACCTACGCCATGGGAGATGCGTGGCCACCTGGATTTGTCCCTTTGTCCCTGTCCCCTCTGCCTACACCTATTCTTGATATGCTCAGCTGAGGAGTTACCCTGGAGACCTGCCTGCACTAGAGCGGGAGCATGAGCTGGCAGTATGTGAACACACACTCAGACAAAGACATATGAGTGGGAAGGTACAGGTAAGAGGAAATGTAGTTTGAAGACTTACCATAGGAAACTGAAGTTTATTTAAAAATAAATATTTATCCATTCTCCTGAAGCAGTAAAACAAACAAACAAACATGGATAATGCAGAAAAAAACATGCAATCTAAGAAAATTTTTTCCAACAAATATAATATGAAAGTTATGAAAAGAAATATAAAATGAAACTAAACCCATTACTGAAATGAAAGTCACCTTGAAGACCTAGTCAAGGCTCAAATAAATTGCAAAGAAGGACCAGGAAAATGGAAAAGAACAAAAGGAAGGCGTTCTTGGAGATGCTTCTGTCACAAGAGCCAGCACTGCGTGATTGATGTTTTTGAAGAGAACAGAAAGAGAAAAAAGAAATGGACTCATCTTTCAAAAATAAAATCTGGTTTCACTAGGTGAAGCTTCACTTTGGTGTGAATACGTAAAAGACACCCAATAGTTGAGCATGATCAACATCAAATCATCTTTCAAAGAATTTATTGAGCAGAAATTCTCAGAAATTCATTGGTTCTCTTGGCTAAACTTTCAGTTATGCACAGAGCAAAAACAAACAAACAAACAAACAAACAAAAAACACTCTTACATTTTCTATCAATTCTTTGCCACCCGCAGAAAGAGCAGTGCTGTCTACACAGAGTAGGGGAAACACACAAGACCATGTCCTTTGGGCTTTTTGCCCCCTGTGGTTGGAACATGTGTTAATTCCCCAGTGCCTGGGTCTGGCATTTGGAGGGGAAGATCAGGAGATGGGGGTGTACAGCACCAGTCCTCTGGATGGGGTGCAGCATGAATAATGAAATACAAAACAACAGAGCTGTTTTCAGAGCAACTCATAGCAACCCGAGTGAAAGGTGGTATGAGGTTTGCACAGAGATCCTTTGCACAAAACACACGCTGACCCCCAGGACGACTGGCTTCTTTCCTGAGACCCTGGTAGAACCCAGTGCTCTACATTTTCTTCTTGGTTTGTCTGTTCCTGGGAAAGTAAACCATGATAATCCTCCTCCAAATAGCCCTGTCCTTGAATATTCATGGGGGAAGAAGAAAAATATGCAGGAGAATTTGTCTATGGGTTAAAATTAAAATTTGTTATTTTATTTTATGAAAATGGAAAAGGGAGGATCCACTTTAAAAATCAGGTCCTGTTGAACACCTATTTTCCTAAAAAGGTAATACGAGAGCTTAGGGACTGGGTTGATTGGAGGTAGAGAAGGGACAGAGAAGTTTTAAGTAACAGTAAAGGAATACAAAGGCTAAAAGAAGCAGAAAGTTCAGACATTGAACAATAACAGTAGCGGTCAAGACAGATGTGTTAAGGGCAGATTGGAGACAGGGTCTGGAAACGAGTTTAGGGGTCAGTGAAGACAGAGCATGCGTCTGCAGAGAAGGATCGTCATGTCTGCTAAGCTGATAAGGCCAGAAGATGTGCTAAAAGGCCCAGGTGTTGAGTTCAGACTCACGGAGGATGGTCTGAAACATCAGGCCGAAGCAAATCAATGGATTGGAAGTAGATCAGTTGAAAGGACAACTATACTACCACCCTCTACCACTCCAGGAGGATGCTGCTAGTATTGGGGGAATAAAATGGGAAGAGAAATGAATCCACCAACTTCTGATGTGGACTTGTTTTAACTGCCCCGTCCTGAGGCCTGAGCCTCACCGATACACCACCTCTTCTCCTTCCTCATGTCCCCCACGTATTTTTTCCTCATTTCCTTACATACTCAACTTTCTCACTCCTGAGTATTCCATCCACTACATTTTTCAAGATGAACATAAACTCGCAAACAAACAACAGCAGTAACAAAATGTAAGCTATAAGCAATGCAGAAAATGTGGGGAATTATAGAAGACTTTGCTTAGCCAAGAAAAAGATTTCTGCTTTATTTCTTTGGACTTTTAGAAATCTTAAAACACCAGAAGTGTTGAGGTTTTATTTTCATCCTTTCATCCAAAATTCAGGCCAGTTTACAGGGCCTCCAAACTAGAGCTAGGCCCAAGTGCTAATGAGTGAAGACTAATTTGACTTTCTATGGTCCTTATCATCCTCTGTGCACAGATCTTTAGTGTGGGGATGGTGGGACATAGGAGGAGCATGGGGTCCAGGAGATGCTTAATTGGGGCCAAGACACTATGGGGTGCCTAGTGATGAGAAGACCTATTACATTCTAGTCTTCTCAGTATTGTGGTGTGTACCCTCAATATATGACCATGCTGTGTCTCAATTTCTCAATTTCAGTGAAGATCATAAAGGTTTTCTAATACCATCTCCTGACCACCTACTGGGTCCACGAGCTCTCTCTGATTGCAACACTAGTTAAAAATGTTGCACTGTGGTTGCAAATTCCTTTTACTTTTGTGCTACTTTTCATTCCTACCTCAAAGTTAATGAATCAGATTGTGGTCTATTTTTAAAAGTGGGAGTCATTTTACCATGCCTGGTAAAATGGGGCTGTTAGTATTCCTTACATCTTTAAAAGTTGCTTTCAAATATGGACTTTCAAGTCTTCTCCAATGGCTAATGAACTTGAATTTCCTGTATCCTCAGTAACCGACACTTTATTCTCTTTGATTTGCACAAGTTGGCTGTAGAGTGTACAGGAGTAGGAACAGATGATAGGACCTGCAGACACTGGGTTGAGGAGCAACATTTTTGGAATCTCATGCAAATTTTAGCAACAACTTGCTAACAACACCTGCAGAAAGCAAACTAAGAATTGAAAATGTCACATCCATTTTTATACCTTATCCTTTCATAGAAATGCTTTCCTGTACTGTTTCAATTATTCATATGAAAAAGTATAGGAATTATGTAACTGGAAACTTGGAAGCAATCTAAATGCACCAGATATTAGAGATGATACTGTAGATGTATATTTATTGGAGATAGGAAATGTTCATGTGGTTAAGTGAACAAGGAGGTTTCTAATATGAAAAAGTGAATAAGTGATGTAGAGAAATGAATAAATGCTATATATAATTTGTATTGCCACCTGGGGGAAAATGAGGATTTTTGAGATTGAAAAGCTTAAGTAATCTTTCACTTGTCAAAATCCTACAATGTTTTGCAGTGAATTAAACCTTAAAGATTAAAATACACCAATTTAGAATGACATTTAATCTTCCAAAAATGTTTTTTTATGATATATTCTTAAATTCTTGTAACTATTGCAAAATGAGGCATTTCAATTGTACTGGAGGCCCAGATAAAATTTTGACTATTAGAGCTGTGCAAAAAGTCAAAAACATTGCACTATACACTTTAAAATGGTTAAGATATAAAAACACTTTATAAATTTCTTAATTCCTTTAAATATTTGATCTTTTATACCTATAAACGAATGATATGCCATTTTTTGAAATTTTCAAGCACATTTATTTCAGTTATAATGTAAATTTAAGAAAGCAGCATGCATGTTTGTATAAGTGATAATCTTTCAACTTGTAAGAAAATAGTCTTATTCTGCAAATGTATTCTAAAATATTTTTTTGTATCTATCCAAAGAAATCTCAAGACAACCTGAGCTAATTTATACACCTAAGGATTTTCTTTTTGCTATAAGTTTAGATATAACCATACACATAAATTGAAGAATTTGTGTCTTTTATCTAAAGAAGTATTCTATTTTCAGCCTTCTTATAATTATCGGAAATCATACTCTATATTCTGAGTTTTACTAAATTAAGTGTGCAAAGTGCTAAGGAGAAGCTAAATAAAAGCTTTGGTTCCAGTTCATCACATTTAATTATGAAGAGTTAATCAAAATAAGCCCCTGGAGGAAAGGCTTTAACAATTGGGATTACTTAGTTGAGAAAATAGAAGCCTCTAGGAGGTGTGCAAACAGAGGTTGATGATCAGAAATATTACAAACCTATGAGGAGAAGAAATGGACCTGAACCAGAGAAAGGAGGATTTTAAGCTAGATTTAGAAATGGTTTCTGCAGAGTTCTTGCTGAATTACAAAATAAATATAGTGGCAATAAGCTTACTTTTATTTGTAATTATTCATCTTCACCAGGCTTTGGAAGGTGGTGCTTTTATCTCCTAAAGGCCAGAAGAGAATGAAGAATTTTCCTGAGATTCTACTCCAAGCTGGGACAGGATTTTTGCCCAAAATTACCTGATACCAAAGCCTAAGGTTAGTGGTTTCCATTAATCATCCGTCCCCGTATCCTGCCTGAAGGCCAGAGAATGGACGACCCCGGTATGGCAGGAAGTTGAATGTGAGTCCACTGTAGCCACCCCGGCACCTCAACGCAGTTCACGTGGTCCTGGAGATTTGATGGCTGGGGGGAAGGGCAAGCCCACCCTGCTCCCACCACCACTGCTCAGAGCTTTTGTGAAAAGTGCATGTTTTCATGCATCACTGAAACCCTCAGAGTGAGAGAAAGAAAGGAGTGAAAATCTTAATATTTAGAAGATTCCTGACATCTTCATAATGCAGAGTGAACAGCCTCCAGTACAATGATAAATGGGTGAAAACACCATTTAACTTCAGCACCTACTATTAGATATTAGGGGTAATTTTGTGGTTAATGATTAATAAATACAAATTGAAAGAAATCAATATAAGTATTTATCTTCTATAACATAGTCAAAATGACATACATTCATGTCTATATAATGTACTTTAAATGAATGCCATGGCGATTTTTTAAAGAAATTTTTTTGCAGGTCAAAATGATTAATAAACCCTTGGTCTACTCCAAAACAGTATTTTAGCTAATGGCTTATGTTTTGACTCTGTTTAATAAATTTGATTTCATACTGTCAAATGTCTTTGTAAAAGCTTAATTCAATTTTTAGTCAGTAATAGAATTTTTGCTAAGTTTTCTCTAAGTGTTCTGTGAAAAATGCATAGCTAGGCATCCCACAATGTTTTCGTCCACAGTGGACCACATACACAACAGTGGTCCCCACATTGCTATTACCTACTAATGTCACAGTCATCCTAATATTTTAGTGTTTTATGCCAGCAGCAACCACACACATCAGTTTACCATATCTCTTGATGCCATCATTCTCCCTTGTGTTTGATTTAATTTCTTGTTTTGTTGATTATGAACCCTAAGTATACAAAACCCATTGCTGATATTACCAGTAAAAGCCCACATTGAGTGACTGATCTGGATACAAAATTAAAGGCAATTAAGGACTATGCAAGTGGAAGATCAGTGCTGGTTATTGCTTCCCCATCAGCCATGTCTCATTCCACCAGGGATTGACGAACTACAACAAAGTGATGGAAACTGTTAAAACGTAGGTTTCATTGCGAGCAATGAGACAAGAAACAACTCAAGAAGGGTCTATATCAGATACAGAGAAACCTTCAATGACCTGAATCGGAGACCAGACACAGAAGAATGTCCCTCTCAGCACCAAGACAATCATGACCAAAGCGCAAAGCTTGCAACGTTGAAGGAAAAGGCTGGGCCTGGCTGTCATGTTGAATTTACTAACAGCTCTGGGTGGTTTAAACAATGTACTTTCTTCTTCATGCAAGAATAGTGGGGTGAAAATATTTATTTGTATTAATATAAGAGTTCATTGTTTTGTTTTTTGTCTTTAGTCTTTACTTCAAGGCACAATATTTTGACATAATTATGTAACAAATTGATGATGGACAAGTCTGAACTTCCCAGACCCTGAAACTTGTTCTATCAGGTACTCATGTGTGCATGTGTGTGGGGGGGGGAATAGTATTAAATAGGGCAAAATTTTTGCTTTTAATGTTAAAATGCATAAAGGTTGCTAATCCTTTTTTAATTCTTATCCAGTATTCCTTATTCAGTCTCAGTATATCCCCATCTCTCTAAAGGAGAATCAAAGTGATAGATGGAGTGTTTGGGTCCAAACTCACTGGGGTTCCACTGGCCTGAGTTTGATATTATATCCTGTGTGTAGCAACATATTGTATGTTGATCAACTGTGGCCCTCAGGGAAGGTCTGGATGTGTGATTGCAGGAGGAGTAATTTGGTTCTTTTAAACCTCCCTGTAAATCTATACAGTAAGACCTCACCCTGGCATGTCTGGAATACTAAGTGACTGGCAGAAAAATAGGCTGGAAGGAGGTGCCCAGCAAAGGGAAGTCATGTTATTTTAACTGAATGAGTTTAGAATTCTAAATATGAAAGCAAAAACATACTTCCACTGAAGAGTATAGTACAACCATGACCTTTCCAAGGTCACCAACCAGGGGGACACAAGCCCAACAGCTCATCAATTCCAGATGAATTCTGAGGGGCTGTAAATCCCAGCAATTGTTTGAAGTAGGCATCTATTTTATCCTCAAAGATGACTTCTTCTCTCGGGACTTTCAGTTCTCAAAAAACACATTTGGGATTTTATTTGCAATGTTCACACTTGGGGACATTTTGTCAAGAAAATGAGTCAGTCTGCCCACGTGCCTCTCTCCTTCTGAGAATCTCCTGGTAATATTGTGCTGCAGCATTTAGGGCAATATCTATCTTTTCTGAGTCCTGATGTCCTTGGCATTGGGCTTTATTGGTATGCCAGCATTTCCTTCAAGTGGCTTGATAGTAAAGACTTCTTTTGGCTGGGGTCTGCATTATTCATATCCATCTTGTTCACTTGAGGCATTTTATATCATTGAGCCAAATTCGCTGTTTTTGAGAAGCCATATAGGCAATGTACTTTAAATTCATGAACTACCTCAATTTATATTTTACTGCTGTGATTCATGGTCAGACGTTTTTCAAACAAATATATCCTTGGTACTTTATTTTTGATAGTCATCATGGTCCTAAGGTACTTTTGGGCAATATAAATACTTTTCTTTACTCCCATATAGTTGCAAGAGGAAAAAAATAAAAACCATGTCTTCTTTGAAAAATCAGAATCTCCATTCCATTGTATTTCTGCATAATATTTTTTGACTGAGTTTCCATTGCCATATTGTAGTCCTAATGAATAAATGCTCAAAAGGTCACCTTTAGTAATCTCATCAGATGCTTTGTAAGATCTTCATCTACCTGGAAATTAAATATTTTCTGGATATTGACAGTAAATACAAAAGAATAAACTTGAAAGTGAGATTTTTCTTTCAGCAGGTTACGTGGCTTCCTAAATTTCACAGTGACAAAGAGGACTGTGTAACAATGCAGGTTTTATTTTGTCTCATCAAGGAATGTCTAGCCTGCAAGAGTAATAAAGTGAGTGTTTCCCTAGTCAGTTTTTAAAGAGTGACTAAGCCTATGGTAGACAATGTGATTGGTCGGAGGACCATGAGAAAGGAATATTTTGCGTTCCTGGATGTCAAGGCAAGTGCTAGGTCAGGGCACAGCCTTACAGCTGCTGGGGGGATATTACCCTGTGCTGGTGTCATGACATCAATCATTCGTTTGTTCATTTATCCAACAAACATCTGTTGGGGTGTATCATCTTCTAGGTGTTAGGACAGAGCCATGAACAAAACAGTAAAGGTCACTTACTTTATGGAGCCATTATGCTGGTGTGGGGGAGTGCAGACAAGGCAGGCAGGAAATCAATGCTGATACTACAATATGACAGAAAAAAAAAAAAAACATGTATGGATTTGGCAAAGCCTTTGAGGGTGTCACAAATGACTGAGTCTTGACTCATGGAAGGAAGTCTGGTTAACACATACACAAACTTTACCTGTTTAGTCAGCTGAAGAAACCTAAAGACAATAGTTCAGTAAATAAAATAGTTAGCACCCAGATGTTGGTTTCCAATAACATTCTCCAACAAAAGAAACCAGAGATCCTTGAAAAAAGGACTTATCCTAGGGCTGAGCTACCAAATTTGTAAGACAAGTCTGCAAAATATTATAGAATCAGAAAGTGAGGAAGTGCTTCAAAATGCACAGGCTGGGGCCTCTCTGGTGGCGCAAGGGGTTAAGCCATAGCCTATAAAGCTATCCGCAGCCACTGCACCACAAGATCAATCCCCATCCAGGGAGTTGACCCACATGGCGCAGCAGACCTCTCCTGACTCACCTGCTGCTCCCCTCAGCCGTGTATTTCAGTTGATCTGCCTGTTCTTTCCCCTGCGCTGTCTCTGGTGAATCTTCTCACCAGCACACCTCTGGCCTGTACCCCAATTCTTGTACGCATAAATAAATAAATCTTTAAAAAAAAAATCTATGCTCTTCCTTCTCAAAACCAATGCACCCAGTCTAACCATGAGAAGAACACCAGACAAATTCCAGTAGAGGAATGACATACAAAATACCTGGCTAGTACTCCTCAAAGCTGTCAAGGTGATAAAAGACATGGAAAGTGTACGAAACTGTCAGCCAAGAGGAACCTAAGTTAACAAGACAACTAAATATAATGTGGAATCCTGGAAGAGAAAAAGGAAATTGGGTAAAAACCACAAAATCTGAATAAAATGTGAACTTTAGTTTAAAATGTATCAGCATTGACTCATTAATAATAATGATAACTAACCACATAATAAGTTATAAAAAATGTGTGCTAATATAAGTTGCTAGTAACTGGAGAAACTAAGTACAGGACATATTGAATCTCCTTGAACTATTTTCAAGTATTTCTAGAACTGTTTTAAGATTATTCTAAAATTCAAATTCAAATAAAGAATGTCATGAGACAAGATTCCCAGTTAGAGACAAGATAAAAACATTTCTTTCTATTCTTCCTCCTCTGAACCACTAAAATCCTGGACATTATATGTAAAATCAACAAATATGGGTACACTGATTAAGGAAACTTGTCACTAAAGAAAGAGCAGGGTGATATGTTCTTTTGAATTTCTTTTTGCCTCCCATCCAATATCCCAAATTGGATTCCAGAGAAGGGTGTAATCCAGCAACACGAAAGTTTGTACTTGAATGTTTATAGTAACATGATTACAATAGCTACACAGTAGAAACCATACACATGTCCATCAAATGATGAATGGATCAAGAAAAATTGTCATATGTCCATGTGAACAAATATTATTCATTCCTAAAACCCAATGAATTACTGTTACACACTGAATCTTAAGGATAGCATAAGTGAATCTTGAAAAACAATATGTTAAAAGAATCAAGACCAAAATATCCACATATTGTCTGGTTACATTATGAAATATCCAGAATAGTCAAATCCATAGAAACAAAAAACAGGTATTATTATCAAATAGTGATTGTGACAGGATTAAGTAACTGATATCTTTTGGAGTAATGGACTGTTCTGGAATTCTTGTGATGGTTATGTAGTGAGTATACAAAAACCACTAAAATATCCAATATAAATGAGTGAAATTTATGTTATGTGAATTATATCATGCTAGAAGAAATAGAGGTTTTTTCTTTTTTTTCATCAAATCAGTACTAAAGTAAAGAGAAATGAAGGCACATTAGTAAAGAGTTGATTCAGCTATGGGCAGCCTTGTCTTTCAGAGAAAAAAAAAAGAGAAAAATGAGACTATTCAAAATTCATCTATCTTTTGCTTACTTCATTTCTTAAGTCAAGCTGAGCAATTCTAAAGGATATAGGCACTTCTTAATTATTTCACGGTTTCTTCACTCTGGGGATTTTGAAAAGGTTTTTATTTTTCTGTCTGCATTGTCTCAGTTGTCTAGTAAAGGAATTATGTCAGGGGATGGGCAGTAGAGCATGAAAATCAAATAAATTAATTTGGCTCTTAACTGTTGTCATAAAACATTCAATAATAGAAGTTTAAGATGGCTTATGTTTTGCATAAATTTGGACTTTTCCACCCTTGCAAACTTTAGCCATTGTCATGAAGGAGACATATTTGTCACTTGGAGACCTGCCTTGTGTTTGGTTAAAACATGATTTCCCCAGGCCCTTGTGATTGCCCCTTACACTGTCAATTCCAGAACAGACCATGAAATGAAGGCACTGATGCCTTGTTAGATATGCTGAATCCGAGTGCTTTTCTTATTCTTTCCTCTAAACATGGGAACATATGGACTAAAATGTTAGCATGTCAACTTTGTCAAAGAAATCAACCCAAAGTTTCTAATAAAATCTCTATGGTACAAAAAGTACAAACTTGCAGTTATAAAATAAATAAAACTCTTGGGAAGTGATGCACAGCATGGTGACTCTAGTTAATAACACTATATTGTATATTTGAAGGTTCCGTAGAGAGTAGATCTTAGAAGTTCTTATCCCAGGAAAAAAAAATGTGTGACTATGTGTGGTGACAATGTTAAATAGATTGACTGTGGTGGTAATGTTGCAATATATTCAAACATCAAATCATTATGTTGTATATCAGAAACTAATAAAATGTTATATCTCAATTATACCTCAATTTTAAAAAAGGATCAATGGAAGCACATTTTCCAAAATTCACGATTATACTTAAAGAAAGTGAAGAATCATATATCACAACCTGATTTCCACAAACTTTAGCAAAAGCAAATAAAAAAGACCAAGGAATAAATACCACAAAGGACTGCATTAGTTCCTTTGGGAACCCAAACAATCTTTCTAGTTGTCATTATAAAAACACAGCACACTAGTCTCACTAGAGAGAGGAATTATATTGCAAAATGTCAGCTTTTTTATTATTATATATAAATGAATGTATGGATTATATATATTAATATATATTAATGCTTTCAGCTTTGTAGATATTTTTAGGGACAATAGGGTGGTAAGAAGGTGAAGTGAGAGAATAAAGCACACTTGACATCCGGGGTTTGCCATGAAAAAATGCAAAGCACTCATTGCAAAGCAACAATATGGCAGACTGAGTAGATGAGTTTATCTTCTTTTCTACTCTGAATCTCATAGAAAAGGCAGGAAATATCTACCAGAGGGAAAGGCCCATAATAGCAACTTGAAAATATTTTCAAATTGGCAGCAGCATTTTGAGGAATTTCAAAATGTGAAATGGGATAGATACCAGAGAAAATAAATACTAATAAAAAACATGTAGTGGAAGGATATTGCAGCTGATCAGTCTTATTGGTGAAGTCCAGGGACAACTCCAAAATAAGTTAACAGTGTCAAGGAAAAATGATACTGTTTTCAACAAATAATGTTGGGACACTTCCTATATGTATACAATAGAAGGGGTGTGTGTGCCTGTTTTGTATATTTATATATCTTTCTGATTTCATAGAATGAATAAACATGGATCAAATATGGATAAAATGTTAAAACTTTCAGAAGAAAATTTAGTAGAAATCTATATGCTTTTATGTCACAAATTCCAGTTCTCTCACATGACCTAAATAACTCATAAAATAAAAATAGGATTATTTGACTTCATTGAAATTGGTAATATTTACCTTTAAAAACACTGTTAAAAGATATCAAATGCAAACTGCAGACTGGAAGCAAATGCTTGCAAATAACATGTCTGATAAAAGATCTGTATCCACATTATATCATGGTATCTTTAAATATGACATTTCAAAACAAACAACCCAATTTTTCAAATGGAACAAAATAACAACATATACTTAATCAGAAAAAAGATAAACACATGAAAAATTGCTCAATATCAATCTGCCATTAGGGAAATGCTCGCAAATGCCTCCATGAGAGATCACTCCATGTATTAGGCTAAGACCGCAAGGGAAACTGGTGACACGCAGTGCTGAGAAGGATCTGAAGCATTGAGAACCTTCCTCTATTGCTCCTTGGAATTCAAAATGACATTGCCATTTTGGAAGACTGTTCCACAGAAATTTTTTTTTCTATAAAGTTAAGCATACATGTACCATATTTTCCAGCCATTAGATTCCCAGATAATTACTCAAGTAAACTGAAAATTTAAATTAGTACAAAATTAATACTTCGTTGTTTCTAGACACTTGTATTTGTAATTGCAAAAATAAGGAGGGGAAAAAAAAACAAGATGCATTTTAACATGGAATGGATAAAACAAAATATGGTATCAGTGATGAAAAAAGAAAAGTCGAGACATTGATTCATGCAACAATGTGAATTAATTCTTTTTTTTTTTTTTTGAAGATTTATTTATTTATTTATACTAGCACTGGGTACAGTCAGATGCGTGCGAGGGTGAGAGAATTCATCAGAGCCAGAGCGGAGAACAGAATAGGCAGAGTGATGAAATACACTGCTGAGGGGAGCAGCGGGAGGCAGGAGAGGTCTGCGCGCCAAGTGGGACCCTCGCCAGCGGCCGGGGATCCAACCTGCGCTGCAGAGGCTGCGGGCAGCTTCGCAACCCAGCGCTCAACCGCTGCGCCACTGGGGAGGCCCTGTGAATTAATTCTTAAACGCATTTTACTAAGTGAAGTAAGTCAGCCATGGAAGGTAATATTTCACATAATACCATTCATGATATTTGGGAAAAGGGCAGTCTATGGGCTGAAATACATCAGTCATTGCCATTGGTTGGGGCAGAAACAAATGGTTGACCACAAAGGTATTCATTCACTCAAAAAATTGAACTTAAATGACGTAAATTTAAAATTCAACCAGGATGCCATGGGATACGAAGTCGTAACTCAGACTGTGACAAATGAATCTAACTGTATTACAAATATATGGCACAAACGAATCTAAAAGAGAATGAAAATAGTGTTTTGACTAGAAGTAATATGTCTAAACTAAAAAGCTTCTGCTCAGCAAAAGAAACTATTAACACAAGAACACAGTGTACTGAATGGAAGAAAATCCTGCACAGCATATATCTGATACAGGCTAATATCCAAGATCTACAAAGACTCATACAACTCAGCAAAAAGAAGACAAATAATCCAATTTTAAAAATGCACAACATTGCAAAACAGACCCTTCTTCAAAGAAAACAGAATTATGGCCAAGAGGCACTTAAAAAAAAAAAATGTTATCATTCATCATCGGGGAAATGCCAATCAAAACCACAATGAGATACCACCTCACACTGGTGCATACAAAAAGCTATCTATGTATGCAATGATGGAAAGAGTCTAGCATTGGATTGTATTAAGTTTCCATAACACTTTAAATTTACTAAAATTTATGTAATTATGCATCTCAAATCAATAAATTTTAGAACATATAAATAGTACTCATAAAGTTGCTTTTAAAAATTCAGATCAAGAGGAAAGACTATGGAGCCATTTAAGCTAATTAAATGAAAGAATGTCTAAGAAAATAAACACCAACATATTTAGCATATGCATCCCTCTTATTCTAAGGATATATATATATATATATATATAATTAGATAACCAAAGATCAACCAAGTTCTTTAAAGAAAACCAACAGCATGAAAAAGAGGCATCAAATGAATAAAGACATGAAGTGGCTAAAAAAGGCACTGAAAAAGAAAACACTCTGTGGGAGAGGGGGAGGAAAAGGGATCAAAACATCAAAACAGGGTAAAAAGCCTCTCTGGTGCAGGGGTTAAAGACAAGGCTATCAAGATACTGTCAGCCCCTGCAGCATGAGTTTGATTCCATGTCTGGCCAGGGAGCTACCCACATGGTGCAGCAGACCTCTCCTGACTCACCCGCTGCTCCCCTCAGCAGTGTACTTCCATTGATCTGCCTGTTCTGTTCCCCACTCTGTCTCTGGTAAATCCTCTCACTCCCTGTGCCTCTGACTTACACCCCAGTTCTGTACGCATAAAAAATAAATAAATCTTAAAAAAAAAAACAAAACAGGGGAAAGAAAAGCACAAGGGACAGTGGTGATGGTTCACGGGTGAATTGGTGGTGGGAATTTTACGGGGGCCACACAAAGATATAAAATATATAAATAAATTCATTCATTAATAAAAAACATAACAAGAATAAGAGAGAAGACAAAAGGAAGGGAATTTATTTTGTCAGGAAGATTTATGAAAATGTGGTCTTGAAGAAAGATGAGTGCTAAAGAGTTACTAAGCACTAATCTGTGTCCCCCCCAAAATCCATAGGTTGGAGCAGTAACCCCCAATGTGACTGTATTTGGAGATGCTTGTGAGGAGGTGACAAAAGTTAAACCAGGTCATAGGGTAGGATCCTGACCCAATAGGACATGGGCCCTCACAAGTAGAGGAAGACACCCCAGAGCTCTCTCTCTGCCATGTGGGGATGCAGCAAAATTCCCACATCTGTGGGTCAGCAAGACTTGCAGAAAAGAGACCTTGTTCTTGAACATCCCAGTCTCTGGAAATGTGGGAAAGTAAATATTTATCATTAAAGCCATTTTGGTGTTTTCTTATGACAACCTGAATAGACTAATGCAAGCGTGATGAAAAAACAAGAAAAAATTCTTGGATATTAAAAAATAAATCAATACAATTCACAGAATAATCAACACAGTTAAGCATAATTAAATAAATACTTAGATACTAAATTAACAATTAGAAGAACAAAAGATAATAATGCACCAGGTATATGGCCCTGCAGATACTGAAATCTAATATTTGCTTAAAGTATTTTTGCAAAAGAAAATAATTTAAAAAAAGTCACAAAAGAAAAAAGTTAATCCTTGGGTAAAAGACTTATTCCTCCCTATTTTAAGGGCCTACTATTTGCCAACTAAGAAAAGGGAGCTAAAAGCCATATATCTGGATGGTAAATTTTCTGACCTCCAATGGGACAGTTATGAGGCAGGAGGTAAAGGCTGATGGGAAATAAGCAACTTGAAAAAAAATAATGATTCAGACTGTCACAGCTTTATCTCTTTAAAATAAAACCAGGGCCTCCCCTGGTGGCATAAGCAGTTGAGCGCCATGCTGTGAAGCTGTCTGCAGCCTCTGCAGTGCAGGTTCGATCCCAGCCGGCCGGCAAGGGTCCCACATGGCTCAGCAGACCTCTCCTGTCTCACCCGCTGCTCCCCTCAGCAGTGTATTTCATCAGTCTGCCTGTTCTGTTCCCCACTCTGTCTCTGGTGAATTCTCTCACCCTCCTGCGCATCTGATCCTGTACCCTGGTTCTTGTATTAAAATAAATAAATAAATCTTACAAAGAAAAAAAATTAAAAAATAAAATAAAGTAAAACCAGTCTCTGTGCTTCCATTCATGACACTTAGCTGTATTAACCGTCTTCAAGTCTTCAAATTAATTGTTGAAATTATTATAGATTCACAAGAAATTGGGAAGCTAAAAGAGGCCACGTGTGTCTTTAACTTTGGGACACTTCTCACATAATCATAGTACAATATCAGATAAAGGAATTTGACTTGGGCACAATGCGTGTGTATAGTTCTATGTCACTTCACCACATATATAGACTCATGTGGTAACCAACACCACAACCAAGATACAGGGCATTTTCATAACCACAGCTATCTCCCTAGCCCTTGACATTTTAACATACATCTACTCATTTTCTCCTCCTGCTGATCCCCAAAACCTAGCAACCATTCATCTGTTCTCTAGGCCCATAATTTTGCCATTTACCGAATGACGTATAAATGAAATAATAAAGTATGTGACCTTTTGAGTTGGTTTTTGCACTCAGCCTAGTATCCTGGAGATCTGGCCAAGTTGCTGGGGGCATCTGTCATTCCCCTTTATTGCTGAGTAGTGTTTCAACCAGCACAAACTGTTCGACGGTGTGTTAAATCATTAACCTATTGAAGGATATTTGGGTTGTCTTTAGTTTTGATGATTATAAATAAAGCTTGTTAGGATAGCTGTGTGAAATGTTTTCATGTGGACATGACTTCATTTCCCTGGTATGGGTCTTATGGTTATAATATTCAGATTTTTAATGAACTGTCAAATTGTTTTCTAGTCCCTAATCTTGTTACATTCCCACAAGCAATATGTGAGAGATCCAGTTTCTCTTCAAACTCAGGATTTGATGTCATCACAATTTTTAATTTTGATTGTTCTATAACTTGTGTTGTTATAGCTCTCCATAATTTAAATTTGCATTTTCCTGATGTTGAATATCTTCTCATGTGCTTGGTAGCTATATAACATCTTTGAACATAGGTGTATTTGTTTGTCTTTTCATTGAAATGTTTATTTTTAAATGTTTAATTTTGAGAATTTTTTATATATTCTAAATATGAGCCCTTTGTCAGTTAAGTGGTTTGGAAATATTTTATCAGGTAGTCTAGTTCCTTTGCCATTATGTTACTTTTAGAATAATCTTACTTATATCTATAGTCTGTGGCTTTTCTTTCTATTAACAGCATCTTTCTGGGGACATAATTTTAACTGTAATTTATTTTAATTTTTAATTTTTAATGGGCCATGCGATTTTGCTGTTATGTCTAAATATTCTTCATTAAGCTCCAGGACTGGAAGATGTATGTTATCTCGGAAAATTTTATAGTTTTACATGTGCCTTTTGGTTTATGATTGTGATTTTGTCCTAGCACCATTTCTTTTTTTTTTTTTTTAATTGTATCTTGACATCTTTTTTTTTTCTCTTTTTTTTTTTTTTAAGATTTATTTATTTATACAAGCACTGGGTATAGTCAGAAGCACGGGAGGGTGAGAGAATTCACCAGAGCCGGAGCAGGGAGCAGAGCAGGCAGACTAAGTACAGTGCTGAGGGGAGCAGCTGAGGGGGCAGCAGGAGAGGTCTGCGCGCCATGTGGGACCCTCACCCAGTGGCCGGGGATCAAACCGGCACTGCAGAGGCTGGAGGCAGTTTTGCAACCCAGAGCTCAACCGCTGCTCCACCGGGGAGGCCCCCAGCACCATTTCTTAAAAATACTATTCTTCTTCTGTGGAACTACTATTACAGTTCTGTCAAAAATTAATCTGTAGTACATGTGTTACTCTGTTTCTTGGTCCCCTGCTCTACATAGTTGATCTCAGTGTCTTTTCCTCCGTGATTTGATTCCACACACTCCTGATGACTGATGCCTTATAATCAGTCTTCAAATTGGGTAGAATGAACCTTCACACCTTACTCTTCTTTCTCATACTTACTTCAGTAGGTAGTCTAGTTTTTTTTGCCTTTATGTTACTTTTAGAATAATCTTCTTACCTATATCAACAAAATATATCTCTCATATATTGATCTTGTATATTGATCCCGTATCTTGTAAAATTATTGAACTCATTTGTTGAAGCATTTTTGTAGATTCCTTGCAATTCTTTTTGTTACAGCTTGTGTTATCCAAAAATAGGGAATGTTTTCTTTCTTCCTATTTGATCTGTGGTTTTGTAATTTAATTTTCTTCTTTGTTTCAGTAGCTAGAATTTCCAGTACTATGTGTATTAGAAGTCGTGTAGACACTGAGTGATCTTGTCTTGTTCATGATTTCAGGGGAAATGCATTCACTCAGTTTACAAGATAGTGTGTTATGCTGAGTATAATTTTTACAATGTTCATTATCAAGTTAAGTATGTTCCTCTCATCTATGCTTGGTGTCCTGAGAAATTTCACCATTAAGAATTTGAATTTTCCCAAATACTTTTTCTGAATCAATTGATATCATAATTTTTTCTTTTACCCAGGAAAACACATTTAGACCTTATATTTCTACCTCAGGCCCAATTACATTTATTCAAAAGTGGATGTGCAAGCAAAATGTAAGAACTAGAAATGTAATGGTCTCAAATCTTTTGGGGGGCTAGAGGAGGGAACAGCTAAAAGTACGATGGGAGATAATTGGGGAATTTTAAGTTGAGGCATCTGCTTTGCTCTACAAAGATCACTGATTTCTACAAGGAAAATGGATAGTATTCAGCACAAGAGGGGAATATGGGAAATGATTATGTGATTATCAGAACAGTTCCAGAAAACTAGAGCGATGTCTTAGACTAAGTGATGGTGAAGATGGAGAGGACTCACCTAACATCATCTATACGGTTTTCTGACAGTGGATGGTCATAAGGTCACACAAGCTCAAAATGGCTCCCAGGTTGCCACCTTAAAACCCAGATGTGAGAAAATTGTTTTAGAGGGAAAAATCAAGAGTTTACATTTGAAAATATTAAACTTGAAGTAATCCTGGTTTTTCATGTGAGGATTGAATTAGTCTATTCAGCTGAATGTCTTAAACAACGGAAGTTAATTTTCTCGCAGTTCTGGATGCTGAAGTCCAAGATCAAAGTGTTCTCAATGTCCGAGCCCTGTGAGCGATCTCTGTGGCACGCGTCCTCACTGCTTCTCACAATTGTCCCTTTTTTTTTTTTGAATTATTATTATTTTTTTTTTTTTTTTTTAATTTTTTTTTTTTTTTTTTTTATAGAGGCATGTTTTTTATTTATTTGTTTGTTTGTTTTGTTTATACATGCACTGGGTACAGTCAGAAGCGTGGGAGGGTGAGAGAATTCACCAGAGCCAGAGCAGGGAGCAGAGCAGGCAGAAGGACCGAAGTACACTGCTGAGGGGAGCAGCGGGCGGCAGGAGAGGTCTGCGCGCCATGTGGGACCCTCTTCGGGAGGCTGGGGAGCAACCGGGGATTGAACCGGCGCTGCAGAGGCCGCAGGCAGCTTCGCAACCCAGCGCTCAACCGCTGCGCCACCGGGGAGGCCCTATTTTTTTTTTTAAATAGAGGCATGCCTTATTTATTTATCTGTTTATTTGTTTGTTTATACATGCACTGGGCACAGTCAGAAGCGCGGGAGGGCGAGAGAATTCACCAGAGGCAGAGCGGGGAGCAGAGCAGGCAGAAGGACCGAAGTACACTGCTGAGGGGAGCAGCGGGTGGCAGGAGAGGTCTGCGCGCCATGTGGGACCCTCCTCTGGTGGCCGGGGAGCAGCCGGGGATCGAACCTGCGTCGCAGAGGCCGCGGGCAGCTTCGCAACCCAGCGCTCAACCGCTGCGCCACCGGGGAGGCCCCACAATTGTCCCTTGATGTGGGAGTGAAGAAACAAGAATGTGAGCTCTCTGGGGTCCCATCTTACAGAGACGCCAATCCCACCAGGTCAGGCCTTCACTCTTAGGACCTCCCTTAACTTTCCCGGTAAATCCCTCGTGTTCTGCTGTGGTGAGGAGAGTGGTACCTGATCATGTTTAGATGTAAACGGCCCTAGGTTATCCCTTGTAGCCCAAGATCTCTCAAGGGTCTTTCCGGAATTTCACATAAAAAACAGTATAATTCTAAATCACATAGAACAATGTCAGGTGAATACATAAAATAGATGGCTAGTTAAAGATGGCACAATGCACACATGCTAATTCACCAGAAATCTCCCCAAGATGGCAAAACAACTGTTCTTGGATGTGTGTTTAAGTGTAAAAAGGGAAAAATGAATGAGAAAACCACACCAAAATAAATTTGATAGTGGCAAATCAAGTGCATAAGGACAAACTTAACAGACCACCCCATAGAAATTTGACAGGCCACCACGTGTACAAATTAGTGCTAGAAAAAAGAAAAAAAAAACAAATTAGTGCTAGACCAGTGACACACTGAGTGAGGACTAGGGTGGTGAGAAACAGAGCACAGGCAAAAGTCTGTTTAGGCAACTACTATATTTTGCATTCCTCTTTCCCAGCTTGGGGTGGAGGGTTGCAGCAACAGAGGACAAACTAGGGACAGACATTCCTGTGTCCTGACACCGACTTATCTAGCACCTTCCCACCCACCCACTCAGCCATAGCGACATGCATTAGGCCCAGGCATTCTTGGGACTCAAGCTAGTTTCTACAGTTTCCCTTCTGAGTATTGCTAAGTTTATTAGAGGCATAACTCTTTTATCGTTTATTTCCTAAAACTTACGAAATGTTTTCAATAGACTGAATAGCCAAGAAAATCAGTCTCTGCCAATCAGAAGACAATTTAGATGAAACCCATTACTCGGTCACTTTAAGCCTATTTTGTCCTTGGCAAACTAGAAATAAAAATCCTGGTTCTTCCATTGGATTCATGTGAGACCCAAATACATTTAGATGAAAGGACATGTGTGAAAGGATTTACATCTAAAAGTATTCATCATTGGTACAGTGGAGCTTTGTCAGCATGGAGATCTGAAAATATGGCCGTGCAGGCTACACTGCTGTCTGAATGTGGAGCATCCTACAAAATCTTTCGTATTTCCTAAACTGAAATGGACTAAAGCAAAGAAGCAATTACCCGCATTGCATCTGGAAAAGTTTTTGAGCCTTCCCAGACCCAAAAAATAACCTACCAAATCATCCCAAAGAGGACATAAAAACTACCAGAACACTAACATATAGTAAAAGCTGGAAAGATCTGATAGATGTAAGCCCTTATAAAGTAGTTCCCAAGAAGGGTGCTTGGCAGTGCCAGTCTCGAGGCTGGGGGTCAGGGGGAGGGGAGTGGGGTACCTGCCCCCTCTAGAAAGTTACAGCAAAACCATTTTTGACATTATTTTCACTTATTCTCATAAAAGAGGAACTCCTTTTTCGATTTCTTCTGGTTAGTGAAAATAGTGTATTCAAATGCTCTACCACTGAGCTATACCCCCTAGAGCATTTGACTGCACTATTTTCACCAGGAAAAATAACTATAAGAAAGAAAATATCAAAATCAACAAACAACTATGAACAAGAGACACTCTATGGGGGGGTTGGGGGTGGGGAGGGGAGGGATTGGGGTCAAAATAAGGGGATTGAAATTGTATGGGGAATATAAAAATAAAATTTATTTTAAAAAAATAAATAAATAAGGGAAACTTGGAAAAATTAAAAAAAAAAGAAAATAGTGCAAGTACTACTGTAGGTCTTTTGTAAAATCCAAGCAGCATTACAAGAACTTTTAAAAAGCAAGGGATATCTGCAACACCTCCATAAATTCATTAAAGATGTTTGCAAATTCTTTGTTGCTTCTCACTTTGAGAATCAGCATCTAATATTTGTCTCTTAAATTGGGTAGACTCTATGATTGTTTTCACTGAGATAATAGAGTAGAAATGACATTCAGATAATTTCCAGGCTGAAGGCCTAAAGGATAGACAGATTCAGCTCTTTGTCCTCTGAAACATGTACCTTTGGCCCACAAAGATCCTGCTTTCTGGAAGCCCACACAGCCACTATACAGATCAGAAACCCCTGAGCCAGAGATGAGTTCCCAGAGAGGGACCAGGACCTGCCTCCCTCACCAGCCAAGAGAACAGGACATCCTCAGCCCCCCTGGAGCAATGCCTCCCTGAGCAGAGATGTGGAGAAATACCTCATTTTAAAAATGTAATTTTAAAAAAATAATTATTTGCTTATCATTAAATATATTGTCATAGAGGAAATGTTTAAAAATTAAAGTATGAATGGAGAAAAAGTCTTGATTCCAGAAGGTGGAAAGAACACAATTAAAAAAATTTTTTAAAGGTTTATTTTTATTTTTCTACAAGAGCTGGGGTAAAGACCAGAGATGTGAGGTGGTGAGAGGATTCACCGGAGACAGAGCTGGGAGCAGAACAGGCAGACACAGACAGGTAAACACTGTTGAGGGGAGCAGCAGGTGAGTCAGGAGAGGTCTGCTGCACCATGTGGGTTTCTCCCTGGCTGGCCGGAATCGAACCTGCGCTACAGAGGCTGGGTACAGCTTTACAGCGCTGTGCTCAACCCACTGTGCCACCGCCACCGGAGAGGCCTGAACACAATTAAAGTTTAAAAAGGAAGTTATTCCATCCCTGCTGGCATTTCAGTGATGTCCAGCAATTGTCTTACTCTAGGTTTTAGGATGAAGGCAGGAGCTTTTGGTGCAATTTTGACTGGGTAAACTTGGCCAAGCACTTTCATTTTCTAGACCTTAGATTTTTTTTTTTTTCATCTCTGATTTTCTGTAAGAAGTAGGGATTTTTTTTTTAATTATAAAGGAAATGTATAAAGTATAAAGTATAAAGGAATCAGGTTACACAAGCAGCCTGTTTAGTAAACCTCCTAGAAGCACATATTAATCAGGCCATAAATGCTATGAACTCTCTATTTCTAAATTTATTTATAGGTTTGCATTTACCCAGGTATTTCCATACAAGTTTATGCTTGTAATGCATGTGAATGGTGGGTCAGTGACAAATTTCAATTGCTTCTTTACAGGACAATGAAAACTGTCATTTGTTGATGGAAGCTTTGGAAAAAAAAAAAGATTAAGCAGAGATTTCAGGGTCATTCTATTTTTTCTCTTACTGAAATTGACTCAAGGTTTAATGCTTTCCATGTCCAGCTTTAAATGTGGCCATGGATTAGACAAAGTAATATCCGATTGTTGCATGTCCCTTCAGGTCTTTTGCATCACATATTCTGGAACCATCTGTGGAAACCACGTCTGGATTAGTATCTCTCCATAGAGCAGCTTGTGTTATGCATTTTATTACTTGATCTTTTGAGATGACTCTGATTTTTCCATGGCAGTGTCATAAAAATAGCAGAGACCTGTGGTGACACTGCAGGGCTAACAGCCAGTGTCCTGCTGTCAGTGAGGCTTGGTCAGGTCCAGATGGTGTGCTGCTTTTCAGTCTGGCCACCTGCCTCCTGACCACAGACACAGGACCACAGACACAGAGGACCCTAATACTGAGTTAATACTGGGGCCCTGTGTGAGAGCCAGATAAGGCAGCCCTTCCACTTTAAAGGGACTTTCTGAGCTCCTGTTATATTCAGAAAATTCATCGCTGGCCCTGGCACCAGGAGTTTAGAGTCTACAGAGGAATAAACCAATGCTCACGGGGTGTAAGGAGGAGGGTGTGAGGAGTCAACACAAGGCCTGCAATCCTGGATAGCTTGCTGGGGAGCCTATCAATGGTTGCTGTGGACTGATGGCTACTGGGCAAGCCAACCCTGACTGGAGTGTCTCTGGTGTTTCTAGAACGTGGTTTGTTGCCTTCAAGAAATGCAAAGGCCTAGGTCGACTGACTCAGCTCTGCACCATGCCTCCTACTTTCTCAGTTCCAATAAACTTGTGAGCTTCTGATCATTTTGGCTTCTTTAGCCAGAGGTTGTCAGGGATGATCCTCACCCCTGGGAGCTGAGACGTATAGCTTATCCACCAACAGCCAGAGAGGACCATGGTCAGGGAAGATTGACAGGCAGGCAGAATTCTGTACTATGTCCTTATCGCAGCTTTCCAATAGTATCTGCTCAGAATGAAGACATAATGTTCTTACCCGAAGACAAATAATTAGAAAAATAATTAACACTCAAATCAGTAATACTATTTCTCCAAGTGTGCCTTAAAATTAAAATTGATAAAACTAATTACATTTCCTTAATTTTTTGGCTAGCTCATTTTTTTAATGCTAATATTAATTTAGGATAGATCATTCCATTAGTAGCAGAGTAGCTCACATATTTAAAGGATCATGAACTTTCCTTACTTTAAAAGTAGTGAAAAGGGAAATGCTAATGAAATATGTATGCTATTCATATTTGTGAAGTATACTGATCTATGCTAAATTGCCAAATATATATGCTAAATAAATATAGCAGTAGGAGAACAGGTTAGGGGTTGGTGTTTGTTCGCTTAGTAGATGGACCTCATGGGGGAGGCCAAGCTATAGTCTGACAAGAAGCAAAGTTTTTTCCTACACCATTAAAATTTCCCAGTGTTTAATCAATGGTAGTTTCAACAAGCATATATTTCCTTAAAAAAAAAAAAAAGAGAATATATTGAGAGGTTACTTTTTTGTTTCTCCTACTGCATTCTGTTATCCTGTGACATTCACCCACTGTGCATATTTTAGCCCATCTCATTTCAGCAGGTGAAGTGTGCAGGTGGCACCTCTGCCCATCCCAGTCTCAGAGAGCCCATAGGTGAAGGTGTTTCCTTCCTGGCCTCAGTCAGGTATGAGTGCTGGGAGGTGGCCTTCCTCTGAACCATCTGCTGAGTTTCTTAAGATGCTTTAGATACTGAAGAGAGTAAATATGTGTTCTGGGAGTCTTATCAGACCATTTCTGATTTGGAATTTACATCTGAAATCATTGGGTTAACGTGTTTTAAATAACAAACAGAAGGTTTTGGAGTGTTTCTCAGGAATCCAGTTAGTAATACAAATGATAATCCAAATGCAGAAGAACATATGCAATCTGAGAAACGGTCATAATCACTGCTCCGCACATTGCTCAAGTCACCCATAGAAAGAACTGGAGCGGCAGTGCAGCCAGAGGCACGGTTGTCTGGGGACCATGGCAGCCGACAGACTGTGGAAGCCCAAAGGCAGTGGAAGCAGATACAGCTGGAAAGGAAACTTGGGGAAGTTCTTGGATCCTCCCTACAGGTATAGCTGATCTTTTGATGAATTAGGAAAAAAAAAAGACACTATGTTGGAAAATAAAAGGAAGCTCATGGCGCCACACTAGCATGTGGCACTATGCACGAGGGTGGAGGGCAGCCGAGAATTCAGAGCTGTTACCTGCGTTGGGCATAACAGAAAGATTGGTTCTTTTTTAAAGGGTTCTGTCACCAGTTCTGAGCAAAGAATTGTGATTCAACAATATGACTGAGTCTGCTGATAAAAGTGGCTCATGAATCAACCAGTTTGCTGTGAAAACAATGATAATACCTCAGAACAAAACATCTATTTTCAGTCATTTAATTATTAAACTGACCTGGGAAGTTCAAGGGTCATGAGTGTTAATTATTTAGTCCTTTAAAACATCTACTGCTAAATTCTGACACTTATCTTTTTTTGGATTTTTTGAACTTTTTTGATTCAAAATACAAAGAATCTAAATCTCACAGAAGTTATCAAGATGATCATGGATTCAGATCAATGAATTGATGATATTTAGATTCTTGGTCCTCATTCTTCATCTTCTAAATCTATGTAGGTAAGTGAAGGTGGGGGAGAGGGAGCATCCAACAAAGAGAAGCAAGTAGGAGAGACATTACACCTGGAAATTGCGTGGAATTCAAAATAAAAAGGAAGAGTGGTTACAGTCTTAACTGGTAGAAACTTGAGGGTGCATAGCTGAGGGGAGGCTGGGACAAAGCTAACTGAAATTCTGGGGCCAAGATGGTAGAGGAGACATCAGGTTTCAAAGTTACACCCTTGCACATGGGAAGATGAAGGGCATGAGAGGTCACCAGACATTTGGAGAAATGTCTCAATATGGGGGCAGACAGAACAAGAACAGAGCAGAGAAGCCCGGAGGAGCAATTTGTATAGAACAAAATGATTTTTTAAATCTATAATAAATCTCCACAAAGTAATAAGAGCACATTGAACTCATGAAGCAAGAACATGTGGACATAAACAGAAACATTCAAAGAGTAAAAATTAATTTTAAACAACCTGGAAGTTGAAAAATATAGAGTTGAACAATTGATTGCAAGGTAAGTTTAGGAAGTTTATCAGAAGTCAGGGCTTGGAAGCACATATAAGGAATGTGAGAATAATATTAGATAATCCTTCAAAAGAGACCCAGTAAACAATGTTTCATAAAAGCAACAAAGAGGAAAAATTAAAAGTTAAAGAAACATTTTCATAACAGAAGCATATGCCTACCCAAATTTTTCCAGATTGAAAAAAAAAAAACACTGAAAAATACAAAAAAGGAGTTTAGAAAATGATTCCTACAAAGCACCAGTGTAAAATTTCACAGTATTAGCAATAATAATAAAGGGGAAAATGATCACATGGATAATTTTTGAGACTCTAATGACATAGTACTTCTCAATAGCAGCTCCAAAAGATAATAGTTCAGCTTAACTATATATAGCTCATTACTCAGCTCAGCTGTGAATAACATTGATGAGGGCTTTGTGCTATGAGCCCTGAATATTTATACAACAACAACAAAAAGTACGTACAATGCGGTGATAACTAGTCTTCGTGGTGCGGTAGAAAGGTTCTGGGAGAAATAGCTGTTTAGAGATGTTTTTGGACGACCAGTTGGTCCCTTTGACGTACGAGGCAGGATGCTTCCTTCATGTGGCTGGTCCTGAAGAGCTTTGAAGATACTGGTCAGAGAGCTTGGACTAGCTCCTTGGACCTGCCAAGAGAGTCAGCCAGTGTTGGACTATACCTCAAAAGTTTTTAGGAAGAGACTGTGACTGTATTAGTTTAGGGGCAGAAAGTGAAGAAGTGAGTTGTAAGTGTGTGTCCATCCATGAGTCTGAGTCACAGGTCACACAGAATAATCTTCAAAAGCAAGACACATAAATGCTCCATGTCGAGGGAGCAAGGAAGATGGTGGGGCTGATTCAAGGAACACTGGGTATATACAGGGGACGTGACATGCAGATGTATATGCAAGCTTCAACAAAGCTTAATGAACAACTGGGCAATAAACTGGTCTTTGGGGTTGCCTTGACTGCTGTACAGAAATCATTTGCTTCTCTACTGCACAAAAATCCATGGTCGCCAAGTACAAACCCTAAACCTGGCACCTTTAGGAAACAAGAAACAATAAGCCAGGCAAGGCACATGATGAACCAGGTGGGGCTATGTTCCCATGTGACTTTGGAAGAATATGCTGGCCACATTTTAAAAGAAATCTAATTTCCAAGTTTGAAACATTTTTTCTCGACCTATGTGACTGTGTCCCATGGACAGCAGGCGAGCTATAAAGAAGTCAGTGTCGTGGGAATAATAATAAACCCACCACAGTAGGGGGTTATTGTAGCAGAAAAGCTGGAGAATGGGAGGAATGAGGAGCACTGGCAGGAGAAAGAGTGTAATCTACAAGGAAGAGCCTGAATTAGTTATTTCCAGTGGGGAGATCCATCTGAAACTCATCTCAGGAGAAAGGGAAAGAGATTGAGAGGAAGTTAGATGACTGATGACATCATGGATGGATGAATGGATGGGTGGATGGACAGATAGATGGACAGATGGACAGAGAGATTGATAGATGAAAGAGAGAGAGAAAGAGATGAGGGTGATGGGAGAGAGTAGACAGACAGACAAACACAGAGAAACAGCCCGCAGCAGTCACAGCACTCCAGCACTTGTAAGCACTGTCATTTTGGCAATGCTTCTTCTTCCTTCCCTCACACGGCATTCCACACCTCCCCACTGATTAAATAATCTAATCCTCCAGGGAGCCAAATTTCATCCTGCCACGGGGGGGGGGGGGCTAGGGGGGGCCTAGACAGAGGGAGAACATGAGGCTGCTTCCCTTTCACTGCAGACCAGCTGCCCGGGAGAGGCTGACATCTTCAAAGGGTTTAAAGTCCCAACTACTGCATGGAAATAGACATTTTTATTGTAATTTTGGTAGTGACAAGGAGCAACCAGAATTCTTTTCTTTAGCTGCAGATGACATGGACTAGCATGTGGTTAGCCTGGATGACACTGTGCGTAGGTAGGAACAAATCTCCGTGTGGGCAGATGGCGCTGATGGGGATGTGAATAATCCCCTGCTGTCCCAGATGAAGGCCCACTCAGCCACTACATGGATCACATCCTTTGGGTGGAGGAAAAGGAAGAATTTGTGTTTTGGGGTGCAAAGGGTTACGGCAAATGGCGTAAGAGGCAAAATTTTTTTGCTTTACTATAAGGAAACCAACAGATAGTACCTACAGCTGAATGGTAAGAAATGGTGACACAAGGAAGTATTAAATTAGTGTGCTTTGGGGAAATCAGTTTGTTTGGGGGAGGTGGTAAAAGAAACTTCAGCATCTTGTAGACACATGTCACTCATTTAAACAGAGTCCTGGCTAAATCTGCATGATGTGATAGATGATCATTGCAGTCAACACGATCATTTGTGAGCAAAACTAAATAGATACAAACCAAAGTTTACTATCATTATGTGATAATAGAAAAAAGAAAAACCCATTAACAGAATACCATCAACTGTAACCAAGCCATTCACCATTTCACATATTGCTTTGATTTTTAATAGAAGAATCGAAGCCACAGAATATTTGCCTCAATCTTCCAGCACAAGGCAGGTGTGTCCTACAGGTGAGCTTTTCCTAGCAAATGATTTTAACATCCCCCAGAAAGAGTATTTTTATTTTCTAACGTACTGATCTTCTATTTTTTCAGTCTTAGAACCAGAAAAAAAGGATTTGCTCAAAAGCACAAATGTGGTTTTTGGGTAATGCTGATAATTCTGAAATAAATCATCCCAATTCAATCTCTACAATGCTGGAAAAAAATTAAAAGGGGACAAAGAGATGTCATGAATTCTAATAGGAGAATCCAGAACTGTGTTCAGAAAATAGCCCAATCAATGTGTTCTCCATTTGAAAAAGAACTCATGAAAAAAAAAAAAATAGCTATTCCAGGGAGAGAAATCTAATGCTAAATCTGTCCCCTGGTGCAATTTATGTACAAATTCATAATCATTCTCTCTGCCCTGGACAAGTGTGGTTTAGATCTTTGAGATGGGGGGTGGGTCACAGAGTCTGAGCCAACCTAGATGGTGAATCCACTGTCACCAAAGGTCTGTATGTCTGACATGACCCATAAGACATGGACCAGACCCTCCACGCCTACTGCAATGAACACAAGAGTCTTGGTGGATGCTGCTGCTGTGGAGAGAGTAGGGTCTACTTATGGCTTAGACAGAGTTTCGTTTATGGGCCCTTGGACTTTGAGTTTCCCTTTGTGTGATTCTCTTCATTTCTAATAGTTAAATAAATATATTGAGCATTCCTGTTTAGTTTCTGTACTTCTGATGCCTTGACATCTAGCATCTTGTGGACTCCAGATTTTCTTCCCCCAGCAGTCCTCTAGAAGTCCTCTAGAAGATCTGCCTTTCCAGGTTTATATAATCTCTAAAGTAGGCAAATGACTTGCCCAGGGCCATCCAGAGCCCATAACTCCAATCACCTCCTCTCTTGGGCTCTCACACTCCAGGTTACTATCACTTGCCCTCATCACCCAATAGAATTCTGAGCCTTATGCCTCAGGGTCGGCTGGAATTACTCCAAAGAGCCCTTTCAAAGCCTCCCTGTCCTGCTTGGCTGGCTGTTTCCTGCAAATACCACAACAGAGGCTCATGTCTGTGTTTCCCCTACTGTCTCTGCTTCCTGCCTTGCCCCAGAGCTTCCCGTGTGGCCCCTGAGCATGGTGGCCTGAGTTCTTGGGAACTGCAAATCATCACCTCTCTTCTATGCCAGTTGTCCTCTGATCTGTTAGTGTCATTAAGCCTAAATAATAACAAAGCCTATATAAGATTTTTTTTATTTTTATTTATTTATGCATATAAGAACTAGGGTGTAGGCCAGAGGGATGGGGTGGTGAGAGGATTCACCAGAGACAGAGTGGGGAGCAGAACAGGTGGATTTACTGAAATACATGCTGAGGGGAGCAGCAGGCAAGACAGGAAAGGTCTGCTGTGCCATGTGGATGACTCCCTGGCTGGGGATCGCACTCAGGCCACAGCAGTGATAGTGTGATAACACTGAGGCTTAACCCCCTTACACCACCAGGGAGGCCCAAAGCCTACATTTTAAAACAGTGAAAATGGCACAGGTTTTTTTGGACATGTTGTACAGATATCAAGATGCTAACGGTGATATTTTCACCTGTTTCCCCAATCCATGGGCATCAAAATAGATTATCAAACATTTATTAACTAAGGGGTAGATTCTAAAACCATCAGGGAATTGACGGACTCAATAACTGAAGCACCAGTAAGTATGTTCAAAGACATTTGTGCCACACACTTGGTTGGTGTCTTACACATATTGTTCCATTTAGCGCTCATAACAACTGCCATGTTGTTTTTATTATCGCCATCAAGGAGAAATTAAGGTCTTCTCAAAGCTGCATAATAAATGAGGGGTAGATCCTGGATTTTTATCTGAGTCTGTACAAAGTCTTGAGACTGCATGACTTATACATGATGCTCTGGGGGCTCTGGAAGCTTAGGTCAAGAGAATGCAAGTCACAGAACTCACCATTCATTCGTATCCCCATAGGAGATCTGCGCCTGCACTAGATGTCTGGACATAAGGAATGTTAGAGTCAAAGCAAAAGAGCTCAACAGAAAAAATTCATACTTCACTGTGGTGTTTCTGGCTCTGCATTAAGCAGGGTTTAATCAGAGACATGGGGCCAGAAGGAAATATGTACAGGTGTAGGAAAAAACATACAGGAACTTACCACAGGAGGGGCTTATTCTGAGGTACATTCTCAAGTCCAGGGGCAGATAAAAGGGGATAGTCACTGGCATTCTGACACCTCACAGGCAGAAGCTGACTGTGTCCACAGGCAGCAGTCAGGAGGAAACCAGCTATGGTTTAGAATTTTAGGGAAGCCAAAATTCCCCTCCTAAGAGCTTCTACCTAATTAGGTAGAAGGTCCACCTAGACTCATCTCACTTTGAATTCATTTACAGTGAAGAGATTTAACCACATTTGCAAAGGCCTTTTGCAGCCACACTTCCAACTAGGAGAAGATGGCGTGCAGGGGGCAAGATGGCGCAGCGTCATCTGTCCTTCATTTCTTGCAAGGAAATACACCTTGAGCTTGCCTGGCCAGACAAATAAGGGCATTGTGTTTCAGACAAGTCAAGGGATTGTGTTTCAGACAAGTCAAGGTGACATATCAAAGGGCCATCACACCATGAGTCTGGAATGGTGTTTCCCATTGCTCATGCATCATCCAGTGTTATCTTTTTATTGGTCCATGAAGATTATGAAATTTGCCCAAGCTCCCACCATTTGGAAGCAGCCACACAAGTAACAGAATAGCACAGTGCAGCTTGGGCAGAATGGGGAGTGGTTTCCCACAACCCAGCTGGTCTTGGTCCATGATCTCTGATCTCTTCCAGGTAAAATTCTTTCCTAGTCTACACACAATAATTACCTGAGTCATATTTTCAGAGTACAGTTTAAAAAGAAATATTAACAGCTTTCATAAAGAGAAAAATGATGATTTCTAGAATTTACTGGGGGTGAGAGGACATATCTGGATACTTATATCAGAGTTTAAATTCCTATCTTCTACCTCTGGAAAGGAATAGGATCAAAGAAAATGTTTTTCACTTACTTCCATCCATTACCAACCATTTTTCTTTGTTTCAATAAAACATTTCTTCTACCTGAACATGTTTTTGTTTCCAATATGCATTATGCGTGGAGGCGTGAGGGCCTTATGGAGGCCGAGAGACATGCTTTACAGATGTAATTCTGAGCGTGTTCAACTGCCTGCAGATTATTTTCATCTCTATCTGCACTAGTCGTTTTGTTCTAAGGTGTAACTTATAATGAATGATGAATCACACGGCCCACTCGGAATGCAGGCTGTCAGCCACCTGTCAGACACTACTATATTTTTATTTGTTATTCACCAGCAGGTTAACTTTTTAAATCCCTGATGTGTATTTTTCAAAAAAAGGAAGTTCCAGATGGGATTCTGGTGGAAGCTGCAGCAATGATTATCTCTCTCTTTTTTTTAAAGATTTATTTATTTTTATACAAGCACCGGGGTACAGGCCAGATGCGTGGGAGGGTGAGAGGATTCACCAGAGACAGTGTGGGGAACAGAACAGGCAGACTGACTGAAATACACTGCTGAAGGGAGCAGCAAGAGAGACAGGAGAGGTCTACTTCGCCATGGGGGACTCTCACGGGCAGGCCGAGATCGAACCCATGCTGCAGAGGCTGCAGACAGCTTCACAGTGCAGCGCTCAACCACCTGCGCCACCAGGGAGGCCCTGAGTATCTCTAAATGAAGAATCTGGGTTCAGTGTTCTTCTCAGAGGCGGTTAGTAGGAGCGGTGGAAGAGTGATCATTTCTTCTGTGGAGGTTATAACTGGTAGATTCTTCAGCTTCTCCTAGAGTCCAAGGCTGAACAAATATTCCATGAAGGCATATCAGTAGTCTTGCCGGCATCCCCAAGATACTCATCCTGGGGATGTTCCTTACCCCTGACTCTGGTGATGGCAGGAAGGATTTCTGATCTGGCAACAAAATACCCACTTTGGGACGGGGTCATTCCTAGAATAGGACTCCTGTTTTCTTCTATGAGTTGCAATTAGTGTGATGGTACTTACCTTGTTGCATGTAACCACAGCAGAAAAAAAAACTTTGTGGAAATGTCTGTCTACCCAGACTATCATTTCAGTATGTTTCCCAGTCATTCCTAGAGGTCGGTCTTCTCCCTCCCACAAGTCTGTGCTGTGGAGCTTACCAGGGCTACATATTTGTCTGATGCTATTTTCAGAGTACAGTTCAACATTTGGGGTAATGAGGAGGTAGCTGGAGGGAGGGTTTATGTGGGGAAGCCAAATAC
Organism: Talpa europaea; assembly: GCF_964194135.1. Classification (NCBI taxonomy): domain Eukaryota; kingdom Metazoa; phylum Chordata; class Mammalia; order Eulipotyphla; family Talpidae; genus Talpa; species Talpa europaea. Next base: position 104,609,929 of record NC_140074.1, on the reverse strand, counting down.
CAAGATGAGTAGTTCAAATCCAGGAGTGTAGACTGTTGAGAGTTTCAAAGCCCTATTTCTCCAATCCTTCTTGGCGCAGAGAAATCCTGACGCCCCCTAGTGGTTTTCATTGGAAGTGGGGGACCCCAGGCACAGCTACACCCGAAAAAATAGTACACCTGAAATAGGACTGTTTCCAAGTGTTCTGCGGCTGTTCACTCATTCATGAGATATAAATAGTACATACTAACCATTAGACACACAGAAAATTGAGGATAAACCAATGACACAGCCTCTGTGTTCTCGTCATTCTTAGCACTTACCTTTGTGTGTGGGAAGCTGATTGTTAAGTAAAAAGATAAATTGATTACCAGTTGTGAAAAGAGCTGTGCAACAGAAACTAACAGGGTAGGTGGCATCACTGACTGGCCTTTCTGACGACATGATTACTCAAGTGCTGGCTAAGAGCCTCTGGAAATGATGTCCTTGAGGAATGAGCAAGGGGTGCACATTCCCAGAGGTAAGACAAGGAGTTGCAGTTATTTTTAGGACAGCCATACAAGGGGGCTGAAGTAAATCGTACAGGTGGACCAGTAAGGGTGAGGAGTCAAGGGAGAATGAGGATAGATAATAGACAAAGCACAGAACATGTAAGTAATATATTTTGCACACAGACTAAGTCTTTTTTTTTAAATACCACTTTTTTTTTTAAGATTTATTAATGCATACAAGAACTGGGGTGCAGGCCAGAAGTGTGGGGGCGGTGAGAGGATTCACCAGAGACAGAGTGGGGAATAGGCAGATCGACTGAAATATGCTGCTGAGGGGAGCAGCGGGCAAGTCAGGAGAGGTCTGCTGTGCCATGTGGGTTGCTCCCTGGCCAGGGATCGAGCTCTGCTGCAGAGGCTGTGGACAGCTTCATAGGTTGCATCTTAACCCCTAGTGCCACCAAGGGAGGCCCACACAGACTAAGTCTTAGAAGATTCTACCTCTTTGTCATTCTCTGGCTTATGTAAGTGGTGTGGAACATCTGTGTTCAAACAAACTTGGCGCACAGTGATCTTGGTTCCATAGGGGGAGTTCAGACTGCGAAGTGTTTCCTCGAGTATGTTGGAAAGCATGTCCTGGCCTCAAACTATAATGTTGAAATATCACTTAGTGTGATTTGTCCAGAAAAACATTCTGTTCCCCCCAATAGTCATCCAGGAAGAGATATGATTTTTTCAAGAGCTGTTATGCTAAAACACAGTTATATAACTTCACAGCAATATTTAAAGCAATTGTGTGTGCTGCAGCCACACGGAGATGTTCCTAGGGGTGCTCAGCGAGGGTCAAGAAGGTCTAATGAAAATGTCCTAGCATGATAAGAAGTCACCAAATAATCATTCATTTGTCTTTCCCCAGGTTTGAGCAAACTGGTTGTTTTTATTTTTTTCCCATGTGTTTCAGACACGTTTCCACCATAGCGTATGAACTGCTGTCCTTTCCTCCACTGGAGACTGTGGGGTGCAGGAGCACAGTGCTCACCTGGAAGAACCTGGGAGCTGCTGGATGGAAGGATACCGTGTAATCAAGATGCTGCCTCCCAGCAGGCCAGAGGTTTTGCAAGCAGGCAGGATGATCACCTACTGTGGAATTTCCAGAAGTGACTTTATCTCGGTCTGGGTTGTGAAGGTCTTCGAAGAAAACTAGTATCTTCACTAGGACTTCAGACTTCATCCTTTCTTCTTTGCACCCTTACAAAGTAAGGATCTCGGGAGCTGATCAGCCTCAGTCACCCACTACTCACAGTTCTCCAAAGAAGATACAGATAGGAAGAAGGTAGGAAAAGCTGACTCACTGGGGGATTAGGAAAGCTACCTATGCTCTGTGGGAGACAGCGACGCCCATGTCACATGTCAGCAAGTTTTGAGGAGTTCCAGGAAAACAGGAGTCAGAGTGCAACTCTTTTGTCTGTGTCACTGTCTCTGCAGTTCTCCAAGGGCCTGGAGCTGGGCTGGATGGCACGAGCGCCCCGCTCAGCATAAGCAGAAGCCAGGCTCTGCTTTCCTCTCCCGGGATATGGACAGGTCGATGGAGCCCTTATCCTACAACTTTGGTTAATGCCATTTGCAAGAGTCATGTGCTAAATTCAAAAGGGCCCTGGAAAAGAAAAAACAACTCAATTAGAAAAGTTTCCTTCTTATCCTGAGAAAAACTATAAAAAAAAAGTGATATATAAATGGGCAATTGGTGATACAAGGTTTTATCTGTTACTATGACAACTAAGTACTTTGTAAATTGTTCTAGCTTCTGATATTTTCCAGAACATAGCTGCTGTTCCTTTCGTCTTTAATAATTTTGAGCTGACACTAATTGCAAATATATATTCTGTGTGTGGTATGCAGGGGGCACAACTCATCCTACATTCTTCAATGTGTGGCATTTAAAAAATTCCATGTATGCATGTGTACATTACATGAATGTTCAACATCTAGTTACAGAATTGCCCTCCCTCTCACCATGTTTCCCTCCAAACAGAAGGAATCGCCGCTGTGCTCGTTCACTCTAGGTACTTGTGATGACCAGACTAAGTTCATCCAAACAGGCTGGTTTTGTCATAAAAGTCCTCTCTCCTCACCATGTGCATCTCCTCGTTCCTCCTGATCACCCGAGGGTCCTTCCCTTTCACGAGCTCAAGGATGAAAATCACTTTTTATTCCCATTTACTCCAGAATTTATAACCATGTAGATTCTCCTTAATTGTGTGATGATATTTGCCCTTTTCCGCCTACTGATCTATTGATTTGATTGCTCAGCCAGCTTGAGAAGAATCCAGAGTGGGAAGAGGAGATTTTTCTCTCTACCCTCACACAATCCAACATCGGGGGCCATAGTGGCTACATGGAAATGAAAAGTGGCAACAGGAAAATCTGAAGGTTAAGAATGATTATAAGAAGATATGGTGGCCTCCCTGGTGGCACAGGGGTTAAAGTCTCAGCACTATGAAACTATCGGCAGCCACTGCAGCACGAGTTCCATCCCCAGCCAGGGAGCTACCCAAATGGCGCAGCAGACCTCTCCTGCCTCGCCCGCTGCTCCCTTCATCAGTTTTTTTTTTTTCAGTCAATCTGCCTGTTCTGCTCCCCACTCTATCTCTGGTGAATCCTCTCATCCTCCTGCACCTCTGGCATATACCCTAGCTCTTGTATGCTTAAATAAATAAAAAATAAATTTTTTTTAAAAATAAAGCAGACTATGTCTGGAAACTACTGGACTGGTAAACATGTGATGATGTGGGGAGAACAGTACTCCTAGAGAGGGCAGGGAAACTCATACCTTTTCCCCAAACCTAGCCCTGTGAGGCTCTCCCATCCAGTCACTGATTCATCTCTTTCAGTAGTTTTTGTAACAAATCAGTGATCTAGTAAGTAAATAAATATGTGGATAAATAAAAAAAAAACCTACGAAAGTGAAAACAGGACACATCTTAAGAAAATGTGTTGCTATAGCATACTGTGAAGGAAGACTTTTCAGTTACATCAAATAGCTGTTTTCACTTTGAATTTTGTTCTTTTGGCATGTATAAAAACTGAAGCATCGCTGTAAATGTTCCACTTCAGTTAGCAGAACATGATCAGCATTTTAATGATTCCAAGATAGGTGCACTGGATGTTTCAAACAGAAAATTATTTAATCTCAGTACTGATTTGATCTTTTAATTTAATTCACATCATCAGAATAGTCCTTTGGAAGTTTATTATGTTCAAGACAAAACTTGCTGTTTTGTGAATATTACCAGAATTACAGTTTAAAATTTCAACCATAAGGATGAAAGGGTTTGTATTAGTGATAATAATAAGGGAAACTTTGGTGGTCCTAAGTTTCAATGTAAAAACATTGTTTCTAAAGTTAAAAATCCTGTGAGCAAAAATATAGCAGAAGTTGTGGAGACCACGTAATTCTTAATTTTGTCCAAAATGTGTGCATATTCTGCCAATTGGCATAAAAATACTGTTGATGGATTTTATGAATATTTCACATGTACACAGCTGAATAATTGACAAAATTTTGTGAAGTTATTTTAAAATTAAAAATAATATAATGGACTCTTTTATTCCTTTCCTTTACCCTTCATATTTTAGATGTTTGGATCTTTGAATTAACCACTGTGAACATAACCCATGTGATTAACAAAGATGTTGAAATTTTATGAATCTTCTACATCTGATTTGCATATTATTCTAAAGAAGAATCTTACATCTAAGACTATCTAAGATTAGATGCAAGAATATCTAAGGAAATGGTGAATGAAAAGGGGACTGGTAATTTTGTAGCATTGAAACTTGGCAATGCATTCCAAAGGTTATAAAGACTGGTTATTTGACAAATTTTGTTTTATTAAAATATTTGTCAACAGCATGTATTCTGACTGGAGTTAAAAAGGTAATACCTAGGCCTCCCTGGTGGCGCAGCGGTTGAGCGCTGGGTTGCGAAGCTGCCCGCAGCCTCTGCAGAGCCGGTTCGATCCCCGGCTGCTCCCCGGCCACCGGAGGAGGGTCCCACATGGTGCACAGACCTCTCCTGCCGCCCGCTGCTCCCCTCAGCAGTGTACTTCGGTCCTTCTGCCTGCTCTGCTCCCCGCTCTGGCTCTGGTGAATTCTCTCACCCTCCCGCGCTTCTGACTGTACCCAGTGCTTGTATAAATAAATAAAAATAAATCTTTAAAAAAAATAAAGGTAATACCTGTAAAAATATTTTGGCTAAAATATTTACAATTTCAATACAAAAAAAATCCATGGAAATCAAAGTAGCTCCCATCAAACTCTATACTTTCCTGGAACTCCAGTTTTCTTAAATTATTTTTACAATGAAAAATGTCATGGTGGTCTACAGAAAAAGTTCATATTTGCTGAAAAATGATCAGATTTATTATTCTTATAATGTAGCTGTGAAGGAAACTGTGGGAATTCTAGATTTAAAAATTAAAAATAATAAAATCACATAACTTCAATGTCATAGAGAAAAGTATAGCTAAGGAACTGAAGGATATGAATATTTACCAAGAATCATTACTCTTCTATAATTTTTAATGTTTGGATAGTTGTTACTAGAAAGTGTTTTTGTCTCTAAGTTTACTTTAGCAATCATTTATATGTTCTGAAGGAAAAGTTATTTTTAAAGAGTTTTTAAACTAATTATTTTAATCTGATTTATAAAAGCCTAATTTGTTATATTACCATATTTTATAAAACTGAAATTATATTTCAAAATAATTAGGGGGTTTCCTCTCATTCTCCTTTTTTGAAAGATAATTTGCATAGTCACCATATAGCAAGAAAAAACATTTAGCAAGATTGATACAGCAGTAAAGAGAAGACATGAACGAATAATACTACGAGTAAAAAAAGGACATATCTACACATAGAGAAGTCATCAATAATATTCTAGAAGGCTAATATCAATAACAGTGTAAACAGATGAAATAATTTTTTTTTCAATATGTAACTAAACAAATATAGCAGATAAAGCTAGGTTGCATGACTCATCCTAAGATTGTTAAAGAAACTTAAATAACAGTTAACATTTTTTGACAAAGTAAAACACTATGGTCATATGCTTCTGTAGGTGATTTCTACCAAATTCTCATCTAGTGGATCATTGCAACAAATAGAAGCTTTTTCAGAGGCTAGAAAAAAGACTTGTAGATTTGTTTTGTAAAACCAGTACAAATATGGAGTAAAACCTGACAAGCACAGCACAAGAAAAGGACATCACAGTGTTGTTTTATATCCTGAAAATTTGCTGAAGTTGTTATTTATGACAATTTTTGGTGAATTCTTTGGATTTCCTACACATGACAGCTGTCATCTGCAGAAATAAGTTTATAATTCTTGTCAACTTCTATCTCTTTTCTTTCTTTTTCTTGCCTTGTTCAGACTAGGAAATTCCAATAGTATGTTGAATAAAAGTGGCAAGAATTCACATCTTTGTTTTGCTTATGATCTTAGAGGAAAAGATCTTTCTTTTATCAGTCTTTATTACAGAGTATGTCAGCTGTGGGTTTTTCCACATGTGACCTTTATTAGTTTTCTTCTATTTGTAGCTTTTTCAGTGTTTTTTTAATCATAAATCTTACAAATATTTTGTATGTCTCCATATAGATCATATAGATTTTTGTCTTTCATTCTATTAATGTGGGTTATTTTATTGGCTGATTCTGATATGTCAAACTATTATTTCTTTCCAGGAATAAATCTCAGTTGGTTATTTTGTACACTTCAAATTTGCTGCTGGATTTTGTTGTTGTTGTTTAAATTTTCACATGTGGTTTTCTCTTCTTGTGTCTCTGTTCTGGTTTGGGTATCAGCACAATGTTGACCTTACAGAAAAACCTTAAATGCTTTATTTCCTCCTCAGGATGTTAGATGAGTTTGAGAAGTATCGGTGTTAATTCTTCTTTAAATGTTTGGAAGAACTCTCGGTGAAGCCATCTGGTCCTGGACATTTTCCTGTTGGGAGGCTCTAGATTATTGATTAAACCTTTTTACTAGTTAGAAGTCTGTTTAGATTTTATTTCTTCTGCTTACTCTGCATTCTGTAAATGTTCATATGCTATATGTTCTTTATTTGTTTACAAGTATTTTGTAATTTCTTGTATTGCTTATTCTTTGACCCATTGACTGTTTAATACTGTGTGGTTTAATTTCCACATATTTGTAGATTTTCTAGTGTTCCTTTTGTTATTATTCTTTGACCCATTGACTGTTAATATTGTGTGGTTTAATTTCCACGTATTTGTAGATTTTCTAGTTTTCCTTTTGTGATCAGATGAGATACTTGTGTGGTTTCAATCTTCTTAAACTTGTGAAATGTGAGATTAAATGAGGTCATTTGTGTGTAGCCCTCATGAATGGGATTGGTGTACTTGCAAGAACAACAAGGAAGAGTGCTTCCTCTCTTTGCTCTCTGCCACATCAACATACAATGAAATGCTGGCAGACTGCAAACCTGACATAGGATTCTGGCACTCTGATCTTTGACTTCCGGACTCCATAAGTGTGAGAAAAAAAATTCTGCTTTTTGCTAACCATCCATTCTAGGGTATTTTTTTATAGTGATATGAAAAAACTAAGGTATTTATGCACTAACATTATAATATTATATGATTGATTGCATATTTGCCTATATGTTTACCTTTCCCAGAGAACCTTATATTTATATTTGTTTTTATATTGCCAACTAACATCTTTTCATTTCAACTTGAAAGAGTCACGTAAGCATTTTTTTTTTTTAAGTTAGGTCTAACGGTGGTGGACTTTACCATATTTTGTTTGGAAAATGTGTATTTCTCCTCATTTTGAAGTAACAGTTTTTTCTAATAAAGTATTCCTGTTTGGGGTTTTTTCCCCATCATTATAGTTTACCATCCTATTCCCTTCTTAGCTGTAATGTTTCTGCTGAGAAATCTGCTGACAGTCTTATAGGAGTTTCCTTGTATCCAGCTAGCTGCATTTCACATGCTATAAAAAAAAATCTCTCTTCGTGACTTTATAGTGTTATTATAATGTGTCTCAGCATGGGTCTGTTTGTGTTCTCCTAGTAACAGTTCATTGATTTTCTTAAATTTTAAAATTTATTTTCATGAATTTCAGAATGCTATGGTCATTACTTATTAAATAGGTTTCCTTCCTTTTCTCTCTCTCTTCTCTCTCAGGAACATATTCCGCTCATTAGTTTTGTTGATGGTGTTGCATAAATTCCTTAGAATCTTTTCACTTTTCATCAATCTTGGGTTTTTTTTTTTCCTCAGATTTTATTATTTCAAATGACCTATTTTGAATTTTACGGATTCTTTCCTCTGCTTAATCAAGTCTGCTAATGAATCTCTCTAGTAAAATTTCCAATTGAGTTATATTCTTTGTTTTCTGAATTTTTGTTTGGTTCTTTCTTATAGCTGCTATTCTCATTTTGTTCCTGCACAATATCTCTGAATTAATTTAGTTTTCTACCTGTTCTCCTTTTACCGCATAGGTCATCATTAAGACAGTTATTTTGAATTCTTTGTCAGGTAACTGATATATATCCATATTATTAAGTCAGTTTCAGCAGATCAATTTTCTTCCTTTAATAAGGCCATGGCTATTTATTTCTTGCTATGCCTTGGGAACTTTTGCTGACATTTGGAGATTTGAAAAAGTCTCCACCTCTCTCTTCTCTCAAACTAGCTTCATACAGTGGAAGACCTTCACCAATCAGCAGGACTAGAGATTCCAGGTTCCTCTTTAATCTTTTCTGGGGATATTTTCTGGTTAGTTCACATAATTTTCCATAATCTCTTGCACCACCTGCTGTCTGCCTGTAGTACTTCAGGTACTTCCCTCTCACTCTAACTGGTATAATCTTTGTTCTCAGAGACCCCCAAAAAGGTATCAAACTTATACCTTTCCCTTCAGCACTCCAGGTAAGACAGAAACGAGTTCCTCCAAAAGATCTCCCTCCTCCCATCCCAAATGTTATCACATATTCTTCACTTTCTGTCCCAAGGAAGAAGTCAGTAGTTGGGTTCTTTCTCCCAATTAACCACATTTTTCTAAAGAGATCAGAGACTAAATAGGGCAAATGCAAAACTGTCCCATCTCCTTCAATGGGACTCTTCTTGCCTTTGTTGCTTGCTTGGGGTGCTACAACCCCCTAACCGGAATCTGAAGATCTCACTTGGACATTTTGTGCATATATTCTTTCTAACTTTAAGTCAGTGTGGGGGAATGAGAGCCTGGGTTTCTTGTTTCACCATCTTGCTGAGGTCATCTTATACTGCTTTATTTAGTCAATATCTGTTTTCACTCTGTACTTATTATCATAACTTATACTGGGACTTTTTTTCCATCTTATTTTATGACTCTAAGTGTACTTGTTTCCTTCCCATTTCACATGGAATATACTCATTTTCAGACACAACTATTATGTGTTCTATTTTTATTTTTCTGATAATCATTTCCAACTCACTCAGATGGACTAATATATTTTAATAACTTCAAAATCTTATTTATTTCATAGTTTCACCCTGAATGAAATGATAATTTTAGAATGTCCATACCTCTCTTTTTTCTTTTCATTTACCTGCCAGACTATTATAGTACCACTTGCCAAAATTTTAGTCTGGTTTCCATCACAAAAATTGCTTGACAGAGTACTAAATAAATGGGAATGGGAAATTTTGAAAACCTTTCATTTTTTCAGTGTCTCTTAGTCACTAACCACAAGCTGCAGTCTGCCAAATTGGCTTCCACACAACTTTACCTGGATTTCAGTTGTAAACATGGCTTCAAGGAAGACAGAGTTTTCACTGTACAAAAGTATTTTTTTTCTTCTCTTTATATCTTATGTTTCTCTTTTTTCCTGGTGTCTACATTTCTTATTATACATTTCTATATGCTGTGGTAATTCATTTCTACTTTTGTAATTCATTTATTTTTTTTTAATTATTTGTACTTATGGATAAAAGATATACCATATCTTTGTAGATATACCAGGGTTTGTCAGTCAGGATTCAAACTGAGATTAATTATGAAGAGTTTATTTATGCAGAAATTATTTGATGATATATGAAGCTGTAGGGTTGGTTTAGGCACACCACACTGTACGTATTATTGACACCATTAAACCCAATAAGACTAGAGAAAGACCTTGTCAATAAAAACTGAACCAGATGCTTGGGAAGATCAGTGATGTTCAGTAGAGGAACTCAGCCCTCCCAAGTTTACCTCACCTTGTGGATGCCAGTGAAGGAAAAGCTTGGTCTCTGGCTGCCCTCTTTCTGGATCTCTTGCCATCACTCCCCCTGGATAACCCAATGGGAAGCCCATGGACATAGGTGAACCCTCCTGAGGCCCAGAGCAGAATAAGAACAGTCTGGATTTGGAAATAGAGTAAAGAGCTGCATGGAACAATTTAGAACCTTATTTGCAATATGCCCCATGCCATATGAACTTCATATTTTTTACAATTCTGATTTCTGACCTGATTGGTATTTTGTCATCAAATGTTTTCTGATTTGTTATTATTGAATGTCAAGGACAGCCGCAAGATGTGTTCTACACAGTTGCAAAATGACACAGTTCCGTGTTGAGTTTATGCTAGGTCCTTTGTGGCTACAACTTGCACAGCATCCTCTTATTCAAAATTGCTTTTGAGAGAACTCTTGCGGGCTTAATTTAACCTTTATCTCAGTAGCTTTAGAAATGAAGCACTCTTTTCAAATGCTGCTCGCAATTCATTTTTAATTGTTCTTTAAAAAGCAATACTTGAAAATCTTCCCACAGCAAAAGCCAAATTATTTTCTTTCTTTCTTTCTTTCTTTCTTTTCCAGCAGAAGAAAATGGGGATGGAAGGAAACCAGGATAGAGAGGATCACATATTCAGGTTTGCTTAAGTATTCTAGGAGACATTTCAGTTGCTCTGTTTTTCCAAATCAGTCATGTTCTTTCTGGTGGGGGAACTGGAACTGCTCTTCAACCCACACAGAAAATAAACATCATCCTCAATACCTCCTACACAAGCAATCTCAGAACTGTGATGATGTCTACTTCATGCCAGTGTATAGTATGGGAGCAATTTTAATGGAACAAAGTGGTTCTGCTCTTTTTCAGATTTGAGTAGCATCTTTAATTATGCCCATTCTCCAATGCCAGCCATACCTAAGTAACATGTCAATAGATGCCTGATGCAAGAATGAATTCTGTGGGAATGCTTATCTCTTTTGGAACGGGTCTAACTCTTCTGATCAAGACAATTTTTTATTAAGATTCAAGTCTCACAGTGTGTTTTTGTTACTTTCAACATGTTAATGTTCACATTTTCCTGCAGAGTCCCTTAAGGCTGTTTCCACAGCAGAGTGCACATTAGAATTACCCAAGAACCAGATTCATTCTATGCTAGTTGAATCCAATTGACTCTAGAATCTGCCTTTTAAAAGAGATCCTCTTACTGAGCAACAAAGGGATTTTTCTGCCATCTTCTCCATGAGAACTTGGCCCTGCTCGTGGGTATGAAGGATCCTCTAAGACTGAGCCCACAAAGGGTTTAACTTTCAACCTAGTTCTCATCCAGTCTCTGTTGATTTGTCAGCTACCCTCTAAATGTTCCCACCAGGTTCTGTCTCCACTCATGGCTCCTGCTCAAGGGTACCTGTGGTTCTCTGGTCTTACCTGCCTCTACTACTTGGCCTAGCCGTTTCCCCTCTAGTCTTCATTTGATCTAAGAATTGTTGCTTTTCAGTTTCTGTTTCTCTTGAGTTTTTTTATTTTGAGGATAATAGTAAAACTTTCAAGTTTGTGTGGGAATACAAAGAGGATATAGATTTTAAGCAATTCTACTTTCTGTGTACTTCCTTACAAAGTTGTAAACTTGATATTAATTATTCACATATGTAAATCTTGAATAACAATTTTTTAAAAATATCTAATATAGTTCTCCTCTTGCATATGCTATGTGGGTATGGGTGGAATATAGTTTGGTCCTTGATCTCTATTTCACTTTCTTTTTCTCTTCCTTCTAGTACTGCAGAAAGTGGAAAGTCAGAAATGACATTTTTTAGGCTTCCTTGCTGCTTCTAGGATACCTCAAAGGACTTAGGTTCAGCCAATAAGACACATTCCTTTCCGGAAAGTGAAATCACATTTCTGCAGATTTTGCTGTGTCTGCTCTGAGTTTGGTTTGTGGATGCATCTGGGTCGTGTGTATGTGTGTTTCTTGTGTGAACAATAATTGAGTCCAGCTATCATTTACCATTGACTTTTGCAGACATTAAGGCACAAGAAATTCACTCTGTTGACCATTCTGGAACACGTGCAGTACCAAAGGTTTAGAACTGCTTAACACCGGTCATGGTGACAGAAGTGAGATTGCAGAGCCAGCAGCTACCTGACTGCAGAGCAGCAGCAGGTGGAGCTGTGCATGACCTGATTCTGTAGCATGATTCTTGGAATCCTGAATACTCAACCTGACACAGCAGTTCTCAAGCTGACAACACATCATATTCACCCAGAGGAGGTGTAAAATCACCACTACCTGTACCATCGGTCATTGTTATAGTATCATCTCAGGGAGTAAACTCAGGACATGGATATTTTAAAATTCTCCCTATTGTTTCCCATGCAGAGACAGGTGGAAGACATCTCATCTAAAGCTTGTTCCCCCAGCTTTCCCAACAAATCTTTAAACCATTTGCTTTCCTTTAGTAAATATTTTCTTGCTGAAACTAGCTAGAGCAGATTCTGTTTTCTGCAACTAAACCCAGACTAATCCATGTTGTTTCTGTATTTGGCAGCCTTCCAGTTTTTGGAAAATGAATGATTAAAACATGTTACAAAGAAAGATTTTCACTAGGAAATACGTGTTTTCATTTTTCCCTTTGTCAAGGATGAGACTTGTATTTAACACCACTGTGCTTACTGCAGTTTCACTTTGGTGTGACTTGAAGATAATAATGGAACCATTGAATCTTCTGCTTGGCCAAATTAAAAAATATTCCTAAAGTTCTTAATTTGTTTTCAGTGTTGCTTCCTGACTCCCAGGGACATGGATTCATCCACTAAGTCATTAACTAATAATGATCTACTTGTTAGCTCTGCTAAAGATTTTGAGGAAACACTGAAAGAAAGTCATAAAGGACTGACTCTGCTTAATATAATTTTATAGCTTAGCAAGTCCATAAAAGAATTTTTTGTGTGATTAATAGTGAAGATAATATATACTTCCAGTTGTTTTTCAGAGGATGTTCTGGCAGTGACAATTTAATGAGTAATCAACTGTCATTAATTTACATCAGTGGCCCTTCCAACAAACATCATGGCCTTTTTGACAATAAATACTGTTGTCCTTTTAACAGATCCAAGGAGTTTTGGATGTGTGAAATGAATTTTTCAAAATAGTATACACAGGACATGGGATGGACTCTCTCACTTGTATATAAGGCATGGAAGAACAGAACATCATCTGTCACTTGGCTACATTTACTGTATCATTTCTCAACATTGTCTTATACAAATATTAATGGGAAATGTAATGACTTACAAGTTTCCTTTTACTCCTTTGTATCATTGTACATACAGTTTTTAATCCTGGCAATACTCTTGCTGCTTAACCACCTGGAACATTCTGACAGGCTAAGTTTCTACTCATGTGTAGCAAAGTGGGGTGGCTCTAGAACAGCTATCCACCTCAGAGGCAACTGTAAGTTTTGAAGAGGGGATGCTGACTGCTTTCTGAGGTGCATGGGCAGTACTAGTGACAATGACAGGCAGCCCATCTCCTCCCAGAACTGCTCATCTCCTGAGAGCCTGCTCAGATTCCACTAGAACAAAGTCACTTTGTCTTCGGTGCAGACATATTTCATTGTGTCTTTGGTGTGGACACAATTCTTACTGTAGTAAAAATAAAATGCACCATTTGTATCATTTAGATAGATATATTCCTTTCCAGGAAAAGAATCTTAAGCTCTGAGGAGGTAGTTCGTGTTATTTTTGTAACCCCAGCACAGTTGCCAGCACAACATCTGTTTTCAGTAGATCCTGAGTGAAGGAATCTGTGGACGTGCATCATAAATGTCAATTTTCTTCCTTTAGTCTATTAGAGGGAGTGACGGGAGACACGTGTTCATGACTGAAAAGTGAGTGCAGGGGTGAGGACAAGAGGATCTATCTCATCACGGATGAATTTACAAGAGGCTTGGAGTCGTGGGGCCCATCATGAATCTAAGGAGAAACACTGATGTTCTGATGATGTGACACAAAGAGAAAAAAAAAAAAAACCAGGAAAAAAATGAACTGCATTTCAATTGCAATAGGCTCAGTAAAAGAAATTGTGAATGAGTAGGATGAGTTGCACTAGTTCTGCTTAACAGCAGACTGAATAATGGACCGGGAGCCCTGTAGAAATAATTTGACCCACCACATGGACCATGAGGCACCATGAGGCACTATAAAAAGCATTAGATCCTGACCCATGAGTATTTTACAATTTCCTAGGGGGGAGAAAGCTGAGCACCCACAGGTGCAGGTGGAATGTAATCCAATCAAAACAAGGTACGATGTTGCTTTCCTCCCCAGCTTCTGGATTACCTTTTAAATATCTCCTCCTAACTCTCTTCTGGGATCCAGGTTCTATTCTCCATTCCAAGCTGGCCCCCGCCCTCATGCATAAGTCTCTCTAAGAAAGCTTTGCCTGTTTCAACTACAGCTAGTTCTCTGGTGAATTCTTTCCTAGAAGTCAAAGGACCCACTCTTTTGAGTTGAGGCCTGTACCACAATCAGATTTCAATTGAGAATCATTCCAGAGTAGATTGTTGTTAATCCATTAGATTTTTGTTGAAATGCAATACAGTTTTTGCAACATCTATACAGACACATCACCCAAAGCAGTGATAGTGAAGGCAAAGGTAAGCAGCTGGGACTACATCAAATTAAAGAGCTTCTGTACAGCAAAAGCGATAATAACCAAAACAAAGAGAAACCCCACTGACTGGGAGAAAATTTTGCACACAATGCTAATGATAAAAGACTGATCACAAAAATCTACAAAGAGCTGACAAGGCTCAACAAAAACAAAGTAAATAATCCAGTCAAAAAATGGGCAGAAAAGCTAAAAAAGAAGCTTCTCCAAAGAGGAAATGCAAATGGCCAACACGCATATGAAAAAATATTCAACATCACGTATAATCAGGGAAATGAAAATCAAAACTACAATGAGATACCATCTTACACCAGTAAATGGCACATATTAAAAAAATCCTAGCAACAACAAATGTTGGCGAGGATGTGGAGAAAAAGGAATTCTCCTGCACTGCTGGTGGGAGTGCAAACTGGTCCAACTACTATGGAGAGCTGTGTGGAGATTCCTCAACCTACTAAAGATAGAGCTTCCATATGATCCAGCAATTCCACTCCTAGGTATTTCAAAGGACACAGAAACATTAATTCAAAAGGACACCCACACCCCTATGTTTATAGCAGCACTATTTACAATAGCTAAGCTATGGAAACAACCCAAATGCCCAAAAATAGATGACTGGATCAAGAAGATGTGGTACATATACACCATGGAATATTACTCAGCAATCAAAAAAGATAAACTCATGCAATTTGCAGCAACATGGATGGAGCTGGAAGGGATCATGCTCAGTGAAATAAGCCAGAAAGAAAAAAAAAAAATACCGGATAGTCTCACTCATAGCAGGAACTTAGAAAACCTAAATAAGGGGCCAGGAAAAAGAATAATTATAATAAAGAAAAAAATCAAAATCAACAAGCAACTATAAACCAGACACACACTATGGGTGAGGCAGGGAGGAGAAGAGAGATTAGGATCAAAATAAGGGAGGTGGGAATTGTATGGGGAATATAACCAAAATGAAAATTCATACATTGTGCAAAAATGAAAAATGATGTAAGAATTATATAAAATAAAATAAATTTAAAAAAAGATAATATCATTTTTCCAGTTTTAAACTTATCTTGAAAATGAAGAAACTAAGAAAATCTCACTGTGTTTAGGGATTGGCATAACTTGCACAATTTTGTATTTTTTCCTGCTGAATTTGACAATTTTATATAGACATTCAAACTATCAATTGATGATTCAAACTATATCATAAGAAAAAAATGTTATTGATTTAAGTAATATTGAGGGAAAAACTTGGTTGTATTAAAAAAATGTATTACTGATTGGTTAGTGTAACTAGTGCGTCTCCTGAATCAGTGTCTCCAAGGGGACATAAAATCTTCATGCTCTTCCAGTTTTGATTCTCAGGTTGTCAGATTTCAAGTACAATGAATGCCATTAAAAAGTCTTTAAAAGTGAAAAAAAACAGTTTTTGCTTCTGTATGCCAGCCAGCTGCCTGTTCCTGGTTTACCAGTTGGCTGCCAACCTCAGCAGAACAGCCTTGAAAGAATTAGTTGATGGCATGAGCTTCTACCAGAGTTCCACTGCAGTGGTCAGGAGAGTGGATTGCAGTCCTTGCCAATGGGCCTTTGCAAAGAGGAGATTTAGTGACAGCTCAGCCTGCAGCATTTTATTTCACACAGCAGATGTCAAGAGAACTGTGACAACTTTCCTCTTATCCCTCAGCCTGACACTATGCTGTTGCAAAATGGGATATGACAGTTTGTGAATTATCTCACTCCCTGGATTGAAAATCATACTTGAATAAGGTAATGTAGTTGGAATAATGATCTCTTTAAAATACTTATTGAGGGTCTCCCCTGGTGGCACAGCGGTTGAGCACTGGGCTGCAAAGCTGCCCGCAACCTCTGCAGCACTAATTGGATCTGGTTTGATCCCCGGCCCCTGGCGAGGGTCCCACATGATGCGCAGACCTCTCCTACCGTGCCCACTGCTCCCCTCAGCAGTGTACTTCTTTGGTCTGCCTGTTCTGCTCCCCACTCTGGCTCTGGTGAATTCTCTCACCCTCCTGCGCTTCTGACTGTACCCAGTGCTTATATATATAAATAAATAAATAAATAAACAAACAAACAAATAAATAAATAATCTTTTAAAAAAATACTTATTGATGCATTTTTGATGTCCTCATTGATCAGCTTCCCCCCCACACACACACAATTATACTGGAAAAGGGGCAGAGGTGCATTGGGATAGAGATTACTCCAAGATTGCAGGAAAAAAATCTCATGAACAGGGAAAGGATAGTCTGTGTGATCCCAACCAGGTGTTTCCACCTGTTTTTTTTTTTTAAATAATAAATTTTATTTTTATATTCCCCATACAATTGCAACCCCCCAATTCTGACCCCAATCCCTTCCCTCCTGCCCCCCACCCCCCAAAAAGTGTCTCTGGTTCATAGTTTTTTGTTGATTTTGATTTTCACTTTCTTATAGTTATTCATTTTCCTGGTCCCTTATTTAAGTTTTCCAGATTCCTGCTATGAGTGAGACCATCCGGTATTTTTCTTTTTATTTTTGGCTTATTTCGCTGAGCATGATCCCTTCCAGCGCCATCCATGTTGCTGCAAATTGCATGTGTTTATCTTTTTTGAATGCTGAGTAATATTCCATGGTATATATGTACCACATCTTCTTGATCCAGTCATCTAATTTTGGGCATTTGGGCTGTTTCCATAGCTTAGCTATTGTAAACAGTGCTGCTATAAACATAGGGGTACAGGTGTTCTTTGGAATTGATGTTTCTGTGTCCTTTGGGTAAATACCTAGGAGTGGAATTGCTGGATCATATGGAAGCTCTATGTTTAGTAGGTCCAGAAATCTCCACACAGCTCTCCATAGTGGTTGGACCAGTTTGCACTCCCACCAACAGTGCAGAAGAGTTCCTTTTTCTCCACACCCTCGCCAACCTTTGTTGTTGCTAGTTTGTTTAATATGTGCATTCTCACTGGTGTAAGATGGTATCTCATGGTAGTTTTGATTTGCATTTCCCTGATTACAAGTGATGGTGAACATTTTTTCATATGCCTGTTGGCCATTTGTATTTCCTCTTCAGAGAAGTTTCTTTTTAGCTCTTCTGCCCATTTTTTGACGGGATTATTTTCTTTGTTGTTGTTGAGTCTCATCAGCTCTTTGCAGATTTTTGTGATCAGTCCTTTATCATTAGTGTTGTGTGCAAAAATGTTCTCCCAGTTGGTGGGGTTTCTCTTTGTTTTTGTTACTGTCTCTTTTGCTGTGCAGAAGCTCTTTAATTTGTCCCAGCTGTTTATCTTTGCCTTCCCTATCACTGCTTTGGGTGATGTGTCTGTAAAGATGTCTTTGATGTGCAAATCACGTAGTGTTTCGCCTATATTTCCTTCTATATATTTTATGGTTTCAGGTCTTATGTCTAGTTCTTTAATCCATTTTTGAGTTGATTTTTGTGTATGGTGTGAGGTAGTGGTCAAGCTTCATTCTTTTGCATGTAGCGACCCAGTTTTCCCAGCACCATTTATTAAAAAAACCTTCTTTGCTCCAATGCATAGTCTTTGCTCCTTTGTCAAAGATTAGTTGACCATAAATCTGTGGGTTTATTTCTGGATTTTCTATTCGATTCCATTGGTCTGTATGTCTGTTCTTGTTCCAATACCATGCAGTTTTGATGATTATGGCTTTGTAGTATAGTTTGAAGTCTGGGAGTGTGATGCCTCCATTCCCTTCTTTTTTTTTCAGGAGAGCTTTGGCTATTCGGGGTTTTTTGTGATTCCATATGAATTTCATCAATAATTGTTCTATTTCTTTGAAGAATGACATTGAAATTTTGATTGGAATAGCATTGAATCTGTATATTGCTTTTGGAAGGATGGCCATTTTAATAATGTTTATTCTTCCAATCCACGAGCAGGGGATGTCTCTCCATTTCTTTGTGTCTTCTTCTATTTCTTTTAACAGTGTTTTATAGTTTTCTTTGTATAGGTCCTTTACCTCTTTTGTTAGATTTATTCCCAAATATTTGATTTTTTTTGTTTCAATAATAAAAGGGATTTTTTTTTATTTCTTCTTCTTCAGATTTATTGTTTGTGTATGGGAAGGCTACTGACTTTTGCGTGTTGATTTTGTATCCTGCCACTTTACTGAACTGATTGATGAGTTGAATTAGTTTTTCTGTGGAGTTTTTGGGGTTCTCTATGTATATTATCATATCATCTGCAAATAGTGATAGTTTGACTTCTTCTTTTCCTATTTGGATTCCTTGGATGTCCTTCTCTTGTCTTATTGCTCTGGCTAGGACTTCCAGTATAGTATTGAAAAGCAGTGGTGAGAGTGGACATCCTTGTCCTGTTCCAGATCTTAATGGAATTGCTTTCAGCTTTTCACCATTGAGAATGATACTGGCTGTTGGCTTGTCATAGATGGCCTTTATGATGTTGAGGTATGTTCCTTGTATCCCAAGAATTTCAAGGGCTTTTATCATGAATGCGTGTTGCACTTTGTCGAAAGCTTTCTCAGCATCTATTGATATTATCATATGGTTTTTATATTTCTTTTTGTTGATGTGTTGGATAACGTTGATTGATTTTCGGATGTTAAACCATCCTTGTGTCCCTGGAATGAATCCTACTTGGTCGTGGTGAATTATCTTATGGATACATTGTTGGATTCTGATAGCTAAAATTTTATTGAGGATTTTTGCATGAGTGTTCATTAGGGAGATTGGCCTGTAGTTTTCCTTTTTTGTGTTGTCCTTGTTCGGTTTTGGTATTAGTGTAATGTTGGCTTCATAGAACGTGTTTGGTATTGTCCCTTCCTTCTCAATTTTTTGGAAGAGTTTGTGAAGGATAGGCACTAATTTGTCTCTGAATGTTTGGTAGAATTCATTTGTAAATCCATCTGGTCCTGGGCTTTTGTTTTTGGGGAGGTTTTTGATTACCATTTCAATTTCGCTAATTGTAATTGGTCTGTTTAGGTGTTCTATTTCTTCTTTATCTAGCTTTGGGTGATTGTAGAGTTGTAGGAATTTGTCCATCTCCTCTAGATTGTTGAACTTGTTTCCATATAACTGTTCATAGTAGTTACTGATTATTCTTTTGATTTCTGCTGTGTCCGTTGTGATTTCTCCTCTTTCATTGATGATCCTGTTTATTTGTGCTTTCTCCCTTTTTTCCTTTGTGAGCCTGGCTAGGGGTTTGTCTATTTTATTGATTTTTTCAAAGAACCAGCTCTTGGTTTCATTGATCTTTTGGATTGTTTTTTTAGTTTCAATTTCATTTATTTCTGCTTTGGTTTTTATTATTTCTTTTCTTCTACTGGTTTTGGGGTTTTTTTGTTGTTCTTTTTCTAGATCTTTGAGCTTCGAGATTAGGTTGTTTCTTTGAGTTCTTTCTTGTTTCTTGATGTGAGCTTCTATTGCTATATATTTTCCTCTTATTACTGCTTTTGCTGCATCCCATACATTTAGGATATTGGTGTCCTCCTTGTAATTCAATTCAAAGAATTTTTTAATTTCTTCTTTGATCTCCTCATTAGTCTAGTGGTCTTCCAGTAGTGTGGTTTTTAATCTCCATAAGGTAGGAAAGTTCCTTGCCTTCTTTTTATGGTTTATTTCTAGTTTGATGCCTTCATGGTCAGAAAAGATGGTTGGTATGATTTCAATCTTGGTGTATCTGTTGATGTTTGTCTTGTGCCCCAGTATGTGATCGATCCTGGAGAATGATCCGTGTGCGCTTGAGAAAAATGTGTACTCCGTTTTGGGGGGTTTAGTGTTCTATAGATGTCTGTTAAGCCCAAATGCTCTAGGTCCTTATTTTGGGCTTTAGTTTCTTTACTTATTTTTTGTCTTGTTGATCTATCCATTGTTGATAGTGGTGTGTTGAAGTCTCCCACTACGTATGTGTTTTCTCTGATGTCTGTTTTCAGAGAGGACAACAGTTGTCTGATATATTTTGGTGCTCCTTCGTTTGGTGAGTATATGTTAATGAGTGTTATTTCTTCTTGAAGTATTGTCCCCTTGATCATAATGTAGTGACCATTGGGGTCTCTTTTTATTTTTTTGAGTTTGAAGTCTGTTTTATCTGATATAAGTATAGCTGTTCCTGCTTTCTTTTTTGGTCCATTTGCTTGTAGGATTGTTTTCCATCCTTTAACTTTGAGCCTATTTTTATCTTTTGTAGCTAAATGTGTTTCCTGGAGACAGCAAAAGGTTGGGTTTTGTTTCTTAATCCAGGCTGCAACTCTCTGTCTTTTTATTGAAGAGTTTAGTCCATTTACATTTAGAGTTAATATTGATATGTTAGCATTTGTATTTGCCATTGTGTTTGTCTTTCCTTTGATTTATTTATTCTTTTAATAACTTTTTTTTTTTTTGGCCTTCTTTCATTGTTATTCGTCCCTCTGAGGTTCTGGCTTTAGGATTCCTTGTAGTATTTTTTGGAGTGGGGGTTTAGTCGTAATGAAATTCCAGAGTTTCTGTTTGTCTGGGAAGGTCCTTATTCTTTCTTCATAGAGGAAGGAGAGCTTTGCGGGATAGAGTATTCTTGGTTGGCATCTGTTTTCTTGGAGTCTGTTGACTATGTCCCTCTACTCTCTCCTTGCCCATAGTGTTTCTTCAGAGAAGTCTGATGTCAGCCTGATTGGTTTTCCTTTGAATGTTATCTGTTTCTTCCCTCTTGTCAGGTTCATTATTTTTTCCTTGTCCTGGATTTTTGGGAGCTTTACTATTATGTGTCTTGCTGTATTTTTCCTTTTGTCGTGGAAGTTTGGTGTTCTTCTTGCTTCTTGTATATCAATTTTTAGCTCCTTCTTTGCGTTTGGGAAGTTCTCTTCAATTATCTCCTGGAATATTTTCTCTGTTCCTACATCTCTCTCCTCTCCTTCTGGAATTCCTACAACTCTTATATTTCCTTTCCTCATGGAGTCAGATAGTTCCCGAAGTCTTTCTTCGTTCTTTTTCCTTCGTACTTCTCTTTCCTTTTCTGTTTTGGTTCTTTTTATTTCTGTGTCTTCAAGAGTACTTATTCGTTCTTCCATTTCATCTATTCTGCTTTCATTGCTTTTCCCAGAGTTCTTTAGTTCCTCCATTAATTCTTTGATCTCCTGCGTTTCTTTTGCTTCCCTCTTTAGGGACTCAATTTCCTTCTTCTGATCATTGTTTTCCTTTATGAGTTCTGTCATTTTTTTAATCACGGCAATTTTAAATTCTCTTTCTGGAAGGCGCAGAAGTTCTTCCAAGTTACAGTCGTTGCAATCTGGGGGGTGGTTTTCTTTTTGTGGTGTGCTTTTTTCCTGAGGAGTTGTTAGTTTGCGTGTGGTTCTTCTACTCCCTACTGTCTGTTTTCTAATTTGTCGTATGCATTGGGACACTGTGTTGCTCGGACTGGCTGGCATCTTGGGTGAACTTCTCCGCTCCCCTCTGGCTCCTCCAGGAGCCATCTCTGGCTTCTGAGGGAGCTTTCTGCTGGTTTCAGGCAGTCTTTACTGAAGAAATGTCCCTGTTCTAAAATGGCGACGCTGGACTCAGTCCCTGAGCATCCGGTCTCAGCTACACTCTTCTGCGCTCCCGGTCTGCCCCGGCCGTGGGTGCCTGTTCCCTCTGTGGGCTCAGACTAGTGGTCGGAAGGGGCCTGGCATGGGCTAACTTCCCAGCTGGCCACTGTCTCCTCCGGGAGGCTTCTGCCCTTTCAAGCAGTCTTAAGAAATTTCCCTGTTCTATGGGGTGTTAGTGACTTTTTTTTCTGGTTGGTAGGTGGCGCCAGAGATCTCTCCTATTGTGCTTGGGGGGCTGTTTTTCGCCCCCCCACCACCGTGGGACAGGGAACAGAGCGGGAATGGTAGGGTAAACCTCAACGGCTTTGAGGTGCTGTGTCTGCCTTGTGCCCCACCGTCGTGGAGAACCCACGCCCCCAACTTCGTGCCCCGGGTCTCAGTTCCAAAGCCCTCAGGTCCAGGACGCGGGCTGTAGCCCAGTTCAGTGGCGCGGGAATGGCGCCTTTTGCACCCACTCCCGTGCCTGGGTGCCTGGCGCCAGGTACCTGCTTACTCAGTGAGGGACTTTCACCTCAGTGAGTGCCTCCGCGCGTCTCCCCGCAAGCCTAGGTCGCAGGCGCGGGGACCTGGGCAGCCGCGATCCCGATCCGCGTTTGCTTTTCAAGGGCACCAAGCGCGCCGCTTTCCCGCGCAAGCTTACCGGCCGGCCCGGGGCTGTGTGCGCGTCTCCAGAGTCTCTTTGTTCTCTAATGGCGCCCGGAGCCGTTCGCTCACCGCCTTGGCAAATCCTGCAGGGTTCTCCACAGCTCCCGTTCACGGGGTGTGGTGGCTGCAATAGTTCCTTTCCACTCACAGTCCCACTTGCTGCGTAGTTTGTTCTTGTTGGTCGTTTTAGTTTGTTGTTTTCCTCCTCTCTGCTGGTCGGAGAGTGCCGACTCTGGGGGTGGGGGAGGGGAGCAGGGTTCTGCGCTTTCCTCCCTTCTGGTCCTCTTTTATGGCAACTTTCTTCTTCGGGCAGTTTGCTGGAGTCGTCCGTTTATCTTCCGTGTCCCAGTTCTCACTGGGACCTGTCGCTTTTCCTCCCTATTAACTTTTTTTAATGGGAGATCTTACTCGCAGCGTCTCTTCGCTGCCATGTTGCTCCGCCCTCCCCTGTTTCCACCTGTTTTTTGCTCAAACAACCTCCTGTGGTGGACACGGGCTCCAGAAAGCAGATCCAAGCAGGAACGTCTCCTGTGACAGATACCAGGAAGGGGAGCAGGAGTGAGCAGGGAGCCTTCTGGTAACCGCTGTTCTGACACCTGTGGAAGGAAGAGAAGAAATTAGAGAAGGAAGATCCTCTCAGTGTGAGAGTCTTAGCCAACTTAATGGTAAGCTTGAAAGCAAAGACTCCCATAACCTGTGAAATCACCAGACCCAAGGACACAAACTGCACAGTCCCCAACTAGGCCTGCCTGGGAGGTGTGTCCTCACTTCAAATGCTGCAGCTAACTTAATAACTTAACAGCAGGTAATTTTTAACAGGAGATCTGAATGACACACAAACATAACTGCGGTAAAGGCCTCCCATAAGGTGGACTCCAGCATTCCTAATCCCCCCTCCTGCTATGTTTGTCTTCATAGTACTTATTTTCTAAAATTCTACATATTTGAATTGCTTTCTTTTTTTTCCCCCTTTCCACACAAACCCTAGGAAATCAGTTCCTTGTAGGGAGTTTTTTTTTTTTTTCTTGTTTATGTCCTCAGAATCAAGAACTATTGTTGGTAAATTGTAGGTGCTCAATAATTACTTGTTGAATGAATTCAAAGAAAAGATGAGGTATTGAGTTCCTAAAAAGTGACTGGAAATGTAATAAATGCTCCAAAAACATGTCTTGCTCACAATGACCATGCAAGGAAGGCATTTTAGTCCAATGAAGGAAGAGTCAAACAAGAAGTTGTGAAGATTAGGTAACTTGCCCAAGGCCCAACAGTCTTTGAACACAGGTTCAAAGCTCTCACCTTCTTAGCCATTCTAAGTTGGCAGCCATTAATTTCTATATACAACACAGCAACTTCTGTAGTGGTTTTTCATTATGATTCATTCCTTCCAAAGGGAGGGTATGCCCTCCCCATATCACACATTGAAAAGGCTTTTGATTATTTCTTTTTAATTTTGCAGACTGACACACATTCTCAATATGTTCAGAAGCCTTGGGAGCAATTTTTTTTGCTGAATCCAAGATGTTATGTTGTGTTAACACTGACTTGTATTACTGATGGGTTAGTGTAACTAGTGTGTCAATGGCCTAAGAATCACTATTGGGCAGTTTCATTTCCTGCCACAACTTCAGGTTGTTCCTATTCGATCCTCTGGATTGAAAGCGTCAAGAGTTTTCCAATTTCTGGACCTGCCAAACCCACATGACAATTTTCTCACCTAGACAATTGTCTAGTTAAATAGTCTTTCAGACAGGAACAGAATGAGAAATGTATCTTATACTGATTTGAGACTTCAGTTTGAAAATATTTGTCTCAGGACCTAACTAAACAATTGTTTTCTTAGACAATTGTGTCCTGAAATTTCAGGACACACTGAACTAATTCAAGTCATTTAATTAATGACTAATTCAAGGCTGATTAATTACAGAGATTAACTTATACCTTATTATGCAGGCTAATATGTCTATATTTCAGCAGTATAATAACTTACGAGTTATTGCCAGGGCCTGGCACCAATGATTATATTTCAATGCACTGGGAAGAAAAAACTTGTATTCTCTCAAGTTTTTAACTAGATTTTTCAATTTCAGGTTGCTCATCTTATTTTCTGCTATCCCACACAAACTCAGAGTATTTTCTAACCTCCCGAGTATATATAAGTCTCCTTATTGAATCTTTTAAAGGCCTCTTTATTTCCGTTTCTCTGATGACCATCCTGGGATGAAACATTTGTTCCCAGCAGACATTGGTCTCTATAACAGAAAAATTAAATAGTAAAATTTTAATATATGCATAAGCTCTGGTTTAGCATGTGTACGAAGTCATAACAAAACAAAATCATACCTAGATTATCCAAAACTCAAAACAACTCAAATATTCATCAACAAAAAAAGCTGCATCATAAACTACAGAGTGTTCACACCATGAAATTCTATTCTGTAACAAATCCCAATTGTTCACAGATGAATAGAAGAGCGAGCAAAGACAAACCAAAGGTAGACTCATTTCATGTCACCATTAGGAAGTATGGAAGAAGGCAAAGCTAAAATGAAATTTCTAGGAATGCACAAATGGTAAAATGGCTATTGATTTAAAAATGTGGGGATTCATACCATAAAAGACTCACCTTCAGAAAGAATGAGTGGTGATCCAGAGGAAGCAAGAGGCTTTGCCTCTCACCCTGAGCTTGAGAGGACAGGTGCACATTCATTCTTTTTGCATGTTATAATTTAGGGTCTTAAACAAACTCGTTCATGGAACTGCAGAGCTTCAACTCCAGGCTCCAATGGAACTAGTCTCTCCTCCTCCAATGAGTTTTATCAATTTCTCAATCATGACATGAAGGAGATGAATTAGATGATTTGTAAACTCAACTTCAGTTCTAGCATAAGGTATTATTCTGCAGAAAATGAATATATCTGCTTTTTAATAGATATTTTAATTTTTTGACTGTCTTTCTTGACTTTTAGTGCCACTTCTGATGAAATGATCAACCAGTTTGTCAGCTTGCTTGATGAATGGTGACATGACAAATTGTGTTGGTGAGGAGGAAGTCGTTTGCTTCATTATCTTTCAGCAAAATGTCAGTTGAGACAGATGGGATGGTTAGAACAATGGAAGATGGTATTTACCATTTGAAAACACAAGTGTAATAGAACATTTTAGGAAGGAGTAGAAACAAGGTCAAATTTATAAAATGTCCTGGGAAAAAAAGTAGCTAACAAAAAACTGGTAGAGAAAGGTTTAAATTTTTTAAAAAGATTTATTTATCTGTGCATACGAGAACTGGGGTACAGACCAGAGGTGCGGGGTGTGAGAGGATTCACCAGAGACAGAGTGGGGAACAGAACAGGCAGATTGACTGAAATACACCATGGAACAGACAGGGAACAATGGAAGAAAGTTGGAGGACTGTGGGGTTGTCACAGGGAGGAGCCACAGGACAGACCCCATCCTCAGTTTTGAAGGCTCCACACTGGATTGCAAGCACTAAGTGTGGCTCCATCTCCCAGACAAGCCCACATTAACTGGCTCACTGCAGCTGATATGCCAAACCAGAAAGATCAAATTCCTTTCTGGTGAGGACTACAGTTATTAAAAGGTCAGCTCCACAGAGGCCACATAGCATAGAAAATACAAATATCAGCAGTTCAGAACATGGGGATTCAAATGAACTCAGAATTTTCTCAATTATTCTCTGAGAGGCACCCACCACAGAAACAGGTGAACCACCTTTGTGGGGAAGGTTTTGGAGTCAGTTTTGTTGTGCGCTTACTTCTGTGACCCTCCTGTTTCATTGCAAATCCTTTTCCTGATAGCCTCTTGCTACTTAGGGACAGTGCAGCTAAAAGACTTCTCTTTCCTGAAGCACAGCCATATTTTGGTCTTAGCCCTTCATATTCCCCACTGTTGTGGTTGGACTTTAGCTCACTGCTTTATAGTTAGCAGCTTGGGTTGACAAAGTTGACTAAAAAACACAGTTATTTTCTCACAGTTCTAGAGGCTGAAGTCCAAGATAAAGATATTTCTGGTTTGAAAATCTTCTCCATGTATGGTCCCATGTCAGAGAGAAGAGGAAGAGGACTCTGGTCTCTCCGCCTTGTCTTATAAGGGCACTAATCTCTTGATATGTGCCCCATTCTCAAGACCTCATATAAACCTAATTATCTCCCAAAGACTCCATCTACAAACACCATCACATTGGGGATTAGGGCTTCCACATCTGAATTTTTAGGAGCCATTATTGAGTCCATAGCAAGTGGATTAACTTTCAGAATGTTCTGGAAACAGGGGTGGGAAATATCCTACTGCCTAGTGCTGTGCCACTGGATCCTGACTGTGGCTTGCCCCCACAGACTGCCTGAGTCACATGATGCAGACACTGCCTCTCTTCAGGAGACAAGCTGCGAGCTTTGTGCTGGCACCTCACACTGTGATGGTCCTTCATGATAAGGAGTCAGGAAGTCTGACTTTTCCTCCCAGCTGGAACTGTGGATAGAATTCTGGTCTACAATCTCACCTGGAAGCCTCAACTGTGGAAGACACTGGGCTTTCTCAACTGCATCCAAGGCTGAACAAACTGAGGAACATCTTGCTCAGTGGGGTAGCTACTCGAAGGCCACTGACCTGGTCTGTAGATGAGCAGCTGTTACCACAGATGCCCCATGGCCTCTCACACAGAAGGGGACAGGGCTGGACCGGAGATAGGAATAAAGAATTCACAGATGCTTTGGGGAGCTGAGAAGGGCAAAAGGTATAGAAGAATATCCCAGGACCTCATTGAAAAAGGCTGTGACCCAGATGGGACTTGTTATTTGAGACTTTCTGAGCCAGGGAGGCCAGCATGGAATCATGGGTTAGGTTCTGTTTTTGAGCAACTTCTCTAAACCTTTTCTCATCTGAGATAAAAAATGTCTATTTGTTAAATATTAGACAGAATGGGGCTAATTTCATTACTTTATTATTTTTAACTCCTGGTATGTATTTTTTTAAATACCAACCATGCTCTCAAAAATGTGTTACATTTTAATGGCTTATACTTAACAAATTGTCTCTTACTTAATCTCATTCTCCTTCCTGCTTGGTATTTTCAGCCTCCGCAGGGTTACATGTACATCTTCTAACAATGAGATAATCAAGGACAAGTGCTTATTTTGATTCAGATTCATATTGATGATGCCTACAAAATATATAGGGCATGCTCAACAAATTAGGGTCACTATACTTAGCAAATAAAATTATAGGATGTTCAACTAAATTTGCATTTCAAATATAAAACAATTTATTTTTGTATAACTGTGTCCCATGCAATGTTTCGGACATATACCCCCCCAAAAAAATTATTGACTCCCATTTTATTTGAAATTCAAATTTAACTGAGTATTTTTATTTTATCTGACAATCACAGAATTTTTATTTGTCAAATTAATAAAGAAATGATTTTATTAACATTCATCTATTCTTTCCTTGACATTAGATTCATACTTTGGTATCATCTTTCTTATCTTTTCACATCTTAAACTAATTCTTCACTATGAGATTAAATACAAGTGACACCTTCTCCACTATGCCTTTGATCAGGCCCCCGTCTCTCAGTGTTCTTAATTACCATGGCACCCTCCTTATTCTTGTCATTTTTTACATTTATCCACATTATCATTATTCACATTATATCACCATTTAAACTGTGTGACAATCAAAATAGAGCAAGTCTAGTTCATTTGTGTATGTCATCAGCACTTTGATCACTGAGGTGGTCAATCAACATTTTTTAAAAAGATTTATTTATTTATTTATTTATACAAGAACTAGGGTACAGGTCAGATGCACGGGAGGGTGAAAGGATTCACCAGAGACAGAGCGGGGAACAGAACAGGCAGACTGACTGAAATACACTGCTGAGGGGAGCAGCGGGCGAGACAGGAGAGGTCTGCTGTGCCATGTGGGATTCTCTCTGGCCTGCAGGGATCGAACCAGCACTGCAGAGGCTGCGGACAGCTTCACAGTGAGGTGCTCAACCGCCTGCACCACCAGGGGAGGCTGCACCAACATTTTAAATAAAAATCAATCAATAAATGTTTAAACCCTTTACAAGTCCTAGTTATAAATGAGCACAGTATCTGCTTTGTTTCCTTTTGGGGAGAAGAAATGTCCTTGAATTTTTTCTAATACACTGAACTAATTCAACAACTGTCAATTCCTAACTGGATATGTTGTACATTTTGGAAAGGTCACAAAATGAAAACCCTGATCACGATTGCCTTTTAATTTTGCTGTCAATCCTACTCCCACTGCTTTCTGATTTGTTTGGAGGAGGACATTAACAAATAGAAAGATGGATAGGAAAGGAAACTAGTCCTGAGGTTAAGGGTTTTATTCATTCTCAATGATAGCATATACCCAGAGCTAATATTGTATCACAAATGGCAAATGGACGATGTGCCATGTGAGAGATTCCCATTACACCTGTTCCCATCACAGGCATCCTTTTGCTATGGATAGAAGGTGCATGGGGATATTTAGAGATGGTAACTGGGTCCAAAAGAAGCCATCACAGACTCAATTAGCCTCTCGATTTCATCGAAAGTAGGGATGATGAAATAGCAAAAAGCATTGATAAAGTCTTCAGGTAGACAGCTAAAGAATCTTAGGACCTTGGTAAACATTGTCATGCTTCATTGATAGATTTAGACTAGGGCATTGATAGATTTAGACTAGGGCAAGAATAAGGCAGGGAACAGGAAAAACACAGTGCCACTCTCATGAAACTCATGTTCACATGGAAGAGAGGATCAAGAAACAAGTGAGTAATAGATGTACAACATTTTAATGTAACATACATGGTATGACAAAAATGAATCATGATGATTAGAGGAGATGTGGGATGAGAAGGGAAATTTTTTAAAGAGGTCAAATTTGAAGTGAAGATTGTCCAGAGACAGGCTACTTGAATATTATGCCTTCCCTGGGCACCCTGTAACTTTTATTACACCCTATAGGAATGTGGACAGAGTCTGCAGATTCCACTCTGCGTAACTGGGCATGTTCCTGCACGTGGAAGATGTCAGTAGAGTACAGAATTATGTGTGATTAAAATCTACCCATAGATCTAGAGACAGAAGCATGAAATCACTGAGAACTGGAACATCTATAGATGCTCATGCCAATATTCCAGTGGGCTTTTGGCAGCTGTTTTTATGGAAACTTCAACTCTGCTATTTCTTTTCTTTCTTTTCTTCTTACTCTCTTCTAACCCCTGAGAGAATGTCATCAAATGCTCCCTCCTTCTGGAATTTTTCTGTACCCATATTTCTTAGCCACAATTGACATCCCTCTAACCTCCCACAGCATGAAATATCTGATTTTGGATTTGTCACACATCACTCACTTTAGAATAAAAAGTCATCTTTATGTGCACATGTGTTATTCCCAAACTTCTTGAAAACAGAGATTAGCTTCCATCATTGATTATTTTTTTCTCTAAACCTTATAGGTAAGGGACACTCCAGAATAAATTTTCTGATTAAAATACTTGATAAAAAAATGGTTCTTAAATAACAATAGCTTCAGTGAAAGAGACTTACAGCAATGTCAGTAGCCAGTATCTATACCTGTCCTAACTAATTATGAGTGCTCAATACAATGCCTCCCTCCACTAGAGCATGCGATCTGGAAATTAGATTCTACCTTAATCCAGGGTCTGATGAAACTAACCTAGCCAAAGAAGTGCAGTCTTCCCCTTAATTCTGGCTTTTCTTCTTCTTTAATTTGCAACACAGTTCTCTTAGTTTCCTGGGTCAGATTCCAGCCTGATGTCAACAATTCCCAGTTGGTTCCGCACCAGTCTTCCTGAGTCTCACCAATCCCTGGTACTTGTGAGATGAGTCTTATCTCTCTTCTTTTGCTGTTCCCATTAACAAAAGGTTAAGTTGCTATTTCAACATGAAGGATCAGCTCACAGCTCACCATCACACTGGGTTTCCCAATGACAGTGCCAATATTTACAAGTTGAACTTTCCCACTATCAGTGCTTAGACCCCACCCTCGTGAGCCCATATCATGGCCCCTCATCTTTGTACCTTAGCGGCATTTCAGTGTCTGTCTTAGGAATGTCTCCCATGTAAACCCATATTGATTCTGATGATCAAAGGATGCTTAGAGATATTGATATTGTGGCTCTTGGCACAGCACTGATGAATAATAGAGGTGTTTAAAAGTCTCTTAAATTTAGTTTGAGTTGTTTGTGAGTCATGGGAAAAATCTGAAGGAAAATAAAAATGTAATGTAATCTATTGTTACAGTATTTATTTGGATAACCAGATTCTACCAAAAAGTAGAAGTGTTTTATTAAATAAAAGGTCTAAAGGAAACTCCAACCCTATAAAATTGTGGTTGCCTTGCAACGTGCTTTGCACATTATTTTAATAAAACTTTCTATTTTATAAGTCATCAATAAAAATATCATCAGCAGGTAGATCCCCTTGTAAGGTACCATTTTGGGTGCCTTTAAAGTCTAATGGACAATTCACCAAATACCCTGATTTCCTTATTTCTAATAATGTTTTCTTCTACATCCCTTTACTACTCACTCCATTAAAAATATTTCAAAAACGTCATTACCAGTATCTGAATCACTGGAAAAAATCCCAATTTTAAACTTTCAATTCTTTGAGCTCCACCACATGTATTTTCAGTTCACTCTAGCAACAATCTTCAAAAACACTCAGTCTTCTAATCCATTGAACTATCTTTTTGACTGTTCGTCTTTGCTATCAGTCTTCAATTCATTAACTATAGAAGGTTCCATTGTCTACTCTGCTAACTTGTATTTTTTAAGACAGCCTTAAATGTTATGATCTTTCAAATCCCTATTAGCTTTCTTGGCATAAACTTCAACCTGAATTAAACCAAACTTCCCATCCATTCTAGTCTACAGTCAAGCAACTGAATGTGACAGGAAAACAACAGCACTCTGCAATCATCAAATTTACACTGTGTGACCATACCCCAAGGAAGCTTGAAGCTGTCCAGCAATAACATTATATTTCTCTATACATTTCACTCTCTTCCCTGGGTAACGATTTTATGCCTTTTCCACTTTGCTCAAATCTCCAATGTCTGTTCCCTTTTCACTCTGCTGTTTGCTCCCTATTTCAATGAGAAACTAGTAGCAGTAAAAAAACAACCTCTGTTTTTCACCAAACCTACCATTTTCTCTTCATTTATACATATATTCATCCCCTTCCCTCTAGAGACAACAAAAGAATCATCTCTACTCCTGAGGCCAACTCTATCACCCATATGATCAGTTCTATCACTTCTTGCCTTTTCCACGACACTGCTCTTGCATTGTCTCCACATTCTCCTGCAGTATATAAAATTTAGTCTCCACCAGACACTTCAGTGTAAACTATGCAGTATACCCTCTATCTTTAAAATTTTTTACTCATCTTCCATATCTCCTTCCAGCCACTTCAATATTTCTCCATTCTCATTTATAATAAAACTTCCCAAAAGAATGATTTTTCTGTCTCCTTATTATCTGCTACCATGCCATTTTTAATTCACTCCAGTAAGGAATTCTGACTTTTTAGAAATCACTTTTGTGGCCAATTATTAGGTCTCACCATATGTTACACAGATGTACAATGAAAACACACATACACACAAAAGATGACAATGTCTTTGGTTGTATAGTTTTATAAAAGAGATTCCTTCTCTTGGTGATTTTATATATATACTATATCCATTTTTCCAAGATAGGAACTTTTCCTCTCTCTAGAACCCCAGTCACTTTGATTTATTCAGAGCTGAATTCTATAATCCAAAAGAAATCTCAGTAAACTATAGCATGAGCTCATAATTATTGTCTCCTTTAACAGAGTTTTTCCTACATCTCACATCACATACCCACCCCCAGAGAAATCCAAAAATATCAGAAAAGTTACTGCCATTTTCTTTTAAACTTAAAATCCATGTCATCTGTGGCAACAGCAATAGGCGTTCACACTTTATGCAGTGCCTCCTCGTTATTTGTAACCAACACTGACATGTCTGGAAATTCCTCTACATTTCATCCGAGCAAAAGCAAAAACACAAATCACAACTTTCCTCTTCCCAGACGTTCAGAACTATGTTTTGTTCTTTTTAGACTTGAAATAGCAACTTATTCTATAAAATACTGCTTATTATTGGGCCTCCCCTGGTGGTGCAGCGGTTGAGCGCTGGGCTGCGAGGCTGTCCACAGCCTCTGCAGCGACGGTTCGTTCCCCGGCCGCTGGCGAGGTTCCCACAAAAAAAAAAAAAAATACTGCTTATTACACTGTATTTCAAATAATAGTAATAATATATTTACTCAACATTAATTACATGCTCTTCAGTGCACCATATTGTTCCATGAGATGCTTAAACCAAATCAACATTGTACATATTATCATTCCATATTGGCGTTAAGGAAAGTAAAACTCATGAATTTATTACCCTAAATATGAAAATAAATGACAGAAGATTTGAAACTGAGTCCCTGTGACTCCGATTCTAAACTGGGATTGCACATGAGTCACTTCAACTCTACCATCTAGCTTGCCTCTGGTGATCTGGAATGGTTATCTGGTTCTCATAGTATAGTAACACTGGCCTCATACAATTAATTATTAACTGTTCTCTTTGTTTTTATTACTTTAAAGAGATTGATGAGCATTACTATCATTTATTCAAAAATATTTGGTAGAATTTGTTGAAGAAAACTTCTTTGTCTTGCACTTAATATATTGAAGGCTTTGGATTATTGATTCAACATATTTAATAGACCGATCCAAGTCATCCATTTCTCCTTGTGTGCATTTTGGTAATTTATGTCTTCCAATTTTATCTGAGTTATCAAATACTATCAAGTACTATTTATTTCTTTTTTAAAAAAAAATTATTTATTTATGCATCAAAGAACTGGGGTGTAAGTCAGAGGTGCGGGGAATAGGATTCACCAGAGACATAGTGGGGAGCAGAACAGGTGGATTTACTGAAATACACTGCTAAGTAGAGCAGTAGGCGAGACAGGAGAGGTCTGCCGCACCATATATGGGTCAGCACCCTGGCCAGGATCGAACTGAGGTCCTAGCGGTGATAGCACAGAGATTAACCCCTACACCACCAGGGAGGCACACTATCAAATACTATTTCTTTATTGCCTTTATAATGTACATGGGTTCAGGAGTGATGACCCTCCTTGATCTCTGATATTACTAAAGTTCTGTTTGTTTGTTTTGTTATTTTTTATTTGCTTGGCCTGCTAGAGGTTCATCACTTTAAATGATCATTTTAAAGAGCCAGCATTTGGTTTCATTGATTTTGTTCTTTTGTCATTCTGTTTCTAATTTCATTGACATCTATTCTAATTTCAAAATCTTTTTTTCTGTTTGTTTTAGGTTTGAATTGTTCTTTATTTCTCAGATTTCCTCAGATGAAATCTTAGGCAATTGATTTTAGGTTTATGTTCTTGTCTAATGTGTGACTTTAATGTTACCCATTCCTTCTGGGTGCCGCCTTCAAAGCATCTCACACATTTTTACAAGTTTTATTTTTATTTTGTTCAAATATTTTAAAAATTCTATGAAGACTTTTTGACCCATCTTTTACTTAGAAGTATATTTACATTTTTAATCTCCAGATATTTGGAAGTTTTCCAGCTATATTTCAGTTCTTCATTTCCAGTTTAATTACATTGAGGTCTGAATACAGGCCTTATATGATTTCTATTTTTTGAAATTTTTTGAGGATTTTGTGACAAGAATGTGATCTGCCTAATGAATGTCCTATGTGTGTTCATTTTAAATAATTTAAGTCCACCCTCAAATAACACTATACTGCTTGTATGTGCATGGGACCCAAACAAGTGTATTACCAACTCTTTCCTTTCTCTTGTAAGTTTGTGCCACTCACTTCACTTGTCCCTATGATAAAATTATCTAATACATTCATATTATTTACAACCAAATAACTTTTTTTAAATATATTAAACAAAAAGATATTATTTTTTGAAAGATATTATTTTACCTTCATTCATTCATTCATTCTTCCTTCTGTATATCTGTAGATCTGAGCTTTTGAGCTATATCATTTTCCTCCCCTCTGAACACAATCTTTTAACATTTACTGCAAGGAAGGTGCACTGAAATGAATTGATCAGGTTTTGCTTGCCTGAGAGTCTTTATTTCTCCTTCAGTTCTGAAGGATAATTTGGGGGGATACAGAACTAGAAATTGGTGATTTATAGTATAAACACTAAATTTGGCTTTTCATCTTGGAACACAAGTACCTGATTAACTTTGATGATGAAACCATATTTCAGTATTTCTCATTCTGAAAGGTTTTCTTGAACTTCTCAGCTTCTCAATAGTCCAGTTCCCTCCTTCCACTCATACATCAACTTCTGCAAATAGAAGTGTGCCAAAAGAGCCTCTGTTTCTCTCTTTTAATCATTCCACAGCTTACTCTAAATAAACTTCTATTCTCATCACTCAACTGAAATTACTTTCATCTGAGATACAAATGATGTTTTGTTGCCAAGAACAATGGGCTTTTCTTCATTCTCATTTTATCTGACTCTCAGAAACATTTGTCACAGTTGATTAGTCACTGCTAGAATTTTTGTTTATGCTCAATACACTACCAATAAAAAGGTGTCTGATTCTCCCCAAATCCCTTTATTTAATTAATATGCAAAGCCATATCATTGTTACTAATAAATGAAAGAGGATTTAAGTGAAATAAACAGAAGGAGAAAGACAAATGCTTGATGATTTCACTCACATGGGGGATATAAACAAGACAAAGAAGCAGACAAAACTAAACCAAAACAAACTCTTGAAATAGGACTGCAGAAATGGGCTTAGAGGAGGTGTGAGAAACAAAGGTGAGAAGGGATGCAATGTGCTATGGTGAGGGTAATGAGGTGCTTACTTACAAGGTAGTTGTGGTCTGGTAACATACATCTGAAGAGGTGTGAACCTATAAACCACACACAGTTTTGTAAAGTACAGTTACCTCAATTAAAAAAAAAAATCATACAACTAAATTTTTCCCATGCTTCTTAAAATAGGTTTTTCCATTGTTTTGGATTGTGTTGTGATGCCACTACATTGAGATATCTTGCTTATAAATATGAGCCTTATGACATACATTTCTTGACAATTTTAGGACATCTATGCAGATAAGACTCTAATCTGGGTATAAGTCCTGTCTCATCCCCTTCTAAACTGTGTGACCCTGGACCTACACCCTTGTTTCCTCATGTATGAGAAATTAACAGGAGAATTAACAGGTTATACTTTTTAATATCATTTGAAACTTTAATGAATTCTTATGTTAGAGTAACAAGCTACCACCTGATGTTTTTACAGACTCCACTCCCATTTCCATACCCAAGAGTTCCCAGGGACTGGGAGTTACAACTCCTTGCAGTCCATGAACCTAACTTCGGGAGTAGGAGACTGCTAGCAACCAGGAATGTAGCTAAGCAGCTCTACTTCATATGTAACTGAACACATGCCTGCTTACTCTCTTGTTTTTCTGACTTTGATTTGCATCCTGGTACTTGGAGGAGATGAAGAAAGAAAGACATGTGGAAACACTTGAAAGAGATACTTAGAAGATACATGTGGGTGAGAGAAACATGGGGAAGGTGCTCCTAGTCCCTGGCAGAGACAATGGCAGTCATGATGGCAGACTTTGATGAGTCAAAAAAGGAATTGAAAGCAATCACCAGTATTATTTAAAGACTATCACAAACCATCTTTGTTTAGGCACATTTACCATCAAAGAACATCAAGTTCCAGGTATATAAAAAGGTATCCAGATGAAACAGTACATGAATAAGACCAGTGAGGACTTTCTTCCTTTCCATTCAGGAAATAAACTTGAGTTGATAAGTTAAATAATGCACTGACTGTATGGTTATATCAAAGAGAAAACATAATTGCTCTCTATACAATGTATTAACATAGCTATAGAAGGAAAATGAATATTTTATTGTATTTTGATGACAACTGTACAATAAAGCATACTCAATATTGTCTGCACAAATAATATACATATACATGAACTGAAATAAGTTGTTTTTTAAGCTGGTTATAAGGCAGTTGTTTATCTATGGGTAGTATCAAGTTAAGAATACTGAAATACTTATAAATTAGCAGAGGGAATCTCACAGAATCATAAACCTCACGATCTCCTCATACTCTTTCTGGTGGGAAGTCTGAATATAAACATTTGCTATTGAAGCAGATGCCTGAACACTTCCCGCCTCTTCATGATCTCACTATGTTCTGCTTGTCAATATGATTCTGTCAAACAAATGAAGCCAGTGGAAATGCAGAGGATACAATTTCATGCTTAACCTTGGGAAAGAAAGCTTTCTATCACTAAAAGACAGATTTTAATTGTGAAATCAAACAAAAATATTAATAACACTGGAGAGAGAAAGAGAGAGAGAGAGAGAATAGATTACAAATAACATCAAACTCTGAAAATTACCCTTTTCCTTGTGGGCAAATTCCCAAACAGGCTTGGCTGGAAGTGGGGCTGCTGAAGCCCAAAATCTTGCCACATGTCTAAGTTACCTTCTGGCAGGGGCCCACAAGAAACAGGTTAGGCTGATCCCAAAGAGCTGAACCAAACTCAAGATTCAAAATGTACCCTATAATCCAACATGAAGTCAAGATAATGGCCACCATTGTCTCTGCCAAGAACCAAAACCAGGCCCCTATGTTTCTCATTTACACAACTTTTCCAATTAACTTAGCCAAGTGCCTCCTTGTGTCTCCTTCCATGTGTCTCTTCCAGCAGTATCAGGGTGCAAGTCAAAGCCAGAAAGCAAGAGACCAAGAGTATGCATGTGTTCAATTATGAACCAAGCATGGACACAACCCCATGGCTAGTTCCAGCAGCCCCCATTCATGAATCAGTTTCCTGGCATGCTGGGAGTTGTAATTTTTGGTGCCTGGGAGATGGGGTGGAGTCTATAAAAATGTCAAGGGGTAGATTGTTCCAACAAAACTACAATATAAACCTTACAAATCAAGTTGCTATCGCAACAAAATGTATGTCTCTCTCAGTCCCCCCCAGATAAGCTCTCTCATTTCCTTCATTTACCCTGTAAGCATAACAAACTTTGTTTTCTTACCTTCCAAGGGAATAGAGCATCACTAGTAATGGAGGCATCACAGGGCCAGAAACCAGAGGTGGGGGTAGAAATGATTAACATCATTGTTAAATCAGTTATAGAAATGAAAAACATTGCTATAGAAAGAATCCCAAAACACAGAGCAGAGGTGGAGATATGGAGATGGAGGGCCTTACAAATCAACCTAGTAACACTATAAAAGTAGTTAATTTAACAATAGATAACAATTCTACAAAGGAATGAATCCCACCCAAAAAAAGACTATATCAGTACAATTTCTGCACTGGCAAGATGCTGCTCTCTTGCTTACCTGTGACAATGCAGGTGTCTCTCTTTTTCTTTGTCATTTTCCTAACAAACTTGTCTTATAAAAATGTAATGTTTGGGTCTCCACGGTGGTGTACTAGGTTGAGCACAGCGCTGTGAAGCTGTCTGCAGCCTCTGCAGTGCGGGTTCAATTCCTGCCAGCCAGGGAGAAACCCACATGGGGAGACAGACCTCTCCTGTCTCACCTGCTGTTCCCCTCAGCAGTGTATTTCAGTCAATCTGCCTGTTCTAATCTCAGCTCTGTCTCTGGTGAATCCTCTCACTCTCCCATGCCTCTGGACTGTACCCCAGTCCAGTCTTGTATAAATAAATAAAAAATCTTTAAAAAAAATAAAATGGAAACCTTAAAAAAAAATGTAATGTTGCATCGGGCAACACAACACTGATAAAGAAGCGGGAGTCATGGAGCAGGCTACATAATGCAGGATGCTGCTGAAGAGCAAGATCCTGGCTTTTTATTGATAGAAGAATTATACAGCATCAGTTGTAAGAGGAAGGAGGAAAAAAGGAAAAGGGGAAGAAAGTAACTAGAAAATATGCTGACATCTATATTATCAGGGATTGTGAGTCTGCTCTCCAGGCACTTCTCATCTGTTTAACGACTCGTTATTGTAATTGAGATCAAGCCCTAGTTCCCCAGCCATGGTTTCAATCTTATCAACAGGCGTTCCACTGATCAGTTTCTGGGGTCCCTTGTTATACATCAGTCCTTGGCCTCCCGGGTGTTCCCAGCCATACCTCATGATGTTTAAGTTGGGGGTATGTTTTATGCATCAGTCATCAGCCCCACAGGCGTTTCCAGTCATACCTCATGACGCATTGCCTTCCCAGCGTGATCCAGCTTTATGCTCTTGATTGATTTGAAAGGTACCTTGCAGGTCTGGGCTCCTGTGCCTAACTGACTGGGCTGTTCTGACCTTGCTTAGGATTTAGAAGTGTAGATAACAAAATGGTGGCTGAATAGGCTGCTCAGGATTAGCAGACCCGCAATATAACCTTCATCTACCTGTGTCTGTGCCAATGTCCTTGTCTCCTGAGTATACTTGCTGTGTGCCACTGAAAGGGGAACTCTGTTGAAACTTTTCTCAGAGATAACCCAAGGATGCCGTACTCTGAAGTCACACCTCTCCAAAATGTCATCAGAAGGTCTCACAAGGACAAACACCAGAGGTGGGGGCAGGAATGAATCATGAAACCTAAACTAAACAAGTTGTGGAAGTTTCCAGGTATCTGAGGTAGGGTTGTTAGGGGAACAGTATGCCCTGAATGACCTCTACCCACTGATGTTTTATGAATTCCACCCCCACCTCCAAGTCAGTGAGACCCTAGGTGCCTAGGATTACAACTCCCATAATGCCCTGAGTCTGCCATGATTCTTGACTTTCTGAAGGTGTGCTTGCTGGGAACTCAGGGTGGAGTTAAACAGTCATACTTGGTAGAAAACTGAACAGATATGGGCCTCGGGGGGAACTGAGTTTTGCCTGCCTTCAGTGGGACTGGGATCCCAGATTAGGCTGCGTTACCAGTGTTACAGGGCAAACCCCAATATAAAATGGGGTTTCCTGACTGTGGGTCCTTACCCATGCTTAAAAGGGACTTATTAATGCTAAACTGCAGATATACACAAAAGGTTGATAAAAGGTTTATTTACAAGGGAAGGAGAACTGGGGAAATGAATAACTCAGGGAGAAAAAGAAGGAGATAAGTTCGTAAATGCATACTACCCATTCCACTGACCTGGAATCCCAATGACCCACCAAGCTGGCAAAAACCTAGCATGCCTCGTGGCCAAGCTAGCGACCCCTGGCCACATGACCAGTTATATTCCAAACCGAGAGCCTAGTTGCTTAACTCCGCCCTCAGGTCCTTGCAACGTTCCCTTTGGTGATCATGGGATTTGTAGTTCCCAGTGCCGTGGGGATGGAATCCCCCAGGACATCCTTCACCCCTATCACCAGTAGGATGTATTGGCCAATTAATTTCTATATCTCTATGTTTCTATATGCCAATTAATTTCTATATCTCTAATTTCTATATCTCTAATTTCTA
Source organism: Talpa europaea (assembly GCF_964194135.1). Classification (NCBI taxonomy): domain Eukaryota; kingdom Metazoa; phylum Chordata; class Mammalia; order Eulipotyphla; family Talpidae; genus Talpa; species Talpa europaea. Next base: position 104,569,794 of record NC_140074.1, on the reverse strand, counting down.
TATCTCTATATTTCTATATGCTCCCCCCCCCTTTTAATTTCCCTTGTAAACAAACCTTTCACTGACCATTCTATGTGTGCTGCCCTTCAGTCTTGTTTTGAGTTTTTTTAAATGTGAGGCCTCACACCCTGGTCACCCCATTTCTCTTCAGGGGGTTGCCATGTAACAGGGTCAGAAAAGATTTTCACCCAGAGGTGGTGGCAGAGATTATCAATCATAGAAGACCAACTCAGCCTGGCTCCAATGTGATAAATTCCACAATAATTTCACCAAAGAACACTATAAAAGTGATGGAGTTTTGTGGAGTTGTGGGGTCCTTGGGTTCACTCTGGAAAGATTTCACCAGAGCTCCTGTTTCAGCAGCACGCAGTGAGTTTCCCAAGCAAGTTTCTCCATGAGAAAGAGACATTAGTCATATTTAAAGAACAGGTTTATTAGGGAAAGGGGTAGGTTTTGCTGAGAGAGGCCTGCATGGTTGCAGGCAGGCGGTCTTGAGGAGAGTGGCCTCCGCTGAGGGAGGTCAGTGAAGAGAAGTCCCGGCAAGTACAGGTCACCGGAAGGCAGGAGCTGCTGCCCTGCAGAGGGAGAGAGTTGGTGAAAAGAGGCACCTGCATAGTCACAGGTGGGCAGTGGGAGTGCTGCCCCCAGCCTGTGCAGAGACTGCACTGATGTAGTCCTTTCTCTTTGGGAGGGGTCACTCCTCCTCCGTGAAGTGACTGCTTGTTGCTGATGTTGGGTAACAGGCAAAACTAAAAAGGGACCAGAGATTCCAGGGTGGGCCCAAAATCTCCATATCTTTACCCTCAGGCCTGTGCTGCACTCCCTATAGCAACTGATCCTGCTTGGGTCTCATGCCTTGTGATAAAGCACTGGTGCCTGAGGGTCACGACCTCTATAGCTGGGTTAATGGTCATGTTATTCCCCTAGACCCCCATCTCCTTGTGTGAGTTATGTTTTAGTCTTATGAGCCTCCTTTCCAGTTTTTCTATTCTTGTCCTCCACCAAAATCACACCCCTTACTCTGGCAGAGAACAGCCTGCGTCTCTGCAGGTGTCTCTCCTTATTCTTTTTTCCTTAATAAACTTGCCATGTGCTGATGAATGGGAATGTCTGCTGAATTCTTTCTCAGAGGGACCCAAGAACCCTCTCAACAGTACCCCATCATCTGAACCCCAACAATAAGAGCAGGAAAAATAAAGCTGTCCGGTCTATGATTCCCTAGCCTCCCCAGTTAATCTCAAATTTGAACATATTGTGAAAATTCTGGTTTTAGAAAACAAAAGAGTAACCAGAGCTCTTTCACAGTGTCTTTGAGATGTAAATGTTCTAACACCCGACCCATTCTCTAGGAACTCTTATCTAGGTCATTTCTTTGAAAAGCAAAAATCTGGAGTTAAACCTCAGATGGAAAAAAAAGGAAGTCTATCTTGGAAACTAAAGGAATGAAAAACCTTAAAAATCTTCACAAATATTAGTGAAAAGGTGAAGTTATCTCATCAGGTAAGCTTAACTTATCCCACAAATTATGCTGGAAACATAATTTGGATCCAACTATTAAGTAACAGGGTGGTCCCCAGGAAAGGGGGAGATTCCAGGTTCCCTGGCCCACCCAAATAGAGGGTGGAGCTGAGCAGGGAGAGAAGAGGATGCAAAGGAGACTGAGGAAGGAAGGAAGCAGGATGGAGCCAGAAGGAGGCCTGGAGGAGGCACATGGAGCCAAGAGACATGTGAAGAAACTGCGCTTGCCTTTTGGTTGTGGACTGGGTGACACAGATGTGGGTGAGAGACCCGTGGGGAGGTGACAATGGCAGAGCTTTTGTCTTGATTTGGATTTTGCTCTTTTCCTTCCAGACTTGTATGGTTGTTTCTGATGCTTTTCTGTGGGTCCCCACTGGAAGATGCTTTAGACTTGTGGCAGGCTTTGGGGCCTTGCTCTGGGCCAATCCTGCCTGGATGGATTTTTACCCACGAGGGGACGGGTAACTTTGGGCACTTGATTTAGAAACTATAGTCTTTGCCTTTCCTGTATTGTTTCCTAATTGTTTTAAGGTTCCTTTCCATTAAAGTCTCATATGTTTTGTGTTGATGCAGCGGATGGCAGAACCTATTTAGAGCAGGCAGTTGTGCAGGGTCTGGGGTGGCCCTCTCTCTGCCCTGTAACAGATTTGGTGCCCAAGAGTTACTTTATTAAACTACTAAATTTTGCATTATGGTACCTGTCCAAGGCTAAATATCTCAATGGCAGTTATGTTATCACATGATGAATGGGCACCCTGGCACCCCACAAGTTTACATGCTCTAAAGGGATCCAGCCATCCATGAGCACAAAGGCTAAGCAGATTCATGATATGAAAGAAAGATCTTTAATAGAATTGGTGTGCATCAAGAGAGAGGAGAAGAAAGGATATTTTTTCAAAATAAAATGCCCCAAATTACCCAGTAAATAAAAAAATTACCCCTCCTGGGTGCCCAATCAAACATGGGTAGTCCAAAGCAGGGTTGCTGAAGCCTGGAGGCTTGCCTCAAGTGTAAGGTACTTTCTGGAAACAAGACAAAAGGGGTTCTGAAGCAGATCCCAGAAGTTTGGGACAAAAGAAGTTATCACATCAAGGTAATAGCTGCCATTGTCAGCCTCCCCATCCACAGCTCTTTCAAGTGTCTCCTTCCATGTCTTCCCAGCAGAACCAGGGTGCAAGTTGGGGAACAGACACAAGAGGTTTTTTTTTTTCCTCTAGTTTTTTTTTTCTCTCTAGCCCACCTGCATTCCTTTCCTGGTTGCTCAGTCTTGCTCCTCATCTCTAGTAGCCAGTCCAAGGCGGCTGCAAGTAGGTGAAGGTGGGGAATGTGATACTGTTGTAGAGCAACCCCGATACAAAACGGGGTGCCTGACTGTGGGTCCTCACCCACGCGCTTAAAAGGACTTATCAATGCTCTACTGCAGGCACGCACGAAAGGTTAATAAAAGTTTTATTTACAAGGGAAGGGGAAATGAGGAAATGTACAATTCAGGGAGAAAAGTGGGAGACAAAGTTTTAAATGAGTCCTACCCGATCCGCCGATCAGGAATCCCCAAAATGGCGCTCTGAGAGCTGGCCGCAAGCCAGGAATGGTGAAGCCATGAGGCGAGCAATCGCGAGCCAGAGGGCCCAAGACCCACGTGTTTGGTTTTTATATCCAACCTGGCTGCCCAACTCCACCCTCAGGTCCCAGCCACCCTCCCTTGGTGGTGATGGAATTTGTCTTTCCCAATGTCTTAATGGCTTTAGTCTGGAGTGGGGGTGGGGTCCACAAAGCCTGTATGGGATTAACTCAGGACATCATTTCCCCCTAACAATACCTCCCCTTTTTATGGAGATGCCTCCATAGCAATCTTACTTTTGTCTGTGTGGATGCTCATGTGTGTTTATGTGCTTATGTTACAATGTGTGATTCTTTTCTACCTCTGGATGGCATTAATTGCAAAGAGCTCTATTCAGGTCACCTAATCTACTATAATTGTCAATATAAATTTAGTTGGAGTTTATTTCACTAAAATAAGCCTGGTTTTAGAGTATTCAATATAAATATTATGCAGACATGCAACTTTTATTCTTCTGGATTTACTAAACATCTGCAGTCCCAGATCACATCACAAATAGAAACTTAAGCTCACCCTTCACTTTCAGAAAACAGCTGCCAAGAAAGCCTAGCATACATAAGTCACTATTTTCAAATGTAGCTTTAGCTAGTTTACTATACCCTAGAAAATAGGATCTTCTAGTCTTAGAAGGAAATCCCTGGCCTCCTAGACAATCATGCACTCTATAAAATTTGTTCTTGCTCCAAATCCCAGGGGAAGTGTGCCTCCCCTGCTTGTGAGACACTGTACTTCTTCAATTCATGGATTGTTATCCCTTGAATAAAAGACATAAAACTTATTTTTTAATGTACCTATTTGTAGATACATTATGGAATTCCATTATACATTATGGAATACATAGAATATTCTAAGGAAGTTTCTAGACAGGCACCAGAACTAATAAACAAATTTATCATGTTTGCAGGAAATAAATTCTATATACAAAGAATAATTATATTTCTGCCTAATAGCAACCAACAATTGAAGTTAAAATTTTAAAAATTTCCATTTACAATAACAAAGAGTAGCTAGCAATAATGTCTCAAATATGTGTAATACTTATAAAATAAAAACTACAATGTATTATCAAAAAATGACGATAAATAAATAGAAATATATGTCATTTTCTAGCTTGGAAGATATTGCATTGTGAAGATTTTAGTATGCTAGCTTAATCTATAGATCCATCACAGCAGACTTTTTTTTTTTGGTAGAAATTCATAAAGCAATTTAAGCATTCATATGACAAATGACATATAATTGCTGGGACAACCTTAAAAATAACAACGAAGTAGGAGACTATGTATTTCCTGTTTTCAGATTTACTGTAATGATATAGCAATCATGCAGAGTGATAGTGATGTAAGGATGGACAAATAGGTCTACATTCACTCTTGCAGTTGGGCAAGTGGTATGTTATAAAAAATTAGGTTCTTATTTGTTGTACGCTGAACTCTCTTATGGGGATTGGTTTCCCTAGGCAAGTTGCCTTTCTTCCTTTCACCGTGATTGGCAATTTGCAATCTCATAAGCCTATGGTATTGTTTCCAAATATAATCACTGTCTATGTGTTAACTCTGTCTCTCAGTCAACTGATGTACACATTACAGCAATGAAATTAACATCTGACCACATTAGCTTCTGACCACATTACTTTGCATTGAGCCATCAAGGGCAAATGATACATACCACCTTTCTAAAATGAAATAAAATTCATATAAAGTTTCCTCCAGAAACAGGGAGTTGCAAAACAGGGAATAAAGAATGAAGAGAATTTCTTGAAAAATAGAAAATGAGTCACACCAAAACATCTCCTTAAATGAACTTTCCTAACATATCTTCAAGATTGACTCTTACATTTCTGAAGCATTTAATAAATATGGAGGTTAACTTTCAAGCCACCTGATTGCTGTTGATTGCCTTATATTTACAGAAGAGCAAGATTTCTAAGTGGAGGTAAATGAACCTTTAATTTTTATTCACATTTCATCAAACTCCACAGGGAATTCTAAAATCCTTTCAAGTCTGTTGCCAGTACAATTTACTTTTTATGCTAGGAACATCTTCTTAATGGAAGTTACAAACTACAGAGAAAGAAAAGTTATGCGCATAAATCAAAGTAACATCCTTTTGAAAGATGAACATCCCTTTGAAAGATGAAAGGAGTGACAAGAACATAGGCCACTGCCAAAAAAGAAACAAAACACAGGAAAACCAAGGAAGAGGTATCCCTTCTGATGCCCCTTGAAAGACATAGTGTGTGAGTATACATGTGTACCCATGTATGTACTTGGCATGTTTGAACAACTATATGTGAGAGACAATGCTGGAAATTCTTGCTTTGAATGTTGTGTGTTTACATGTTGGGTCCATTTGTGTAATTGACTCTGATTGCTCCAAAGGGAAAGTGATCTTTTAGTGACCAGCAAGTCTGAAATCAGAAAGACAAGAAATGTCAGGTAGTCATAATGTTCACACGCTTAAAAGTTATGAAGGCAAAGGCAACAAGGGCAGTATACAAGCATGTCAGTGGGATAGTGAGGATGGGGAAATCTCCAAGAGAAGGGAGACTGATGAGTGCTCCATGACACCCTAGAGCTCTGTTTATGAAGGATGATGTGCTAGGTGCAACGCATGCTGTCTTATACCTGGAATCCTGACAGAAGTAACATGAACAGGAAGGATCACCTGGTTGCATCTTTGTGCACATCTTTTAATCAGTGCCATCACTGCATCCACTAATACCTGGCATTCTCGTGGCACTGGAGGCCCCGTTCCACAACAGCCCACAGCCTTGCTTGTGTGCATTTCAATTCGGGACTTATGGGAACAAGCACTGCAGATATGAACTCTAGGTTGAATCTGCTGCTAACAAAAATTTCTCATGCAGGAAGAAGAAATGAGAAACAGACATTAAAGTCTGCTGGTAAATAATCAGTATTTTCAATAGTTTGATGTTACAGTATTTTTATTATAAAGGAAACATTGGTTTACAATACTGTGTATAACCTAGGAGAATAGGTTCATAGCCTCTCAGATGTCCATCACCACACCACACCCACCACCCACCATCAGAACACCCTCTCCGAAGACCATTTGGTCTCCTTTCTCCTTTGCCCCCTCAATTCTATCATCAGATTTCTAGGATTTGTTTTAGTTTTGTTTTGTCTGTTCCTTTGTTTTGTTTCTCTATATTTCACTTAGTGCAATCATCCTGTTTGTTGTTATATTGGAATTGTTCGATACTGGGCTGATTTATCTACTCAGATAATGTGATAATGGTTATAACTCAACACCATCTTTTCATGTGTGTGCCATGAGTAGCATTTGGCCGCATCTTTCTACAAGCACAGGTATAATGGCCAGTGCTTATGTGTATTTCCAAACTGACTCAGAGAACCTCAAATTTCAAGTGACTTATTTGCCCTGGGACGTACTCAGATATTCCATTCATGGGATCATGAAAATCCTTTATGTGAACTATTTAAAATCTGTGTCCTTAAAGCTGATAATACATGAGAATATCTGAAATGTCCCTGATGTAAGATAAGATTCAAAGTGTGACATCTCTCCTCCAAGACTACCTGCCTGTTTCTGTGCAGGCGTCACTTTTAACAAATTCATCCCTTTCAAATGCAGCTCTTTCTGCCCACTCGTGTCTGTGCAAGCATCTTCTTCTCTTTTCCATTTTTTTCTAATAAACCTTCCCTTTTGGATATAAAAAAAATCCAAAGTGCAAAATCATTTTAGCATAAAGATAATTCTCTAGTGTTATGTAACTCTTCTTAAGTATGAAAATTGAGTACAAGATAGAATTTTTTTCTTCATTTTTCAACTACCTCAATTTCAAACACAAATTACTGTCACTACAGAGTAAGCAGTTTAACCTATTTTTTTCCCCTGCCAAATATTTCACCTTTATTCTTCTTTGAAGTTCCCCTCCCTTATTACCAATTCCTGGTTTGGGGCCAGAATTATTATTGGCAAAGGAAGCATTATCAATAGCAACCTTTGGGCAAGACACCAGTTTCTATGCCCTAAGAACTTCTCTCTTTTTGCCATCAAAAATGAGTTTAAATAAAAAGATCTGTATTACAAATAAGTAGTACTATTTCCACTCGCATTCTACTAGACATACTTTTTTCTATTGGCTAAACTCCTATTGGAATATTCAACATGAAACCAATGTTATCTAGTTCTCCTTAGATATTATTTACCTCTTTGAGTTACTATGTTGATATGACTTTGTTTCTATACTCTGCACTGGTACATAGAGACCTAAGCTGAAATGAATGTGTTTGGTCCACATTCATGTGGTTTTCTATTGACGGTTACTGGCAAACCAAATGAGAAAATAAAATAAAAAAAGAGTTGATGGCTTTGAGCAATAGAGTTTCTTTTTTATTATCTCTTCCCAAATATCCCTCTAAAGGTCCCCAACTGTGATCATCAATCTCATAACAACATGTTCTTCCCAATTTTTGTGACGCACTGTACTCCCGCCAAGAAATTGTCATTCTAGTGTGATCAATTGTAAATCAGAAAACAAAATCTTATTTTATACCATCTTGGTGGGTGGGGAATCACTTCCTACATCCTCCTTTCAATAATTTAAAACACTTCTAATTCTAAAAGAGATAAAAATGGCAACTGTTCAATTCCTGATGAGATTTTCTAAATCCCTAGAAATATACTTCACATATTTATTCTTGTGCTTATTCCCATAGAAACCCCAGAAATGTGTAGTGATGATTTTGCCTCTGTTTATCATTGAGGATCTGGGTCTTTTGGAGATAATTTTAAGGAGAACATATTAAAGCATGTAGCTGTAGTTTGCAAGAAATGACTGTATCATGAGAGATGGGGAAACATTTCAGGGCTATGACAGAAAAAGGGTACAATCATATCCTTGATGAGGCTTCTAGGACCAAGGAGTTGCTTAAATGATTAAGAAAAGAAGCTTTGTGTGTTAAGATTTTTAAGTCTGGGGGCCTCCCTGGTGGTGCAAGTGGTTAAACACTGCACTACGAAGCAGTCTGCAGCCTCTGCAGCATGAGTTCGATCCCCAGCCAGCCAGGAAGAAACCCACATGGCACGGCAGACCTCTCCTGTCTCACCCGTTGCTCCCCTCGGCAATGTATTTCAGTCACTCTGCCTGTTCTGTTCTCCACTCTGCCTCTGGTAAGTCCTCTCACACACCCCTCCTTCCCCCCAGCATCTCTGGCCTATACCCCAGCTCTTGTATGCATAAATAAATAAATCTTAAAAAAAAAAGTTTTTTTAAGTCTGGGAGGTGTTTGAAACTCTTCAGAGAATCAGACGTAGTACAATTTGTGGTTTTAGGTTTGTTATATCACATAAGTCAGTGGCTGAGCATTTTTTAAACTAGGTCATAAAGTAAGTTGTTAGTTGAATGTAAAAGTATTCTTGAAAAATTAAAAAAAATTTCCAAAATGTAATGAGTTGAGTTAAATTAAAATGCTAGTAACAATAATTCTAATTTTATTTTATTTTTAATTTATTTATGCATACAAGAACTGAGGTACAGGCCAGAGGTGTTGGGGGGGACGAGAGGATTCACCAGAGACAGAGTAGGGAGCAGAACAGGCAGACTAATTGAAAACACTGCTGAGGGGAGCAGCGGGCGAGACAAGAGAGGTCTTCTGTGCCATATGGGTATCTCCCTGGCCGGCTGGGGATCGAACTCGTGCTGCAGAGGCTGCAGATAGCTTCATAGTGCTGTGCTTAATCCCTTGCGTCACCAGGAAGGCCAAGTAACAATAATTCTAATTTTACTTGGACATTTTCCTCCGACACACAAGCACTAATTGAGATATTATCAAGATATTATCTTGATCCATCCCAAAGTTTCATTTTCTTCCCAAGCACAGGAGTATGACTTGAGCAACAAGGTACCTTGAGGCTATGAGCAGGTGAAGGGTGCTCCAGCTGAAGACAAGGAGGGTGCGTCCATTTCAGGACTCCTTATGTCCTTTTCTCTGACCTTAGAGGACAAAAACATCCTCTGTGTGTTTGTAGCACTCCTTTATACTGGTCATTGTAAAATTATTTGCATGTAACAGACCACCAACATGGCTGGTCATACAGCTGAGCACTCCTTGCCGTGAATGTCCAGCAGTGGATAACCAGTTCACACTTGGCCTTCTGGAATATCAAGAATTAGGGAAACATGCTAAGGAGAAGGATATAGAGAAAAATATCTCTTGACTCATTCTTCCTCATCATTTTTATTCTAACATTCATTCTAGGACATCACAACTGCTTCCCCACCTGCCCCCATGTCAGCTTCTAGAGGGAACTCCGCTCCTCTTTGCTTTCTTCAACAATGCCAGTGTCTACCATCAGTGCTGAAAGAGACCCAGTCGACCATGGTAGGTAAGTACCTAAGCAGGTTAATTTTGCTGTAAACTAGGCCTACCTAGTAGCTCCCAAACAGGATGTCCAACTTTCCTCTATAACATTTATGAAGGCACAGAAGAAAAAAAAAATTATCTGCTCCAGGCAATATTTTGCCAGATTCTGACAGACATTTCCACTAACTAACACTGCTCAACATGGCAATAAATCTGTCTTGTGGGGAGATTTTATGCAGTGGTCTCAAGAGGTGGCTCAGCTTTGCAGCCTGGTGAAAAGCACCGGCCAACATGGATGGCGTTGGATTGAGAAATATAAATGGTTGTGTGGTTGCTGTGGAAATTCAAATGAAGGAATCACCAGCCCAGAGCAAGGCAAAACAACTCCTCTTCGCTTTCCAGAAAGTCGGCAGTGTGGTAAGGAAGCATGAGCATTGCAGCTCCGACCCCTCCACCTTCTGGGACCCGGGGTGGGGGCTGTCACACAGCTGCAGGGCTCACCTGCTTGCCTCTTGGTTCTGGCCAACTGCTCTCTGTACCGCTTGGAGACTACAGCGAGCAGAAAATGCAGAAAGAAGGAGAAAAAATCTGTAGTGGTGAGCTGTGCCTTAGGAACTGCAGTTTTCACCGGGAGGCTCCCTACGCGTGGGACTTAGACTTGATAAACAACGCGAACAACCGCAGTGCTGTAGGAAGCCTCAGCGCACACGATTCAGTCTAGGGAGTAGCAAAAGCCTGTTATTTCCAGCAGAGCATCTGTAAATAAGCCAGCCAGACACCAGGAAGTGGGCTGTGAGGTATGTCTGCTCCACGGCATGCAGCCGAGGGGAGCAGAAGCAGTCTGACTTGCCAGGTGACAAAAGTCCTGCCTAAAATGACAGCACCTGTTTTGAAATAAAAACAGGCAGAAGTAGGTGAGGTGCTTGCAGACAATGGTGTAAAAGGGTTGAGAAGTATTCACTATAGAAATTGGAAGACAATTTTAGAAAGCATGATTAATAAACTCAAGAAAGCAATTGGAGTTTAAAAAGGTGATTTTATTTGATTGTATGGTGAAGGCTAGAACTGGATTTTTAACAGAGAACATAATGCAGGCTATATTGATGTATATTGATGCACACCTGAAACTTATGTAATGTTACAATGCAATGTTACTTCCTAAAAAAAATTATTAAAACTTGGAGCCCAAAATCTATACATTTGCAAAAGGCTAGAAAACAGGTGAGACAGCCAACAATATGGGACTCAGAAAAACGCACTAATCCAATTAAGGGCTATGCTGAGGGGATCGAATGCTGAATGACACTGTAGGATATTACTTTGGGGGGTTGGGGGAACAAACATCAGCTTTCCTGAAAGGCTGCGTGCACCTTTATTGCTAAGCAGCCAGGCTCTATGGTGTCTTTCTCTATCATCATGTGATCTCCGCTCTGAGAGTCACAAAATGTCTGTAACATTCTGGAAAACCATTGAAGCATGAGTTCGATCTCTGGCCAGGGAGTTGACCCACATGGCGCAGCAGACCTCTTTTGCCTTGCTTGCTGCTCCCCTCAGCAGTGTATTTCAGTCAATTCTCCTGTTGTGCTCCCCACTCTGTCTCTGGTGAATCCTCTCACCCTCCCCGCACCTCTGGCCTACACCCCAGCTCTTGTACCCATAAATAAATAACTTTTTTTTTGTGGGTCCCTCGCTGGTGGCCGGGGATCAAACTGGCGCTGCAGAGGCTGCGGGCAGCCTCGCAACTGAGTGCTCAACCACTGTGCCACCAGGGGAGGCCCTAAATAAATAACTCTTTAAAAAAATATATAATAATAAAATAATTTGAACAGACACTGCACCAAAAAAAGATCAGGGGTGGCAAATGTTCAACATCACTGGTCATTAGGAAAATGAAAATTAAAGCCTCAATGAGAAACTACTCCACCCTATTAGAATGACTGAAGTGAAACCCACTACTTATTGGGGAGGATGTGGTGGAAATTATCTTTTCATACATTGCTGGTGGGAATAGAAAATGGTAGTATCATTTTGGAAAATAATCTGGCATTTCTTAAGGCTAAATGTATATTTATCATATGTTTTAGCCACTCTACTCTTAAGTATTTATTCAAAATTAAAGAAAGCACATCTCCATAAAAATACTTGCACATGAATTTTCAGAGCAGCTGAATTTGTAGTAGTCAAAAGGTGAATGGATAAAAAAAAAAAGGTGAATGGATAAACAAACAATGGAATAGTACTCTGTAGTAAAAAGGAGTAGAGTTTTGTTCATTGTACAGTATGCGTGAATCTCAAGATAGCTAAGGAGAGAGAAAGAAGTCAGCTGTGGTTCCACTTAAATAAATTTTAGTAAACCCAGGGCCTCCCTGGTGGCACAAGGAGCTAAGTCTCAGCACTATGAAGCTATCAGCAGCCACTAAAGCATGAGTTTTATCCCCGGCCAGGGAGCTGACCCACATGGCGCAGCAGACCTCTCTTGTCTCGCCCACTGCTCCCCTCTGCAGTGTATGTCAGTCAATCTGCCTGTTCTGCTCCCCACTCTGTCTCTGGTGAATTCTCTCACTCCCCACACCTCTGTCCTGTACCCCAGTTCTTATATGCATAAATACATAAATCTTTTAAAAAAAAATTCTAGTAAACCCAAACTAAGTTGCAATGATAAAGCAGAAAGATGCTTTCTGGGGCTGGTTGGGAGACATAGGACAGAAGAGTGACTAAAAGGCACTAGGAAACTCTTGGAATGATAGAATGTTCACTGTCCTGATTATGACAATGTTTTCACTGGTGTGTATGTACACATGTGTCAAAACTCATCAAATTATACTTTTTAAATATGAATGTTTTATTGTATGTCAATTCTCCAATTAATGGAAAAGGCCAGAAAATGAAACTGGTGTTGCCCAAATAATCAAAATCCCCTTGCTCAGCCACAATCCCCAGGGGTAAACTAAATGATGAAACGAAACTCCCTGTTCACAAACACAGTATGTGATAAACTAATCTGATTTTTCCCTCTGAAACAAGAGTATAGGGTCAACATACCAGAAATCACAATATATGATTCCTAAACTGACTTTGGGCTTTTACACAAGGCTAATGACCTATTCAGTTTATAAAGTGGTTTTTTCTTATAATATCTTTAATTTCTTCAAGAGAAATCAATGACTTTTAAGTGTGAGAAATACACTAATTGGAACAAGTGTCTTAAATTATTTGATTTTTGTAGGTTTAGAATAAGTACCAAGTTATTCAAGGATGTTATGTTTGTGTTTTAATTTTAATTTTTTTATTATTTTCTAATTTTTAAAAAGATTTATTTATTTATTTATTTTAAAGATTTATTTATTTATTTATACAAGCACTGGGTACAGTCAGAAGTGTGGGAGGGTGAGAGAATTCACCAGAGCCAGAGCAGGGAGCAGAATAGGCAGACTGACGAAGTACAATGCTGAGAGGAGCTGCGGGCAGCTTCACAACCCAGTGCTTAACCGCTGCCCCACTGGGGAGGCCCAAAGATTTATTTATTTATGGAAGAACCAGGGTATAGGCCAGACGCGTGGGAGGGTGAGAGGATTCACCAGAGACGGAGAGGGGAACAGAACAGGCAGACTGACAAAATACACTGCTGATGGGAGCAGTGGGCAAAACAGGAGAGTTCTGCCACGCCCTGTGGGTTTCTCTCTGGCCAGCCAGGATCGAACCCAAGCTGCAGAGGCTGCGGACAGCTTCACAGTGTGGCACTCAACTGCCTGCGCCACCAGGGTGGCCCTGTGTTTTAATTTTTAAAAGTAAAAGTGAATGATACTTAGTATATGAAAAGCAATGATCTTGAATCCTCTGCATTACACCTGGACAATAGATTTTATATTAACTGAAAACCTATGAAAAAGTTTCATTTCATGCTTTTACCTGATTCTGTTGAACTAGCTTTTAGGAGTGCTGTCCCAAGCTGTTCAGTTGATTGAATGGGGGAAGGGGGAGAGTGTTTTGGACAAAAGACAGTTAAGGAAAATACTATCTTCTTCTTATATAAATAAGCATTTTCTAACTAAAATATCTCATTTACAATTACTTACCCTGCATAATTTGCCATAAAAATCTTTCTATCCCATCCTCACTCTGCTTCATTCACCAATAGCTTAAACATGCAATCTCGGCTAGAGTTGTTAGAAAGTTAAAATGAAATAGTTAGCAATTAAATGAGTTTCCTTGGAATATTAGCATATTTTTTCCTATATTGAGCCATTTGTAAAATATTAAAAAATAAATAAAAATTCAAGGATAATTTGTATAATTTGTAGAAGCTTTGATAAAGAGAGAGCAAAGGCCCCATTCCATTGTATTTATTCCGTGGGATCTAAATCTCTATAAAGAGGAGACTTTTAGAGCTCTCAGGTGTCATATAAAGGTTAATTCATTTATTTCTAAAGATTTGAAACTCCTACCTTCAATTCCAGGATTATCACAGAGAAATCAATGATTGTTTTCTTTTATGATTTCTAGAAGTTCTCATGGCCAATTAGCCCTTTGGATTTATAAAGCACCCATTTGCAAATTGTAGATTTAAATTGCTTGGCCAGTGGCAATAAATGCTAGATCTATATGCATGCCAGTTGCAGTGAAGGTAAAGAATGGTAAATAAAGGAGAATGCTTAGACACGAAAGCACTTTAATAAAAGGATCAATGCAGGTGCATTGAAATTGGAGGAAACAAGAAAATTTCACTCTAATATTTTTAAAAGGAAAAGTAGCCATGAACCAAGCAGGAAACCATAGCTATTTTCTGTTCCCTCTAGGCATTTAAACACATTAAACTGTTGTGAGGGCTCAGGGGAACTTGGTCAACAGGTGGATTTGCATTTTCTGGCACCAACTCTCAGAATGTAGCATTTTATTTATGTGACAGCTTCAATACACTAGATATTACTGATCATGATGAGTCTTCGTTAATGGATGGAGTTCACCATCAGCTACCAAGCTCTTTGCCACTTAAGCTTTTTGGCTGTTTCCTTCCCTGGTTTAATAGGTAATGATATGGCACCCGAGCAGATACATGATAAAAAGTTTGGCTTTTCCTAGGAACTCATAGGAGAGTTCTGGAGGTGTCCTGGGTTGGCTGCAGATGTGCTGGGATCTCAGCACCCCAATAGTTACATAGCATACTCCACTGAATATTTGGGGTTCCTTTTCATCACCCTTTGGATATGCCCAATAATTGAGATGTTAACCATTACCAGCCAACAAAATCAACATAAATCTCATGTAGATTGTAGTTTTATGTCATTATAGTTGTGTTGTTTGCTAGCATGTTTGAGAAAAGATGTAAAATGCTGATGAAAGAAACAGCTCGTTCTATAAGGAAAAAGTATATCAGTATTAACAAAACTTCTTGTTTCCATGTTGATCCTCCCCTTGGAATACTGCTCCTCTTCCTCTGTGTCATTAGATGAATCCAACCATTGAGTAGTGTAGATGTTTCTCGCCCTCTTTCCCTGTATCTATGGCTCTCTTACTTCCCCTGGGGCACACATTTCCTTTCATTTCTCCTGATGTCTCTATACTGAGGAACCTCTCAGAGACCATGACGAGCATTTCCTCTTTTTAAGCCAATGTCTTGGTTGTTTGTGTAAGGAATGTTTCCCCAGAGATTAAGCAGATGCCTCTCCAATTCGTTTGCATATCTATTTTGCTATGATCAGTTCCAGGGAAATAGTCTTGACAACTCAAGTCTGAAGCTGTTTGTGTGCTGGTGGTGAGGGTGGAGGAGGTGCTGTGTGTGTCAGAGAGCTGTGGCTGGGAGGGCCTGGCTCTGAGGCCAGGGTCACGCTGGTGTGGTAGAATGCTTGGGGACTGCAGATCCCATAGACCTAGACAGAGAAGCCACACAGCTTCAAAAACAGCAAATTAAGTCAAGGGTCAGGGAGCAACCAAGAATTATTGCAGGACCAGGGAAAAGGAACTGCATTTTGTTGATGCTGAAGTGTCTTTGTCTGGTTTTTACCAATTAATCCCACACAAATTTTGAAACAGCCAATAACTGGTTTCAAGCAAGGGGAGTTTATTGTGGCTCATAATGCAGAGGAGGGGCGGCAACTGCCCTGAATCATGCTCCCAAGTGGATGCGGGAATCCCTGTGTTGGGGGTTCATCACAGGCCAGGCTGGCAGGGAAGTAGGGTAGTGGCTGGCTGGGGCTTTGAAAGCAGGGTTTGGGCAGACATCAGAGATTTTCTCACACACATTTCGGACCTGTAAGCTCCACCTGACCTCACTGGCCCTCTGCCCCGCTGAGAAGGAAAGCGCACCCCAGCTGATTAGGTTTCAACATCAGGAAGTTAACAAACAAGGAGCAGGTGAATGCAGTGGCACAAACAAGGACCAGCGCCCTAGAGCAATTTTAGAGGATTGAAGATGTAGTAGGAGAGGCACATACAGAGTGACGTGCAACCGTGCATGGTACATCTGTCTCCTGGGAGACCTTCTTGTTTAATGGCTTGTCAGTGTCCTTTGGCCAGGGGAAGCTGAATGCTTCTGACCAGGAAGAGAGGGTGTTGTTCAGGTTAACTGTGCACCCTCACCACTGAGAGGTGATCTGATTCTGGTGAAGGTTCTCAACAGTGCTTGTGAGTGCATTCCTGTCCCAGAGAGCCACCATGGCAGTGTCTCCAAGTGTGTCTCCCCTGCGGTCCACAGGAGAGCCAACAGAGCAACTTGCTGAAATGCAAATTCCTAGAATTCCATCCTCCACTTGCCGCAGCAGACTCTTTCATTTAAGTTCGCAATCCACTGAACTATACAGAGATGCTGTTCTTGGTTTTCTGTTTGCTTCCCTACGCTTGGGTCTCCAAGGGGTGACCACGATGCATTTTGTCAAAGGGTCTCCTATTAGTAAACTCTTAGCTTATTTCCAGCATTGATTTTGATGGGCAGTGTGTATAATCTCTACAGTCTTGTGTGAGTGGGTCCTTTTGAGTATAAATGGAAATGTTGAGTCAAACTATTCCAGTTCAAATTTTCCTCATGTTGTCCAGTTGTGCTGTGCAATGCCCACATTACTTTATTTCCACCATTGATTGCAAAGATGGACAAACTAACTTCAACCCTGGGACATGGCGAACTTTTACATTTTGGCTAAATTTATAAATGAAAGATGATCTGTTGTTACTGCTTTAACTGTCATTAACTATGAATGGGGTCAAATAGCTTTTTATGCATTTATTGACCGGTTCTATTTTTTACAAATGTCTGCTCAACCAGTTTATTTATTGTTTTATTGCTTTATGTCTATTTTTAATAGTTTTTATGTTACGGAAATAGCTTCGTCACTTGTCTTTTGACTTGGGCCATACTCCAACTCTACCCCAATCCAGATAAAATATAGTCATAACAGGGAAGGATTTAGCTGGAACCATCTAGTTCAGTCTAGGGAAATTCTCACTAATGTACATTGTTTCTCCCTTCCTAAGCAAAATTATATTCTAGTCTAAACTAAGAACTTTCCCTTTTGTAATTACCAGGAGCACAATCTCACCAACTTATATCATAATTATTTATAGCTGGGAATTCAAACATACTTCTCATTAGAGAGTTTGGCTAAAATTAACTATTTCATTAAATAACTCCCAATGCACATTGTATTCTTAGTAATAACATTCAACTTCTGAGGTTTAGATGATTGGAACTGGAGGAACTGGAGGAAATACACAAGAAGGAGCAACTTACAAAAATATGCATTGGGCATAAAACAGTGTCTGGGCAGTGAGAGGATTTACAGGGGAAATAAGGCTGAGGCTACCAGGGATCTATGGCCTCATGTGGCATATTGGTCATACCCAAATAAAAATGCATGTGAGCATCTGTAGCAGAAAGAGAGTTACATGTTGTCCTCAGATACTAAGTCTCAGAAACCTCTAAGAGATGTAACTGGGCTAGACACCAAACCTTCCAAATGTGCCATTTACATTTAATCACATATGAGACTTGGTTTTGGAGAAATTAACCTATCAAATCTAGACACAGCAATTTTGAGGCTTCCTGAGGGAGGTAAGCCTTCGTGTTCGATGGAAAAGCCCTCTAGTGATCACGCAAGACAGGACAGTGACAAAGCCTCAGCTTAGTGCAAACAGCATTGAAGCTGAGCAACTGGCCAGCCAGAATAGGTGACAAAATATGGATTAGAAGCAGATTGCAGGCCTGATGAAGTGATTTGTCATCAATAGTATATTTCAGTTTTCCCATCTTTTGGTCTGCCCATACAGCCCTGACCCATTCAACCTTCATGGAGTAAGAGATCCTAGAAACCCAGTCACAAACATGTGAACGTGCCATCAGGCTGACAAGGATCTAGGTTTGACGGCATTGAATGCAGGCTCTGCTCACTTTCTCTTTGGTTGTTGAGCAATCCATGAAGAAATACAAAACTGGGTGGCCACTGACAATAATGTGCTTGCATCCTGGAAACAATCAGATTAGGGAGTACTGTGCCCAAGAACTTAAACACACCTGCAGATAAGTGTTCTAGATCTAGTTGGTAGAAATTTTTTAAAAAGCTGTGCATAAAGGCTATTACATTCCTCCAAGGAATTAAATTGCCATCCTTGCAAACTTCAATTAAAAATACGTGCTTAAAAGAGCTGTGCGGTAAAACATCAGAAGACCACTCACCCACCCTTCACCTGCACCCCTCCCCACCAAAGGAGCTCTAAAAGGACTGCTGAGGCCAGTCCATGGCCTTAGTGAAGTCTCTAAATACAGATGAGAGTACACTGACATGTCTTCATTCCATATTCTAATCAAAACAGACATGGTTCTTTAAAGGTCTGCACAGGACAAGTTTCTGAAGGAAATTTAACAACCATTAACGGCAGGGCAAGCAAAGTAGCTGACAAACTTTCATTTTACAAAAGTTGTCATCTTATTGTCATCTGGATTCCATATGTAGTTTTTGAAAAGTGCATCTGCCCTATATATCTCTTCCCTTGTAAGATTTGCCTCTTGTAATCAGTAGATGTTTGCCTTCTCCTTGGAAAATAAGGCAATTGGCCAACATAGAACAGTGTGATTTATCAGCCATCTGGAATGACTAGGTGCATCTTGAAGAGTCACCTGCCAGTCAAAACTCTGGGTCTGATCTCTGTTCAAACTTGCTGCAATATCCAGTCTGGCCAGGCTCCTCGGAATACCCGGATGACTCTTGTAAAGTATGCATCTGCTACACAGAAATTGTAAGTCATGTTTTTCAAGAAATGGGGAATAAATGCTGTTAAATCTTTGTTCCTTTTCATAGTTTTTTTTTTTTTTTTAGAAAATGATTGATAATCTGAGAATAACATGATTAAACTATATCTAGGTCATTAGACAAATGACACGATTGTCCCTTTTTCTAAAATCCAAAGGTCAGGCTAAGAGCCATACTGTAGAGTTTTGTTACCAGTCTCATCTGGGCGAATAGCCCAATGGTAGGCTTAGATGGGACTCAATGCATATTTGTTGGCTGATTGGTGAGGTTAAATGGGTCTCTGAGGGTCCAAAGCCCTATTCCCTCCATGCTTGTTGCTAGACAACAGCAGAGCACAGATTATAACTGGAATTGCCTCCCTCCCCCACCACCCCGGGTTGGGATGTTTGAGTTACTGGCTCTTTGACCCAGCCCAGTAGACTAGAATCTCTTGCAGGCCACAGGCTGTTCCCCCATCTTTGAATCAACATCATTGTTGATTGACCATGTGGGTAAATTATATTATTTTATTGACTTCTCAAAGCACTTATTCTTCAAGTATAAATGCAATTCTTTCCTTTTATTTTCATTCAAGGCCTAATCATTACGTTTTTAAAGCTCTATCATAATATTTGAAAACTCTCTTATTATTATTGCACTAGAAAAAGAACTTTTCCAGGTATTTACTAAAGTTTCTCTCTCTGTTGACTCAGGATCCATGGTCCACTCTACTTTAAATATATGGATGTGTCACAATGTGAATAGGGACTCAGTTCTTTCTCTTACCTCCAATGGAAAAAGAGTCACTTCATTGCTTGATGACATTATGTCAAGTGTAGAGGGCAAATGAGCCCTGGAAATGTGAAACTTTGGGAACCAGAAACAGTCACAGTGTGCTTCTTTCTTTCTTGAGTTTTGTTGTGTTGTCACACAATGCACACAGTTTGCTACCTCACTTTTCCCACTTAGAAATACGCTTTCACTATCTCATATATCAATAAATATGTCTTCTTGCATGATTGAAGACTCTTCATTTTCAAGCATGAGCGCTCCCTCTGTTCCACTCTCTTCTCCTCCCAGCCACCTGATGTGGGTCTCAGGGGTGGGGACCCTGACTTCCTTCCAGGTTAGCCTCCCTGCCCCTCTAGGGACTTGCCTGTCAAGGTTTTGGTAGAGGACCTGAAAGGAGCCGCCAGCCTCCCATCACTGTGCCCCCGCTAGAGGTAACTATGGGCTGGCCTAGCCCCACTCTGGTTCCTCCTGGCTCATATAGTGCTGAAGCCTCTGTACACAAACTGGTGTATACGGTGCTGCCTCTCCACTGCCGGGACACCCTCCATTGAGGCAGCTGTGGTTCTCTGTCCTGAACAGAGGCACACACATCTCAACCCCTTTTCTTGGTTGCAAATCCCATTTGTGTGTTGAGTTGGGCAGAGTTAAACTTCCAAGAGTCTCTTCTGCATTCCTGATGGTTTCACAGAGCTGATGGAGGAGAGTGGCGCTGCCTCAATTTCCCCAGCTGTGCCCACAACCCCCAGCCTTCAAAATCTCCAGGCAGCAAGCTGGCAGCAGCCTTTATATTTATGTCTATGCCTCTGAGCACCAGCAGGTATGGACCAGGCTCTCCCAAGAACTCTGTCACCACACACTCCTGTCAGGAAGCTTAGTGGGGTGGGGTGGGGCCTCAGTTATCCACACCCTTGTAATGTGACTTCTTTCTGTGCCTTTCCACTCATTTGGAGCAATGCTAATATGTCCAAAAAATTTTCAAAACGATGCAAGCCACACCACTCCTTCACTGTAGTGACAGGAATTCCTGATATTTTGACCCAATTTACAGGATCCTGCCAGACCATCAGGAAGGAAAATTGTAATCTTAAAACCTGTGCTGCAGAGATGTGTCTTATGTGCACATCTCAGATCGCCTATGTAGAATACAGTCAAGGGAGCCAAGGGAGGAGAAAGGTCTCAGGGAAGAAAGAACAGTTGAAGACAGGATGACCTTGATTCGTTGCTGTTCTCAGACTTCTGGAAGAAAGCACTGACATTCCTTGGTAAACTGGCTAAGGGAAATACAGCAGTCAAGGGTTAGATTTTTAGCATTGTTTACTTTCTGACACATGTAGATCCCTAATTTCCTGGATGTTGTATTTTCTTAACTTTGAGCATTTATTTTTCCACCATGATTAGCAAACTCTTCCTTATAAAATATTTACAGGTCAAAAATCAATAATTTCTTAGAAATTATGGTAAAAAGAAAAATCAGGTTTTCACTTGCCTTTATTTTATTTTATTAATTGAATTATTTTTTACATCATTGTTCATTTTTAAACAATATTTGCTTCCCCCCACCCCCTCAGGTGTAGTCCCCATAGAGTGTCCTCCACCAATGCACCTGTGCACCATCACCTCAGTCCCCTGTGCTCCTCCCTTTGATCCCTCTCCCTCCTCCCCTCCTGCAGCATGTCTCTGCTTTAAAATTGTCTGTTTTTGCTTTGTCATGTTCTGTACTGTTATTATTTTTTTACACTGATGTCTTATTTGGTTCCCCTATATTCCTGCTATAAGTGAAACCATCCGATATTTTTTTTTCCTTCTGACTTATTTCATTGAGCATAATTCCTTCTAGCTCCATCCACGTTGCTGCAAATGGCATGAGCTTATTTTTTTTGATTGCTGAATAATATTCCATTGTGTATATGTGCCACATCTTCTTGATCCAGTCATCTATTTTTGGGCATTTGGGTTAACTAGACCACTACGTCTCAGAGTGCACAAAAATCAACTCAAAATGGATAAGAGAACTGGACATAAGACCTGGAACCATAAAATACATAGAAGAAAATATAGGTAAAACACTACAAGATATCCATGTCAAAAACATATTTAAAGACTCATCACCCAAAGCAAAGATAGTCAAGGAAAAGATAAACACTTGCCTTTATTTTAATTGTAGGGCGCCATCTGCTGACCATCGTGTTTATTAGTCATTATTGCTCTAATTACATTGGGAGAATTCAAATCAAGAAAAATCAGTTTGATTACATACATTAACCTCCATTTAGGAATTTGGTTAAACTGATTGATCTTTGCACATTTGGAAGTAAAGTCATGGGAATAAAACTTCTTTAACGTGAAAAAGATCACTTTTGTCAATTCAACAAGGGGCAATGAGGACCTGTTGGGATACAGGTGTGGCAAGTATGCATCTGATGGACCTGTTTTGTTAGCTACTATACAGTAAGCCAGGGGCCTTACAAAGGTCCATTTATTTCAAGAAGCCTGTGTCTTTTAACCACAGGATGTAAATTCTATGAACATATTTTTGTAAGAACCAGAAAGGTAGCAAACATTCAGTGCATGGCCATTTACACTGGCTTTTATTTATAAAGTCTCCCCTATTCCTGTAGATAGGGATAAATACACACACAATACGCACTCATTATAATTTAAATTTTAAAACAAGTAAGGAATGATTTGGAGAAAGTCTCCTGATACAACGGTAAATAAAATAAATCTGGAAATGAAACTATTTTCAGTTTAACCCCAATTAAGTGCATAATTTACATATAAATTCAAAAGGAACATTTTCTAAGTTGTGGATGTACTAGAGGAATTACAGTTAATTTTAGTGTTTTGAGTCTTTCATATTTTGCAAAAATATGTAATTATATTTCCCCTTTGTAATCAGATAACTTACCAATTTAATGTAAACACAAGTGTTTTTTGTTTGTTTCATTTATATATATTTTACGTCATCTTTAATTTTTTTTTTTTGTGGGACCCTCGCCAGCGGCTGGGGAACTAACGACGCTGCAGAAGCTGCGGGCAGCTTCGCAGCCCAGAGCTCAGCCACTGCGTCACCAGGGGAGGCCCACGTCACCTTTTATTTTTAAACAGTGTTTACTTCGTCCACTCACCCCCCTCAGGTGTAGTCCCCATAGTGGTGTTGGAATACAAGTGTTTGTAATAGAGAACAATTGTTGCAATTAAAGAAAAATAAATTTGCGTGCTTTGCTTCCACCTAGTGGATTTAGAAGAAATTACACTTAGAATCTACTTTCTTAAAAAAAAAAAAAAAAAAATTTACAAACAACAAAAACAGGGTGGAAGGATCACAGAGTGGGCTGGGCGAGAAGAGACCAGAAAAGGAAATATTGGCCTGCAGCTTGCTTTCTCCTTGATCCCCTCATCTGGTTCTGGCATTTAGTGTCATAGAATGTGTTAGTAACTGTTTCTCCTCCACTTTTTGGAAAGTTTTGGTGGAAGAGCTTTAAGTTCTTCCTTGGAGGTTTGGTAGAGATCACCTGTAAATTCTTGTCCTATTTTGGGGGGACATATTGGGGGACAGTTTTGATTTCTGTTTCAATTTCCATAATTGTGTTCAGTATACTCAAATTCTCTTCTTCCTGGTTTGGTCTTGGTAGACTACTGTATCAAATTTTTAGATACTACTATATCTTGATTTTTCTTCAAGATGATCAAATTTGTGTATAGTTGTTCATAGAAGTCTCTTGTGATCCTTTGCATTTCTCTTATATCTTTCATTTCCATTTCTATCTATTAAAGTTTTCTCTTATTTTCTTTATGAGGCTAATGGTTTTTCAACTGCAATTTTTTGAAGAACCAATTCTTGGTTTCATTGATCTTTTATATTAGCTTTTTTAGTTTCTATTTCATGTGTAAGTGTAAAGTGTGAAATAATTATATTTCAGAGTATAACATAGGGAACTATCTTCACAATACTGACATGAGAGGTTTTTTAAAAATCACAGGAAAAACAATAAACCTAAAGAAAGGGACTGATAAATTGAATTTATTAAAAATTAAGACTTTTTCTTCCTCAATGAAGAAAGTGAAAAGGTAGGTCACAGACTGGCAGAAGATATTTGCAACATATCAACCAAAACAATATTTAGAATATACAAAGACCTCCTTCAAATCATCAAAAGACAACCAACTAGATGAATTGACAAGGGATTTGAGTAAGCGTGTTAAAAAAAAATGGCCAATAAGCTTGTTAGTCTGCCAGGAAATGAAAATTAAAACCACAATGTGATGTTACTATATACCTGCAGCAAAGATAAAAGTTATAAAGACTCAAAATTGACAAGGATGCAGAGCAACTGGAAGAGACCCAGAGACCTCTGGTGAGAGTGTGAATCAGTTCAATCACATTGGAAACAATTCAAAGTATGTAGTAAAATTTAAGGATAACACAAGACAAGACACAATGTCACTTCTTGTAATATTTCCTCCTACTGATGGATGCCAAATGTCATAAACTGCCAGGAGGTTTAAATCTTAACTCATTTATACTACCCAGGAGACATGTAGAATTCATTTTTCTCATCATAGAGCAATTTGATAGCTGGCTTAAAGTCACATTGGCTGAAGCAATAAAGGGGCATTGCAATACAAATCTACCCAACTTCAAAACCTGTGCGTGACTAAACCCGGCACTCACTCAGTGTGGCTAGAGGTATGAATGGAATCACCTTCTTACACACTACATGGACCATGCTATGGTCCCTCACCAGGTTCCCTCCCTGTTCCGCCACGTGCCCCTGCAGCCACACACCTGAACGCTGTGTCTGGGCCTTCAGGAAGAGCAGACCAGCAGAACTAAGGAGCTGATGCCTCTGTGAGCAGCCCTCAGATGTTGGAGTTGAGAGATAAGTACTCCCTCTTCCTTCCATCTGGAGTGTCTGGGGTGGATCACCTTCGTGCACCAGACATCGTGCCCCTAAAATCTCCAACTAGCCAACTCACCTGAGTCCTGGCTTCCCTCCCATCCTGATTCACTTGCCAGTACCCTACTGGGCCTAACTGGGATTGCCTTCCAAATAAACCACTTTAACTGGAATTCTTGTCCAAATTCAAACCAGAAATCAATCTTACCTAAAGATAGTAACCCACTACTCAGATGACCAGATCAAGTATTTTAAAATACTGTGCACTATTAAATATTGATGGTATCAAGATCACCCTATTCATCATACACTGGAGAAATAAGAATCATCTATGAAATGATGTCCCTCCTTTTCCAAAATTTATCTCCCTTCTTTTCTAAGAAGTTTGCCAATATGCCAGAAATTTCCACAACTAAAATTTATTACTTTGCCATTAAAAGAATAGTTTTCAAGCTTTTGAAAGTAACACAAATCTTTATTGAAAAAAAAATAAGCAGAACCCCTTATAGCCAAATTTCTAGAGAAAAGCAGAAATTCTCTCTTGGAAAAGGAAGTAAAGGCTGTGATTTCCTCATCAACATCCCTCTAAGAACCCATAAAATGCAAGGTAAAGATCAGAGCAGCTCTGAGCTTTATAATGGAATTCTCAAGAATTTCCCTTTCTAATATGATATGTCTGGGAGTCGTACTGACTTCACTTGTCACATATACAACTCCAGCAGAAGGGAAGTTTGACTCTATCCAAGAGCTAATGGTTTATAAAATGACTCTGCGGGCAGGCTGTCTGGGTCCGCATCCCACCTTGTCCCCCCACTGTCTCTGCCAGAGCTGTGCAGGACGCAGAGAAGGTGACCACCACCCACCCAGCCCAGGTGAGGCCCCACCCCACTTAGGCATCCACTCACCCCTCCACTGCCTTCTGGGCTGCCTGACGATCTGTGTCTGTCTGACCGTCTGTGCACCTGACATCATGCCCCTAAAGTCTCCAACTAGCCAACTCGCCTGAGTCTTGGCTTCCCTCCCATCCCGATTCACTTGCCACTCCCTACCGTCTCCCCCATCAGACTGTGCACAGTTCAATTCTGACTCATCTCTGTTTCCTGAAAGCCTTTCTTCTTCCTTTGTACTCAGTAAAACTGTAGGGTCAGTATTATCGTTAACCAATTACAGATAAGAAACAGGCTAGGAGGGTTCCTACAGAAGCTGAAATCTAGATCCCAATCTTTTCAGTTTCAAAGCTCAAATACATTATACGGCTCACAGCAAGAAAGCCAACTATTAGTGAAAGCAGGGGGGGAGGGGAGTGATTAGAGTTAACTAATCCTACTGGTAGGGTTGAACAAAGATGGAGCAGAGGTTGAGGCAGAATATTTCAGTCAAGTGGCATGCACCAAGAGGTAAGAGTGACCCTCCAAAGATTTCCTTCCCCTCACTAATCTACTACAGTCACATGACAGAAAGATTTGGAAGGCAGGTCATAAAAAATGAAATTAAGTGAAACCTTTACTTATTTGCATTCACCAGAGCTATGCCTACCTGGTCTGTACAACTGTCCGACACCAGTCACTCCATCCTCGGCTTATGTTGTCCTGGTTGCAATGCTTTGAAGGAACTGGGGTATCATTTGGAGTTGAGGAGCCTTGTTGATGAGTTGAATGGGGAGGGAGGCAAAGGTAGGAATCAAGAATGATGTCAGACTCTAGTTTGGTGAAGACAATGAGTGGTGAAGTGGGTGCGAAGACCAGATTGCAAAGGCTGGAGAAGGAAAAGGTGAGAAGAGATGAAAATCAAAGTTCTGTTGATTCCAGGTGCCCAAGACATACTTGTAAAGACATCATCAGGTAGGCAGACAGCAGGAGCTTCAGAGAAAAGGTGTTTTAGCAAGGAATTGTCATTAATGTGGGTTATATTGAACCCAGGAGAGTAACTGATGTAGGACAAAGAGGAAATTATTGTCTTAGCAAAGTCTCAAATGGGAAGTTGAGGGACTGTAGCAACCCAGACTCGCGTTCCCTGGAGCGACTGGAAGAAAAGTGCACGGAGTGTGCGGGAGCCTTTGCAGGGAGCAGGGACCTACTGGTCACACTAGACACAGGTGTGAAAGCGGAGGCGGGCTGGGCAGGCAGCTGGTGGGTTTGGAGTTGCAAGCTGAGGGCGTTTTATCTTGTTGGATCACGATCATCACAGTAAAAGGACAAGGTCTTGAGTCTAGAATGGAGTTATTGAAGGCCGTGCAAGAGGACTGAGGAGTTGAGCAGCGTGGAAAGTTGTCTGGGAGAGCAGAGGAGGAGGCACACTGGGATTTGTCGCAGAACTCACCTGAGATTTGCATCAGGAATTTAAAAGTAATTTGTTTTTTTCTCCTAAGTCCCAGTTATTGGATGCCCATCTAGAATGGTTGGAGAGAGAGTCAATCAGGAGGAGAGTGGAGGAAGGGAGTTCAGGAATGATTTAAGGACAGCCCCTGGAGTCATCTGAAGAGGTGAATACATTGGCTGGGGCCTCCTTGTAATAAAGTGGCCAGTCCAAGGAATGAAAATCTAAAGAAGCATTAGAGCTGACAGGGTGCAGTTAGGATACATAAGCTGGAAGATGAGGAGCGAGAATGAGCAGGGATTGGAG
Source organism: Talpa europaea (assembly GCF_964194135.1). Taxonomy (NCBI): domain Eukaryota; kingdom Metazoa; phylum Chordata; class Mammalia; order Eulipotyphla; family Talpidae; genus Talpa; species Talpa europaea. The sequence continues at coordinate 104,542,772 of NC_140074.1, read as the reverse complement.
CTGAGGTCTAAGACACAGTAATGTGACGGGGGAGGGGTGATGTGGGGAGTGAGAAGTGTGAGTTGGAGGAGGGGCACTTGTCTGCTGACTTCTGAAGACTGGGGGCCAGGAGGTGTAGAGAGGGAGACTCCTCATCCTTCTGTCCCTCCCTGGTCTCTCATCCTCCTCCGGCCTCCTCCCCTGAGCCCATCCCGAATATCCTCACCTGGAATCCTGCCAAAGGTGCCCTTCCAGGCTCTTCCCACTGGCTTCACCATCTGGGTTTGTCAAAGCCTCCAAAGCTCATACACCTTTTCCTGGGGAGTTACATGGGAAAACTCAAAGTGGTTACAGGGGCAACAGTGGCCTCTAGTCATCACAAGCTACCATTGATTGCATAGATCAAAGTTCCCTGACCTTTCATGTCCGATTTAAATGCCCATCCTCAGGATAGGTGATTGGTCTCTGTTTTTGTTTTTTTTTTTTTTTTTTAAAGATTTATTTATTTATACAAGAACTGGGGTACAGGCCAGAGGCGCAGGAGGGTGAGGGAATTCACCAGAGTCAGAGTGGGGAGCAGAACAGGCAGACAGATGAAGACACTGCTGAGGGGAGCAGCAGGCGAGGCAGGAGAGGTCTGCAACGCCATGTGGGTATCTCCCTGGCTGGCCAGGAATTGAACCAGCACTGCAGAGGCTGCGGACAGTTTCACAGCGCTGCACTCAACCTGCTGTGCTACCAGGGAGGCCCTGCTGGTCTCTGTTGTTGTTTTTTTTTTTTTTTAAGAGTTTTGAATACAATATTGATAAGTATTTTTTCTTTCACTATAATTTATTTTTTAATACTTTATATAATTCTTACATCATTTTTCATTTTTGCACAATGTATGCATTTTCATTTTGGGTTTTTTTTTGACCAACCTTGACACTCAGACCCTGACTTACCACATACGTGAGCAGAGATTTACATCAGTTTGCACACTTTCCCAACGTAGATAGCTGTTACTGCAGAGAGACGTCTACACAGTTCCACCCAATTTCAAGTTGTAGGTTTGCAAGACCTCACTATTTACAGGTTCTCAATGCCGAAGAATCAACAAATACAGGCGCCTGTGACCTGACTTGACCTTGGCTGCCGAAGGTTGAATGGTTCAAGGCCAGGCAGGAGCACAGCCCTCCTCATGGAGACACCGCTGAGGCCAACCTCAGGAATCAGGCTGGAGAAAGGGAACACTAGACTGTGGTTTGTTATGTAATCACAAGTAAAAAGGAACAGATTTCCAACCTGTTTCTAATAGCAACAGATAACAAATATGTCAACTTTGATTTCCTGGGAAATATTTTCTTTTTTATTTGCTGTTTATTGTTTGCTCCAAAATGCACACCTGAAGACATTTTCAAAGGAAATTTTTAAAAGAAGTCTGAGTAATGTAAAACTGAGTAAGTTCTATTTTTGAAGCCCTGCACCTAACTGCAAAAAGAGAAAGCTTTCAAGATAATCAGCAGGAACCTTCCAGATTCAACACGCCATTCAGACCCTTTTTATACAGATTACTTTATAGCGCTCATAGCTCACTAGTGACATGGGCAATGTGAACATTGGTCCACACCAGGGGAAGGACACCCTCAACCCCCCCCCCATGGCTCCCACCCCCCGCTGGCCACAGGACCATCACAACTCACTTTCCCATCGTTGGGGGAAGGCGTTCAAGCAGTTTTTCAGCTTGTGGGGACAAGCCACACTGCATTCAGTGCCCCTCTTTCCTTCTCAGCTCTGAACCTGAGGCTCCAGCAGAATTACGCAATGTATCAAACCCAAATCCTTGTACTGGCAAACCAAAGAACCCTGAGAGTCCCTTTCTCATGCTGGTGGCAGGGTCCTCCTTCATGCAGAACAGGGGGAACAGTTCCCCCTCGGGATGGCCCTGTGCGGTCAAATTTTCAGCTCAACCACCCCACGGAAAGAAGAGATAACGCATGGGCCTCCCCGGTGGCGCAGCAGTTGAGCGCTGGGCTGCAAATCTGCCCGCAGCCTCTGCAGCGCCGGTTCAATCCCCGGCTGCTGGCGAGGGTCCCACATGGTGCACAGACCTCTCCTGCCGCGCCCGCTGCTCCCCTCAGCAGTGTCCTCCGTCTGTCTGGCTGTTCTCCCCGCTCTGGCTCTGGTGAATTCTCTCACCCTCCCGCGCTTCTGACTGTACCCAGTGCTTGTATAAATAAATAAATAAATCTTAAAAAAAAAAAAGGAAGAGATAACACAAAAAGCAAAAACACAGTAAAAACAGATGCACGTAACTTCATGCATCAGAAACAGGAGGAAATTTGGGGCCTGCAACTGGAAGCCTCAGCTGCAGCCCCTAGGTTTCAGAAACCAGAACAGACCGTGTTCCTGTGCACTGTGGAGAGGTCGAGGCTCCCGGCGTGAGCACAGGAGCATGCCTGGCTCCTGCACCGGGGCTGGGACCAGGCTGCACAGGCCAGACCTGCTGTAACTGCTCAGCTCTTTCATGAACGATGGGGAATGCCGCGCACATAATTACAGCAGGCGTTCATTCTTAGGGTACGGGCTCCTGAGTTGGGGAGCAGTGAGTGAGGGGACAGGAGTGAGGGTCATGATGTCGCAGTAAGGACAAGAAGACACATTTTCTGCTTGTGGGCACAAGGGGAAAAGGAGTGTGGGGAATGGCCAGCACTTGAGATGCCCAAGGGAAAAGTAATGTCCTTGAGAAAGAAACGGTTTTCAGTCAGAGTGTGAAAGTAAAAGACCCACAAGAGGGGAGGCTGAAGCATGTTGTTGACCATGGCATCTGTGGGCACAACCAGAAGAGTCTAGAGCATTGGCGAGGCCTCCACCACACCAAGGTGGGATCCAGTGTGAAGCCCGAGGTACAGGGGGCTGCAGGATATCAGCAGTCCTCACCAGGACTTCTCATGAGAACCTAAGCCATATTATGGTCAGTATGTGCTCAGAGGAGGGACTTGAATAAATATATGAGAAACAGGGGGAGCCCAGGACAAGGGGTGTGGCAATGCCCCAAGGCTGAGTCCTCAGCTACAGGGACAAAGGAGGCCTGAGGCCCCCAGAAATGCCAGCAATGTGTGAGCAAAATTATGAGCTTGTGATACGAGTCATGTGTTTGCCTGACTTTTCCTCTGATGCATCTTCCTCAGAAACGAGTAGAGCTCAGGTCTAAGGTCAAACATTTGATATTTCGGATGTAGCGATATCTTTCCACTGGGAGGCATGACTAGCCCGGAGATCTTCTGTTTTCTGACCTTTAAAGTGCATCTCTCGAGGTCTGAATCACGCTCGGCCCCAAGTCATCTTGACTCTAGGGGTTCATTCAAGCTATGTCACCTCCTCCTCTCAGTCCCTGCCAGGACTTGGTGGCAGGCAGGAATGAATGGAGGCCCCAAGACAGGCCTGGCTGAGTCAGTAAGTGTGCAGCACCTCAAGGCCAACACATGATCAATTAATGGAATGAATAAGGAGGTAGATTTTACCATGCTCCAAATATCAGAGCTTCAAGGACACTGTTTCTGGAATACCCTGGATCATATTACACTCAGACCAGGGATCTGAATGACCAGCACACTTCAAACAGCACACTCATTTACCAATTCACCGCCTCTACTTTCTTATCTTTTTTCTGTTCCATGAAACTGGTAAGTCAAGGAAGGCAACACTCACAGGTCATGCCTTCAAGGAGTTCATAGTCACGTGGGGGACGAGTTGCCCAATCTCCTTTTCAGTTCTGCAAAGAAAGTACAGCATTCTGTGAAATGATCTCTGGGGGAAAATGTGCTAATAATCCAAAGACTGCTTGACTGAGACAGTAAACCCACGTTCCCCTCTCCGGGTTGAATGAGTGACTGGCGACCGTCTCCACTACTTATTTTCTCTGTGTTCATTAAATGATGTAAAGGACCATTTAGAATTCACTCTCCTGGGGCTTGCATGCTACTGAGAACATATCCAAACTTCCAGATCACTCTGGCATGTTTGCTGGCCTGGCTGGAGTCTCTGAACGAGGCCACGTGAAGCAAAATGAGCACTGAGTGATTTCCAGCTTGTCATAGGCTCACTCCCTGAAAAGACTATAAATGTGTATCACTCCACTGGAGATGCTTACAATTTGCTGGAATCATCCTTCCTTCAGTTGACATCTTTATTCAAAAAGCGTATGTCAGCCTTCTTATTCTTAGTTCTCCTGTCACGTCACTGTCTTACCGAGTTTACATTGTCTTGTCTACACTTTCGCTGGGTTTAGGGAGGTGTCACTGAATTGGTTGAAATGCTAATAATGATCTTGGATGATGCAGATTTCATGATGTGTTTAATTTTCTCTTTGATCCGTCAACATTTCTCTACCTATTTTGACATCAGCTTCAGTGGGTGGTATACAATGAATATGTATAGAGAAGCTTCACTCCCTGCCTCTTCCCTCCTCATCCCCCACTCTTTTTCACTGTAACACACACACATGTATGCGTCTAAACTGACATGAGCACACGCACACTCTTGGGGATACTGGTCCTACTAGAATCTGTGAAGTCTCTTTTGCACAAGATGACGAAGCTGTGGGGAGAGTGTCTGAGGAAAGGTGTTTACTATTTGTATCTGTCGGGATTGAAGTACCTGCATTTATTTGTAAGATTTGCCAAATTTCACGCTGGATCAAAACAGCAGATGCGGAGGAGCGCAGGAACGGCAGGGCTGCACGCAGCTCTGGGGCACGGTGAAGACGTGAACAGCCTTTATCTGAGATGACCCACCAGCCCCTAGAATTTTCTGTGTCCCTTGACAGAGACAGGGTGGTGATGTGACCTCAGGATGGTCCTTTTGGCTAATGAATATTTACATAAGCAGTTCTCAAACTAGGTTCCCCATTGCCAGTGATGTCAATAGACGTTACTTAAGAAAAGGGAGTCATAGTCAGATAGATTTGAGACATTCCAGATTCTGTGAAGTTAAAAATAGGATACTTTATTTAGAATGTTGTTGATCTCAGGGTCCTGAAGATGGTCAGAGACTGAAACTCTTTGCAGAGGGTCTTCTGTCTACCCCCAAAGTAGTGAAGCAGGATAGCGTGGGGTACCCACCACTGGACAACTAAAGACCTACATTTCTGGCCAGAGCTATACCAAAACACCTGATATTTGTGCCTCATTTTGCAATGCATTTGCAAGGAATAAAGGAACAATATTTTAAAACACATGACTGGTGGTTCCTATTTCTTGGTGTCCACATTTCTGTTTCATTATAATAAAAATAATCAGAGTAAGAAGCAGAGAGAGGATGTGACTTGGTTTTGGAAAATCCCTGCAGGCCAGAATACATAGTTAGTGGGAAGTTAGTGGAGCCTCCTAGACAGAAGGCCCACACAATTTGGGAACGGGGGGGGGGGGGGGCGGTGGTGGTGGGATGGCAGGGGGGGGTCTGAATGAAAGAGTAGAATTAGTATGTGGAAAGGAGAAAAAGGAAGAGGAAAAAGGGTGATTATGAGAAGTCAAGTGGAAGTAGAGTGCTGGTATTAACCAAACCCGGGGTGACGGAATTCTTTTACGCTTGTTTCCACAAGCTTGAAGGAATGAAAAGATGAGTTAGCGTTGGACCTAGGTGTCTGTGCTGAATCCAAACGCTGTGTGCAGTAAGCAATTTGGCTTATGAGACACTCATAAGGATCCAGATGTTGGCCAGAGATTAAATCTGTGAATACCCCATGATAGCTGAACCTTGGATGTACACAAAGTCACAGAGCCTAAGATGAGCAAACAAGATGGAAGCAAAGAGCACACATAGGGACTTCTCTGTTGTCAAACACAATTCTCCATATTAGTTCTGTGGCCAGATACAGAGTCTTACTAACTAGAGAAATCTAACAATATTGAGCATTATGCCATCAGCACGACTCACAGCATCAACAGATTTGTAGTGGGTTGTTGACTGGGAGCTCCTACCTCAAGAGAGAGTTCTGAAGAACACTGCTTTTAACTTTGTTTTCATAGAGAACCATGTTATGTGGCTATTCAACTGCTCTGCCTGGGCCGCCTTCCTCTCCTATAAATATAGAGTGATGAGAGTCACTTGTTTCCTGACTCACATCCAGATGGAGCAGGTGTGTTCACTGGCTGAGTCAGGCCATTAGCAGCCGAGTCTGGGACATGACCTTAGAGGCACTTAACGGAATAAAAGCAAGCTAGAAGGAGGGCTGGGCTTCTGGGGCTGCAGTTATTTGGAATTTGGGGATACTGGCTCTTGATTTTTTACTGCTAAAAGCAATAGAACCATCTGGAGTCTCACGAAAAATTGATAAGTATATTTTTGTCTATTTATCTGTTGACAGGCATTTAGGTTTCTTCAGCATCTTGGTTCTGGGGGAGGCAAAGAAAGAGGGAGAAAGGACGGGAGAGAGGGAGGGAGGGAGAAGAGGAGGAGAGAGAAAAAAGGACTATTGTTCAGTGTTAAAAAAGAAAACTCTTACCACAGTGGCCCCATGAACAAACCCAGAGGATGTGAAATAAGCCAATTACAAAAGGGCAGTTACCGGAAATTCCACTAGAGGGCGTATATGAACCAGTCACCCCTGCAGCAGCAGCAGAGAGTGGAATACTGGCTCCCAGGGGTTGGGGAGGGGAAGTGGGGAGCAGCCTCCCAAGAGTGTAAAATCTCAGTAATGCAGGAGGAGTGAATCCCAGGGGTCCCCAAGCCTGCCTGTGTCTGGCTTGGAGCCAACACTGTATTGTGCCCTCAAGTATCCATTAAGAGAGTAGACCTTTGACTAAGTGTTCTTAGCATAATACAAATTTTAAAGGATGAATATTTGCTCAAATCCAAACCCTGCTTTATTTCCCTTTTTATTCACTAGGTTATTAGTCCCCATGTACTGATCCACAGACCACACCAGTTTTTCTGGTCAAAATACCCATATTACCACAAGGACCTCAGAGGAAGCTCTCCCATAAAGAAGTGACAAATACGTAAATATATTGAGGGCATTATGCTTCACTCTAAATTAGTATGTCCACAACTTAGTCATTGAAATGATGAAAACATCATTTCACACATTCTTGGAAGCTCTCTGTCCTAAGACAGTGACGTTAGAGTCCTTGGCATATCTTTAGAGATAACAGCAGTTTCTGGGGCGAAGGTCACAGGAGCATCTGACCACATGTTCAGTAATCTTATAAATCACAAAGCATTATTTTTTTAAAGATTTATTTGTTTATGCATACAAGAGCTGGGGTACAGGCCAGAGATGCGGGGGGTGAAAGGACTTACCAGAAACAGAGTGGGGAACAGAACAGGCAGATTGACTGAATACACTGCTGAGGGGAGCAGTGGGTGAGACAGGAGAGGTCTGCTGCTCCATCTGGGTAACTCTCTGGCCGGGGATCGAACTCGTGCTGCAGAGGCTGCAGACTGCTCCACAGTGTGGCGCCCAACCCCTTGTGCCACCAGGGATGCCCCACAAAGTAATATTAACTACAATATTTAGCCAATTAAGACAGAGGAGCTGGGAAGTCCTAGAAGTGGAAGGAGCAATCCAAAGTCCTTTCTCAGACTATTTTTTTTTAATGAATAAGAGCATATTTGTGAACAGGAAAAGGCGGCACATACTGACCGGGGCACTGTCTCTGTGATATTCTGTAGTTGACATGGGCTTTCAGCATCCCTGCACTCTGATTAAAATGCTAAACTAAAACAGGGGAGATGTTTCTTTTCTACCACTAGGCGAATAGTAAATTGAAGGTAACACCAGAGCAAAAGGCTCTGCGGAACCCTATTTGTGGGCTGCACAAACGTGTTTTCACATTCAGAGGGGCATAGTAGTCATCCCTGTCTGGGTTCTCCCTTATGACACCTCTGAGTAACCCCCTTCCCCATGCCCTCATCTGCTTTCCCCACGGGGTACAGCACAGGCGCTGGCAGGTGAAGCGGGCGCTGGGGGTGGGGGAGTCGTCTCAGGGCAGCAGCTGCTTGCACCACCTGTGAAGGAAGGCTTGGGCTCCGGCTGTGTCAGGGCCGGTGCCGTCACTCTGGGAAACAGCAGCGCTGACCTCATCCTTCCAGGAACCCTGACAGAAGCCACCAGAGACATGGGGAGCTGACAGCCACCTTTAGGGGCTACAATGACAGTTTGCTTTGTTACAAGTTTGCCTGTTCCAAGCCAGAAAACAAACTTGTTCAGCCAGATGAACTAAGGGTGTAGAAAAGGGTGATGATTCACCCCGTTTATTCCAGCTCTTCTTACTATGTGACTGTGATTTTCACTTTCACTCATTATTTTTCCTACATGTGCACTTTGTTCTAGAGAGAATTTCTGAGAATAAATGGATGTTAGTCAAACTCTTAGGAAACAGTGTCAGTCATTATTATTAATGTCATCATTACTAGTTATAGTATTAAATCACATTTATGATAATGTGCCATTTATGGTAATCAGGCTGTTCATGAGAAGTTGCTACCTAAATGGTGATCTGATCTTTGGTGAGGGATCATACTGTTGCTCAGGAAGCATTTATTTTCCTTGCTCTCCCCAACCTGCCCTTGAGAAGATGTGCATCCTGGTCCCTCAAGCAGTGGGCTGAATGACTTTCTTGGCACCTTGGAGCATGAGCAGAGGAGCGCATGCCTGTGGAAGCCAAGGCAAAACCCACTGTGCGCTCTGGCACCTTCCATGTATCCCTACTGTCGCACAGGAACCACGTCTCCCAGATAGTGGGTGTCTTGCTTCAGCCTAAAAATGCAGGAGAATCAGATCTCTGCCTACCTGCAGCCTGGGGGACTTCCAAGGCCTTCCTGCTACCCCACAGTGAGGAATAAGAATGCTGCTGGTTGGAAGCCACCAGGAAGAGTCTCTGCAGGCTGCCAGAGCAAGAGCCATCCAGCACACTGGCTTCTATGCTCATTGACTGACGGTGTCACTGTCATCTTACTGACTTCAAGTGGCAGTTATGTCAGCCAGCTATTGAAATTAAGTTGCTAATAATGTAAACTAGGTTGTTATAAATTAAGAGGTGCCTCACAAGGGGAGGAAGGAGCAGAGAGTGCAGCCAAATGCTCTGGCTTAGGGAAGTGCTAGGATTTGGGTATATTTATTTTCTACTGCCATTTTGTGGTTTAAAGCAACACATATTTGTTATCATTCTGTAAGTCAGCAGTCCAAAATCAGTCTGAGTGGGCTAAAATCAAGGTGTCTGCATTTCTTCCAGAGGTCTTAAGGAAGAACACTTTTCCTCCTTTTTGTCCATTTCTAGAAGCTTCTCCCATTCATTGGTTTAGGGATTTTGATTGCCCTGACCTAGCCTTCCTTCCACACATCTCCTTCTCCAATGCTGATCCTCCTTGCTTCCCTTTTATAAGAACCTTTGTGATGATACCACGTCCACCAGGTAACCCAGGATCATCTCCCATCTCAAGATCCTGAACTTTATCATATGGCAAGGTCTTTTTGCCTTTTAACATAACATATTCAAAGGTTCCGGGATTCAATGTGGACATCTGGGGAGGGGGGTAGGAAAGGGGCTTATTCTCCCACCGCACCAGGCACAGGAATTTCCAGGGCTCCCTACATGCTAATAAAGCTCAACCAGAGCTGTAAAATACCCAGACTGGCTTCCCCTCCAGATTTCTAGAATTGGAATCCCTGAAGGTAAGGCCTGTGTCTGTCATTTTTATAAAGTTCCCCCCACATAACTCCTATGTGCTCCTTGGGTTGGAAACAACCTGAACAGAGTCATCAGTAGCCTGAATCATCTTAGTCACTGCACAGTGTGGTCTTCTAAGAAGCTTCTAGAATCATTGGGACACCTGGTAACATTCAGGGTCCCGGCCAGACTTGCATACAAACACTCGTTTTGAAAGAAAAGTTCTCTGATATTTCTGAGGCACATGGAAGTTTGACCCCACTGCCCTCTGGTGAGCTGAGGGGTTTGGAGATGAACTGCCATGGCAGATAGGTGACTTCTGTGCAGAGTGGACAGCTGTTGCCAGGGAGACAGAACGTATGTGTGCACACCAGCCGTCTGCACGGTCTGCGAGCTGAGCATAGCTTTTGGATTTCTAAACGAATAGAAAACATTTTAAGGGAAAAGACATTATTTTACCACAAATGAAAAATAGATGAAATTCAAATTTTGGTCTTCTTAACTGAAGCTATGAGAGGAAGAGGGGGAGGGTGGGGAGCAGGGTGTGGAAGGGACTTGTGAACTACAATAGATGGTGGGTGCCTTGGAGGTGGGAGTGGTGAGTGACGCACATCTGAGGAGGTGTGGCCCTGTACCTCTGAATCACGTACAGTGTTGTAAACCACGTTACCTCAATAGAATAAGTTTGTGTGGAAGCTGGGTTCATTCATTAGGGAATGTCCATGGCTGCTTCCGGCCTACACAGGATATCTAATGGTTCCATAGAAACCACATGACTGACAAAGCCAAAGACAGATGTGGCTCTTCCGAGAACTTCTGCAGACCCCTGATACAGACCACAGTGTTCAAACTTGGCTGAACACTAGAATCATGTTGAAAGTTTTTAAAGAGAGGATTTCAGGTTGAGTTTTATATTAATTGGTAAGGACTTCCAAAATGGCTGATCTGGCACCATGAGTCAGATGATTTTGTAAGTGATCAGCAGGTGCAACCTCATTTTTAATTTCCAAGTTCAAGTTGTCCATCCTCCTACCCTTTGACACGCTCCCAAACCTCCTCCATGACTTCCAGAAATCCCTGGATTCTTATTACAAGATTCTTATTATAAGAATGCCTTCCTGGGGTACATACACACACACATACACACACACACACTTACATGCATGTACTTACACAGCTCATACACACTCATGTACTCACATGCAGGATAAACCACACAGGTCTCACCCACATGCACACACATTCACACACATGTACCCACATACACACAAGCATAAAAACACAAAACACACAGATTTCTCATGCACACAAGTACAGTAACACATGCACACACAGTGTAATTTTCCAAACTAGAGTGGAAAGTAGATGCTATTAAATCAAGGCTATGGATTATTTATCCAAATGATGCATATTTCCTTCCCTAAATGGAATCTCCCTGGCCCTTCATTTTAAAATACAAGCATTTGCTCTTTGATGCTCGGATCCTATTTTAAGATCTCAAGGTGGTTTCTTTCTTTGATTCTGCTTCTTCCACATATGAACCTCTAGGTGGCAGCAGAAACTCACAGTTGAAATGTTTCTCATAAGTGAGGTGTGTATACAGGCGGTGTGCACGTATATCTGTGGGGTATGTGTTTTGTGTGTGTGTTGTGTGTGTGTGTGTGTGTGTGTGTATGAAGCACAGCTAACTTAGATGGCCAGTTGCCCCAGAGGCACCAATTTAAGGAAGATGGTTTGGGGAACAAATTGTCCATTCTGTGCCACTCACTGACCAGGGGAACTATTATGCAGAGTTCCACTGCCTACCAACCAGAGACATAAAACAGCAACCCCATCCATGCGGGCCATAGTTCAAGCATCCCACTGAGCACAGGTGTGGGCCTTCCTTCTGCAGAACTGCCCCCAGGATAAAGGACTATCCACTTTTCTCCAATGGGCTCCCCTCATCTGCACTAATCAAGGGGGCAGCATGTCTTGCCTTTGCAGCATCCGTGGCCCCATTGTTTGGGGAAGGACTAGTTGCCTCCTCTCCCCAGATGTGGAAGGGGGTTCAGCCCTATTTGTGCCAGTCACCCCTCCACCAGGCACTAGGGTGTATGTCCCACCTGCTGTCGCTGCCCCCAGGACCCCCTAAGAAGTACCTGCACCCCAGAGTCCCTGGGTCATCTGCTTATGGTGCCATCAAGGATGGAATGCTAGGAGAGCAAAGTGTAGAGTCCCAGTCCTGCCAGCCCTAGTGTAGCAGCCCTTACTGTGGGGTCTCTGCTGCTGGGGACCCCTGAGCTTGAGGGAGGGGAATAGGACAAACAATGGCAGCTCTGCAGAGACAGGTGGGATCATGCTCCAGAGAAACTTGCCCTGAGGAGGCCTCCTCATCCTGTCCCTGCTGCCTTTGTTTGTTTTAGAACCTGGGAAACAGTGATTCCATGTCTCACCCACATTCTGGGCCAAGGTTACTGTACCCACAGTGCCCTTTTACCTCGGATAGGATTTTCCGGTGCCAATGTTCCTTCAGTTGTGAAAGACGTCAGCCTTCCAGCCTCTAGATGTGTCTTACCCCACTCCCGAGGCCCAGAGCCTGGTGACAGAGGCGCTGTGACCCGGCAGTGCCCACGCTGCTCCCAGGGGGTGTGCCCTCAGCTGGTCCTGAATTATTTGCTTCACAGTCTGTGGATATCCGCTTCCCCTTTTCCCAAGGCACCAGCTACAGGTAACGGCCTCCAGTTTGGACATGTATAAAAACATTGATGAATTCTTGTGCGATTCTAGAAACTATTTTTAGTGGAACAAAAGCTTATTTTTCCAAAGGGGCAGCTTTTGACTTCTTGTTGGCTCTAAGAGGTGCCAAGTATGCTGGACTCACTCAGTTCCAGGGGTGGGGGTGTCTTTGCACAGACATCTCTCTGTGGAAACCAGACTCCACTTCCCCACCACTGGAGAGCAGGACAGAGGAGGTCTGCAGCAACTCAGGCTCAGGTGACAGCTCCAAGCCACCTGGGATGCTGATTGGAGAGACCACATCTTTCCCAAGGTGACACTTTCAGTGATAAAACCATTAAACATTCAGAGGAAAGTAATCATCAGAAAGATGCTGGGAGAGCTCATCGTAATGCTTGATATAAATTGAAACACCAGTGGTGTCAGAAGCTCTGAGGTGTCTTCCCCTGGAGGTATCAGGCCGCCCCAATGTGCACAGGCCGCCTGAGGAACGTTAGCGCTACCATCCTGTTGGAATATTGGGAAGGAATATTTGTCGGTCCCCTCAAGCTCCATATTTTATGTTCATTCAAATAATAATATTAATGTGTTAACAATAATATTGTTCATGTGACATAAGTGCAGAAAACCCACCAAAATCGAGGGGAGAAGAGGCGCCTGGGTGCCCAGCCCGAGCAGCCGCTGCACCGCACTGGCCGTGTACCCCGCTGCAGAAGACCCCGCATGCGGGACACCGAGGCGCCCTGCGGCGCCACAGACCCCACGTCGCCCCGCACATGTCCAAATGTGCTTAGGAGGCATTTGCAGGTTTGGCTTGCTTTGAAGACATTTGTGTTCAAGGCTCAGCTAGAGAGCGAAAAGAAAGTCAGCTCTGCTCATCGTTCTCACCGCAGCTAACAATTGCCACCAAAGCGGTGGGAGCGAATGCAAGTTTTCACAAGACTTCACGAAGATCAGCAGAGCCTTTGTGCGCAGAAATCTCGGCGAGTGTCCACAGGTGGCGGGGCGGGGCTCGGGAGAGAAGGACCTGGGTGGCGCTGGGTGGCACCTGTCAGACGCCTTGCCCGCAGAGACAGAGCGGCGGCCAAGAGGAGCCTTCAGCGGCTGCTGGCTTAGTGGTTTGTAAATAATGAGCGCCTGGTGGGAGGCCTCTGGTTTTCGAGCATATGCTCTAGCAGATGGGATGCTCATCAGCAAGTTTGGGCGTGCACTACGGGACCTGCCAATCAGGGCATCCAGCGACAGGGAGGGAGCAGCTTTGGAAAAGGAATGAAGTCCTAGCAGTTCACACACATTTCAGCGCAGGCTGGCCTTGACCACTGTCATCTTTCTACCTTCTCTCTTCTCCTCCCAGCAACCCAGACAGCTCCAGCCAGGCTTCAGAACAGGCTGGAAACGTTTCATGGGGGGAACTCTTTTAACTTACATCTACGGTTCTCTAAGCCAGGTCCTGGGACCTTGGCAGTGGTGGTGGCATCTGGAAACTTATTAGAAATGCAAATGCTGGCCCACCCCACACCTGCTATGCTGGAAACTCTGGGATGGGGCCCACACTCTGTGTTGTAACAAGCCTCCCAGGGGGTACTGAACTAGCTCATCCCCTTGTAAAGGCCAGGATTGTATCTTCTTCCTACCCATGGTTCTTAGGCTCAGCACATTATTGGAAACAAAATGTGATCCAAAAAGATATTTTTGGAGAGAGCAAGGAAGAGGGTCTAATATAATTTTGACTTCTCTCTTTAAAAAATTGGCTTCAATTTGAAAGGCTGCACTGAACCAGAAGGAGACAGTACTCCTGCATGAGGGTTTTTTGCACACTTCTTGGGATCAACATGCAGTGGATGAGCCAGCGCCTGCTCCTCCCAAACCCCTGGAAGAGCAGATTCTATGGGGAAATCCAGGCCTGGTGGCGACCCAGTCTTGGGCATATTCCACTTCAAACTTCAGGATCTTTGCAGACTTAAAGCAAAGCTGGGCAGCCACTTAAGAGGCTCCTCCAGGACCTTCATGCCACCTTGAATTAGTGATGTACCCTTCAGCAAACCCCCAGCCTCGAGGCTAAAATCGGGCAGTTTGCTGCTAAGAGGCCACACGGCAGCCTCAGCCAGGGACCCTGGGCAGACTCAGTTCTAGAAAGAGTTCACCGCCCCCAGAAAGGCAGGTGCTCACCCTGTCAGCAAAGCTGAGAGAGTGGAACAAGGCTGGGCTTTTATTAAGCAAAGGATTTGTTCAGCTCACTTAAGCTGACTGAGCTTTTCATTTCTTCATCTGCAAAATGAAATGGTTAACATCTTCAAACAGGTGTTGTGGGTGTTAAATGAGTCGTACCAACCATCTAGCATCTGGCATGTGCTCATGCCAGTGGTTTTGAAATGTGGGCTACTGCCCATCAGAGACCAGGATTCAAAATGGCCTTGATTTTGTCCAGTTTGAGGTTAGCAGATATCTATCTATCTATTATATATCTACCTACCTATCTATTGTTCTTCATCTGAAAACAACAGGTCTTAATAAATTTTCTTTCCAAAGGCACACTGATAAATAGGTGGGGTTTTTTTTGGGGGGGGGGTTATACCAAAATGTGATAAATTTATATTAAGCAACTTTTTAAGTGATCTGGATGAGTCAGATTCACATTTTGTTTTGCATTGGACCTTTATCATTGCCTTCAATGTGTATGTTAACTAAATTTCAACAAAATGACTTAGGTTTTGAGATGTGAGATAAACTGGAAACTTTGATTTTAGGGCTGCAAGTGGTATATTGATGATATGTCTGCTTCCCTAATGCCATGGTTAAATAGCTTCAGTGTTAACTTCCAACTCCATTTTTTCCGGAAACATGATTTTTTTTTGTGTATGACATCCAGGAACCCTGCATCAGCCCAGCCTACACATATGAATAGAGTGCCTTTGACCTTTGGAGACCAGCCAGCCTCTCCTGTTAGCAGTGTGATGAAACTTTTAGGACATGTGTTTACAACCTTGGCTGCACATCCAAACTAGCTGAAAAGTCGCATAAAAGTGTCAGTGTTTAGGCAATCACACTTTAGAGTATTGACCCAAAATAATTGGAAGCAGGGACTCCACCAAGTACTGGAACACTTGTGTTCCCAGCAGCATGTGCACAATAGCTGGGAGCTAAAAACAACCCAAGTGTCCATGCACAGAAATAGACAAACAAAATGAGGTGCATGCTCATGATGGAACATCGTTCATTGCAGTCAGGTGTGAGGAAATTCTGACACATGGTACAGCATGGATGACCCGGAAGAAATGATGATCAGTGCAATGAGCAAGTCGCAAATGGACAAATGTTGTCCTTATCACTTTTAGGATGTCCCCTAAAGAATCAAATTCTTAGAGCCAGAAATAAGGTGGTGGGAGCCAAGGGCTGGGGGATTGAGACGGGAGTTAGTGTTTCGTGGGGACAGAGTTTCAGTTTTTGAAGATGAGAAAGTTTTGGAGATGGATATGCTGATGGTTGCACAACAACGTGAATGTACTTAAGGCCACTGAGTTGTACATTGAAAAGTGGTTAAAATGGTAAATTTTCTATGAGGTCAACTTTCGTACAACTCTTTAAAATTCACAATGCTTAAACCCTATTTTGATGGGTATTCTTGGAGGCGGAGCCCAGCATCAGATTCTGGTGTGCAGCCTGCTCTGAGATCATTAGTCAGGTGACACCAATCCTGTGGATGTCCCCTGACTCTGAGTCTTCAGTGGGGTCATGAATTCTGGTCTCAAAGAAACTGCGTCTCAAAGAAACTGTGCTGAAATTATAGAGGCAGAAATTCTGATCAATGTCCAAGTTACTTGTAGAAGTATTGAGATTCTCTTGGGGATCCACTTATATTCAAGACTCTGAATTCACAAGGATAGCCAAATTCATGGTTTCACTTAATGCCTATGTGTTGATACCACGGTGTGCCAGACACCCTGCTAGGCGCTGGGCCATACAGTAAATAAAATCTAGGGTCCCTGGTGCCCACCTAGGGTCCATCCTACATAAGGAATTGGGCAGCATTTAATAGACATGAAAACTACAAGTGTATCTGAACGTGGTAGCTGCTTTGATTAAAAAAAAATGAGCCAGGGCCTCCCCTGGTGGCGCAGCAGTTGAGCGCTGGGCTGCGAGGCTGCCAGCAGCCTCTGCAGCACCGGTTCGCTCCCCGGCTACTGGTGAGGGTCCCACAAAAAAAAAGAGCCATATAGAGGGGGATTAAAAAGATGGAGTGGTCGGAGGGGTGATTATGAGTGGGATTATTATTTTTTAAAAGGACCTAACCGACTACACTGTAAGGTTAAAGACAAAAAGTAAGTCACATGAGGAGGTTACTCTAGTGAGTAAATTTGTTTCTCCAGGAGTAGTAGTTAGCAATTCTAGAAGTAAGTTACTGTTATACTAGGACTTAACAAATCAATAAATATGTAGTTAGTGACAACCAAGTTTCTCGCCCACCAAGGGGAGAGTGATAGAATGAATCCTCCTGCCTTTCTGGGTTAGAGTCAGGGGCAGCAATATAAACTCCTGTTACTTTAATAAGTGTACAAATAACTAGAAACAGGAATATGTGTGTGTGCTTATGTGAATTATGCACACACACATTTTTTTCCATTTATGCCTGCTGAGAGGGTCTAGAAGCTGTGACACTTAGGAACCAATAAATACCTAGAACTTGATATCTAACACCTTTCCAATAAGAGGAACAAGGGCTCCTTGGAGAAATGACTCTTTCTAGATCTGGGACAGGGAGAGTTTAAGCTGAGATTGAGATGAGCTTGGAGGCTTTTGGGATATCAGAAAGCAAGAAAGTGATTAAAAACTGAGGGTCAGAGATGGCATCGTGTTCAAAATTGGCAAATGAAAGAGCTGAATAGTCAAAGCTGAAATAATTTCATATAGTCAAAGCTGAAATAATTTCAGCAATAAAAGTAAGTAATAATAGTATTTGACTATGCCCCCACCAAAAAATAAATAGCCATGAGTCCATATGATGAGGCATGAGAAATGATTGAGTACAAGAATAAAGTGGCAGAGGAAGAACACATTTGCCTTATAGAATGAATCCAGGTACTAAATGAAGACCTCAGAGAGCTAGAAATCACCATGAGAATACCACAGTAACAATTACTATCTTCAAGGCAAAAATTTGAGGAGACACAGGCTCAGTGCACCTGCACCCAAATATTTCCTTAGTTGCTGTGTTAGTTTTAACATATGTCCACAATTCTTTGACGTTCCTCTCTCTGGAAAGTGAAGTTGAATTGCCTCCTTTACAAAAAAGGGACATAGTGACTGATAGACCAGGAAGACGCCACCTTAAGCCCAGACATTCAAGGTGAACATCACAGGCATTGACATGATGGAATAAGTACCTTTGATAGGATGAGATGATACTGGGATATCATCTCCATACTATTCTTTCAAATTCATAACTTCAGAATAATTATGAGACACTAACATGGACCCAGTTGGATGAAAATCCTACAAAGTATTTGGCTAGTATCATTCAGCGTGTCAAGTTCACAAAAAATAGTGATGAACTGTTGTAGACCAGAGGCCACTAAGGAAGTGGGATCCTGGCAGAGAAAAAATTCTTCCCTGGTGAAATCTGAACTGTCTGCAGTTGCATTGATAGTGTTACATTATGTATCTATAACTGCACCCATGATAAATGTACTATGCTTTTGTCAAATGCCCACTTTAGAGTAAGCTGGAGAAAGGAACAAAAAACCTTGGTCCTCTCTTTGCAACTCCTTGTATAAATTTAATTTTTTTTCAAAATAAAATTCAAACAAAAAAATGAAGCTACTGGCCTTCGAGACCCTCAGGTGCCAGAACTTAGCCATAGCAAGCAAACCCTCAATGGGGCTGAGACATCCCCTGTGTGAAGGCACAGGCTTGGTTCTGGATGGTCTTCAGTGAGCCCAGGTAGCCCCACCACAACTCGGCGGCTCCTGGTGACAGAGGCCAACCAGGACCCTCCTGGCGAGGTCTACAAAGTGGAGGTGGAGGAACAATTTTTCCTAATGCTTCAAATCTCAATCACAGTTTCTTCCACTGGTAAATTTCAACATTCTAGACACTGTATAGATTGTTCCATCATCTGGGAAAGAATCAGCTCAGTCCAGAGACCCATTAACACATGCTGAATACAGGTCAGAGTTGGATGGCTCTGAGCTCTTAAAACTGCTGTTGTGGCTTCAACTTGCTCATGGTGTCTTTATCTTCATTTTTTCCCATTCACTCTACACACATGAGCAGGAGCCACCTCTTCCAGACAGCAGAAACCCACCAAGAGCATTCTGTCCATGGTATGGAGAAGCCCTTAGTCATCAAAGTGAAAGTGCTCTTACTCTAGTGTGGTGGGCAAAATCATTTTTAAGATTGACCTTGAGGGGTTTTTTTAACATAGATTCCATGACTTTGTGGGAGACTGGGGAAATGGGAGGGGGATTTGGGTTGGGGGGAGGGGAAGATGGTTCCCATGGCCTTCAAATAGACCCACTGACCAGTCTAGGTTTTAGCAAGTCTTTCTTCTTCCTCTCAAAGGGATTCTTAAAGTTTGCAAGTGTGTGTGTGTGTGTGTGTGTGTGTGTGTGTATCCATAGTGTAGACCACAGAAATGAAATGCAATGAAAAGGGTCAGGACCAGTAGCCAGGAGGTCTGGTTCTAGTCCTCACTTCACTATAAACGAGTCTCTGGTGAACACCTGAGATTTTCTAGATTCCATTTCCTCACTCATTGGCCAAGGGGTTCAGCAATATCAACTTCTAGTGCTTTTATCCTAGTACGTCAGGTACAGTTTCAGGAATGAGTGACTGAACTCCATAAAGTAAGAAGTAAAAAGCTGTGTAGATGACAGAGAGTGTCTAGAACATTTTCTCTAAACTAACTCACACAATCACAAAATGAGGCGAGATTGCTTCAAGGGTCTCCATTTGAAGTCTCAGTAAACCCAAAATGAAAGTTGACTAAAGGTTTATACAATGTTTCCAGATGATGCTGACATCCTTTTCACCAAACAAAAGTGTGCATGTGATTGCGCATGGGTGTGTGAGTGTGCGTGGGTGTGTTAATGTGTGTGCATGTGCGTGTGATTGTGCATGTGTGTGAGTGTGCCTATTGCTCCAGTAGGTCCCTTCACTGCATCTGACAATAAGCACGGTGGTGAGCAAGGTCCAATCCTCTGCTTTCAAAGAATGCGTGTCCTCCTTTCTTTTCAAGATAGTCCTCTAATTATAGCAGACCACAATAGGAAATCTGCATAATTAATTCAGTTGAAAATTAATTACCTCTCTCTTCCCAGGACAGGCATTGAAAGGCTTTGCTGTCTGGCAACCCACTCTCCCACCCCAACGACGACCGGGCTCCAGGGGAGTATGCCCCCACGGGCACATCCTCCTTGGTCATGCTGCCACCCCAGACCAGATGGGCTGGAACAACTGAAGTGGGGTGAACAGATGTGAGGCGCAAGAGCCTAGCTCAGAAGGGCAGGCTCGACCCAGCGTGCTGTTAGCAGGCCACACTGTGTGCCATGTCTCTAGGCTGGGTCCCTTGAAATTGGTGCAAACTCAAAGGCCCTTTCTCAATGACCTGGTTTATCCTCATTACAATGTGAGTTTCTGTTGTTACCAAGGGGTTCAAGGTCTTTCTCCAAGATCAAACACTGCCCAGTCAGCAAAACCGCATTTTGACAAATTTAGGAGAAACAGACCAAAAACATACTTGGATTTCATTGCTCATAAAACACAGATGGATTGAAAAGGCTAAGAGGGAAAATATCTGGGCAAAATAAACTCGGAGTTGGTAAACACAGCACATGCAAAAATGTTTGAGACATTGGGAACAGAAAAACCAGTGCCAGCTCACTCAGCCCTGTTATTAACTCTTATCTCTGCCACAGGCAGCTAATGGCCGTGGGAGACCCACACCGGCACTCTGCGTTGTCTGGGGTCCTATGAGGGAAAGCCCAGAGCTGGCCTGCTTGGGGCAGCAGCCACACTAGCACGAGGCACAGAGGAATACTTGCATGTCCACTGGAGACAGTTTTACAGTCACCATATGTGCAAAGCAGCCAAGACCCTGCATTCCTACTGGCTTACCACCTCTCTAATCAGACAAGAGGAGGCTCCACCAACTCTAGCCCCAGACTTAGAATTCCTGGATTTGAAGCTGACCCTTCTGATTAATATCCCTCTTTGAAATAGTGGTGGCCTTTTAAAGTATCATCCAATGTTTCTAATATAAATTTCTAATTTCAGACTCACGTCCTTGGGGTTTGCTTTGCTTCATCAATATTTTAGCATTGTGCACTTGGAGAACACTTCCCTAAATATTGCTCAAGACATATGCTATTTTATTAATCATTTACTCTGACTAATCACCCTCCATCAGTTTAGCCTTAGTAGCAGATGTATAGCTTCATTTTGGAAGAATGTCTCAAATTGCCTAGAAGCTTGACTATTGTCTTGAGGACATCAATATTTACTTTCATCAAAGTCTATCCCTCCTTTTATCACCCCAGGTCAGCTCAAACTGCCTGGAGGCTTAAGCTTGCAAATTTGATTATTTTATGAAATTTTCTTGCAACAAGAACAAACCTAGATAGGAAAAGCTGTGCTCCATGGTGTAGACTGAAAGTTATTCTATTTTTTTTTTTTTTTTTTTTTTTTTTTTTTTTTTTTTTTATTTTTTTTTTATAGAGGCATGCTTTATTTATTTGTTTGCTGGTTTGTTTGTTTGTTTTGTTTATACATGCACTGGGTACAGTCAGAAGCGCGGGAGGGTGAGAGAATTCACCAGAGCCAGAGCGGGGAGCAGAGCAGGCAGAAGGACCGAAGTACACTGCTGAGGGGAGCAGCGGGCGGCAGGAGAGGTCTGCGCGCCATGTGGGACCCTCCTCCGGTGGCCGGGGAGCAGCCGGAGATCGAACCGGCGCCGCAGAGGCCGCGCGCAGTTTCGCAACCCAGCGCTCAACCGCTGCGCCACCGGGGAGGCCCTGAAAGTTATTCTAAAAGTGAGTTCAATACAAACAAAACTACACTTGCCATAAACAAGGTCCACACTTACCATTTGTTCTGTAATTTGCATTGGCCCTCTGTTAGTGCCTGTCAGTTGTGAGGTGGCTTGTTGAGATTATAAACCAGCAGGAGGACAAGATGGTATTTAAGATAATCAGAACCTCTCCCACAGCAACTCACACACACAAACAGTGTTTTATTTTGTAGTTTTCCTAGTAAATTTTAGATATTTATCTACTTTATGGACTAAAATTATCCAGGTCTGCCCCATGTCCCTCTCCTCCAAAATAACAACTTGGGAGACTGGGTTTCAGAATGCATTTGAGCGTGGAGAATACCTGTGAAAACAACTGCTAAAATCTAAAGTTCAGATTGAGCTTGACTTTTCCTTGTCTTTGCCCAAAATTTTGTTCTTTTGTTCCATCCTCCCTCCACTTTTTAACAAATATGTCTTACCCTTCAAGAAGCAGCTCAATGTTCAACTCTTCCAGGAACACTTTCATTTTTTTGTTGTCTCATTCTAAGCTAGGATTTTCCTCATGCAGCTTGTATAGAATCTATTGCTTACGTCTATCCTAATTCTTAATGCATCATTTTGTATCAACAATTTTTCTGTTTTTCCCATGATTTAAGTCGAAGTCCAAGGCATATCATTTATTTCAAGGACTTCTTGCATCAAGGTGCCTGAGCAGCAGACTGGAGTCCACCTTGTCTGCCTTTCTCCTGGGCTGTCTCCTGACACGTGACAGGCATTTGCCCAATAAATTAGTGAATCTCAGTTGTGTAGCATAAGTGCAGTACACTTAGTAGCTGAAGCTGGCATAAATGTGCAGGTCTCTGGAAGGAAAAGCTATCGCTCCACAGCAGACAAAGGCACTTTAAAACCCACTGCCTGCCAGGAATGGCTTTTACATCTTCAAATGGTTTTTAAAGAATTGAAGGGACAATAACATCTCATGACATGTGAAAGTCATATGGAATTTGAATTCTGGTGTCCATGAATAAAGTTTTTTTTATTTGTTTTATTTATTTATGCATAGAAGAACTGGGGTGGAGGCCAGAGGTGCGGGGGTGGGGTGGTGATGAGAGGATTCACCTGAGACAGAGTGGGGAGCAGAACAGGCGGATCTACTGAGATACACTGCTGAGGGGAGCAGCAGGCGGGACACGAGAGGTCTACTGTAACATGTGGGTAGCTCCCTGGCTGGGATGGAACTTGTGCTGTAGTGGCTGCGGGAAGATTCAGCGTCCTGAGACTTAACCCCTTGCACCACAAGGGAGGCCCCATGAATAAAGTTTTACTGGAGTGCAGCCATGCCCAGCCCTGTGAGTGCTGCCTGAAGCTGCTTTCCCACAACAGGACAGTCATGGACAAGAGCGGTGGTAGGGGAGACCATTGCCACTGGAACTTTGTTGCCATTTTGCAGCAAGAACAAGATAAGCAACACAGCAGTCATGGAGCAGGTTGGCAAGGCAAGACTCTGCTACTTGAGCAGAAATTCTTGTGCCATTTATTGAAATCATACAGGCTAGTAAAAGCTTATCATGAGACAACGGTATGAGGAATAGAGTCCAGAGGGTGGGATAGGAATGGGGGACAAAGTTTTATGAGGAACAGAGAAGGGGTCATCGTGACCATATGTCATTTGATGTTATCACAGGCAGAGTGAGCCCGAGACCACCATAGAGATCGTCACATAATCAGGTCAACAGTGGCCTAGGCCTTCCCGGGCCTGCCCTATGATACAGGCTATACTCTGCAGGTAGTCAGGGAATTCTCTGCTGTGATTTGTAGAGAGCAAATAGGTCACAGTTGCCCATGAGTGACCAGCTAATAGCCAGGTCATAGGAACCCACAGGAGACCAGCTGCACACTTCTATTACTCTGCCCTGAGTCTCTGCAAACCACAGTGATGCTTTCCCAGTGCTTTTTGCCTATTAAGTTGGCCATGCCTTCATATAATTCAAGGATCAAAAATGATACAAATTATACAGTAAAAATCTTACCTATCTCCCCTCTCTAGCTAGACAAGAATTCTCCAAAACAAACAAATTTTAAAAACAAAAGAGTAACCTCTGTCAGTCTGCAGCATTTTATTTATTTCATTTTACTGCACTTTGATCTTATCAATGAAGTGCACTTCATCTTGTCAATCAAGAGAAGAGAAAAAGTGGACACGGAATGCCACTCTGCCCATTCACCGTGAGTGTGGAATTTTGTCCAGGATTATTGCTACAAGATTATTTACTATAGCTTTTTTTTTTTAGAATAGCAGAAATTAAAAAAAAACTTAGACAATCATTCAAAGGAATCTCACCCAAACGAACTCCATATTGTGACATGGGATAACTTGTGCAATTATAGAAAGTCTGTTAAACTTTTCATGTACTAAAACGAAAAGAACTTCCAAATATATGGCTAAGCAGAAAAAAGAGCAAGTTGGGGAAGCATTCCACACCTGGAAAAAAAATTAAAGATAAAAAACATACAGGTGTATTTGTTTTTATGTACATTAAAATATCTGGAAAGATACACACAACACTGATAGTGATTATTGTTTTGTTTTTCAATTTGTTTGTTTTGGAGGAATCTTCTCTAGCTGAAGAGTGGAGAAGGTAGAATTTTTTTTTACTGTACAATTTGTGTCATTTTTGATCCTTGAATTATGTGAAGGCATTGCCAATTTAAAATAGAGAATTCAAAAAGAGAAAAGTAGGAGAAATATAAGCCTTTAAGTTTAAAACTATAATTATTTTTTAAAGTAAACTAATGAAAAATATAAATTATTTAACTAAGTGATGATGCTGGCAATATATATATATAAATGACAAATTATTATTATTTAGAATGTGTACCAAAGTACAAATTAATTACTAGAAAAAGATTAAGTTGTGCTATAGAAATAGATTAAGGACTTGAGTGTTACTTTGTGGTATATTCTCATGATTAGGTGAAGATGGGAGAGGTAATAAGCTTCTGAATATCATTAATCTTATTAAAATCTGGGACATGAAAATCACTGTCAACATAAGATCCCATTTCAAGCCAACCAAACTAGGACAAATTTAAATCTGATGCCATCAAGTGCTGATGAGGATGAGGAGCCACAGGAATTGGCTCTGTGCTGCTGCTGAGAGTCTAAGTTGATACAACTGCCGTACTTTGGAAAACAAATCTCAATCCTCTACACATCCTTGAGAAATGTGTGTATCACAACATACAGAGACAGCATTTATAGAACATGACTGATAATGGCAAAGAAACTGGGTGAAACCAAATCTCCATCAAGAACTGAAAGGATAAATTGGGAATGTTGATTAAGTGAAATTTAATATATCAGTGAAAATGAATAAAATAAATTTATAAGCAACAACTTGGGAATTTCACAAAAACACTATCTTAGTATGAAGGTGAGTCACAAATACCTGCTGCAGCATCGTATTCTGCAAAATTCAAAGGTTATGTGGTGAAGTACATCTGAAGATGTATGAATCTGTACCTCTGAATCATAACCTTGGTCAAGGTTACCTCAATAAAAGTAATACAATTTTCAAAGTTCGAGAGTAAACAGTACGATTTTTTTGGGATACGGACATGTATAGTAAAATTCTAAAGAAAATCAAGGAAATGAAAAACAAAAATTTCAGGAGCAGGGTTAATTCTTAGGCAAGAAGAAATGAGAGGAGATGAACTTGAGGTGGTCAGAGCAGGCAGGACCCCACAAATGTAATTGTAATTATCTACTCTTAAAATGATTTATGGAGCAAGTTTCTGGGCTGTACATTACTTTAAATATCTTAGACACTTTTAGGAATACTATTTTCTATCTATTAGCTATTAAAACTACTGAATTTTAAATTTGCTGATCTTGCATTTTGGAACAAAACCTGTTATAGTGAATCATTATTTTAACAAATCATTGTGTTCACTGTTCTTGTATTTAGTTTAGAATTTTTGCATCTACATTCAAAAATAAAACCTGGTGTCTTTTTAGTAATGTCATCTTGAGATTTTGGTATTAAAATTATTGCTAACTTCACAAAGTCGTTAAAGAATGTCATTACTTTTATACACACAGGTGTTATCTTGTTTCATTTCTCTGTTTTTGAATAATGCTGTTAAGAAATGAACTTGCATATTTAGCTGATGAGATTTTGCAAATGAAATGTTGAAGTTCTGGTTGTTTTTTCTTTGCTGCTTATAGTAAAACACAAGAGGAGTGAGAGATAAATTGAGGAAGGAACTATTGGAGAATAAGAAATAAAAATGATGATTTGAGAAGTTTCAAAAGATGTTAATATTAGAAGATTTAGAGTTAAGGGAATCTACTATGGAAGAAAGATTAAAAGCACAGTTGAACAACTTTTTTTTTCTTGAAGAGATAGCATGTAGCTGGAGGGTTCACTCAACTGTGTCAAGAGAGTCAGTGAAAAAGACCAGATTATTCAGGAGATATTTGTGGCAGACTCTCTTGTCTAATGGTATGGGTTCCTTTGGAAACACATAGGAGACCCACAAGGTTTTAGACAATATCACATCAGCAGAAACTATGCCGATTTGGAATGAAAGGGACAGAAAGGGCAAATTGAAGGAAGACTGCTAGACCTTTGGAATTCTAGCTGATGAGAAATGAGCAGCTGGAGCTACTAGCTGCAAATATGTTTTACTCTTTCAAGAAAAAAGAAGAGGGGCTGTGAGAAGAGGCTTAGACCCAGAGGATGGAGCTGTGGGTACAGAGAACAGATCATTAAGCAAGAGAGGATATTTTCCTAGTCTTGAAACCTAATGGAATTGTCCCAGCTGGATTTTTATATTCCTGTAACTGGTGACTTCTCCCTGCTTTCCATTTTCTCCCTTGGGATCAGGCTGTCTCTAACAGTTACCCTATGGCTGTCCCATTGTATTGGGGAAGTCAATTATTTGTTTTCTAGTTTATCAGGTCCATGGATGGAGAGGGTTTTGCCCCCAAATGCATAATGGCCATTTTACCATTTCCAAATTACATGATTAGATGATGAGATTTGGAATATTTGAATTTATGATATTTAGACAAAGTTTGGGACTTAGAGTTGATATTGTAATGGGTTGAACTTTGAGGGATATTGGGATGAAGCAAATGGAATTTACACATAGGACAGATGTTAATTGAGGGGGGGAGTCAATGAACTGACTCTTGGATTGAATGGTGGCCTCTAAAACGATAGAGCCACATCCTAATTTCTGCAATCTATTAAAGTATGCTTATCTGGAAAAGGGTTTTTGCAGGTGTAATTAAGTTACTATCTCTAGATGAGAACCTTCTCAACTATCCAGGTGGACCCTCATTCCTATGACAAGTATCCTTATAAGTGACAGAAGAGAAAACACACTTGTGAGAAGGCAATGAGAAAAAGGAGACAGAAGAGGAATGATGTGGCCGCAAGTCCAAAAAACAGCAAATACCTGAGCTAGAAGAGAGAAGGAACAAGATCTCCCCCTAGAACTTCTGGAAGAAGCACAGTTTTACTGAGGCATTAATTTAGGGCTTGTGGCATCCAAAATTGTAAGAGAATAAACTCCTGTTGCTTTATGGCATGTGATAAATTTTTGTGGCAGTTTCAGGAAACTGAACTTGGGAAGCACCCCAGATTGGAGACCTGAGGGGTGTTAAGGCTCACTGACCCTGGAAAGCCGCCCTAACATGGTGACCACAGGTCCCCAGTGCACTGTAAAGCCATAGAGATGGTTCCAGATCATCATAACAGAATTCTTCATTTAACTTGTACCATTAACATTGATTCATTTAAAAATAGTTGCTTCTTTAAAAAGTAATGTATTGAATTACAGGAATTAAACAGTCAAGTAAAAATAAACACCTTATTAAACTAATTGCATTTTAATTATTTGGTTATTACTTTTTGTGCATCTGTGTATTGAAAATTCTTTGGCACTTTATACTTTGGAATTCTATAGTGAATTTTTTCTTCATCATTTTTCTTAAATCAAATGAAAAAATAAAGGTAAATTTCCTGTTTGTGAAGTCCTACATGATTGCTTTCTTTGTTTGCACTGGGAAAATTAAATAATTTGCTTGGGGTATCTCAAAATCTCCAGAAATTGTTGGTCTTCACCTACAAAGACACAGAGACAACCATATTGTTTACTCTCCTGGAACCGTATGGCTGACACTCTTCCAGAAATTACAGGTCCTAACATGTTAGGGTAATTGTGAGTTTAATATGGGCTGTTGTAGAAGGATTGTAGACGCTGTACATTAACCAGTGCTCATGACAATAACAGCAACACGATAACAGCAGCTAATACTGAGGTACTGTTACTCACAGCTAAGCATTTTACAGTGGGGTGAGGTGACAGGCTGTGGTTTCTCAATGCTGGCAAAGCATTTTCTATTCCCCAACCCTTGGGCATAGTTGGGTGCCCACATATAGGGTTTGATTTCCCTTCACTTTCACTGTCTGACTGTAATGTGTGCCCCAAGAAAAAATTCAAAGCACAGGCCACAATAAAGCATAGCCTCTGAACAACATGAATATTTGGATTATATACTGATAATTTTACATCAGTCTAGCATAATGTTCAAAACCATCCTCTAAAATTGGCTCCCCTGTTATCCTCATTGAAGTAGGGGTGTTAGCCATTTAATCCTTCCTTGTCCATGAGTTAAGTTAGCCCTCGGCACTGCTCAGGACAGACTGACCTCCCGGGAAGGCCTGCTCTCCCATGTTGGGGCAGCCCCACTTCTCAAGTCATGTCAACAATTGTGTCTAACAACATCGTCCACAAAACTCAAAGAATACACCTCTATCTCGTGAGATAAGACAGTTAATGTCAATGTTATAGATGTTGTTTTTCTTCAGCAGTAAATTTTAATCACAGCACATTAAGAACAGATTTTTGTCATCTGTTAAGAATGAAACGACTCTTTCTGCCTCTTCCATTAAGGGTATTTTGGTATTTTATTGGCTTTTAGAGTTGTTTGCTACTTTAGCTCCTCTGTTTTATCATTGAATTTTTTCTATAAAACCCAAAGTTATCACAAGAAATCTTTGTGATAAACCCTTTGTGACAAGGCTCTGAAGGGGCCTGCCTGGGGCTCCCTCAATAGAGAGGGAAACGCCAAAACTGCTGGCATCCTAAGATGACAGGCTCTGGGTTCCCAGGGCTTCTGATAGTGAGCCATGGTGTAGTAGCCAGGTCTGCATTAAAAGGACAAAATAGAAAGGGAGTGCTAAGTTTTTCTTTCTGCTGCTCTCTTCTGCCACTGTGGAACACCATGCCTAAGTTCCAGATGACCTCCTGAGACATTTCCAGGGCCTAGGAGGAGTTCCAGAAGAGAAGAGAGTTTCACCACACATTTATCTCAGGACAGGGACCCAAAAAGAACTGAGAGAACTCAAGGACCAGACAGAGGGCTCAGGGCTTGTGATGCAGAATGGGGTCACCCTTCATCAGGGGTATCAGCACAGCACCCAAAAGTGCAGGTGGTATCACTGACCCTCAGTGGCATTCCTGACCATATCCATCAGCTCCATCATAACAGAGGCCTGGAGGTATCCAGAAGCCCCAAAATTTCATAGGTCAATCTCTGGGCTAAAGAATCATTTTTGCTCTTCATAAACAAGGATATGGAGTCAAATATTGTTTTTCTATTTATTTTGGAGAAATGTTCTTCCTCCAACACAAATTCCATGACCAAGCCTCCAGGATGATGAATGAATAGAAACTGAATTATAAAGAAAGTGAAAATTTTCCCTGGGAGTAGATATTGAGTGTGACCCCAAAAAGTAGTAAAGGTTAACCTTCACGGAAGGAGGAAAGGGAGGAAGCAGAGAACTAGAGGGAAAAATAGCCTGAGCTCTGAGGGAAGTCAGGATGTGGCCAGTGGAGAAGCCACAGAAACACGTATTTTTTGGGAGACAGGAAGATTTTGGGGAATATTTAGGCATCTTTTAATTTTTAGATGCGAAAATTCAATGAAATAATTGCAAAATATCCCACAATTCCTTAGTAGTGGGTACACTATAACCCAGTAAAATCTGATTTCTACTTTAGAGATTCTTTTTTCCACTAGGGAATGCTGGAGCTTTTTCCCTAGAAACTGTCCTTTGTGGGCAAACTTTTTTGTTGTTGTTGTCACTTAAAGACAGGTCAAAATATTATGAGAAGTTAGATTTTGACCCTCCTTCCTGCTGTTGTCTCACTTTATTGGCAGGGAAGAGCCCATTTTCAAAGACAGATGCAATAATATCCTGCTGTGGAATTAATGTACCTCCCCCAAATTCATGTGTTGAGACCCTGAACCCCATTGTGACTGTACAGAGAGAGACAGACTCTAGAAAGTAATTAAGGTCAAGCGAGGTCATAGGAGGAGACCCTGATCCATAGGATTAATGGCCTTGTAACAGACACCAGAGAGCCCTCTCTCTATGCTCAGACCTGGAGGAAAGGTCATATGAGGATGCAGGAAAGAGGTGGCAAACAAGGACACACCTCACCACAAACTGAACTGACCAGAACCTCAACCTTGGACTTTCAGCCTACAGAATTGTGAGTAATAAATTTCAGTTGTTCAGGCCACCACCAGTCTGCGAGGCTTTGTTCTCCAGCCAGAGCTGAGATACTTCTCATCTCACATGCCATTCTACAATGTAAGAACCTCCCTCCTCCCCCACTAAAACTGGGGTGCAGTTGTCTTCCTTTGGAGCTGAGCTGCCCTTGGGAAACTGCTTGGGATCAATGAGAACACTGGGCATTGATAGAGCAGAGGCTGTGGTTGTATGGCACAGGCGTGCTGATGCTGGCTTGGGAAAGGCCAAGGCCATGGGCCTCTGCCTGCCTCTCTCAGTGCACTTGTTCTCTGGACCCTTTCTCTGAAAATGCTCCATTTCAGGTGGAATCCAGCCTCTGCTGTGTGAGAAACCTGAATGCATGGGGAGACCATGTATGGGCACAAGGGCAGAGAGCCTTTGTTGACCAAGCTCTGGAATCATTCCAACCCAGATGCTGGACACGGTAGTGAGAAAGCTTCCAGATGGTTCCAGCTCCAACTGTAGAGGACTGAACCCTCAAGCAAAGTCTGAATTCACAACTACAGAATCTTTGAGCACAGTGAGTACAAGGGCTGATTTAGGACATTAGGTGTGGGGTATTTTTATGTGCAGGAATAGATGCTTGAAACCTGAAATGTCCTTAGTGGTTGCTGTCTGGTTGACTCTGTAAGTTTTGCTCCCTACAATTTTGAGGAGGTGAAGAGGAACCAAATCAAAGCAGGCACAAAAATCTTCCTGGGGTAAACCAATGACAACTTTTGAAATAGAAAGTTCAGAGTTCCTTATTTATGTTCCTTTGGCCAACTTTATTCTTGATGATGAAAGATTCCAAATTACTGACTTTCACCATAAGTGTCTCCGAGCTTCTGATCACTGGTCACTTATGTTAGTATAAGATGTGTTCAAGACTAGCTTATTCATCACAGTCCTATTGAAAGCTGAAACTCAAAATGACAGAAGTGCCCTAGGCTGTTCATTTTGTTCAGGTTAGACCAACCCAAGTCTTCATTCTCACTCGACACACTAGGAGCCTACCAGGGAGTGAACACACCTAAGAAGAGAGGAAAAACACTGGTCAGTTCGGTCTCCCTATAGAGAAAGTTTACCAGGACTCAGAAACATTCTTGCCACTAGCTCCTTAGCTGTAAATATGTTGATTACAGTACAGTTAATTGTCCAAATTGGAGAGGTGCCCCAGGCAGGCATCTTGTTTCATTTATGTAAAATTCTAGTCATCAAATTAAACAACCAGTAACTGAGCATCTATTTGATGCCAGTCACTTTGGAAGATATAAAAAATCCATAATTGCAGTCCATATTATCATAGAGTTTATCATCCAGCAAGAAATACACGCAATAGTAACTGTGAAATGTGAGATAAAGGCTTTGAGTGAAGAGTGAAGAGCTCAGGGTGCCATGACAGGGCCCCAGTCTACATAATAGGGACGGTCGCTGAAAGCAAATGATCCCTGCACTGAATCTTAAAGGATAAGAAACAGAGCTTAACTGGCCAGAGAAATCAGGATTCCAAGCATTTGCAAATAATTTCCTCTCATCTCATCTCATATGCCTATGGTTTTCAATTAATTATGTTTTTAACTGATATAACATTTGTTTATAATACTATATAGTTTCAGGTATACAGCCTTATAACTTGACGTCTGTATATACTCTATTTTGTTCATCACCAAAATTCTAATTTCCGTCCAGCTCCATACAATGACCCCTTTAACCAGATTGGCTGGCTCCCCTGGCCCCTTACCTTCTGATAAACAAAATTTTGTTTTTATAACGTAAGAGTTTGCTTTGTTTTGTTCGTTCTTATTGAGTTTGTTTCTTTATTACATATAAGTGAAATCATACAGCATCTGTTTTTCTCCATCTGACTTATTTCCTGAGCTGAATACCCTAAAGCTCATTTATGTTGTCACAAATGGCAGGATTTTCTCTTTTTCATGACTGAATAATATTCCATTGTGTACACACAGAACATCTTCTTTATCCAGTCATCCCCTGATGAGCACATAGTTTGTTCCATATCTTGGCTATTGTAAATAGTGCTGTAATGAACATGGTGGTGCATGTATCTCTTCAAATTAGTGTTTTTAAATTTTTCAGGTAAATAACCTGCAGTGGAACTGCTGAGAGCCATATGCTAGTTCTATTATTAATTTTTTTTTTAAGATTTAGTTATGCATACAAGAGCTGGGATACAGGCCAGAGATGCAGGAGGGTGAGAGAGGATTCACCAGAGGCAAAGTGGGGAACAGAACAGTTAGACTGACTGAAATACACTGTTGAGGAGAGCAGCAGGCGAGACAGGAGAGGTCTGCCGTGCCATGTGGGTTTCTCCCAGGCCGGCCGGGTATTGAACTCGTGCTGCAGAGGCTGCAGATTGCTTGAGAGTGTGGTGCTTAACCCCTTGCGCCACAAGGGAGGCCCTCTATTATTATGTTTTTAAGGAATTGCCATAATGACTGTACTAATTACATTTCCACCAACAATGCACAAGTATTCCCTTCTCTATATAATCTCACCAAACATGTTTCTTATCTTTTCTTATCATAGCCTTTTAACAGGTATAAGGTGACATTCCATTATAGTTTTGATATGCATTTCTCTAATAATGAGGGATGCTGAATTTTTTTGAAGGATGGGACACTTTCTTCAAAAAGAATCTTCTTGAAATGCCAAGTAGTTACAATAATGATGCTCTAGGGAACAGCCGCCGGGGAACAGAGCTGACAGGCGGCACTCCATTCAATTTTTCTGGCAAGTCTGACAGTAGAGCCTCACACTGATCCTGCAGCCCTGCAGAAGGATGAACCCTGACATGGTGAACATGCTAAGGGACCCTCTCCTCCGTGAGTTCACACGATGCAGACACAGCTCTCTAAGTTAAAGGCTATCACCCCTGACATGGGCCTCATGGGATGGACCATTCTAAAATTCTGTGGAAAGAACTGTTATAGCTGGTGCCCAAATGCCCCTGTGAAGGGGCAGTTATTTCCTCGATAAGTCATATGCACAGCTTGTATGAGTCAGAGGGAGAGTGAACTGGGAAAGGAGAGCTAAGCAATTCTTATAAACATGAGAGTTTTTTAGATGTGGTTTACATTTTATTTATTACTCCTGAGATGTTGAGGCAAAGAAGTTAGAAATGAGGAGGGTCGTTGAGTTGTTGCTTTTGAGGCAAAAATCTCAGCTGCACTGGCAAAAAGACATAATTTTTAAGGGCACAGATATGTCATATTGAGCATTAAGTTGTTTTTAAAGCATGCCGGTTTAGGCGGTAGTGGCCAGAGTCGGCTTATTCTGGATCACAAAAGCCAATTATTAAAATGTCAGGAATTTTATAAGCTGGTCATTAAACTTGGGGACTATTCAAGATTCAGTGATAGAAACCCACAATAAAATAAAGCATTTTAAAAAGAAAGGCAACAAACTCTTAAAACTTACTACTTTCTAATTTTTGCTACATTTTACGTCTATTCTCTTAAGGTTGCTTACCCCTATGGCATCCATGTGGTGGGAATGCTGTATAAGGCTATAAAAAAGGATCAGAAGAATCGAGTTATAACACAATTCACAAGGATTTCTTCCTGACTCCAACTCATTGATGTCATGTTGGTAGCTTGAAGCATTTACACTACAGGATTTGGCAAAATCTTCAAAACAGGACATTTTTGTTAGGAGAGCAGGTCATTAAACATTTGCCAGTACACCAGCAGGTCAAGGTTATGGTGTCTGGACAACTCACTTGGTCACTAACCTCCTGTGTGACCCAAGCAGTTACTTCCTCTGTTGCTTCACTTCCCTCGTGTGGCTATTTTAAGAAGTGAATCAAAACATGTAAAATACTTGGAACATTACTGCTCCATGATGCCTACTATGTAATTGTTTTCCATTATCGGGGCTATTGTTGTTAAATAACACTTCCTATAATTATAATATACATCTCCTATATAAATGCCTGATACCTCCCTAAACTCTCAGAAACATAGACTAAATTGGGGTTTTCCCTAATATCCATTCATCTAGTCTACACTGACAAAAAACTAATAGCTGTTACCTGGACACTTCATATATATGACAGAGATGATGTTTGTCAGTATTCTTCAGCAGTCTGACCAAAGTATTGTTCCTAAGTGTCATGGAACAGCTGCTTACAGTGTTCCTTAAGGGACAACACGGTGACAGACTTGCCTCTGCCTAGTCACCACCTCTTCCTTTCTGTTGGTTGGATGTGGACACAATGGCAGGATCTTCAGCAACCATTGAGAACTCTGAGGTGGGAATGCAGGTTCCACAATGGAGCAGCGATGTGGGAGTTGATGGAGGGTTCCATGAGCAATCTACCCTCTAGCCATTTCACGGAAAAGACAGGTAAGTGCCTGTGCTGCTGACACCTTTCTCCCTCAGAGTCCATTCCTTGAGCCAGCAGAACTTGTCAGGAATTCAGAAATTCTTTCCTGCTTGTCTGTGTATCTGTATATCAATAAAATCTGTGTTTAATACAAACTTTGGGTGGTTTCCATGTATTTTAAAGTTTGAGACGCACTTGCTTAAACTGCTATTATTTTGGCCACTGTAACTCTCAACTGAGCCCTTGTTTTGCCCTTGTGGGATCAAACCTGTGTAAAGCAACCAATGGTGCACCTCCTTGGGTTCTCAGAATTAAAAGTAGCAATGAGACATGGTGTGCAGAAGGAAGTGGCCAGAGACAGGAAGCTGGAGACTGTGCCACCAACAGACATAAAACTCATGTTGGGGGAAGGGGTGGTTACTGGTTCTTGTACAAATTCTGAAATGTAGGATTATACACTCAGTATTAGCATATGGTCCAGGTGATAGTTGAGTCATGGATGTAACATTTCAGTCCCTTTTGTCAACAAGCTGTTTCTCCAGGAGCTTGGATCTTGGAAATCCAATTCCGAGGGTTGAGTTACTGTTTCTGGAAACATCCTTAGGAGCTATCACTTCACAATAAATCCTTTGCTCTTTTCCACTCTCCTCTCTCAAATATGTTCTGTAACATTTCTGGGAATCTCCTGTTTTCTGTCTTTGGTATAATTTACATTAATTATTCTCACTTTCTTATTTTAATTTCTACCTAGCAACAAACTGTGATCTTCTGCCATTGCCTTCCTCTTTGGACCTGTTCCAAAATAATAATGCTGCCCCCCTGGTTTACCATCTTGTGTTCCCCACAGCTCATTGCCTCCTCCAGCCAATGTGTATATTGCCTCCCTTTACCCTTTGAATCCAGAGTGAATATTCTAAGTCAGGTAGCAGCATAAAAAAGTTCTCCTTGGGAAATATAATATTGAGGATGAGAAGATATGTGTTGGGAACAACTGGCTCCCTGTTAAGAACTGCAGCTGAACCCTGGGATGGGGTAGAGGCATAAAGTCAGAGACCTCCAAGGCTCTTCTGAGTTGCTGGTTATGTTAGTTCCCTGACAGTTGCAGCTGAAACTGTGAGGCCAATATACTGAGAGCAGAGAGTAGAGATTATATGACAGGGTTTGGACTGGTGAAACCTGACCAGAACACTAAACAGAAGGGTTGGGGGGAAGGACTATGATGGTGATGTTTTTAAGAGGTTATTGAGCAATGATGCATAAGATGGATTGGAGAGGAATAGAGACAATGTTAAAAAGAAAATAATATAACTGGATGAGGATCCAGACAGTGGATATGAAAGAGAATAAGGAAGTCTGAGATCTTCTATGGAATGGCCACGGATATCAGTGTCCTTGAACAAGAAAGGAGGCCGATTAGAGTCCTCAGTTCAGGACAGCGCTGCTGTTTCCCAAGAGGAGTGGGCTGAGCCATCCCCACCAGACACAAGCAGAGGCTCCATGCAAGTCAACAAGCCCATGTCATAGCAGATAATGTAAGTCTTTTACTCCTTGAGAAAAGAGGGCAATATTTTTGATATTCAAGACCAAATACATTATTAAATGTCAAGGGAAAGGAAAGATGTGCTTAATTGAGCACCGATTCTCTGGTCCCCTGAGTGGTGATCATGCCATTTAATTTTTTCTTACAATATCAATCATTGTTATTGTTTTTATTCAAAATTAAATTATGATGACATAACCACTCATAAAATTAAATTAAAATTATTTGTGACCACACAGTTGTGAGTGACAGAGCTGGTGAAAAGCAACGCAGGGGCCACAATACACATTTACTAGAATGACAAGACCGTGTGTTGCTTTAAGGGAACCTGAAAGTCTTTTTTTAATCTGGCCTAAAATCTACCAACTGCTTAGATGGTCTTAAAACCTCCTCCTGAATTAGACAGTGATTCATTTTACTCCAGAGAGTATAAATAGCACTGACGGTTTTCAGCAGGATGGAAAATAGAACAGAACACATAATCTCTAAAAACATGGGATTAACTATATTTTATCTTTACAACAGGATCTGAATTCAAAGTTTCATGAGCTGAAGGTACCATGTTTCAGAGAAGAGTTGGAAAAGAATGGAGGGGAAAGATAGTGGAAAGTTTGTGCAAGCTAGTGAGAACAAGAGGTTTGTTTACGGGCAGGAATGCAACAGCCATTTAGTCACCACCTCTAGTCTTAACACCCCCAGATGGAGATATAAACCAACCCACACAGGCCAGTTTAGGGAAGCTGGTTAATTGCATGCCAAGCTATTCAGGGCACCTCTCTGTCTGGGTTGAAGGGCCCTACCACCAAGGCAGATACCTCTGTATGTTTTCTGCATGTGGATCTGTGCTGGAGACAACGTAGAGGGAAGTCAATTCTCATGTTGAGGTAAGCAGCTCTAGGTAAGCTGCTCACCTGGCTGCTCAGAGCTAGGTCATCCTCTTTGTTCCTCTCTGGTGGTGCAAGGGATCTTTTGCGTGGGCAAAAGGCACTCTGCTTCCTTGTGCATTGTACATGAGTCCTTGCTCAAGGACCAGCCTGCATGATCACACTTCCAAAGGCGACTTGTGAGCTACATGCCCTGAGCATTGGTCACTGTCAAGCAATGGATGTCAACTTCAATGAAAAGCACTAGAGTGAGAACAAAAGGCAGAACATTCTCTTATAAGGCAATCTGAATCAAAGAAGCTTTTTAAACATGAACTATTTTAAATCAGTGTATGTGTTTCAGAATATCAAATGGGTGACTCAAGATATAGACTTCTAAAATATCAGTCTGCCAATTGCCCTCCAAGATGGATGGTTTAAACTTTGCCATGCTCCCCAACTTTGAAGTGCCCTCATCCCAGCCCCACCCCTGCCCACTCCCTGTCCAGCCCTGGCAGGATGCCCTAGCATGCTGTGCAGCAGACCTTCCCAGAGCTGACGCCAGTCAAACCACAGCACACAGTGTTGCCTGCAAAGCCATAGAATTCTCTGCTACCACTGGAGAACTCTGATGTCCAGAACCAGAGGCATTTTCTGTGCATGACCAGATGGTTCTTTCTGTCTCCTGCTGATGTTTGGGTCAGCTCCTGCTTGATGTTTGGATCAGCTCCTGCATGGTTTAATGTGTCTGAATCAGAGCTTAGCTCCCAGGTGCCTGTTATCAGATTCACTCTTTTTAGCCTGCGGTTTTCTGGGTCAGCTGGATAATGGACTTCACTTATGTGTTGATTATTACCACTTATTTTTGAGGACTATTATTAGATTCCTTGGGCTACTATCACTAAATACCACTAACTGGGTGGTTTTAAAACAACAGAGATTTATTGTCTCGGAGCTCTGGAGGCCAGAAGTCTGATATAAAACTGTTGGCAGAACCGTGTGCCCTCTGGAGGGCCCCAGCAGTGTCCTTCCTACCTTGTCTTTGACTACATTATTTCACCCTCTACCTGTCTTGACATGGTCTCTCCTCTGCTTGTGTCTTCATGTGTATGTGTGTGTGTACATGTGTTTGCACAGGTATGTGTGTGTACACATTGATGTAAAGTCATGTCTATGCGTGCCTATGTGTATGTATGTGTGCATTTGTAGGTTGTTCGGGTGGCAAGCAAGAAGGCGGGGCGGGGACGGGCTGGAAGACTTGGTAGGCAACCGAGCCACCCAGTCCCCTGAGAATCTGCACTTTCTCTCTCTGAGTTCTCTCTGGTGTTCTCTCTCTCAGTCTAGTGTCTCCTCATAGCCTCATCACCTCGTGGTTGTCTTGCAATCATTTCATCTTACAGTCTCACCTCAGAGAGACACCACACTTTTATCCCTGTCCTTTTAGGCTAGGTGTGTGCACCTACATGTGGGTATGCCCATGCTCTTTGGGGCTGGGTATCCATAATCATGGCAGCAGCACAAAACTGCAGGTCCTGGTCAGAGAGGCTAGTGGTGGGAGGATATAAAAAAATCTGATTAACTCATTTACCCTACATAGGTGTGTGTGCATGTGTTTATGGCATCATGTTTGTGTGTAAGCACTGTGCACACCAGTGTGTTCATGCATACACATGTGTGCAATAGTGTGCACGTGCAAATGTGTTGTGACACAGGTGTGTGGTGCACATATACATGTGCGTGCATGTGCTTAGGCATGTGTGTCTTGTGTGTGTGCATGAGCCTTTGTGTGTTTAGTTATAGCTTTCAGTGATACACAAGCAGGTGAGGATGAAGACAAAGGACAGGTGAGTGAAAGGCGGCCTGCCTGGGAGGGTACTGATCCCCTGGCTGGTTGCAAAGCAGATTTGCTAAATCTGGATGATCTACCAGCCCAACACAAGGACACAGATTGTGAAAGTGGCCCATCTGTCTCTCTCCCCCCCAACCAGGTCCTGGAGACCACGGGAAGGGTGGGAGCCAATCCCAGTGGGCTCTCCAGATAAGTCAAGCTTAACATATTTAGTGCTAACTGGGCAAACATTTAGTTCTCAAACTAAACACACAACTACTGTATTACCTGGAAATTATACTCCTGAACATTTCTCCCAGAGAAATGAAGATTTCAGGTCACATTAAAAAATATAGTTGTACACACATGTTCACACAGTTTTACTTCAAATAGCCCTAAACTGTAAATAACTTTGATGTCCTACAACAGAGGAATAGTTAAATAAAGTGTGGTTCTTCCACACCATGGAACATTACTCAGCAATAAAAAGAGAAGGTACATTGATGCAGCAAAAGCCAGATGAATCTGCAAAGAAATATGAGTAAAAAAAAATTACAATCTTTCTATAACCTATTCTAACAAGTGGTATCCTATGACTTTCACTACGTACTACTTGTTGGAGATCAGGTCCAGCCCACACTCAACAGAGGGATTTTCACAGGGTGGGGTTCAAGGAGGCAGGACTGCAGGGCTGTGCTAGAGGTTGCCCTGGCAATAGGGAAGCACACTCCCCTGCCAGGGCAAAGATCTGTGAGTGTCAAGGTAGAATTCATGTCACCTGGAGAAGGCTGGGCTGTTTCTACAAGCAGCCGACCAAAGTGCCAGGTGGGGGGACAGAGGTAGAGAATGACTTAGACGCTGGTATGTGAACAGAGACAGTGCGTAATTCAACTCACTAGTATTGTCCACCAGGTGAGAGGGAGCAGGGAGGTCACAGAGCCTGCCAGATTTCATCCCGGAGCAGGTGAAACTATCCCCACTGAATATATTTCATAGGGACCACAGAAGTTTTGATTTTATCATCCAAGCAGTGCTGGTTCATTGTCCCAGTTACAATAATGAAAAGCCTGCCTGCCTTCTGCTTGGCCATGCTTTGAGTTTGGGAATTGATACCTACAAAGAGCACTTTCTGTTGCATCAATGTAAGCCACAGCTGTCCCTTCCTGCAGCAGCACTCTCTTGTAACACTGTATCCAGGTCACAGGTGCATTTGTTCACTGTGGTGTTATGTTCAGGGGCGTATCTAACAGAGCTTGAAAAGGGTGCCAGTGGCCCTCATATCACTTCTGCCACCCAGCACTGTGAGGGTGGATGAAGCACCCACCCTGGAAGGATCAGGAGGCCCCTCTGTGGAAGCCTCTCAATCAGGAGGGCCCTTCTCACACCCCTCTCCAAAGGGCCTGCTCCTCTGGCAGGGCCTACAAGGGATAGTCTTAGTCACAGAGACCCCACTACCAGGGGGGGCAGAGACCAGACTTCAGAGAAGTGGGGAAGTAGAGGATCAGCCTGCCCCCTAGCTGACTAGCTAGTATGAAGTGACCCTTGTATCAGAATTGGCCACTCTGGTTACTCTCATGGGTGTGCCTTGGAATTTCTTTTAAAAATTTATAAATATTTATTTATATATAATATACAAATACTTGTTTGCACATCTTTATAGAGAAAGCATAATGAACATAAAGGACAGTGCAGTAAACCTAATCAGAGAAGTGAAGCCTGGGGTTCAGCTTTGGGTTCTCCCACCCGCTGGCCCCAGGCCTGCAAACAGATGGCTCAGATTTAAAACTAGAGGTAAAACAGCAGGCCCTCTATGAAGCTGGCATCAGGAAGAAGTGAGGTGACTCAGGAAAGCACTTAGCCTGCTCACAACTTAGCCTGGCTCACAACAGCATTCAACAGCTGTTCTCTCTATAAAGCACCCCATCGAGGCAAACGGACCTCCCCTGGCCGAGCTGTTCTGTGGAACATGAGAGAGGGGGTGACTTTGCAAACAAGACCCAGGAGGGGGTCAGCGCCTGAATCTCTGATTCATCCCCCACAGCCCCATTTTCCTCTGATGCACTATTAGGCCCACCTGTGGAAATCAGAGACACCAGCTCCCAAAGTTAGAGAAGATGTTTGTCCCTGCCCACAGCAGTGAGGTCAGGGCTCCCTCAAAAAGGCCTAAATTCACCCCTGCTCATTACTTCCCCTCCACTTACTCACTAGACAAGTTGACTCCCACAGGGAGGCTTCTTGTCAGAAAAATGGGACCCCAAATCCCAAGGCTATTCCACCTTCTCTAACTCATGGAGCCTCCAGCAAAGGGAGCTACCACCTTCCATGTTCATTGTGGCCAGCAGTTGGGGAAGAGCCCCCAGGACCTGCAGGAATCCACAGCACCATGGAGTCCCCTCTTCTCGAATAAGCACTGGGCCAGTGAAATGCTGATCCCTCTGTGAGATGCCCGGAAGGAGCCCTGTGACAAATATCTAGTAGCCAAGTCACAGCCCATGAGAACAGACCTTCAATAGCCATCTGCAAAGGAAGAGCAGCATCCTGACCACAGCCAGGGAGTGAGCTTGGAGCAAAACTCCCAACCACAGGGAGTGCTTCCGAGACCCTGAGCTAGGACCCCCCAACTGAAGCACTCCTGGGCTCCACAGAAACTGAGATAATCAACATTTGCTGTTGAAAGTCACTAAGATGCATATAGCAGTAGAAAACTAATCCCATTGTATTAGGTTTTAAATCATCCTAAAAACTTCTTTGAACTAATCCTTTATTCCCGTTGAAGTACTCTCATTAACACAAATAAATAACTCATGAGAAATTGACATGAAATTTCCACTCCTAAACACCACTCATACCAAGAGTCTAACATTGTACCTCAGTTATGAAATGATTCCTGTTTGCATTTCATTCAGAGCCTATGCAGCATCCTACTGTTTCCTTAATCTACTTTTCTACTTTTCATTTTATTAAATGGGGCTAAGCTTTTGAAAAAAAAATTGAGTGCACCTCTTACAATTTTGCCAGCTGTCAATGAATTTGAATGGGCTGTGTCCTTCCGGTGTGGATACGTTGATGGGTGGGTACAATGCAGGATGCTGTATAGTTCTGTATGAATCACTCCACTACCTTTCTCTGAGGCCTCAGGGGATGATTGTGTGAGCAGGCCCATGGTGGAAAGTGCCCTCCATCCTCCAAGTGCATGGTGATTGAGGGGGGCCATCCTCTCAGGGGACAAACCACACAGGAACAATCATAGTTTTTCTTTCATTGTTTACCCCAGACTTAGGCACTCCAACTTGCCCTTTTCAAGAGGTTTTTATCCCATTGTTGACTTTCATTTCTGTTGCTTCCTCCTTGTTGTCACAGTACAAATGGAAATGAACTGGTCTCCAGGGTTCTTCTGTGTCCTTTGTCATCCGGGAGTCCACACTTAATAGAATTTAATGATTATTTTCTACTTTTCAAGCACAAAGGACAGAACTCTTTACAAGGTGCTTAGTTACCTTAGTCACCTTGTAAACCAGTGTCCAAAGATAATTTTCACAGGCATTAAAAAAAAAACATGTTTTAAATTGTGGTCAAGTGTGTTGATAAATTTACCATTTTAACTTCTTTAAGCGTGCAGTTCAGTGGCATTAAGTACATTCCCATTGTTGTGAGGCCATCACCACAATCCATCCAGAGAATTTTGTCACCTTCCCAAATGAAAGTTTATCACCATTAAACAACTCCCCATCCCTTTACCCCAGTCCCTGAGACTCATCTTTCTACTTTCCGTTCCTATGATTTTTACTATTCTAGGTCCCTCATACAAGTGGAATCCTACAGTATTTGCCCTTTTGTGACTGACTTATTTCCCTTAGCATAATGTTATTAATTTCCATTCATGTTGTATCATTTATCAGAATCTCCTATCTTTTTAAAAGTTGAATAATATTCCACCCCATTCCAAATATGGTGTGTGTGTGTATATATATATATTATATATATACAGAAAAAATATTTTGTTCATTTATACATGGATGGCCATTTATTGTTGTTTATACTTATTTTCGGCTACTATAAATAATGCAACTATGGAGATGAGTTATTTCACAGATATCTTAACCAAAAAAGAAATACATTTTACCCACCATAAAAGGGCACAAAGAACCCCTATAGTCCTCAGCATCAACTGAGGAATAACAATAAGACAGAAGATACTTGGGTGACAGACTCAGGTGGCTTTTCCTTGTTTCTTTCCTTCTCTCATGTACATGTGATACAAGGCATGGAACTGGGCACGAGGGACACAGGGAATAAGAGAAAAGCTAAAGAGCGATATCATGTTATGATTAAGGGCCTAATTCGACAAGCAAATATATATAAATATATATTCACCAGGGGCCGCCCCTGGCGGCGCAGGAGATTGAGTGCAGTGCTGTGGAGCTGTCCGCAGCCTCTGCAGTGCGGGTTTGATCTCGGCCAGCCAGGGAGAAACCCACATGGTGCGGCAGACCTCGCCTGTCTCTCCCACTGCTCCCCTCAGCAGTGTATTTCAGTCAGTATGCCTGTTCTTCTCCCTGCTCTGTCTCTGGTGAATCCTCTCACCCTCCCGCACCTCTGGCCTATACCCCGGTTCTTGTATGCATGAATAAATAAATCTTTAAAATATATATATATATATATATTCACCAAATGACAGAGCACCAATATGTAAAAGCAAACTACAATAGAAATAAAAGGAACCCACACTGGAAAAGAAGTGAAAGTATTATTATTTGCAGATGATATGATATTACATATAGAAAACCCTAAAGATGTCACCAAAAGACTATTAGAAACATTAAAAGAATACAGTAAAATGACAGGTTACAAAATTACCATGCCAAAATCTGTGCATTTACATATACAAATATTGAGCGAGAAGAAATAAACTAAAAATAATACCATTTACAATCATATCAAAAAGAGTTAAATTCCTAGAGATTAATCTAACTGAGGTGAAGGATTAATGAAATGAAAGCTATAAGATACTATTAAAGGATATAAATAAAAAAAAGAGATATAAAGATATTCATGGACAAGGTCAATTGATATAGTCAAAATGACTATTTTACCAAAAGCAAAATACAGATATAATACAATTTCAACTAATAATTCTAATGGTATTTTTCAAGGAAACAGAAAAAATATTAAAATTTATATAGAATCATAAAACATTTCCAATGAGCTGGATCACTTCAGGAACAAAATAACTTCAAAATGGATTAATGGCTTACATGTAAGACCTGCAACAATGAAATACATAGAAGAAAGCTTTGGTGGTATGATTCAAGACATCAGTGACAGAGCTGTCTTTCAAGACTGGACCCCACAGCAAGGGAAATAAAAACAAAAATAAACAACTGTGACTCCCTCAAATTAAAAAAACTTTTACACCATGAAAAAAATATTAGCAGATTAAAAGACATC
Source organism: Talpa europaea (assembly GCF_964194135.1). Classification (NCBI taxonomy): domain Eukaryota; kingdom Metazoa; phylum Chordata; class Mammalia; order Eulipotyphla; family Talpidae; genus Talpa; species Talpa europaea. The sequence goes on along the minus strand of NC_140074.1, from coordinate 104,498,800 downwards.
CTACTGAATAGAAGATATTCACAACATCACAACCAATAAGAGTTATATCCAAAGTATACAGAGAACTCATTCCACAACAACATACAAGCAAAAAACCCAATTAAAAAATGGGCAGTAGATCTTAAAAGACGATTTACCAAAGAAGATATACCAGGGCACCAGATGTAAGAAAGAATGTTCATTATCACTTTTAATAAGGGAGTTGCAAAACCACAATGAGATATCATCTCACACCCATGAGAATGGCATATATTAAAATGTCTCCCAACAATAAATGCTAGAGAGAATGTAGAGACTAGAATGTAGAGAACAGAAGGAAAGGAAACCTAATATTTAGTTGGTAGTAATTAAACTGGTACAATCATTTTGGAAATCAGGCTGAATCTACCTTTAAAAGCTAACGATGTATGTGCCATATAATACAACAATCTCACTATTGGTTATATAGCCACAGAACACAAAACAAGCACCTCAAAAAATTGTATGGGCTGCAATTTTCATTACAACTTTATTTAAAATATCTAGGATTTAGAAGTAACCTACTTGTCTACTGACAGATGATTGCATTAAGATGTGGCATATCCACCCAAAGGAATACTATAAGGAAAGATAAAATGTCACCATTTACTGCAAAATGGAATGAACTCAAGGGAATTATAGGGAGTAAGGAAAATCATAAAGATAAAGACAACTATTATTTGATTTCATATATAAGTAAAATATCTATGGGTGAACTGACAAAGCAAAATTATAAACTAGTTGGATATTGACAACCGTAGTGAGGTTTCTGAGTTTAAGAAGGTGAGGAGGGCCTCCCTGGTGGCACAAGAGATTAAGACGCAACCTACAAAGCTAACCGCAGCCACTGCAGCACAAGTTCAATCCCTGGCCAGAGAGCAACACACATGGCACAGCAGACCTCTTCTGACTCGCCTGCTGCTCCCCTCAGCAGTGTATTTCAGTCAATCTGCCTGTTCTGTTCCCCACTCTGTCTCTGGTGAATCCTCTCACCCCCCTGAACCTCTGGCCATTTACAATCATACCATTTACAATCATATCAAACCCAATATTGAGGTCTTGTATGCATAAAAATAAAATACATCTTAAAAAAAAATAAGAAGGTGAGGAGGGATAAAGGGTTTAAGTGGCAGGTAGTGGGAAAAAAACAGAAATAAATAAATAAGGATTTGTTTGTTTGTTTTTGAGGTAACATTGGTTTACATCACTGCATATGATTCAGAGAAATAGGTTCACACTTCCTCAGATGTGCATCACCAAACCCCACCCACATTTAAATAAATAAATATTTAAATAAATAAATAAACTGCCATAGCATTCCAACAAAAGCAGTAGGGTGCCCTACTTGGGATCCTGCAGCTAAAAGACTTTAATAGAAAAACTGGTAAAATACAAGTAAAATCTGAGGTTTATTTACTCGTCATATACAAATGTCAACTTCCTCATTTTGACAAGTATATTATGATAATGTAACGTGTTGATGACAAAGGAAACTTGGTTAAGAGTACGTGGGAACTATAATATCTTTGTAACTTGCCTGCTAAATCTAAATTTTTTCAAAAGCAATTCTATTTTAAAAAATAATGAAAGACCTGTAGCCCACAATCCTATCCATTAATCATATCAATTTATTCTCTTTTTTGGTGTTTTGCTTTAATTACTATGCATATTCATTTGACATCTGCAAAGAAAGACACTTGATGGAGGTGTGCAGTTTTAGCTAACACTGTACATGCTTATATTTGTTTCATTTTGTTTCAGTTTTTTTGTTTCTTGTCTCTCTTTGCCCTGGTCTTCTAACACCATCATGGAGCCAGTGTTTAGGTGAGGCATAGCTTACACCACTTTTGTCCTGCCCAACCCTCATGTACAAACATGTACACACACACATACACACATAGAAAATGTCTGGCCTCACTGTATTTTACAAAAAGGGGATCATGGTGTGTGTGTGCGTGTTTGTGTGTATGTGTGCGTGTTTGTGTGTGTGTGTACAATTGCTCTTCTTAATTTCACCGCATAGACTACCCTACAATTCATCAGATATGAATCTAATTTAATATGTTTAATAATCTGAACAATGTTCCATATAAGCTATGCATCCAACCTCTTCAAGCATTTTCTGGCTCTGTGCCTGCAGCTCTGGGCCGCCGTGCATCTCATACGTATCTCACACACAAGACCGTGTGTTTTACATGCAAAGCAAGTGTGCATGTAAACATGCAAAGAAAACAACATACACAACATTCTTTCCTTTCCATCCTAACCCACAGAGGATGTCATACATACAGTTTTTGTGAAAATGATGGAAAACAGATGATAGAAGTTTCTTAAGTTCACTTGGTTTCTCAAGCTTCCACACGAGGATTAGTCATTTTTTCTTCATCCACCACTTGCATTTGCACCTCTGTCTCTTAATCTGCTCTGTCCATTTTTCTGTAAGTTATTTGATTTTTATTAACAGTTTGTAAACATTTTTGACATGTTGCTTTGTTTTGGCTAGAGCAATGTTTTTCCCAGTTAATCTTCATCTTGTCTTTGGGGTATCTTTTGTTGTAGAAGGAAGGGAGGGAGGGAAGTAGGGGATGTGGAGAGGGAGGGAGAGAGGGAAGGAGAGAGGGAGGGAGGAGTTGTGGAAAGAAGAACAAAACCTGTAACCAAATAGTCTGACTTGGAAAGCAACATTATGAAATAGATTTTCCTACTCACATATTAAATCATCCTGCTTTCTCAGATTCCAGAAGGTATCTTGGGCAGCTGCTAGGACCTCTTGGCTCATCTTGAGGTAGCAGACTGGTGGTGGGGCTAAGGCCTGAACTCCCAGGCCCTCTGGATAGCCAGTGGGGCTTCCCAGGCTGGGGGGCTGGGTGTGTCCCGCATTCATTTTTCCCACCAGATGAGGGGCTGAGCCCCTCCCCTGAGCAAGGGACCTATGGGCAGAGCAGAGGGACCATCTGGAAGACACTGGCTGGCCTGTTGTTCTTCATGTGAACTGCCACATGTCCAGGCCTGCTTCTCTCCCTGCCCCCCCATTTTTGCCTCCCTGTAAATCAACCATGTTATTGTTGTTCCTCCCATATGTCTGTTTATGAGTCATGTCCTACAGTTATAAGCACGCAGATGAGGACCCACCAACAGGGTCTCCTGTCCACCCCCAGGGTTTGCTTAGTTTCAATATCTGCTGCCAGTCACCTTCCACACGGTCAAGGACTGAACTGTCCAGTCCAACATAAATTTCAGCCCCACCTTGGATTCAAGGCAGGGCTGCCAACCACCGAGGTTCCAAGACTGGCCCTCAGAAGGGCAAGGGTGAGCCTTGGCCTCCCTCCCTATGTGGCTTAGGTCTCCCGGGGCAGATGGAGGGAACAAGGTGATGTTTAGCCTGACATTGGTGCCACTGAGTGGCAGATGCCTACACTGCATCGCTGCTCCTTTGTTGTTGCTGTGGTAAATATACATACATAGCATGGCAATGACTTCAGTACATTTAAATTCCAGAGCAACCATCATTACCACCTGTCTTCCAGAACTTTTTCATCTTCCCAATGGGAACTCCTCACTCATGAAACACAAACCTCATATCCCACTTTCTCTTCTGTCTCTCTGGATTTGACTGGCTCTTTTTCATGGAGGCTCCCATAGGTCCTCAAAGACGACCCTATGTCCCTAAGACCTCATCAGAGTCAAGTGGAATGTAGGGGTGTCCACAGTTGCCCAGGCCACCCCCACCAGATGTTTCTGTTGGGCACCCTCTTGGATTTTTTGTGTGGGCTCAATCCTGCGATTTCCATTGTTCTCAGGACCCACATCACTCCGTCTCTCCTAATCTGCCCTCAATACAGCCTTGCCAGCTCCCTACTCCGAGATTTCACCCAGCCAGGGCAGGCACCTGCTCCCAGGGCACCCATCCCCCACTGGTTGGCTTCTCTCAGGTCCCCCTCATTTACACTTGCATTGGGAAGAACACCCCAGGAAAGGCAAAACATTCCATAGCTTATTCAAGGAGCACCCCTACCCCTACCCATGTGACTACAACTTCCCTTACAAAGAAAAAAATGGGATTTTGAGAGTCCAGGCAAAGTTTGGGCTGGACAAACAGGAGGAAGGTGATGATTCACTCTTTGACCAAATACTGCTTAATTTTCTCTGAGCTCTTTTTCAAGTTGCGTCTACTTGGGGGATACAGCACAGTCCAATTTTAGCAAGAACCCTGCTAAGTCAGTGTAGCCAGAATTTCCCATTCTACACATCAGCTCCCCCTCCAATTCTGATCCAGCTCCTGACCCTGCACCCCTCCCTGGCATTTGATCCCCCTGGCTGCCCTCAGCCAGAATCCTCCTCAGCTGCTTTAAGAATCTGTCTTAGTGATGTCCTACCCATTGGCCCAACCTTGCTCCCTGTCTATGAATCCCCACTTTTCTATATTCAGAGTGGAGGTTGTCCCTACAGCAAAGCCCTCTTATAGCACACTCCTTTAATAAAGTGAGCCTTACCACTTTTGTTTTTTTTTAAAGATTTATTTATGCATACAAGAACCGGGGTATAGGCCAGAGGTGTGGGGGGTGAGAGCATTCACCAGAGACAGAGTGGGGAACAGAACAGGCAGATCCACTGAAATACACTGCTGAGGGGAGCAGCAGGTGAGACAGGAGGGGTCTGCTGCACCATGTGGGTAGCTCCCTGGCTGGGATCGAACTCGCAGATTGCTTCACAGTGTGGTGCTTAATCCTTTGAGCCACCAGGGAGGCCCCCAGCCTTACCACTTTTGAACAAGTGTCAGGAATAACATTTTCTTTAACAGAAGTCCCAGATGGCCCTTCACTCACAGGGGCAGACCAAGGAGTGGGTGGCAGGGACCCGGGACGCAGGAAGGCAGGAAGCCAGTGTCAAGGAGGCTGTTGCTACACTCCAAGAGGAGAATGGCGGGTGTCATGGGAATCCTACAATCATAGTCCAGAAAATGATCTAATTGTAAGTTATACTACATTTCCTCAGAATAAATCAAGAAGCAATCTAGCAATTTTAGAAACTGATACTTATGAGGACCTGGAAGGAGAAGTCCTAGCCTGCCCTCCAAGAGACACACACATGGGCAAGATCAGCCCATGCTTTGGGGGGTGACTCTGTACAGGCAGAATCACAGGGTGCTCTGCTTAAGGTCCCACTTCCAGAGGTCTTTCTAAAGGCCAGTGCGCTGGGCTTGGTGTGTCCTTGGGTTACCCCAAACTCACTGTACCAGGTCCCTCTCAAGCACCAAGTCATTGAGAAGCATGAGCCAAAGCAGGTGCTTCAAGTGAGTGATGACAGATGGCATTGAGAGAAAGTGTGAGCTGCCCTTGGGCCCCTGATGCACCCGTTGTCTGCTGGAGGGGAGGCGTGAGAGATGTGACCCTCTCACACCTGTCAGACAGCACCTGTTCTAAGTCATTCCCATTGAGCAGTGAGCTCAGCCCGAGCTCTGCAGTCCCCCTAAACTTGCAAAAAGAGCTTTTCAGAGATCCCACTTGCCACACGCAAAAGTAAAAAACAAAAGTGGGTGTGCATGTATGCATGTGTGGTCATGTATCTGTAGGGATTGCTACCTGTCTGATATTTCTCATTTTCTATGACTGTGACACAAAGCAAACTGTCAGAAACTGGCTTAAAGTTTCTGGTTTCCACGGATGGTCTCACTCATAGCAGGAATCTAGAAAACTTAAATAAGGGACCAGGAAAATGAATAACTATAAGATAGTGAAAATCAAAATCAACAAAAAACTATGAACCAGAGACACTTTTAGGGGGGCGGGAGGGGAGGGATTGGGGTCAGAATGGGGGGGCTGCAATTGTATGGAGAATATAACAATAAAATTTATTAAAAAAAAAAAAAAAGTTTCTGGTTTCCAGTCTCCATCATGGCCTCAGTGCTTCACTGTGACTAGCCCTGCAAAACTGTTCTTAAGAAACATGCTCATGCTTTGCACCTTCCTGGGGCTAGCCCCTCATAGTCAGAAGAAATAGACAGAGGAACTGCAACCAGGGGACATGCTCAGGCTCTGTCTGCTTATATCTGGCCTCACTAGAAAAAACACAATAATGAGCTGGGATTTATGAATGGCTAGGGAATCGGCACTGCACTGTCTTTAGCTGCAGGAGACACGAAGTCCTGCTCAGCCCTTCATAGACGAGGGTCTCGGAGATGGTGTGTGGCCTGCCACGTGTCACAGCCCATGGCATGGTCCCCATGACTGGCCTGACTTCTCTCTGGGTGTAGATGCCCCATGTTTTGATGTGTCCTAAAACTGAGGGGGGGGAGGGGAAAAGAGGATGTGGAGGAAGAATTGGTCCCCTGTTCTCATCCACGTGTGAAGGGTCTAAAAGGAGATAGTCCAAGCATCCATGTCCTTGGGACAGGTGGCCTGGAAGTGCCCCCTGCGTTGTGCTCTCCAACACACCCTCACATCCCCCAGACATGCGTCTGGTTCTCCTCGGACCCTCTCTCAGTAGTACCCATGCCTTGAATGTGGAGCCCATCTCATTATTAGTTTGGTACGAGACAAATGTTTTGGCAAAAGCTAAGCCCTTGGGAGTTACCTAATGTTTTTGACCCTTTTTTGGCTTATCAGTGAAGCTTTCTTGCATTTCAGATGTCAACTCCGGCATTACTGTCATGAGTGACACTAATAAAACAGCAGATTGGCTGTAACAATTCCATCCACTTTGATGCTGGTGGGAGTTCTGGTGAGGCAAGCGGGGATGGGAAGAATAGTCCAGGATCCAGCCCTCATGGGGTTCCCCTTTTCATATAGAAAACTGAGCAGAGGGGATGTTTGGAGGGGGTGTGTATGAAGGCACAGCTGGGACCAGGCTTCTCGGTAAGGATGAAGCATTCACCAGTGGTCTGAAAAATACATGAACAATCTGTGCGATTTCCTGTTGGCAGCAGACAAGGGACAATGAGATGAGACTCCAGGCTATTGTGGACTCAGAATCCCACATCTTCCGCAGGGAGCAAAGGATTTCTGGATCACAGAGGCAAGCAGATCAATACAGAATTCCCCTCCTGTGAAGGTGACAGGAACTGGCAGGTGGCTCTCACCATGTCGCTGCTTTAGTTCAGGCAAAGTGGCTCTGAAGTCCAAGCCCTGGGGGTCGGCAGTGCACAACGAGTCTGGTTCTTTGAAAGTGCTTGAGGACACCACTGTTCCCATATTAATTTAAATATGCTGAGCTCAGTTTCCATGCAAGTTGGCACAGGGCTGGGCTCAGATAACTCCCCATGGGCAGCTTGAAGGATGGTCACAGGAGGTAGAACCGGCAGATCCACAGACTATTTACAATGTCATTAGATGAATGACCTGTTTCTATACAATTTTCATACTCAGAAATACATCTGTGACTACCCAGGAGGCACATCAGCCTGTAGAGCTATAATCTCTACCCACAGAAATGAACAATGCCAACAAAACCCAGTTTACCGTAAGTCAGGACAGGACAAGTGCCCTGGTCCCCGCTTTGCAGCTCAGGACAGCATGACATACACGTGTCCCAGTTTCCCTCTGGAGAAGCAGGCACAAAAAATCAAGTATGAAAATAGTTACATAGATGTGTCTGTAAAAGTACACAACATGATGGAGGAAACAGGGACACAAAAGTCTGGACACGGGCCTCCCTGGTGGCGCAAGAGGTTAAGCACAGCACTGTGAAGCTATCTGCAGCTTCTATAGCAAGAGTCCAATCCCCGGCTGGCCAGAGAGCTAACCCCATGGCGCAGCAGACCTCTCCTGACTCACCTGCTACTCACCTCAGCAATGTATTTCAGTCAGTCTGCCTGTGCTGTTCCCCACTCTGTTTCTGGTGGATCTTCTCACAAACATCCTCCCACCCCACACCTCTGGCCTGTACCCCAGTACTTGTATGCATAAATAAATAAATCTTAAAAACAGAAGTCTGGACACCTGGGTCAAGAGTCTGGAAGTCCTTGACCATCTGTCACCTTGAACAAATCATTCTCTAAGAATTAGGATCGTCATCAGTAAACAAAGTCCATGTCCCTTGTGGAATTTTCAGGGTAATCCCAAGAGCTAAAGCATGTGAAATTGTCATGTGTTGTGAATACTCTCAGTTGTGATACTATTCGTCATGGTAATATTAATAATTATATTTTTAACGTGATGTATTTAACTCCCACCAAAACTCTCAACCTCAGTGGCAAACACAGACATGCTAATGTGTCCACTTTGCTAGTTCTGAATTGAAAACAAAGCTGCGTTCAGTGCTGAGGCTCCCACCTTCACTTGAACATGGAACATGTTGACAATCAGCTCAGTCCATTCACAGAAGGAAATCTTGAGACACGATGTTTCGATTTAACAAGCAAGTCACTCTTCTTCTGAGCTCAATGGGAGCACTTTGATGTCACCAAGACCCAAGTCTGAAAAATGTCTTTTGTTTAAAATGCAGTTTCCAAAGCAATCAAAACATTCTAGACATTACTGTACTATTCCAAGGATATAGTATTTCACATCATGAAGATCCAACTTAAGACATGAGATGGTAGGTAGCTGGGGACGAATGGCATGGTGGGGAGGAAGGGTTTCCTCCCTGCAACTTCATTCACCCTTTTAACTCAAGAGGGAAAATGGTTTTTCCATATGTTGACAATTGATGAATCCAGGAATTTCATTTGTTCATGGGTTTTCATAAATTATTTGAGAGACTGGATCTTATAAATTCTGTAGGGTCATGTGCCCATTTCATAAATGACTAAACTAAGGCCCGAGTATCACGTGGGTGGGCAAACTGAGGGTAGGGAAGGGTGAAGGTTCCAGGACCCATTCCCCACCTTTTAGCTCAGGCCTCCATGTTCTCCCTCTGTAGTGAGAGCTCGGATAGTACAAAGTTGGTATTTAAATTTTTAAAAGAGACAAAAGAAAATAAAACCAAGAAACCCCTGGGAGGCCTGAGCTCATATAGACTCAGAGAAGAAGTGGCAGGTGTAGCAGAAGGGCTCACTTCAGCACCTCTGCTCTAAGGCCACACTCTCCAGGAAATGACCAGAGGGGCTGACACTCAGTGAGCTGCTGCACCCCCCCTGTACAAGTCAGCAGTGGAGAGCTGGGCCTCTGGCTGCTGGGCCAGCCTGAGTTCTCATGCTCTCTGCCAGGGGAGCTCCAGGGAGGATGTTGGCCATGGAGGACTAAATGGGCTGGTAACTTGGGAGCTTATTGCCAAATGGCCTAACATGTGGCAGGACAACAACTTGTATCTCTCAGAGGAAAATAACACATATCTTGAAGTTTCCAATCTGGTCAAACTGAGCAAAATCAATCTCCCGTGGGTCCTGGAGAATACGCACAAGGCATTGGACAAGTCTGTGCTGACGTGGGGAGGGCCAGCAGGCCAACGTCACCGAGCAGGGCTGGCCAAAGCCCGAACACAAGCCTCAGTGCACAAACCCAGAGCTCACATGTGATAAGACTTTACTTCTTTCTCTCTAGCTTTCAATGGCGCCTCCTTGGTATTTTGTGAGAAAATGAAATCATAGGTTTCTTTGGGTGAGTTTGGTTTTGTATTTTGTTTTAGACAGGCAAAACTTTCTTTGCTTTTCTGACCCCCCCCCAAAAAAAAAGCTTATTTTCGTCTATCAAATGGTGTATTCCTGAAAAGCCGAGAATCAGCTACACTACAAAGCAAAGAAAATTTTAAATTGAGTATGTTGGCTGACTCCTTGAAGAGACTTGGAGTAAAGCCCAAGATGGTGAGAAGATGTTTCTCGGGGGAAGAACAGGTCCTAATCAGTCACTGTTACCCAAGAACTTCTCTGCACATTGAGTTTTCCTGAACCAGGCGTCCCTAGAACGTAACACCCTGCCTAAGTCTGCAGCGACCTGCTCACAAAGCCCTGCTCACAGAACCTCTTCCAGGAGCAGTGGCACCGTCACCCTTGGGAGGCTGTGGGAAGGCCAAGCATGTAAAGCAACATGGCCCCGACAACCCCAAACAGACTCGAGACTAAACTACACAAACTCTGACCTGCATGGCAGAAAGAAGATTTTTATCTCCTGCGGAAAACAGGCAAGTAGCCAATCACTCTCAGCTTTATGTTAGCAAGATGCAGTCCCAGCAGGTGGCTAATTGACACGTTGTGGCAATTCTTAGCCTCAACCTTCCAAAACAGAGAAATCCACCCATGGCCCATAGCCCCAGGTGCAGGTGTCCCAGGGAGCTGGACATCTGGAAAGGGAAGAGGGTGCTCCTGCAGGCTCCTTCTCACCCCCAGGAGTGCCAGGGGTTGACTCCCTACAGTGGTTTTCATTGTTATTTTAAAAGATAATATAGTGATTAAACACAAAAATAGAAACAAAGCCTGCAGCACCTCAGCTGTTCAGCACGTTTGTGCAGACAGGTAATGTTAGCAACCAAGCACTATTTACCTCCTAGCTTTTCATTCTGTGGACATTTAGCAAATATTTACTATGAGCCATGGATACACAGATCAAAAGATGCAGTGTCCTAGCCCTGAGCTGGAACGTGCAGGCTGCCGAGGAAAGGAACACGGAAAGACCGCTTTGACTGTGTCAATACTTGTAATAATCACACATGTGAGGACAATGAGCATGCAGGGAGGGAAACCCTAGTCTCTCCTTGGTCAGGGGTGCCATGGGCTTCAGAGGACATGAGGTCAAGAGGTGCCAGGATCACTATTGCTGGAAATACACTCGATGGCTTGGGGAAGCATGATATTTGAGAAGCCAGGGCATAAGTGGGCTGGGGGTGGGGAAGGCAGGGCTAGCAGGTCTAGGCCCAACAATGGGCAGTTGTGTAAGGATTTCAGACAGGCGGTGCCGAGAACTATGCAAGCACAGCCCTCTGGCCCAAGCTTGGAAGGGCTGCAAGCAACTTCATGGGAGACAGAGTGCCCAGAAGGAGCTTATTCTGAACAAGAAGGCAAACACTTGAACCAGGGTCCTCATTCCATCTAGAACAGTCCTGATGGAGAGAAAGAATATGATACAGCTACAATTGTAAATTTGTGTAGAGACCTCATTTAAGAAGTAAAAAGTGGAATTCATTTTTATAATAAAAGCAATTTTACCCCACACATCAAAATATTAGGATTTCAATGCGTGATCAGTACCCAAATAAGCATGAATGAGTTACTTTCATTCCTTTTTTCATATAAAGTCTTCAAAAGTCATGTATATTTTTCGCATGTAGCACATCTCAACCATAGTTTAAGATCTTGGTGGTCACACGTGTTGGTGGTCACTGCATTGATCAGTATGGGTTTGGGTATATACAGTTCGACATATATTTCCTGTTCTGGTCATAATTGGTCTAAATGTCCCGTTTGCTGACATTTCTTTTCCAAATGATGGATCAAAATAAAGTATTTTCCACGGCCAAAAGGCATGGAAGACTCTGAGACTTCATCTGAAGCCACAAGACTAGGTTGGTGGGTAAAGTTGTCTTAAAATAAACACACACTCCTTAATTCTCTTTGATTTTGGTTTGAAGGAGAGAGGGTGGCTTGGGACAATTTGCATTTTAATAAACACTGTCTCTTGCAAAATAAGTCTCAGTGTTCTTAATGACCACCTCCCAACAACAATAATTAACATCAGAAGGTGCAGAGCCAGCATCCAGTAATGAAAGCCCTGTTGGGCTGCCCTGTTTTGATTGACTTAAAGCAAAGCCTTGCAATTCACAAGAGGCCCTGCAGGGAGTTGGGTTCATGTAACTTGTTTCCCAGAAGGAAAGCAGTTCAAGTGACTGGTACCAGCCCACAGGGGATTGGTATTACAAGCAGGACTAGAACACAGGAAATCTGTAGCTAAGCGTTCGGTACTTATGACCTCAGTAGGGGCACTGCTTGTCCAGCTCACAGCACAAAGCTGTGGGGACACTCGCAGCTCTACATAGATCTGTTGGCTTTGCAGTATTGGTCCCCACCCCATGACTAATAACTTCCCCCAGCTCAGGACATGTAAGTTGGTGGATCTGAGCATATCCAAGGGGTCATTGGGTTCCCCAATGCTTTCTATAGCTTACAACCTGAAGCCCTCCTACAGGCTTGTATTTGGCTTGAGGAATTCCTATCCCCAGGTCTCCAAGGTCTTTCCAACACACAGTTTTAACCAAAGTATGGTGGTATTTTCACGGAAAAGATAACGTGGCACATGCTGCCAATAGACTTCTGAGAGAAACCTACTTTGATTCAGTCTGTGCCAAATACACTAAACCAAATACGTCTCACAGATAAGTTCAGTGCATCTTCCATACACCTCATGGAATCTGTGTTGTCAATATATTCATTATGCAGCTAAGAAAAGCAGGAGATTGAGTAATTTCCTCTAGTAACTTGATAATACCTGCCAAACCTGGCTGATTTCAGGGGACGACTTTTAAGTTGTAAGCCTCTACAGTATGGCTCCTTCATGTGACCTTGCGGATTTTCTCATCTAGTATAGTTATAAGAAACGCGCTGGTTGGCAAAATTCTAAAACACCTCCAGAATTCCCACTTCCTCATCTGCATTCCCTGATTAATCCCCATCCTTAAGTGAGGACAGAATCGGTGAGTAGGATGGAATATCACTAACATGATTAGATTATTAATCAGTTGACATTGAGTTGATCAAAAGAGAGATTATCCAGGTGTGTCTGAAGTAAACAGGATCCTGAAACAAATTGGACTCATCCTTAAGGAAGGGAGACGTTAAGTATATAGGAACAATGAAAGAGACCATGTACTTTGGACCTCAGAACATCCTGTAGGAGTTGAGAGTTTTATAGGGTCCCACTGCTGCTTCAGTGTGCCACCTAAGGGTAACCTCCCATGCCAGCTTGGCAGGCTCCACTGGTAGTGGCACCCTGCCCCAGCATCAGCCAGCCCTGGGGCTCTGGCAGCAAGGTTTGCCCTAGCCTGGCATGAGTTGCAGGAGGGAGGCCCCATATTCCAGCTCTGCTGCAAGCCCCCCTACATTGCTACACCGAGCCCCACTGATGCATGCTGGGTACAGGGAGCATCTGGCCCTGCTGAAGCTGGCTCAGTATAGATCAGGTCTGGATAGGTAGCCGGGGTTTCACTTTTGAGTATATCTCACATTTTAGAAATAGACCAATCAGGTTTCAGCTCTCAGCAGTGTCATTCAAAAGTTTTAAGACCACTGAAGATTGAACATGAGGCAATCTGACTGGTTCTTAACTGTCACCAATCAAACAACTAGGATTTAAATGATCTAATTAGACTTGAACGGCAGAGACCCTGAAGAGGAGATAAGCAGGGAAGAGCCTGCCTGGTTTGATTCCTTGAGTTTCCCTAGTACACTCTTTGTAGCTCTTGGACTAATGGACAGCCTGTGATGTGTCCCAAGCCCAGGTGTCCTGCATTTCAGGACCTCCTCCCAGCCCTCTAATATATCTGACTGCGGACTTCATCTTGATATTAGATAGAAAAACATCAAGTTAATCTTCAGTAATTACAACTACATTTCTGGACTCTTTTTTTTATTTAAGACACTTTTTAAACTTTAACCGTCCCCGTACCCCCCGGCACCCACACCACTGAGCTTTCTCTTTCCAGTTTCAAAATGCCTGCTATTAATCATTCACTCAGTCTCATTTAAATTCAGTGTTTACCTCTCAAGATATTTAAGTCAAATCTCAAACTGAAAGTGAGACTATTTGAAGTATCTCAAAGCAAATGTGCATTTTAAAGGAACAAGGAGCCTTCTAGCTGACCTTCATTACTCCAACATTGGGCCCCACTGGGGGCTGATGTGTAGAAAGCTGGCAAGGTGAGAGCAAAAAGTGAGCTCTGATCTCTCTTAGGCCCTTGGATCTCCTTGTAGTGCTCTCTGCCTGGCTCACTGCTTGGAGCTCTACAAAGCTTTCTTGTTTCAACTAAGACCCAGGCCCAGGATTAGGATGCCAGGGCGAGAGCATGTATGTGACTTTCTGACTGACATATCTTAGCAATCTGCAAGGTTGACTTGTCAGTCTTCATCAATGAAATGCTTCTGGGGTCAACTTGGAGGCTCTATCTTTCTGCTTCACCCTCAGGACAATAGCCACAAAATTGTTTGTAACTGCTGAAACCGACTAGAGGACAGGGTGTCGTGGAGGGAGAAAGAGCAGCTTGAAGCTGGGAGGAGTGTAGTCCTGTGCAAAGGCCATCTGAAGGTGCAAGGAAGGGCATTTCCCCAGTCTGTGTCCTGCTCTGAGCTCATGGGGCAAGGAGCTAGTGTCCACATCTCTGCTTTCCTCACCTCTGACCCAGCTCCTGGTGCCTTTCTGTCTGGACTCTGCTTCTTGGCCCATGCGTAGTCTCCCATGCCCAGTTACCACACAGCTCCTCAGTAAGATGGAGGCAGGTGATAAGTGAGGCCCGATATCACCTACTCATGACATACTCTTCTAGAGAGGTCAAAGAGAAAAGTGGTATCACCAGGGGAGACATCACCAGCTTTCCTCCTTCTACTCCCACAATCCCCATGGCAGACATAGTCACACTACACAACTTATCACTAAGATTGATTTGTTCCAAAGATGGTACAACTAGACACAAGAAACTTGATTCTTATGAACAGCTTTTACCCAAAGAATTTTCACATGTACTAAATACTTGAATAAAACAGCAATATTGTCTGTCAAGTTGCTTTGAATCTAAAGAAAGCTGAAATATAGTCATGTGTCAACAGTGTAAACTCTTTCTGAGAAGCGCTTTAGTAGGCAATGGCGTTGTGCGAACATCACAGAACGTACTTACACAGACCCAGCCTATTGGGAACCACATTGTGTATGTGCTCATCATTAATCATTGCCTGACTGTATAAAATTTAGGCTGCAGCCCAAGTCTCTGTCATGAGCCTCAACAAAGTGATAGCATTTCATCCTGGTAAATGCCCTCGTAATGACATGCAAGATTCCCTATGGATTATAGCCTAGGATGTATCAGGAACATGGAAGAAAAGACACTCTCAGCAAAAGACAAATGAGCAAAAATAAAAGGTGACCAACCATGTCAGATACATAGTAAGTGATCACTAAATGGTAAGTCTACTGTTAGAATTTAGGCTGCAGATTTATTTATTTACTTATGGATGATAAGATTTACTTATCAGCCATACTCCGGGCACCATATGGAGAGGTGTGCTTAGTCCTGTAATGTCTCAGTCTGCTCAGGCTGCCATAGCAGAATACCATAAACTGGGCAGCTTATGCAGTGGAAATATATTTCTCATAGTTCTGGAGCTTGAAAGTCTGACATCAAGTTACCAGAGGAGCATGTTTTATTCCCTGGCCTCTTCTCGTGGCTTGTGAGTGGCAAACATCTTGCTATGTGGTCACATGGTCTCTTATTTGCGTGTCTTTGATGTTACTTCTTAGAAGGACACTAATCCTATTGGATCAGGGCCCCCCCTTATGACCTCACTGAACCTTAATTACTTCTGTAAAAGCTCCATCTCCAGATACAGTCATACTGGGTGTTAAGGGCTTTAATATTTGAATGGGGGGACATGGCATTCACTTCATTGCATGTAAACACAGTCCAGCAGCACTATTCTGAATGTCTGGTGATGGCATCTTGTATATATGGTGACATTTCATTTACAACTCACCCCTGGGACTCAAGGACAAGTCAGCATGTATATCAAAGACAATCTGTCTTGTTTGGTAAAATCTTAAGACAGCATGGGATTCTATGAAGACTATCATTTGGATTTTGATTCCAGAATCATCTTTTAAACTTGTGAAAGGTAATAGGAAATAGGAAGTAATATGTGGGAAGAAGTCTTCAAAAGAACTTTGAGCTTCCTTTGGCAGTTCAGGTCACAGAGTGTGCTGGTAGTCAGCACTATGCTCTCTCTGAGTTGCTCTAGAAAGAGGCTGCTAGGATTGTTTGCCCACATGCCCCAGGACTGAGCCCCGTGAAACTCAGGACTGGTCATCAGGCCCCGTGTTGTCCACTGCTTCAATGGAAATGGAAATGACCCAGGCAAGGCAGGGCTTAACTGGCTTTACTGGTCCTTGGCTTTACATATATATTCATGTCTTCGGGTCTGTCTCTTGAAACTATTTCACCCTTGCTTCTTCGTTATTTCCATAAAGACTATTTTTCTGGGGGTGAATGCCCAGAGGTAAATATCCTGTACTTTCACTGTGGGGTTTGTTGTTGTTGTTGTTATTTTTCTTTTTGTAAGTACTAGCTCTAGTGGGCTTTAGCTTACTGAAAACTTCACTCCATGCCTCTCACCTGCATGGAAGCCACCATGCATTTCCTTGGCATAAAGAAGGAAGCCGCTTCCTACATGTCAACAGGAGGTCTAGATCAGCACTAGCCCCAGCAGGATGGGGAACCAGGAGCCCAGAGCCTTACCTCCAAGCTAGGACCCTTGATCGAAGAGTCATGAGATAACTTAGACCTTTATTGAAATAACATCCTGGAATGAGATCTGAGAAGAACCTCATTGTCAGGCCATGAGATGTTTGGAGCTGGTCATAAAGCTTGTGTATTTTCTGGAGATGTTCCCATGATCTGATTAGGGTTCAATGAGCAGCTACAATAGGAAAGGGGACTTTTCCTTCCTGCAAGTTATTTTTGTCTCCAGGTTACTCTGGACTTTCATTGCTTGCTCCTCCCACTACGGGAGCCTGCTTTTTTTGTCTTTCTCAGTGGTGGTGCTAAATGCCTTTTCTAGGTGGCACTTCCAGTGCTGCCCTACCTACCCCCTGGCCCACAGGAGCTGTTAAGACCTGAAAAACTCATTAACTCACCAAAGAAAGTGAAAACCTCAGATTATAATTAAAAGAGTCAAAGTTTACAGAAAGCTGTGCATAATATTGTTCAGTCTTTACTGCCTCTGATTCAATAACGTTCACAGAAAAAAAAGTATTTCTCCTCACCATTGTCTATGTGTTGAATAAACACACTATCTTCAGCTCTGCAAGAAATTTTAAAGCAGTCTGTTGTTTATTTTCTTAAGCCCTCACCAGATTACTGTGAATATTCCTGATTGAATATGCTGCCGAAAAATGAAAACAAGACACTCTTAAAATAGAGACATTTGGGGCAGCATGTACTGGGTCTGTGAGAGCCCCGTTCTCAGAGATTGCTACAGCCAAGTGACAGAAGTTGCTGGCCCCTGAATGACTCCAGTCAGGGCTCCTTTGCCTGTAGAGAGCACCCAAAGACATTTAACTTAACCAAAACTTTTTAAATTTTTGCTTCTCACTAGGAAAAAGCAGCAAACTCAGTGTGTGAGAAAGGAGAACTCTTGCATGTTTATGTAACACTGGGATTCTTCCAGTTGCATCAAGATATGAAGAGAGGCATGTGAAGCTCCACTGTACATGCAGGGGAACAGCCCACAGTAGTCTGTGCAGATTTCTGAATCAGACAGAACTTACAAAATAGGAAGAAAACAGCAGCGAGTACGAGATGCTCAGAGGTCACCAGCAGCATCTCAGGGCTGGCATGGAACGTGGGGCTGCGCTCTCACCAACCCCGGGGATTTCTCCTGGCTCTCCAAGTTTACTGAATATGTTTGGTTTTTCTCCCTCTGGAGTTCCTGGGTACTGAGGTGGCACTACCAGCTTTGCACCCTTGAAATCCTTAACACGATGGTAAAGTTCTCAGTGAGCAGGGGCCACAAGACCTGAATTTACCTGTGATTTTTAATAAATTTGTAAAGGAAAGCTCTAAGAATTTGAAGTTTATGGACAGTGATGACTGCACCCGGAAACTGAAATATTCACCCACGCATGTTTTGGTGTGTATAAGATGCACAATTGCCGATGCCTCCTAGTCTAAGTCACCAACCACTGCTCTGCTCTGCTGGGACTCCAGTACCAAAGGACAGTGACACCCCTGCTCAGTGCCACAAACCTTCAAGAAGGGCAGCGCCACCCTCCACTCTGTGGTGACACAACTCTGGAGGCATTTCTGGGCAAGTGTGCATGCAAATCACCAATTCCCCACCACTCCACAGAGCAGGGCCGTTTGGTTGACACCCTGCATCTATTTCCACCCCCAAATGATTGGTTTAACTCCTGCTTGGGAACCCACACTTCTTGCTGGTCGCTGACCAAGGAGTGGGCATATGTCCCAGTTCTATCCAGTCATATTAGGGAGAAGTTGCTTTGGGTGCTTTTCTGGGTGGATTTGTTTTCAGTAACGGGAAGAAGGAGGATCACGTGCAGTTGGTTTATTGAGCAGTGTTCTTGGAAACAGAGACTGGAAGACAGTGTGGAAGACAGGGGTAGACAGAGGGAGTTCAGCCATGTTGTGACGAGCACAAAGGAC
Organism: Talpa europaea; assembly: GCF_964194135.1. NCBI lineage: Eukaryota > Metazoa > Chordata > Mammalia > Eulipotyphla > Talpidae > Talpa > Talpa europaea. The sequence continues at coordinate 104,480,494 of NC_140074.1, read as the reverse complement.
TCAGCCACTCATGGTCTCCCTGGAACTGAGGTGGCTTCTCACCGTCACTAATGGAAGTCACTTTCCTCCTGCAGCTAGTCATAGGTGTGGTCTTCTTAGAGGAGCAGGTACCACCCACGTTGTGGCCCCTTCCTCAGAGGGACTCATTGTGAGCCCTCTGCGGGGGAGTCTGGGGTGCCTCCATCCTGAAGGGGCTGTCTGGGGCCACCTCAGTCCTCCTCAGCATTTCCCTGTGCTGCTCACACCAACTTGCTTCATGTAATAAGTTCTCTCCATCAGGGAGCAGATGTATTTTGGTTGCCCTTCTTCCTGGAGAAGCAACCAGAGAAAAATTAGTAGAAGGGGGCATATCCCCCACCCCTGTGACTTAGCTCTCCCTCCACCATCCATCCTAAACTCCCTTCACTTTTAGCCAGCACCCTGCTGGTCCAGAGATCACACCATGTATGGTTCGGGGAGTTTCTGACAGTCTGGCTTCTGCTCTCCAAGTCCATCTCAGACTCTGGTTGCACTGTTTGTCTATAGGCATCAGAGCCAGGCAAAGGAGAACCAAATGGTACCCACATAGATCTTGGGTGCACGCTCTTCCCTGACCCCACTGTGGGATGGCGACCGATCTCCTTTGATAATCAGGCCAGTGGCCCTCCAAGAACTGACTCTTCCTACTTCCTAGGCAGGTTCTTGGAGTGAAGAGTTCTAATACCAAGTGCAAACAAAACTTAAGCTTAATAGGTTCTTAAATATAGCCCGTTGGCAGATGAACAATGTGCAAGTCGCATCTCCCCTTCAGTAGGATGCCTTTTGTTTTAATGCCAGTTTCTTCCACTGTGCAGAAGTCCTCAGTGTCATGCAACCCTGTGTTGCTTTCATCTCTCTTGCTGTTGGAGTTGAGTCCCCAAAGACTTCCCTGTAGGCAGTGCTGTGTGAGTGTGTGAACCCAGTCTGGAGGGTGTTAGCATGTGGTTCAGAGATCTCCACACTTCATGCCCACTCCCAAACACCTGTCTACCTGTCTGCCCTCCAGAGCTCGTGTGTCCACTCTCCTAATCACTCTCCCTCGAGGCTCTTGATCAAAAGCCAAGTAGGAACTCCCCTGGTGGCGCAGGCAGTTGAGCACCGCGCTGTGAAGCTGTCCGTAACCTCTCCAGCGCTGGTTCAATCTCGGCTGGCCAGCGAGGGTCCCACATGGCACAGCAGACCTCTCCTGTCACGCCCACTGCTCCTCTCAGCAGTGTGTTTCATCAGTCTGCCTGTTCTGTTCCCCTCTCTGTCTCTGGTGAATCCTCTCACCCTCCCACGCATCTGGCCTATACCCTAGTTCTTGTATAAATAAATAAATAAATCTTTAAAAAAAAAAGGCCAAGTAGTCTAAGACTTGCTTAGTTTCTCCTTCTTTCACACAATATAGGTTAAGTCATCTCTTCACAACTCTGACTAAGGGAGAACTGCTGTTTCACTGTCTTTTGGGCCACCCTAATGAGGCTGTTGAGGAGCAGTAGTCTATTTTGGACTTGAACCCATGTGCCAAGTAAACCGCTTAATGAATCAAAATCTTCCTCCTCCATCAGCCGATATCCCATTTGACAGGTGGTGTGAATAGGGCAGAGGTGTAGGTGAGCAGGACCCGAGGCTAGCATGGCATGCTCACATGCTACTTACTTTAGTGCTCTGTCTCTGCTTGTACCCAGTTCCAGAAACTCCACCTTCATCTTCTGGTGGAGCACCATTTGGTCCACCAAACCTTTGACATGGTGGCTCTGACAGAACCAGTTCATGATGGTCAGAGTCAGTATAGTGCTCAGGCATACCACTCTACTAGAGCCAAATAAGTCTTTAGAGCTGGTTTTTGAATCGGATTTAAAACTCAGCTGTGCATGCAGCCCCTCTTTCAGGATGCTAATGGTTCTGTGTTGTGATTCTTATAATGTGGCTTGCTATAAACTCCTCAAGATACCTTTTCCCACTGCAGATACATCCATATGTCCCACACGGAAAGCTGTGCAGCATAAGCCCCAGGCCATTTGCACCTCACCCTGGACCTACTGCAGAGTCCTTTTCTGCCTCTGTCTTTACTCAACACTGGCATCCCTTTATGTCACCCAGTGTATGAGTCAGAAAATCTTTCCCAGATATGGTATAGGCTTTCCGCAGAGTCCCTGTGGACTGTCAGACTTCCCCCTCAGTGCTGCAGGGTTCAAGAACAATCATTTGCCTACTTTAAAGAAATATATTGATATATCCCAGACTCTAAGAACCCTAAATATTTCACTGATGTGCTGAGCCCCTCATTCTTTACCAGGTTTATTCCACACTCTGCAGCATTTGTATCTTGCCAATGTCTCCTACATACACAGAGAGACCTGTGTCTTGTGATCCTGCTGAGCTGCTGAAACTGGAAAGCCCTGTTTAAATCAATTTGAATGAACCTAGCATTTGTGACTGTTAATCCCAGTCTCAAAATTGCATTCATGGAAAGTTCAAGTGACAGATGAAGGAAATAGAAGAGAAGGAAGAGGGAAAAAGCAAGATTCATTGCTGTTCTTTGTCTGATGGTGGCCTCATTTTCTTAAATAATGAAATGGGGAACGACATTGTTAAAATAATTATTTATGTTCTTTTCTTGTTCGCATCTGTTTGTATTGACCTTGTCCTTACTCTGCCAGAGACGTTTATTTGCTTCAGGGATATTTAAGTTTGCAAGTGTACAAAAAAGAAGAATGATTCAATATCATATTCTTACATCAAGAAGAGGGTTTTAAAATCTGCAGAGACTTTCATTTTGTAAGCCAAGGATTTCCAAATTTATTTTCAGGTTTCCATTTAAGATTCAGGTCTGGGCAACAACCCATTCAAGATTAGCTTCAGTCAGGACTGCAGAGGCAAGGATATGCTATAAAGTAAAATCTATGCTTTCAGATCTCCAAGGAGGGAGAAAGAGAGAGGGAGAGAGAGCAGGGAAGCAGAGAGCCCAATGTGCCTTCATTCCTCAGGGAATACTCAGGGATGTTGGTAAGCACAATGGTGGGAGTTGAGGAGAAAACTCACAACAAGGATGCATCTCCATTGGGATCCCGGATGCTGCTCGTTCAGCTGTGCACGAGCCCAGAACAGAAGCTGCATGATTAAGGGAGGATGACAGAAGATGAATGAACCTTATCTCTGTCCCTCGTATGTGCCCTGTGAGGGGCCCAGAAGACCCTTTGTGCTCTGGAGAGGACACAGACTAGCTCAGGGAGCCTGTGGGCCATGGACCGCCAGGCCAGCCAGTGAGGTTCTAGGAAGTCAGAGCTGTGGGGCCAGCAGCAGAACTCAAGCCAAGATCTCCAGCGAGAGGTGTGGACATGACACCCAGGAAGTTGGCTGGGACCAGAGTCCATGAACTAGCCACATAAGAAAGAAAAACCAGACACTGTCTGAGAGCAGCAGATTAGCCAACAGCCTCTTCCCCACGCAGAGTCCACACCCTGTGGACATGCTTCAGGCTGGTGCCCACTGTGCACGCACAAGGAGCAATTGGGAAGTGCCAGGAGTCCAAGGCTCAGGAGCAGCCCTCAGCAAGGGCACTGAGGCCTCAGGGCCTAAGACCCCAGTTCCACCCCCAGGCGGGGAGTTCCTGGCCCAGCTCTCCCAGAGCCTCAATCCCAGAACCCACAATGGTTAAAATGCTTATGCTACCACCTGGCCCCCTGCTCAGCTCTCTGAGATCTCTGTGCAAATACCTGCCTGCTTCTGCATTCCTGCTTCTGCGTTTTCTCCTGTGGAACCTGGAGTATGGTGACGGGCACCATCTCCCCTTTATCCAGTAAGATGAGGGCCCATGAGGGTCACTGACCTGTTACCAGAAAAGAGTTCGATCAATTTTGAGGTTAGAAGAGCAAATTTCACTCTCTTTTAATAATGGACATGCTTGAAAAGCAATTTTGTATTCTGGAAGCATCATTCACTCAGGCAGCAAATATTAAATTTAAATAATAAATGATGTACAGGAAATTCCGTCAGTCAATTTGGAATTCTCTATAGTAGCCATGTGGTGAAAATACTAAATCTCGTGACCAGCTTCAGACAGTCACCCCCAGCCTCCCTCTCACAGTCCTCTGAACTAATCTGTTTGCTTCTCTTGTTTCCCTCCAGTGAAGATGCCAACCACAAGCTCAATTGTAAAACACCAGAATGAAGGAAAGAAGAAAAGCATGTCACTAGTTAACAATACAGCCATGTGGGTCACAATCACTTGTAGGAGATCTGCCCTATGACACATGCTCTGTGGTTGGTGGGTGAGTGAGCGATAGGATCTCTCTTTAGATGGGCATGAGCATTAGGGGGAAATTGTAGGTGACAGGACGGATGCTTCCATTGGGGCCCACAGCAGAGAGAGAGTGGCCTTCCCTTCAGGATTTAAAGGACTGTTAAGGAAGATGAGACATCAGTCAGCTATTTCTACAGTCATGATGTAAATAAACACCCCAACCGCAGTGCCCTATGACAACAAGCATTTATTTTTTTCATTCACAGGTAAGGAGGCGATTGTTAGCTGGATTTGGATGCTTCAGTACTATAGTCAGTTTTCAAGGATAGCATTTAAGTTGTCTTGCTCTGATCCTTAGTTTGGTTTCTCTATATTCTACATACTAGTGACACCCTCCAGGATCTATCTTTCTCCATCTGACTTACTTTCCTTAGCATTATCTCTTTCATTTCCATTCAGGTTCCTGCAAATGGCACAAGTTCATCCTTTTTGATTGCTGAGTAATATTCCATTTTGTATATATACACCACATCTTCTTGATCCATTCATCTGTTTTTGGGTACTTAGGTTGTTTCCATATCTTGGCTACTGTGAGTAGAGCTGCTATGAACATATGCTTGAGATCAATTCTTTCAACTTCTCATACCAGGCATCAGGCCCAAAGAAAGAAACCAAGGGCCATTGCTTCCTGTGACACCTTCCAAATCCATTCCCCATCTGTTTGTCACTGGAAGAGGCAATGGAAAATCAGCATCACATCTCTAGGAAAGCCTGGTCCCTTTGTGATGAATTTACTTAGGAAACAAATCATGCTCCATCTATGCCTGAGCTAATATTGGCATGTTACAAAATGTGCATAAAAGTCATGATAATAATTGTTTAGACAATTCTTTCTGCGATTCATTCTGTGAAGGAGAGACTTGTGGTGTGCACGGGGTAGGGGTGGGGCTGCCAAGGGCAGAAAATAGGCAGCCTGCTGTTTGCACAGCAGCATCCTCAAATCCATGGGGCCAACATTGCAGGAGGATCTTTTTTTTGGGGGGGGACCCTCACCGGTGGCTGGGTAATGAACCGGCGCTGCAGAGGCCAGGGGAGGCCCTGCAGGAGGATCTTTTTAAGGAAATGGAGCCCTTTATTTCAAGGATTGCAAGCAATAGCAGTAGTCTGGAAAGTAACAACTCCAGAAAGTTAACTATTCCAGTTTGATGCCATTTCCAAAGTAAAGGGACTACATCTATTTTAAGAAAAACAAAAGGTCTGAAGTGCCATCCCTACATCCCTGTGTTAAAAGTGACTAGCAGTAAACTGGGAAACAGTCAAGGCAGTTCAGAGGACACCAAGATCACCAAGACTCTGAATAAGATAATGATGAGTAGGCCAGAGCCTATATGGCTCTAAATTTGTATAAAATTAGCTCTGTGGTCAAAGGAGGCATTCAAGGTTTTGAGCATGAAGTATCCAAGTGATGCTTCTAGAATTTGCAAGGAGAAAATCTGTAAGGAGGAATGATGGTTGCAGTCTGGGTGTCTCTGCATCCCAGTCTATGGTTAAGGAATGATCCCCAACAACAGGAACCATGTCATCTGACCTGGGCATGCCTTGTCAGGGACATATGGCAGGACCAGAAACTCAGAATCCAGTGTGGGGAGAGTCAGTAGGACCTGCTTTGCATGGAGTTCTATGGAACACGAGAGGACAGGTGGCAGCAAGAAACCAGAACAGCTGCTCTGTTAGCTCCAGCACAAGGTCAGCAGCAGCAGGAAGTGGAGAAATAGCTTCTGGATTCAACAAAGCCCACCTCCAAGCATGGACAGAACCCTGGCACACCCCCGCACACCTGCCAGGGGGTGACATGTAGGTTGGGGTTTTGTGCATGTTGCACTATGCTCCATGTGCTCATGACTGCACCTTCCATGAAAATAAAGCACAAACAACATAAACCCAGCCGAAGCAAAGTGAGAGCAGGTGTGACAAGATCTGAAGCCTGGAAAGTACCAGGACACATGTTACAAACTCGGGTTCCTGGGGCAGCAGAACCCAGGGTCCCACTCCTGTCGTTCTAAAATCTGAGAGCTATTCACTGGGAATGTGCAGATGGACATAACATCCTCATCTGTGGGATTTAATGTAGGATTGGAATATTCTCAAAGAATCTGGAAGTTTGTACTTACACATGAACTTATCTTTTCTAGTTGAAGAATTTAAATACTCATCGCATTCTCCAAAAACCCCAAGACCCACAACTTTTGACACCATTGCTTCCCTTTCTGGAAAGTCATGGAGCAGGAAAATGGAACCATGATCAGATGGCATCAGATTTGAAATTATTAGTGTCTGCTAAATATTGTACTTTGGAAAGGTCAATGCCTGAACTAAGTGTCCCTGTGACAATCTCATGCTGGTTCAGGAAAAACACTGCCATTTTATAGGGGAGAAGCAAAGTCTTGGAGATGACTTTTTCCAAGATAATGTAATTGATCAATTGCAGAGTTAATTCCTAGGCAGATGGGGTATAAAAAGGCCAATGTAACTGCCAGACACGCAGCTCAGCCATATCAGGGGAGAGACAGTAGCCAGATGCAAACACACTGGGGTCTCAGGGAATGGAAATGGGCCACTGAAAGGCGCAGGATGGGCCACTGAAAAGGAAAATCTTTCTTCTACATTCTGTCGTATTACCTCTGCACAGCTCTTTGAATGAAATGGGCTTCATACTGTAAGTTTGTTGTTTTTTTTTTAAAGCTTTATTTATGCATATAAGAGCTGGGGTACAGGCCAGAGGTGTGGAGGGTGAGAGGACTCACCAGAAACAGAGTGGGGAACAGAACAGGCAGACTGACTGAAATACACTGCTGAGGGGAGCAGTGGGCGAGTCAGGAGAGGTCTGCCTCGCCATGTGGGTTACTCCCTAGCTGGCCGGGGATCAAACTCGTGCTGCAGAGGCTGCAGATTGCTTCATAGTGCGGTGCTTAACCCCTTGCGCCACCAGGGAGGCCCCATACTGTAAGTTTTCAGCAACTGATGTATTTTTAACATTTCTTATAAATCATCTTCAAGGAATAGCTCATTCCCAGAACAGTTCATTCAAGCTCATTCAAACTCGTTCAAGGAATTGTCTAAAAGCAAAGTTCTGTTACTTATTGGCAGCGTGGCTGCTTAGATTTCTCTTCTTTTTCTTATTCTTCATATTCTCAGGTTTTGCTTAGGCAAACTGCTTAGATTTCTCTTCTTTTTCTTATTCTTCATATTCTCGGGTTTTCTCTTCTTCTCCTTTCCACAATATTAAAATAAAGGGAATTAATTCACTTCATTTTATAAAACACTTCACTTATGAAGCATGAAAAACCCAGAAACCCATATATTGTTTCAATGGAAATTATAGAGAACTCCCTTGAACAAAACAATATGTGAGCATCTTACCCCAAAAAGGAGGTGAAATTATGTAGCTCATGATAAGTAACTCCTGAAATTAAGTCAGGTATATTCCTTAAAAATATTAGGAAATACATTATTCTAACACCCCAGATCATTAAGTAACATAGCATGTTGGTGTCATGACAAATTCTAAAATAATGAAGGTATTTAATCCTATTTCTTAATGTGTGAATTATGTCTGTAAGGATCCTCCCTTAAAAAACAACCAAAGAATTGCTCAAACTAACAGTTTATCCATTCACTCTGCAAATATGTACTGAGCTCCATTGTAGGTACCAGGATACATCAGTGAGCAAAACAGGTTTCTGCATGTGGACACTGATTCTGACCACAGGGTAAACAGGGGGACAGAGGATACATGATAAGCATGATGCATATGTAGCTGATAGAGCATTCTTACCTGTGATCTGTCATTGGATAACAGACACCACCTAGCTTGGTGGCTACAAAACCCAGTATCATCACCACTTCTGATCTACTGGTCAGGTAGACCTGTCTGGGCAATCCTATCACAGGCCATCAGCAGCGCCTTGGAGGCCGGGGGCTCTCTGGGACTGGCTATCCAAGCTGAACCTCTCACACCGGGGCTACAACGTGGACACACACATGGGGTCTCTGTGTGAGGCTGGAGCTGACTGGCATGGGTGGCTGGGTTCCAGCAGAGAATAGCCTCCAGCAGAGAGCTTCCCTGGAGCAAGAAGCTGCCAGTGCCCTTCAAGGCTTAGCCTGCAATCCCATACATCACTTGTGCCATATTTTATTGGCCAAAGGAGCTATAGACCTAACCCACATTCAAAGTGCAGAGAAACAGGCTGCCTCTGGCTGGAACATTCAACATATATATATGGGAAGGTGATGGTGCTAAAGAGAAAAGCGAGAAGAAAACGCAGTCAGAGAATTGAGATGGTCAGAGCAGACTGGCTGGGAAGCAATGTGTGAGCAAACACAGGAGGCAGTTGATGGAAAGGGTCCCAAGATGTCTGGGGACAGGGCAGAGAGAAGGGGCAGAACTAGCAAGGACCCAGCATGGCAGAATGGGGAGGGAGAGGGTAAGAGTTACCAGCTCCGTGGACCAGAAGAGGAGCCGGGCTGTGCAAGCTTTGTCAGAGGGCAAACCTCAGGGAAACGGGACTGTTTCAGGACTTCGGGCAAATGAATGAAGTGCAAAAATCCAAGTGAGAGATGACCACAGCGGTGAGGGGGTGCGGCGAGAGTGGGGAGGTTTATTCTGGAGCTGAAAGAACTACTGATTATAAGTTGGGGACTGAGGGTGTAGGGAGGGGGTGGTAGGGTGGAGAGAGAATGCACTGCAAGGATGCAGCCGCCATCATAGAAGCCAGCAGGTAGGTCATATGGCAGGAGGTCTGGCTTCAGCCTTGGCCTTGTAGACACGAAAACAAAGATTCTCAGAAGGAATCTCTGCAAACCTGGAGCCAGGCTGGGCTGGGGCTACTGACCCCGGTGAACTCACCTAGGGAGCTCGGTGCACCACCCCTCTGCCCTCTGTGTGCCCGGCCCCTGTGGGGAGAGCAGGCAGGAAGTTTGAAGGGGTTTTTTCTCTAACTTGTACCCTCCCAGGTCACTGGCAGCTGGTTGTGAACCCACAGGATGTTCTGGCCAGGCCCCCCACGACCTTTCATGCAGTGGGCGGTCTTCCTCTCCTTCGTACAGGGCCTAGTCTTCCCTGTCTCCACCCACAAAATATGCAAGGACGCAAAGGGCGACCACTTGTTTCCAGTAGAACCTGGAAGGAACCTTTTGAGTCCCAAGCTAAAGAGCCTCTGGGGGAGAGAGGTACTATGTCCCTGGCCCAGAATGCCCTGGGGCTCACTCCCAATGCGGGACCAGATGCCTCTTTCCAGGCAGGCACTGAGTTCTGGCTTTCCCTAGTCTTCTCTGACGTAAGAAGCCCGGTGGCCTTTCCCCTGCTGCTCATGTAACACCAGCCAAGCCACCCTGTCTCATCTGACCCTGATGTCACCACAACTCATGCGGGTGGGGGTGTCTAGTGACTCCTGAGGCTCTGCCCTGAGATGAATTAATACCTTCAAAATGCAGGATCATCACTGGGAGAAAATAAAAGAACTAAGCATATCCTTTACAATAGAAATTACTTTTCCATGTTTCCGAGTTCTTAAATTTGTAGCATTTTAACATTTGAAAAAGGGAAATGTACATTCTAGAATCACCAAAGTGGCTTGAATCACCCCTTGTCAAGGAGCCAGGAGCACAGACAAAGGAAGCCTGGGTTACACCCTGCGTAGACGGGCTCGTGGGAGAACCCAAGCTTGGAGTAGGTAGAACTAGTAGCAAATGCTGTCGTATAGCTATTAAAACATCCCCTCTTGACTTAAATGTAGTGATGAGTAGCACCAAATAAGGTTTTTATTCACCAGAATTTTCTCCTGGAATAGAAACTGCCCACAGTATTTTTCTTGGGAAGCACATTTGCTCACTGCTGTCATTTTTGAACTAAGGCACCCAGGGAGGCAAAACTGGGCAGAAAAAGCCAATTTTATTTACCACTTTGCATTTTGTTACCCAAACTCTGCCCACTAGGACAAGCACATGATAATTAGTCAAACTCGCTTCACACTTGCACCCCCGGCTTGGACATTCCTGAAATGCCAGCAGTTCACACACTGGCCAGGGTGGTTTGGCATTTTGGTCTCAAAGCTGAGACAAGTGGTCCAGATTCTTTTCTTATCCTTCTCTCTGACACTTGAGGCCCACAGCAAAAGGAAAGTTCTGACAGTGTTCTTTGGGTGAGGATAAGGTTTCAAATACCCAATCTCTCTGGAGGGACACCACTCCACAGCTGAGAGACAGTCAACCAAAAATTAAGCAGCTGCCCCCCACCCTGTCCCCGCCCCCGTAAATCCAGGTTCTGGGGCCTGGGTCTTAAAACACAGCACCTGTCTCCAGTAAGCAGGTGGACAGGCCTGCAGCTGCAGTGCTGTGATGTGTCCGGCTTCATAGGGGAACACAGGGGTCCTTGTCACTCTGACACATGAGGGGAGGGTGATAAATACATTTTGTTACAGCTCCGGGGCCCCCAAATAGAAAGAAATCTGGTGTGATCTAATAGGCTCGTTGCAAGTAAGAAAAGCACTCATTGGCCTGGGTCTGCCAGTTCTTGGACAGTCTTCCCTGGGTTTCTATGGTAATGATGCTCATTGTAAGCGCAGAACAGTTACGGATTCAGTCTGGGACCACACCCCAACGGAGCTATCAGCCCCCCTTCCCCACTGTTCTTTTGGGCATCAGCTAGCCAGAGAGGAATGTGCCCTGGAATGAAGCAGCTAAGCATTCGGGCACTTGGCAGCAGAGCTCCTCCCCACATGGAGCAGTATGCAGGTGGTGGGGGCACTGGTGAGGGGCTGGTATTTGCTATTGGGCCAAAATCAGTGGTAATACCAGGATGTTCAACTCATCTTTCCCTGTGGATGAGCTTTTGATTAGATGACTTTTCTAATGAAAGATTTTTTAAATTCTTTTTAATAAAAGAATCTTGGAGTCACTTCTGCACATCTGAAAAAAAAAAAAATCCAGGGTGATGTTGCAGAGCTAGACTACTAGCTAGAACAGCTAGACTAGAACCTTTGTGAGGGCTGCAAACATGCACCTGTGTCCTATGATGTGACCGCAGGCACCTTGGAGAGGGGCCAAAGGGCCCAGGTCAGAAGACCCTGTTGCAGGACCCTATAGGAAGTGATCCTGCACCCTAGGGTCTCAGCAAATGCAAAACAATGATTGATACCTACACCAGACTGGCAGGGGTGTCCCTCTGTTGCCCAGGACCTTCCGAACAGTCGCCCACTCCTCTGGCTTCACTATCGTCATTACGAGTAAGGAGAGGGGTTCTGCATTTTCATTTTTTTTAAAAGATTTATTTTTTATTTATACAATAGCTGGGGTACAGACCAGAGGTACAGGAGGTGAGAGGATTCACCAGAGACAGAGTGGGGTGCAGAACAGGCAGTTGTACTGAAATACACTGTTGAGGGGAGCAGCGGGGGAGGCAGGAGAGGTCTGCTGCGCCATGTGGGTCAGCTCCCTGGCCGGGGATCGAACTCTTGCCACGGTGGCTGGTGATAGCTTGACAGTGCTGTCTTTAACCCCTGCACACCAGGGAGGCCCCAGGTCCTGCAATTTCAATTAAGTTGTTCTCGCTTCTATCTCAGCTCCACGTAGAAAATGAAATGTTTTATTATGTTTTTAAGCCTCTAGTTTAGTGAACTTTGGCAAAGCCATTCTCAGCTGAGGCTCAACGGGTCACCAGGTCAGAACACCCACAGCTCTGCATAGGGGCCACAAGGGTGACATAAGTCAGGGATTGCCCCCAACCTTCTGACACAGGCTGAGGTTGGCCCAGGCCTCTGGGGACAGCAGCAGGATTAGGAGGGTGTGTTTGGTGCAATGTTTGATCTTCGAAGGTCAGGCCGTGCGCATGAGGGGGCAGAGGTCAAGCTGACGTTTCTCGGGCTTTTCTTGCCCATTCTAAGCAAGCAGGTTCCAGGAAGCTGGGTTGTTATTTTTGCCAGTGGCTGTTTATCATTATGCAGTGAGGGGTCAGGTTTCCTGCTGCAGAGAGTCCTAGTAGTCCCTGATATTTACATAAACAGGCCTTCAAATATTGACTGAAGGTGTGATGTGGGAAAGTGATTTTTCAACCCAGGGGGACTGAAGGACAACAAATTACATTTATGGTACAAAAATTGAGGAGAATGAGCCCTACCTTTTCAGACAATTCTTTGATTCCACACATAGGAAATTGCTGGCTGCATTTTTCTGCTAGGTGAGAGAGTTAGAAGGTCCTACAGTCAGAACATTCAATCCAAATGTTTAGAGATGGCCTCTACATTCTAATATACTTGAATGAGTCTGATCCATCCTGTAATTACAAATCAAGAGAGTATTTTTTTTTCTGCAAAAGATAAATGAAGGACCACCATTTATCCATTGTTGTTCTACAGAAAAACTCATGCATAATGATTGAAAGCCATCACTGAAGCACGACCCCATGAGCACATTCTATCAAAACCCAACCATTTCTATTGCCTTTGGAAACCAAAACAAGCCGAACAAAAATCTGGCCAAAATGATGAAATAGCTGAAAGTTATTCACCTTCAAATCTGTGACTGAAATAAATCAGTCACAAGCAAAAAGTCAAAGAAACGAATTTGGAAACATGTGGCCTTTTAAAACAACAAAGATGTAGTTCATATTGCCCCACAAAGAAGTTGAAACAACACTCGAGTGCTGTGGGAAGACCCCTGAAGGGCTGGCGACATGGATGACAATTCCTTTTATGAGCACATGCAGGAGGAGGAAGCTGCCTTATCCAGGAGTACACGCAGGTCCAGAATCCCTGATGCTGTCATGTGCGAGGGCACAGCTCTGCCTCCACTGTTCCAGAGGGCTGGCCAGTGTCAGGATGTCGCACAAGACAGGATCTCCCCTTATTCCCAGCTCTCCTCCCTGGGGATCTAACCTGATGCCTTGGCCTGATCTATGGGACTCTCCACAGTGACTCCCAGCTCCTCACCATCATCTTCTCTTTCTAGGCAGCACAGTGGGAATGTTTATTTCATCCCCCAGCACACAGGTCTGACCAGGCCTGGAAAGTGAAAGTGTGCTTCTGAGAATGCTGCTGCCCTGCAGGAAGGAGCCTTTTACAGGAAAGTGGCTGCAGATGCCCGTGTCCCCTCCCACAGAGGGGGAGGGGAGAAAAGGTAGGCTGCTGTTCCTTGAAAGGAAGAGGAAGCTGGGCTCTTTGCAAGAAGCTACAGCCACTGCCCACAGGTCCCAATGCTCCAGGGTAGATTCTCGGAGCTCAGATGCCCTTTCAAGGCAGGGCCATCCAAAAGCCCCCAACCACATCAGATTCGTTGGGTCAGACACCTGTCTGCAAGGGAGGGAGGCAGCAAGCAGCCAGAGCGTCTTCTCCTTCAGAGAAGTTCTTGCTGGTTCTCGGCAGCAGAAGCCGGGTCCCTTTGCAATGGAGCACTGGGACAAGTGAAGAGTCTGGGCAGCCCCCAACAAGCATCATGGGGACCCTCAACCAAAGAAGGCAACTAGATACAGCCTGGCAAGGCACAGAGCCTCTGGTTGAACTGGTTATGCAGTGAGATGTCACAGCAAGACCTTCTGCCAGTTCAGATTAAAAGGAGATAGTGTGCACTTACAATGTGTGCATTCCTATAAAATCTATTTATATATATAAATGCATATATTTAACTTTCTCTTGTTAAATATACTATAAGTATAGGAATTTGTAGAAAGCAAATCACACCCCCAAATCACACCCTCCCACCCTACTAGAGATATCCTGAGGCTCTTTTATGGTCTCCTGCCCTTTTCTCTATAGTGTTAGTGCCTATGTATATTCCGACAGAATAGAATTTAGGTGTTTTTTTTTTTTTTTCTTCTTTGGCTATGTTTTATAAACCCCTAAGTTCCCACACCAGACACGGTCATAGACTGTCACACATATGAGTATATACAAATAACATGTTTAGAACAAATTGTCTTCCTCCTACCCCTTATGTCAGAGCACTGTACTTTTTAATGCCATTAATAACATAAACAGAAAACATGTATCACTTTCATACTTTTAGAAAATAAACCTCGCATGTCTACTTCCCCTGGACATGGGGCCTGTCTGCTGCCAGGGCACTCAAGGGCTTCTACCTGGAGCAGGTCAAACACCAGCAAACCGCCTCCTACTCATTGGTTTCCTGATCTCTTTCGATCTGGTGCTGTAGTGAAACAAGAAGGATATTAGACCTCCTAAAACCCTTGAAATCTACTGTCTGCTGATGAGGTGACTGGTGACTGAGTCCCTAATAGCTCCTGATGGGAGCTGGCTCCCAGAGTCAACCACATGCTAAGAGGATTAGAAATTTGCACGCCACTCCCCCACCCCCACTGCTGCACTTCTTGCCCCCCACCCCCCACCACTGAAACGACAGCGTCAGGTTGCTTCCCAGTTGAGCCCCTGAGCTCTGCACCCCCTACCCATACCTTGCCCTACACATCCTTCCATGTGGCGGTTACCTAATTCTATCTACACTTTGTAACAAATCAGTGAGCAGAGAAATTCCCTGAGTTCTGTGAGATGTTCTAGTAAATTATTGAACCTGGGGCCTCTGAATGTATAGCTCCTAGAACAGAGGCATGCCGTGAGAACAGTCTGTGGACCTGAGTCCTTCACTTATGGAGCACTGAGCCACCTCTAGTGAGTGTCAGAACTGATTCAAATCCTTGGAGAACTGAGAATTGTTGTTTGGAACAATATGGAAAAAGTTGCAAAGGCAGAGTGTTATTTCTACGCCAAGAATGCCAGTGTTCTTTGTTAGTCTTTAACCTGCCTGCAGGTGGACAACAGGATCTTCTGCTTGGCCTCTCCCACCATTGCCTGGAGGCCCAGAATCTTCCCCTCCCATCTAGTGCTGCAGAGGGACTCAGCAAGGTCCAGTAAGCTGCAGCCTACATCTCCTACTCCTCCCTGTGCCCCCACAACCCACCTCCATGCACATATGTCTCCAAGGGTCCAAGGTCCAGGCCACAGGTCTGCGGCCTCTCCTCATGGTTAACACCAGTTAACATGCTTCCTGCCTTGCCTCCACAGCAGCCTTGCCTCTGTCTCTGCCCTCAGGCAACTCCCAGCAAGTTCCCCTGACCCCAGGCATGGGCAGCGTGGAGGCAGGTACAGGGCAGAAGTGCAAATGCAAGCCTGGAATCCACCTGAGAGGAGGCCACATCTGCAGGGAGGGCCAACCAGGAACCCATTTCAGCAGGTCAATGGAAGAGCATAGAGAGGCTGCCCCTGCCTTTCCCACAAGCAAGTGTTCAGCCTTCCTTCCAAGAAGCTTCTGCATATTTCTGTGTATGTGTGTCCCCCATCATTCCCTTGCCAGCCCTTGCTGGAGACCTCAGTTTGGAGAGGAAGAAGAGGGAGCTACAGGGCCTCCCCGGTGGCGCAGCGGTTGAGCGCTGGGTTGCGAAGCTGCCCGCAACCTCTGCCGCGCCGGTTCGATCCCCAGCTGCTCCTCGGCCACCAGAGGAGGGTCCCACATGGCGCGCAGACCTCTCCTGCCGCCCGCTGCTCCCCTCAGCAGTGTGCTTCGGTCCTTCTGCCTGCTCTGCTCCCCGCTCTGGCTCTGGTGAATTCTCTCACCCTCCCGCGCTTCTGACTGTACCCAGTGCTTGTATTAATAATAAATAAATCTTTAAAAAAAAAAAAAGGAGGGAGCTACAGTGAAGATTAGAAGGGAAGGGGGTCACACCAAGACAACAGCCAGATTCTGCACCAACAAGACGTAGGGTCGATGCTGAACCAGCTGTAACTGGAATGTGAGCACAGGGGACACATATAATTTCAGATTCTTTGAAATAGAGAAAACAATACAAAACATTGCTGTGGTGATAAACTGAAGAAAACATCAGGGAGACTTTGTAAAAGTGGTGAACACACTTGAAGGGAAAGGCTAGACCAACGCGGAAGGCAGAGGCTGTCCTGATCAGAGCCCTCAACCCCCTCTGGGGGGTCCTGGAGGAAGCCAAGGATGCTGGTCAGCAGGAGCTGGTCAGAAGAAGAGGAAGTTGAAAATAGGGGGGAGAATAAATTGAGAACAAAGGGAATGAAGGTGAGGCACTCAGTGTTAACATGATAAGGCTTGTGCTCAACCAGCTCAGGCTCTTGCGTTCACAGGAATGCAGAGACATTCTGCGGAAGAGGCACTGCACCTGCCGTGTAAAACCTGGGAGTCTTAGAGGTCTCAACAGATTCTTGCCATCTATAAAGTGGGGTTACGATGCACATCTACACACAGAGTAAAAATGTAGTCCCTAAATTAAAATTTATATTTTTGTGATTTCTCCCCCGTCGGTGGGCATCCCTTAGCCAGGGACGGAAGTCTTGGAGCTGTGTTTTTCCTCGAGCAAACGGGAATGTTTGCAAACAGGAATAGAGCCAAAGAGTGCCTGGGAGTCACAATCGGCTGGCATTCGAATGTTTCAGAAATGGCTTGTTTTTGTCTGAAATGACATCGCTGCCCCTACAGGTCTGTCCCCCTGTATGTTCTGTTCCTTTCACTTTGGGAACAAAACAAACGGTGTGATCAACTGTTGACAATTTTCTGCACAGTGTTCTTTGTGCCGGGTCCAAAGTGTAGCTCTCACACTCCACCTGGGTTCATCATAATTGATTCTGGACAACAGAAACCTGTTCAAGGGCACACTGATTTCACCAAGGTTACAACCACCCAGACTGTTGGAGACAAACAATCAGAAAGCAGACACCAGGGAGGGTCAGGAGTGCCCCAAGGGTGCTTCAAGGGGGTGGCTCTCCCAGAATGCTGTATGCCTAGAAGCCAGGCACAGCTGACAGATAGAAAGCTTGAGCCAGGTTTCACAATGTGGGGACCAAGTGTTCTGAGAAAAACAGAGGTTCTCCTGCCAGGGTGTGCCAACAAGCTCTGGAGTGTTTGCTAAAATGCATTCTTGTGCATTCGATGACTGGAGTGTAGCCACCTTAGTTACTGCATCCCCACTGAGCAGCCAGTTACTTTGTGACCCTTGTATGCCCCAGGTTGCCTAAATTAGGGTTCTCCAACCCTAGGGGTGCTCATGGTCTCTTACTTTTCCAGGGGCTGTGATGGGTCAGTGATGTGACATAAGCTGTCTGGCACAGAGAAAGTGCTCCCAATATATTGATGTTGTTCATGCCATATGCATCAGAGTCCATGAAATCTTTGTCTTATTTATCCATCCCCTTCCAGCCTTACCCTGATTCTTAGATTGGTTCAGTACATAGAATAGATTTGGGGGTAAATCTTGTTTTAGCTTCCTTGAGGTTCTGTCTCTTAGCAACAGCCAAGTTCCCTTCCCTCCCCAGTCACAGCTGCATGACCAAGAATTAACCTGTCTTTTACCCCCGCATCACAACCATGGTGCATTTTGTGTCTGATGCTAGGGACCCCTTTACATATAATTATTTAATGGCGACTGTGTTTGCAAATAACCCTCCTCACTAATTGACTGGAGCAAGAAAAACATCTATAAAATGATATCAGGAAGAGCTGAGACCAGATGGGGTGGTCTGGGCTGTATACAAGGTGGCACGGTACAGATAAGGGAGCCCCTCTATCCCACCACCCTGCCCCTCAAAGTCACATGCCTGCCCACGCCCTGCCAGAGGACACTCCTTCCTGCTCACACAGGTGTCTTCAGAAGCCAGGGCGCCTGCATGCTGGGAAACGTGCTGCTTCCCTTTAGGGAGCCGTGAAATTGGGCCTCTGTCTCCCCGTGGGTCAGGGCTCCTAAGGGCACTCAATTCTTGGTTACTCCCAGCATGGTCAGCACTGGAGTGGAGCCTGTGTCCCAGGACAGGCTGGCACAGGAGCACAGGGAGCAAAAGGTCTGACTTCTCCCTGGTCCCATCTCATCCCTGCTCTGTCCCCACCTGGACACAGAATCCACACTCCCCCTCTCTGAGACATGATTCACTGACCTGCAGTCCTCGCAGAGGCCACAACAGAAAGTGTATTCCATGTAGCAAGTAGCTACCATGGGGCAACTATTCTCTTTCCAAGATAAAGTAACTCCTCCCCACACCCTACTCCTCACTGCCCGGAGCAGCGCATTCTGCGTGCCTCTGTCTCCCACAATATGTGTCCAAGACTCCACATCAGTTGAGGCAGGACCCCGCTTGCTTCACAGATTCCCCTGAGCCATCCCACTGTGCAAGGACACAGCGCTGGTCAGCCATTTCTGCCTCGGTGCCCTTTCCATCCTGGAAGGTCGTTGCTCCCGCTGGTGGCTTCACAGGGACCCTGTGAGGCATGAGAGTAGGCCCCAAGGAAAAACAAGGTACTGATGCTAAAAAAGAGGAAAAAGACCATGCACACTCTCTCACTCATGCACACACACATTACTCATAGGGGCACTCATATATACATACCCTCACAGACACACACACTCATACTCACACACACTCATCACACACTCCACTCATACATATTCTTATACACAATCATACACTACACACTCCCATATACACACACACTCACACACATGCACACCCGCTTACATGAACCCTCACCCATGCATGCTCACCCATTTACGTATATACATACACAAATACTCTCAAACAAGACACACATACCCTCACTCAACATACACACGCAATAATACTAGCAAATATACATGCTTTCACACACATCAAAGACAGTCACACAAACACACATGTATGCACACGTACACACTCATATACATATACACATTCACACTCTCACATAGTCATACATTAACACTTCCTATAGCAACGCATAAACATGGGCTTGCACTTTCACAGACTCACAGATACACAGATACACATATACCTTCAGGCACACCCACACACACACTCATACTTACACATACGCACCCTGAGCCCAGGGCACAGAAGACACACAGACTCCACGCAGGGCTCCTGAGCAGGCCCCAGAGTGGTGAGGAGCCCTGAGGGTGAGAGGCACCACATTTCCAGGAAAGGGGGAGCAGGGACAGAGGGTGTTCTCCACCTGCTCTGGAGACAAGAGGGGCCACACAGGTGACTGTGGCATAACAATGGGAAGGCTACCCCAGTCAGGTCACCTCCACGTTTGAGGCCCCCTGGCCCGAGTGTGCACAGGGCAGCCACACAACCAGTGTGGAGTGTTTTCCCCAAGGGGTTTGCCTCAGATCTGCTTCTCCCTGATGTAAACCTGGGACGGGGTGCAAGTGTGTGTCGGAAGCCCCTGGAGGTGCAGGGCAGGGAAGAGGAGAGGCAAAGAGGAAGCAGGAGCTGGCTTGTCAAATTGTCAGGGTTTGTGAACTAGCTATTAAGTCCAGTTATTATTAAAAATTAGATAAGTGTACAATTACACAAGTTATATCAAAATAAAGGCACAGCTAACACTCTTGGCTCCCTAACAATTTTAGCAGGTTTCCAACCAACCATGCTCCCAAGACTGCTGAGCCTGGGCTGGTGTTGACACAGAGCTGGGCCCAACTCTGAGTCAAGGATCTGGGCAGCCAGCTGGACTTTAGCCAGGGCAATTTGCATCCTGGAAAGCAGTAAATGCTACACGTGGAGTGTGTGTGCCTCTCTGGAGAACCAGTTGCTAACAGCACATGCCTGGTTGTGTTAGCACATAATGTAGAAGAATCCAGGGACCATAAACTCTAAGGGGTTACATGCTATAAAAGACATTCAGTCACCCTCCTGTACAAAGGCAAAGGAAGCAGACTCCTATTTTGAAAGATTTTTAATAGAATTGGTGTGTATAGCGAAAAGAAAGGATTTCAAATGATACTTTTCCAATGAAACTCCAAAAATTACCCATCCCATCCTAATCAAATACCCAGCCAGCCAGGGTTGGCCATAGTAGCAACACTGAGGCCTGAAAGCTTGCCACAAGTATAAGGTACATTCTGGCAGGGATCCATGATAAAAGAGTTTAGTAGGACCCAGAGAGGTGGAACACAAGGAGAAACTCAAAATTCAAATATACTACATCAAGATACTGGCTGCCATTGTCTCTGCCAAGGAGCAGGAGCAGCCTCCCCACAGGTCTGTCACCCACATATCTCTTCCAATATTTTTTCTAAGTGTCTCTCCATGTCTCTCTTCCACATTTTGCCTCCCGTGTGTGTCCTCCCAGCAGTACCAGTGTGAAAGTTGAAGCTGGAGTGCAAGAGCACTCATGTGTTCATTATAAGCCAGGCGTGGCCACTTAACTCGACCACTGGTTACCAGTGGCCCTTTTTCAGAAAGTCAGGTCCATGGCATGCTGGGAATTGTAGTCCTTCGTGACTGTAATCTAATAGGCGTAAAAATGAGAGTGGAGTTCATGCAGAAGGTCATTCATAGGTTCAGAGTTTGCTCCCCTAGTTCCTCTAACAGTTAAAAGGTGCATTGTTGAGCAGGTTAGCTATGGCTACCTCCACGATACACTCCTCCAGAGGAAAGCTTTGAACAATTGCCGCAGAGTCATCCCACCCATGGCATTTGCCCACCAGTCCTGTCACTCACTGTCTGAGGGCAGGGTAGTGTGGGGGGGGCTAACTCCCAGCATTTCTCTTTGCAGGAGCTGAACCAGCTCTGGCATTCAGAGACACAGTCTAGAGCCAGAGGCTGCGGGCAGAGGGCACTGAAGCTTCAGGTAAGAGAGTTCTCTAGTTTGGTCTTATCTCTATGCTCCCTTTACCTTTCTGCATCCATCCTACCTGACACAGTAAGCACTATGGGATCACCAAGGTGCATGTACCTCTAATTCACACCTTGCAATCTCACAACCCAGTGGCCCTTCCCACCGACTCCAACCCCAGACTTCTTCAGTGAGGGAATGTATGCTCCCTAATCCCAAGAAAGTCAGGCACCATGTTGTGCAGGTTGGATGGGAAGAACTTGCTCAGAATTTTTACAGATCATAGAACAGCTGAACCCCGAGACGCCAGCTCTTTAGAGCAGCTTTCCATTCTTTTGTACTCCCATGGTCTACAGTTGAGCAAGTGCCTATACTTTACACATACCTGTGATCAGAAGATGGCAGACAGCACAAGGAGAGAGGACTGTGTGGGACCAGAAGTCACTCTCTATCAGATTCCCACCCACAACCCCACACTTCCACTCGCATGGTCTTGGGCCCAGGAATCCACCTCCTACCTGAGCCTGGGGACTCACATTGGGCTTGTAGGAGCCAAGTGTGCTCCCTTGGGGTGTATTTCTGCTTTATCTAAAAACACAAGCTTTAGATGATTTCTTGACTTGCTCATGACTTTTATACACTCCCAGCATATGGTACAAATGAGCCTATTCCATTGACTAGAGAAAGACAGAAGGCTAGGAAGAAAGAAAAGGATAAAACAGTTGACTCAGGAGGACCACACTTAGGATTCTTTCAGTGTAGCCAGAGGTAGGGCTTAGAAAAAACAAAGCCTTTGGATAGCTCTGCTTGGGCAGGAAAAAAAAATGATTTAAGCTTCTTGTGTTTCAAACTTGGTTCTCATTTCTCCAGGCAGTCGAGTGAGTCAGACAGGCAAATTAATCAGATGGTGAACACCCCAAAGCCAGCTCTGAATTCAACAACATGAGCTGCGGGGACTATTATTACATGTGGCAAAACCAAACAGACCTGAACCCCATAACCCTCTCCCTGGGCAGGCACAAGAAGCAAGCCCATCAGAACGTGACCTCCAGAGTTCACACACACCCAGGCCCCCAGACAACCACTGTTATTGTGGCATCAGCAACAACAAAGCCTCCTCTGTGGCTTGCACCTACCAAGCACGACCTGTATGAAATCACAGGTGCTGAGCAGGCCTCCCTAGGGGTGAGGCCATGCCTTCTAGGCCTATCTGCAGTTGGCAAACAGGGGCAGAGTTTCCCGAATGGCAATTGTTGATTGCATGAGCACAATTACAAATTGGGACTGCTGCACCCCACACCTAGAATCAACAGTGGATTAAAATATTTGAGGAGTAAAATATCTTTCTTCATTTTAAGGGAGAGATGAGGGGTAGGTTTTTGTAAGAACTGACTACTTAAATTGCTCACATCAAGCTCCACTTTATCCCTGCTTTCAAGTTGCAAGTTGTCAGTATATGACCATGATAAAGTAAGATCTATAATAATGCCAGCTTGTTGATGGAAAGGGAAACAAATGCTAGCAAAAATTGTTGTTTCATTCAGACCTGATTCTTCTACATTGTGGATTGTTGCCAGGTAGATCAAGGCATTATCTAGGTACCTAGCAAGGAGGTACTGATTGCTTTTTTTTCTCCCACATTAAGAGGAAAATCCTTCCATTTTAAACCCTTTTGGTTTTCTACTTTACCTTCCATTCAGATCTTGTTTCTTTGTCTTTCAATTTTCTAAGCTTTCAGTGCTTCTACCCATTTTTATTTTGTTGATACAAGAACAGGTTTAATGTTGATGTGGAAATTCTGAAAGAGATTTCAGGGTCTATTCTGTATATGATCTGCCACTTTTATTCACAGAAAACTTTGTGATGGCCCTTTCCCAGGAAAGCTTGCAAGCAAAAGGAACAAGAGAAGGTAAGAAACCTTCCAAAAGTTAGCATGTCCATCCCAAGGGGCAAACCCCCTCAAGGAAGAGGCCTATCTTATGATTCAAGAACCCCGTACCCCCTAGGGTGACAATGAGGTGACCCCAAGGGAAAGGGTTGGGGGTGGAGCAGGAGAGAGCTTGGGACTTGGAGGCAGAGGTTGACTCAGGGGCTGGGAGATCCCCTGATTCTAGTGAGAGGTACAAGTCACAGAGATAACAAGGGTGCTGGAGACTGACAGCTGGTATGGCGTGGGCACTGGATTGAGCTACCCTGGCAATGCCTAATCAAAGACCTCAGTGCTCACATCCGGTCCAGAGCTCTGGGGTCATTGCTGCCTCCCTCTAGGTGAATATTTTAGCAGTCATCCTGATGAGCCAACTATCAGATGCCCCCATCATATTTTCTGGGTACAGGAAGTTCAGAAATATGCAAGGAAGTCCCCTTACCTGGCTGAGGTTAAAATCACCAGACAACTTAGTTTGGATTGAAATTCTTTTCTTGTTGATTTAGAACATAATGTGATATTTCTTGCACTTAAATTGTGATGGAGTTTATCAGCTGCCATCATGCACAGTTGCATAAAATGGAAGTCATCTGATAACAGCTTAAAGAAAATAGGGATTATTTATATCTTGCATAGATAAGTCCAAGGAAGTCAATTTCAGCTTCCTTCTAAAGTTCCATTTCCCCATCCTGAGTGAGTGGCTTCCAACTGCAAGGCTACCTCCTGGTCCAAAATAACCACTGGAGCACAGCCATCATTTCTGCATTCCAGGCAGGAAGAAGGAAAAAGGTGAAAGGGTCAATGAGAGTGTGCCAGTCATCCCCTCCTTTAAGGTGCTTTCCTGGAAGCCCCACCCGCCACCTGTTGCTTTAATCCCAGTGGCCAGAATTCAGGCACAGCCTCACCCATTTGCAGTGGAGATGAGAGAGATGAATTTTTTTTTTATAGAGGCAAGTTTTATTTATTTATTTGTTTGTTTGTTTTGTTTTGTTTATACAAGCACTGGGTACAGTCAGAAGCGCAGGAGGGTGAGAGAATTCACCAGAGCCAGAGCGGGGAGCAGAGCAGGCAGAAGGACCGAAGTACACTGCTGAGGGGAGTAGCGGGCGGCAGGAGAGGTCTGCGCGCCATGTGGGACCCTCCTCCGGTGGCCGGGGAGCAGCCGGGGATCGAACTGGCGCTGCAGAGGCCACGGGCAGCTTCGCAACCTAGCGCTCAACCGCTGCGCCACCGGGGAGGCCAGAGAAAGATGAATTTTTTAGCTAAACTCATTGTATAGCTAAGAAGGAAAAAGAGATGGGTCCTGGAGGGGAAAATTATAATCTGTCACTTAAAGTAAAATTAAAGATGTAATATGTGTATCTGCCCTCAAATATTTGCATATATTTCTCATTTGGGCTTGTTTACCTCAGATTAAAAACTCCCAAAATAGTGACTAATAGTTCATTACTTTTCTTTATGTTTCAATTTCAAAGCTCCTTATATTAAGGTGGTATTACAAAACCAATGCCAACATTTTCTTAGCTATTGGTGGGTAGAACCAACAAACTCTCATCTAATATATCTCAGTGTTTCATGGTCTCCTCAGGAAATGAAGTGATCATTTAACAGCACAGCACAGCCATGCAGAACAACATCAAGACACATTATGTACCAAATATACCCCCCAAAAATAATAATAATTTCCTAACACTCTTCAAATAAGTAGGTTGGACTTGTACTTAAACCATGATAGCAGCCATGTTTTGATGTTTTGATTCACAAATAGAAGAGAGATAGAAAGAAGAGCTTTTTAGCTGAAGCGTGTGGAAGAGATTTCAAAAAGAAGACAAGAGAGAAGAACCTTTAGCCCAGGTGAATTTTTCGAAGTGGGTTAATTCAGCAAAGAAGGATGCACCAGGGAGAGAGGGAAGAGCTTGTTCAAACATCCCCTCTGAAGAGAGAGGACACGGGACTTCCGGGCAGAGGATGCCTCTGGGCACCGGAGGTGGTGTCAGCCAGCTGGAGCTTGGCTGCCCTCCCAGGAGAGAGGTTAGGAGAAAGGAAAAGCTGCCCTCACTTCCCATGTCCAGAACGGGAGACTCCAAGTGTGTTTATATCTGAACAAATGGCAGGTCAACATATGCCCTTTGCCTTAATTTTCACACATCTTATCCATCTTTGAAAATTCCCAAATAAATGCAAACTATTAGAAATACTGTGCCAGCAAATACACTGTTGGGCATCTAGCCAAAGTATATGAAATCATCAATTCAATGATATGTGCTATGTAATTGACTTATGTTTAGTGCAGCATTATTTACAGTAACTGGGACATAGAGCTGCTTCTACTTAGCTAGAGCTGCTTCTACTCACTGATAGAGGACCGGATGAGGAAGATGCAGCACACCCACACAATGGGATATTATTCAGTCATTATTATTTATGTATATTATATTATTTATATTATTTATTTATATTATTTATTTATATTTATCATACTATTCAGGGAAGACAAAAGTGTTTCAGTTTTCAGCAAAATGAAAGGAGGTTAAGGGAATTATGTGGAGTCAAGCAAGTTGGAATAACAAAAACAAACAGTGGACATGTACATAGTGGATGATTTGACAAAGTAAAATACTTACAAAAAAGAGTGGACATAATAAATGAAGTGAGGTTTTCTGAGGTTAAGAGGGAGGGGAGGAGAAAAGGTCAAAGGGTATAAAGGCTGGTGGGGAGAAATAAAAAATAAAATCAATAATAAGGAAAGCATAACTTAACGACAGCAACAGAAAGCAAAGCCTAGGATTCTGACAACAAAATGGTGACTACCAAAAGGGGAGGGGACATAGATGGGAAAATAAATAATTGTATGATAGTGGATTTTAAAAAGTTAATACAATACAAACAATTTCCAAAGCTTATATAATCCATGACTTTCAAATAGTCAAAATTTTGCTCACTTTATATCTACTCTTAATAAAAGGAACCATCATCTTCTCCATTATCACTGGGTCACTGGGCCATCCTCTGGTCTACTCACACAAGAGTGGCAATAGCTTGTCACTGGAGCCATGGGGAGCATCCCTTATCTGGGGAGATGCCCCCATCCCCATCAGATCTTCAGAAGCTTGGAAGCATCTGTGGGAAGATGTAGATATTTATTTGCACACTAGCACAAAGGAGTGCATTTGGGGGTGCTGAAGCCTTGTCTGGGAGAGACACCTTGAGGTCTAACCCCTTTAGCTGGTCCTCTTGAAATCACCCTCTCTTCGATCCTTGTCAGGAGGTAACATGGTCAAAGTTGTTCTGAGAAGATTAATGTGGCAGGTGTGAAAGGTGGCAGGAGATTGACAAGTGTGGTTGGTATTGGCAATGACATCTGGCTGCTTTCTTAAAAGAACCCTTGCAGGTAGACACATGTGTATGCCTGCATGGTCCCCAAGTGCTTGCCACTCTCTACCAAGACTGGGAACACCCTAGAAAATGGTGGCGCCTGCACTGATTTCTAGAGCAAGCAAGAGAAGGCTCTACAAGGCAGAGTGCCTCAGCAACCACTGACCTGAGAGCCATCCCTCCCCTTAGCCTATGCATCACTCATTAGACTTGATGATAAGAGTGCCCCAAACCCAGCCACCTTGCCAGCCACTGAAGAGTGTCCATTGCCTTCAATGGGAAGTTTCCATGACTTCAATAGTACATAGTTATATTATTGTACATTAGTGAGATGAGAACATGGACTAAGTCTCCCCCACCTCTATCTTGATCTTGGTCTCTCTCTCCTATCTCTCTAATCTTCCTCTCTTACTTTCTCTACCTCTTTTTCCCTTTGTGTGTCTGTCTCTGCTTCTGTTTCGTCTCTTCCCTCTCCCTCTCTGTCTTTTACACACACATACTCATACTATACCTCTTCACCTCCACCTCCTTTTTATTTCCCATCTTAAAAAAAAAATGAGTGCTTGAGATAAGACAGGATTCATGGGGTTTAGACAACCCTCATTCTCTTCTGTATTCAAATGTGCATCTTTACAAATTGACAGTGGATTCAAAATATATTTCAAAGTGCCACCCAAAGGATAATAAACTACATTTACCTTGTGTCTAGGATTCCCATTATTTTGTGTAACATCAAAAATCTTGAGAGCAAAAGTAATACAAAACTAAAGTCTTCTGAGTGTTCATTCCATGCACAGTGAGATTTGGTGTTTTTTTTAATTTGTTTTTGGAATTCCAAGGGCAAAGTTGTCATTCCCCACAGCACCATCAGACTCCAGTGATGTGTCAAAACTGAGACTTCATAGATGTGAGCACATTTTCATTTCTAGTGTTTCAACTGCACAAATAGTTACAGAGAAAATGTCATTCAGAGTGTGAGATACTAGGAGTATCTGTGCTTTAATGCAGAAAGCTATTATGATTGTGTTGTCAAGACACCAACGACAATGAAGGAGGGTGACTCAGAAAATGTAAGTTCTGAATAATCGCAACCTCAGAGGAAAATGACAAGAAAATGCCTCTGATTATTTGAGACCCTCTGGGAAAGTGTCAGTTGTTGTCTTCTCTTGCCAGAACTGCAGATGACCCTGAAAGGGCGATTTTGGTGAAGCAGTGAGAGAAAGGAAAATGGAGCTGGGCTGATGAGAGAAAGTCATCTCAGGAGTTACGACATGATAAAGAGAAATGGAGATGTGATGGGGGAAGGTATTGCCGAGGGCGGAGGAAGGAGCTCTTCTGATGAGAAACATTAGACCTTGTTTTAGGACATCAAATGAAAGGTGGAAGCCTACTTTTTTTTTTAAAGATTTTTTTATTTATGCACACAAAAATTGGGGTACAGGCTAGAGGAGCGGGGGGTGAGAGGAATCACCAGAGATAGAGTGGGGAACAGAACAGGCAGGCTGACTGAAATACACTGCTGAGGGGAGCAGCGGGCGAAACAGGACAGGTCTGCTGTGCCATGTGAGTAGCTCCCTGCCCAGCCGGGGATCGAACTCGTGCTGCAGAGGCTGCGGACAGCTTCACAGTGCTGTTCTTAACCCCTTGCGCCACCAGGGAGGCCCAAACCTACCTTATTTTTTTCAGTCCTTCTACTCTTACCATTTTAAAATACCTTTGTCTGAGTATCAGATGGTATAATAGCATTTGCTTCCTCTCATTAAAATTGACTTTAGAAACTCATGAGCAAAAGTATAGTCTAGTTTGTGTGTCTTTATTTCTGCACTCTGTCTTGTTCTCTTTCCTGATGCTGCACCCTTCTTTCTTCACACTTTTCCTTTCTGTTTAAGATGTGTATTTAGACTCTTTAGGGGCAGGTAGAGAAAAATTCTTGTAGAGACAAATTCTTTCACTTTTCCTTTATAGGAAAATAACTTTATTTTTTCCTTCAGTTTTGAACAATAGTTTCACTTGGTTTAGTCTTCACAGTTGACGGTTCATTTTTCTCAGTCCTTGAAAGTGATTTCTGGTGAGAAACCCACATCATGTGAATCAGAGTTCATTCCAGGTGATGTGTCATTATCTCTGCCTACTTTACTTTTTCTCTTTCTGCTTAGATTTCAGAAGCTTAGTTATGATGTGGATTGGTATGGATTTCTTTGGGTTTCTCTTATTTGGGACTTTTTCGGCTTCTTGAATCTATAGGTTGATCTCTTGCCAAATTTGGGGCATTTTCAGGGATTCTTTCTTTGAATATCCCTGCACGGCTATGCTCTCCTGTGGGACTCTGATAAAATGAATGCAGGATCCTATTAGCCCATGGAACATTCTTTTTTCCCCAATCTATTTTCTTTCTGGTTTTCAGATTGGATGGGTTCTATTGATCTTTCTTCAAGTCAGCTGCCTGGCAAACTTCCAAACTACTGATGAAGGAAACTAAATAAGATTAATTCACAGGATTTGTGTCTATTTGGTGGCTATAGTCATGCTTTAAAATGAAACTGTTAGGGGGAAAGGATGTCCTGAGCAAACTCCATACTGGCTTTGTTGGAATACTCCATATAGGATCAGAGCAAACTCTTGACATCCGGTCCACGTAGGCTTCAAGAACAAAGTTGGTCTCACCAGACTCCACCTGGGCTTCCTCTTCTCGAGGGTACCAGGGGTTTTTTGTTTTCTGGGTTGTCCAGTCCTGCCAATGGAGGCAAGCTTCCTCACCTTCTTTGGAGGTCTCTGGAACCCTACAAACAAAGCAGCATGTTCTCTTCTTGATTCAGCTCTATTTCAACTTCCTGGAAGAACTCCATCCAAAGCCACACAATGACACTCATCTCCAATT
The DNA here is from genome assembly GCF_964194135.1 of Talpa europaea. Taxonomy (NCBI): domain Eukaryota; kingdom Metazoa; phylum Chordata; class Mammalia; order Eulipotyphla; family Talpidae; genus Talpa; species Talpa europaea. The sequence continues at coordinate 104,451,457 of NC_140074.1, read as the reverse complement.
GTTTTTGTTTTAAGCAGACAAAATCCCTATGGAAGTTATGCAAAAATAGACACTGACATGAGTAGTAAAAATTACTATCGCTATTTTCATGCTGTGTTGGTATCAAGGGGAAAGAAAACACAAACAGAAGTTAGCTCTGCTGAAAAAAGAAAAAAAATAATTTAACATTGCTGCAGGTTCTGGTCAGTCAAAACAAGAAAACTTTGTTGAATCAGAACAAAATACAATGAAATTTCCAGTATTATGTCAAAACTTAGTAAAAATCAGGTTTATCTCCAATAGTCTATTCAGTCCTTTGTAGAAAAAAAAATTTTTTTAACCCATCAAAAGTGCCATCAGTAGGAATCTGTTGAGGCTTTTCCCCCCTCTTTTTTACAGAAGCAATTTCTGTAGATATCAAACAATTAAAGTATACAATATTATAAGGTGACAATCACCACTGACAATTTACATACATATCAGATACTGTGAGGTTTACACACGTTTTAGAAAACCAATGTTAACATTTCTGACATGTCAAAATTTTCCCTTTTTCCGAAGTGACAATGCTTCCCTTGTAGTTTTGCTTTACTAGGGAAGCTAAATAGGACAAATTCATCTAATGCCTTTCCCAGGAGAAAAGGGAGAAACTTTGTGGAGTATCTCAGGAGCTCTACTGAGGTTCCACAAAATTTCCTTAGATCAAACAAATGACATGCTAATAAATTTTTACTTGAGTTTAGATATCTGGGAAGCTTTGCCATAAACATCAGAAAACAACAGCAACAACAATAGTCAATCTCTATGACGGCACCGGCTTAGTTCAGTAGTACAATGTTGACCCTCAAACCATAACCTTTAGTTTTTTCTCAAAACTGGAGACTTTTTTTTTTTTTCAATGTCTATAGGCACCATGTATACCAATTTTTCAACCTCTAGAGGCCAAGACCAGGACACAAGGAAAAGACATACAGACATACAACATGTAGACACAGAGAGCTCTTTAGTTTTCATTTATCATGCATGGGATATCTTATACAACTGCAGTTTAACTCATAGGCCAAAGTAACAAAAACAAGCAGAAAAACCTTGAAGCTACTAAAAACAAAAATAAAAATAATTACCAAAATCAAGATTGAAAGCCTTTCTGTTAACAAAACCAGTTAGGCCAGTTGAGTGATAGTTTTATATTCTGCTTGGATATAAATAGGAAGAGAAAAGATACTTAAGTTGAAGCAAGTTAGAATTTTGGCAGCTACTGTAAAGGGACATAGAGACCAAAGAAGTTGGTTGTAATGAGAATTCATAGATTGGGATGAAAAGATCATTGGATGGAAGTTCTCCGTGTACTTTAAATTGTTGTGCAACAAAAGAATGGGAGGCAGTGCTCATGTTTGGGTGTGCTCAGAACTGAGATTGTGTATATTGGTCCAGGATGTGATGGACTGACTGAGTGGGGAATAGGAGAAAGTGGATGGTGCTTAAGAAAATAATAACTTGAGGGTGATAGATGGACCACCCAGAAGGTGACAAATATCATTTATTGTCCAAATAGGTACACCATTAAGAATGTAAAAGGTGGGCCTCCCTGGTGGTGCAAGGAGTCAAGCACAGCACTGTGAAACTATCCGCAGCCTCTGCAGCATGAATTCGATCCCCACCTGGCCAGAGAGCTACCCACATGGTGCAGGAGACCTCTCCTGACTCAACCGCTGCTCCCCTCAGCAGTGTATTTCAGTCAGTCCACCTGTTCGGCTCCCCACTCTGTCTCTGGTGAATCCTCTCACCCCCTGCACCTCTGCCCTGTACTCCAGTTCTTGTATGCATGAATAAATAAATCTTTTTTAAGAAAAGAATGAAAGAAGTGCCAATAATAATTGCTCCAGGATAATCGGTCTAAACTGGGAGTATTTCAAAGAAACCAAGATATATGAGCACCCTAGTTATCCATGAGGTTGGTGACATCACTGTCAATAGTGACCAGAATAGAGTAGGGCAGAGGCTATGACTGGATCTCATATGTCTTCAGTGACTGAGAAAGACCAAGTCAGAAGATAGTGGCAGTAAGCAAAGGTAGAAGATGACAGATCAGGCTTGTCCTCAAATATTGGGGTTTTGGGATTAGGAAAGAAGGAAAGGAGAAGTTTGGGAGAACAGCAAGAAGAAACAGGACTTGGCTGTACACCTGGCCTGCTAGTAGGCAGCATGGAGGAAAATGAGCCAGCATCCTCCTGAGATCTGTAGTGAGAATGGTGTTTCTGGAGGACAGACAGTCCTCAAAATGTTAAAAAATAATAGATCAGAGAAGAGCTTGGGGCACAAGGTCCAGCAGATAGTGTGGTGGGAGAGGAGAGGTATGCCTTGGGGTCAGATTAACATTTACAAGGGGAGGGCGCTGTGTGGTAAAGGGTCTTCAGGTGTAGACTCTATCTGTGATCTCTGAGTGTGAATACAAACTGTGACGTCATGTTGGGAAAAGAGGGGTTTGAGCCATTTGAAAACTGAACTCCCTCATGAGACTCCTTCTTCACCTCATCTCATTGGAGAGGATGCAAGGGTGAGGCAAGGTGTGGGTGAGTAGTGCACCCCACTATGGTAATGTGGAGCTTCCGGTAAGGTGTTCCAAATTAACCCGCCTTGCCAGAGTCTCTGAACGGGGCATTTAAACTCATCTGTATTCTGATGAAATGTTTCAGTTTCCAATTTGCCTTCTGGGCTTCTTTCACTCGACATTCAGATGAGCTATTGTGTAAAACTTCCCCTCCTTTTCCTTCAGCCATGTTTTCCTAGAATTGAGAGATTTAAGAATTGCATGTTACAGCAATTTAACAATTTTTTTTAAGCCTACAGGATGAATTGTCTGGTTTTCAGAAAAAACAATAAGTGTTCAGAAAAACATTCACATTATCATCAGGCATAGGCTGCTATGGAAAAATTAGAAAAAGGTAAAGTACTGATTAATACAAATTTTTATATCTCAGCTGTATAAGAAAAAGAAAAATTGATATCTTCCATCTTAGTGCACTTTCCTAAAGAAAACAGATTTAAATCTTCTCCTTTGGGCTTAAGGTAAAAAATTTTCTGATTCCCAAATCAAGTTTGAAGGGATGATAGGAAGCAGGATTAGTTCCTTTGGTTCATGTAACAGAAACAGCACTTGGTGAGTCATTGGAAGGAAGGCAGTGGTTTCCAGGAGGTGAGTGTGTGGTGCTGACCCTTCAGGTACAGTCCATGAGGTTGGCAGTCTTTTAGGCACTGACAATAAACATAGTTAATTGGTCTCACAAACAAGTCATTTGTTCCTGTGGGTCCTCTCTGGCCACTCAGAACAGTTATTGCAGATGGCTTTCGATACTTGGATTGCCTGTATTACTCACAAAACTTCTGACCAAAGGTGTGGGGTTTCTCCCAACAACAGTTCTCCAACCCTAGTCACCATATAGATGTCCTACAATTTGATCAAATCCTGACACTCCCAGAATTTGTGCAGACCCCACAGGTCAAGGACTCAGTCCCTCAAGACTGCCCACACTTCAAATGCCAGTTACAAATATCAAGTACAGGGGTATAATGTTGGGGTTTCCCCAACACATGACACAACTTGGAAACTTGGCCTCAATGACAGGGGCTTCCGGTAACCACCTCCCTTTCAGGTTCAGTAATTGACTAGAACAGCTCATAGGTTGCAGGTAAATAGTTTATGGACGAAGTTACAGGTTCATTATAAAGGATACAACTCAGGAACAGCCCAGGTAAAGAAAGGCACAGGACAGGAACAGGTGGGGCACACAGAGCTCCCACATCCTCTCTAGATGCACCACCCTCCCAGCACCTCTGCCTGTTCACCAACCTGGAAACTCTCCAAACTCCATTGTTTAGAGATTTTTTTTTTTAATGGTGGATTCATTACACCAGCAAACTTGATTAAATCATTGGCCATTGATAAAATGGATCTCTACTCCTCTGGAGGGAGAAGGTGGGGGTGTGGTCGAAAGTTCCAACTTTCTAATCAAGGATTGGTCTTTCTGGCACCAACCCCCATTTTCAGACCCTGAGTTCCCAATCATCTCAATAGCAAACAGAAGACACTCCTCACCGCACTGTGTTCCAGGAGCCAGGACAACCAAGTGTAATCTTAATATATGCCACAACTTCCTAAACCTTGAGTGTTCCACAGACAAGTGAGCTAAAAAACAAATAGATAAATAAAAATAAAAAAATAAACTTTTTCAGAAAAATTGCAAAATGTGAGTATTTAAGCTAGCAATGAGTTATTTTAGCTAAATTTTCTTGTTTTCACCTCTGGTTGCTTTCAAGGAGCATGCCATTCGATTTGTTTAGTCCATCAGGGGTGGTCTGTACAGAATATTTTAAATACAAGAGCTGTGAAATTAGTTGCCAGCCTTCATGAGCCAGAATATCTCACATTTAAAATATCCAAGCATCTGTTTGCTCTTGAAAAGCTGTATAATTTGGAGGGCTCTCCATCTCACCCAGACATGGGCCCTGTCAGTCTACTGAGGTCTGCCAGTGCCTTGTACCTGTTACCTCTGATCAGTCTTACTAATTCATGTTGCATGATTATCCCTGGAGACAGCTGAGTTAGCAACTACTACTTGCAGAAAACACTCATCTGATAACTCACCACCCTCTTTCTGCTGTATGCAAATAAGGTTGCTGTTCCTAAAGGTGATTATTACTTTGAGTGTCCACTGCAATATCCATCTGGTCCAACTGTATCAAGGAGCCTCCAGGCCTTTGGGATGCAGAGATAAAACATGTACCTCCCTCCACACTATGTGATGAGGACATTCACCTGGGCTGTGGTCCCTGATTCTTAGTGTCTACTGTCTACCCAGGAACCAATTTTAAAGAACACATGGGATCCCAGAGTCTTTGTATCTAAATTCCAATATCCCCCTCTTTATTGTGTAGTCTAGGTATCTTGTGCTTACTATGATTTTTATCAACCTATATGACTCCATCCTTATATTTTATCGCTATACAGCCCCTTGTATTGGAAGTGAGGGTATGAATAAATAAAATGTAAATAGACACTTCCAGCACAACTCAGCAGCTGTTATGAAGTGGTTTCAGAATATTCTAGATTTATACAAATTCAATCTGGGAATGAGGGAATAATCTTCTAGAAGATTTGTTGTATAAAGTGCCAGATATTACTGAAACCCCTTCTGTTTCAGCAGCTTCTGTATGGGTGATTAATGGAGCAGAGGTAGGTAAGCAAATGGCAGCCGTGAAGTCTGCAGAGGTAACGAGAGGGCTGACCAAAATAGGTCCTGAATGCCACTGCTAGAATTTAAGTGCTGTCCAAGGCTATAGGGAGCCACTGCAAAATACTAAGTAGGGAAAGGACATCATCAAATCTGCTTCTGGGAAAAATACTTAGTTGGACAGAGAAAGGTAAAGAATTGTTTGAAAGAGAGAGCAAATAATCAGCCATTGCAAAAATTTCTTCAAAATTCATGTTGTACTTCTACTCCAGGTAAAGAGGGACTAGGAAATTGGACCAGAGACCAGGCCATCCATGAAATGCACCTAAGAAGTCAAAGGCACCAAGGGAGCCACACTGAGTGTGATCAACTCAAAACCAGGACCCACCACGCACACAAGTGAGCAATGGGAAAAAGCAAACTGTATCTCACAGGGCGCTACACAGCCCTGAACATGACCAGCAGCACAGATGAAACTTAAACTCCTCTTAGTAAATGAAAAAGTAAAATAAAGTTAAAATCAAGGGGTAGAAGAGTACACAAAACTCAGAGGCAAATCACAATGCCACTGGTTAGAGATACAGGTGTCAGTGATGAAACTAAGGAGAAAAGCAGTGGGCTTGTAAGAGTGGAGAAAACATTAAGTTGTACACTTGTTTAAATTCAGATGCCCAGGTCCATTAAGAAGTTGGATCCCCAGTTAGGGATCAAAATAAACACAGGATTTGGAGTTTCAGTCTTGAGGATCATCATTTCAGCAATTAATTTAGGATGTCGAGTAATGCAAATGCTTCAAATTCTCTCTGTGTGTGTGTGTGTGTGTGTGTGTGTGTGTGTAGATTTAGCAAAAAAGTTTTAAAAAGGCCTTTAGAGAACTTGTAGTCTAAATTTTTAGTGACAGTGTATTGGTGGGAACAGAAGCCATATTTTTGGAACTGAAAATCAAAGATAAAAATAAAAGAGTAAAGCAAAGCCTGTAGGCTGCTTCCAAAGATGTCTAATAATAAGAAAGTGGGAAGTGTGTGTTCACAGCTGGGTTCCTCTTGTCTCTCTGTTGTCATGGTGGGTGCCCTTTCTGTTGGGCAGAGAAGTTATTGATTCATCACTGTTCCGGAGGAGGCAGGAAGAGGTGGGCTTCCTGGTTCAAGTGCCAGGAGTGTCTTGAAGAGGAAGAGAAATGCCCTCCACCTCAAAGAGTGGCTCGGCCAACCATGAAACTGGGTGACAGGGAGGAAATGGAATTCCAAGCCTCTCTGATTTGTTTTAGGCTGCTATAAAACCATAGAACTTAGAAGTTCCAGGAGATAAAGTAAGGGACTTAAAATGACCTTTACTCCCAAACTGAGGTCTGTGAACTTCCAACCCTAAAATTTAGATGCAATTTGTAAGGGAAGTGAGTATTTGGGGGAAAGAAATAGCGCAGCCTCTACTAATCTCCTAGTTAGTGTTTCTACAGCTCAGTCTAAACTTCACAAAAAACCACAGTTTGGTCAAAGAGCAAATATCCATCATAAAAGGCAGCAGGTTTCACATTAAAAGATGAAATACTAAAAGAAGGGAGAACAGCTTTGCTGCACCTACTTTTCTTTTTTATTAAGGGGACACTGTTGCAAATTTTCCCTTGACATCTATTCCCGGGTTGGTAGTTGGCACAGAAGGAAGAAGGAATAGATAACCTCAGAAGACAATGGAAATAGATGCCTATTACTGTCTCATAAGCATCGCTGTTCCTCCCATACCTATTAGAGTAGGAGGAATATAGTTAGACCATCTACCGTTCAGTTCTGACCCCAGCAAGAATAAAATTGTCTGGTATCAATGCTGCAGATAAGACATATAAACTTAACTATTGAAACTCCTTACGGAGTTGGGAGCTGATATGTCATTGATTAATCATTAATCAATCAGTCATTATTTGGAGAAACAAAAGCAAAGATCTCTATTTGCAAATACAGTTTAAAAGCCAAAACGGATTACATTTCAGAAGGCAGAGTTGTGGATGGTAGAATTAAAGGTAATTTTAGCTTTCTTCTTTATACTTTCTTCATGACCACACTCTATTTTATGACAGTAGTGTGGTGCCTGTATAATGTAAAGGAAACGCAGATGAGACAGCCACAGCAGGCATGCTCATAGTTGCCTTCCACTCAACCAACCTTTCAGATAACTCCCTGGCCCTCCTGAGCATGCTCCTGTGCACTCCTGAGCACATGTGTTCTGACCCGCTGGGAGGCAGACATGCACGAAAATTGCTGGGCTCACACACATGCATGGATTTAAGCAGCCAGATGGTTTCCTGAGCATGTAGGCTGTCAGTACATAGGTGTAACGGTGCCAGAAAAAGCAGTGGTCACCGCTGGAAACTTCTACCACCAAAAGAGCTGGTGGTCAAGCCAAAGTCACATGTAAAGCTCTGACAGTCCTAGGAGGATATTCTCTGAGACCTGCTACCTGCCTTTTGTGCAGCTGCTTGGGGTTTAGAGAAAACCTGTCTGATGAAGAGCACCCCTGAATACCAATAACTTGCATCTATGAAGGACTGTTCTAAGAGAATTACTACACCCATCGTGTTTCCACATCTGCACCAGAATGCTTTCAATTTAAGCTTATCAAGAGACAGTGTTGTTTTGCCAAACCCATTTATGCCAGATCTACTTGTTATTTTTATTAGTTCTGATAATCATAATGACAATAAACATCACTTGAGTGCTTGCTATGTGCCAGGCATAACAAAGCTCATTTAATGCTCAGGACAATTTTATCATCTAGGTACTATTGGTATTTTGAATTTTTACAGATGTAGCAGATAGATTGGGTAATATGTCCCAATTTACCTAAATTGTAAAATTGGGTGCAGTATAGAACATGAGCAATCTGGTTTTAAGGTTTCCCTCTTAAACAATAGGAAGAAAGGAGTCAAAACACTTGGCCTGTGATGAATTTTTTCTTTGTATATTACTGAAAGTGGATGGACATTTGCTTCTAGAGGAAAAGAAATAGGAAAGATACAGGACTTACAGGCAAACAATGCTGTTTGCTTGAAGGAGACACTTTGAGCAAGATGCCTGTGGAAGACAGTTGCTTACACAATCAATTCACATTTAAGAATCGGGCTCCAGGGAGACATCACATGTGTATCCAACTATGGAGTATCAGCTGGAGCTGGTTTATAACTTAATGCTCTGCCATGTGCTCAAATAAGTTTTGATTGTCAGAAGTTTCCTGCTGTTCCTCTTGGCCTCACCCCTTGCAGTTCAGAGTTCATGGGATGTTTCTCTTTGCTGACATCCCCTCTCACTATCTCTTCTATGATCCAGCTGCCGTGAGAGCCCCCAGAAGCCTCAGGTGGTTCCCAGTCTCTCCTCTCACACCAAAAATTGGAAGATGTTCCAGAGTAACAGACATGAGGGGAAAGTTGCCTCACTTTCCTGCAGTGCAGATTTCCCTGCTGGAAAGTTGTGTAATTTTCAGTGTGAGATTTTTGTTGGCAGAGGGTTGTTATGTTTCAAAAAACTGATGTTATTTCTTGTCTTTAAAAGTAGATCATTGCTAGACACTGTAAATTGAAGAACTGAAAGAGAACTTGGAAAATTTAACAAAGCCTCATTTTTCACATCAGGAATTATGGTCCCAAAGAAAGATAAGCATAGTAAGGACTAGAATGTTTCCTTAATTTCTTTAGCTTTTATATTGCTTCTCCCTTTTTATGTCCTATGATTCAAACAGTTGGAAAACATAGTTCATATGAGTGAAGGGTAACTTTTACTCATGATGTAACTTAGAAAAATGGGGGTTTGGGGGACACCACATTCAATATCTCCACATGTCTTGACTGTTTTTGCACATGCTGCTGTCAAAAATGAGTTTTTGAGAGTTGCCACTGAGCCACCAGCCTCATGACCGCTGCTTAAATGAGAGCACAATAAGGGGCTCAAAGGTACTGGGTGGGTGCACAGCCCCCCACTGTTGGAAGTGGAGGTAGAAGGGTGGCTCAGCTCCACACAGCAACACTTTGTCAAGGGAAAAGCATCATCATTACTTCATGCCTTCCTCGGCTCCTGCAGCTAACCCATCCGCAGCACCATTGGTTTTGTTCCGGATAGAGCTCCAATCCCTCCACTTTCCTGGCCTCACTGCTGCTACCCCAGGTTTAACTTCCTTTATCTCATGCCTAGACTCCAGCAGAAGCCATCCTCCTGGCCTCCCTACCCTCCTCCTGTTCACCTCTACACTGCTCTTGTCCACAGTGGCTGTGACACATTTCACAATTATTTGAACACGACAACATGTCATGCCACACCCCAGTGTAAAGCCCCCACACACACACACTTCCATTTGCGTGGAGAAAGAACTCCAAGCCTAGGTTCTCTTGCACTCTCCATTCTTCGCCCATGTCTCTCTCCATCCACTTATTGGTGGCGTGCCTCCCTGTGCCTTTTGTATGATACTCTTTTCCATTCCAGGGGATTTTCTCTAATGAGAACACTCTGCCCTCCCAACCTTTGCCCTAAACACAACCTGGTTCCTAATCCAGGAGTGTCGTGCTAGCCAGCATCTTCTCAGATACACTGTCCTTGACCACCCAGCCTCCTACTAACTTTGGGGTTAATTTGCTTTTCTTTTACTACTTCTTTTTTTTTTTAGATTTATTTATTTATGCATAGAAGAACTGAGGTGTAGGCCAAAGGTGCAGGGGGTCAGAGGATTCACCAGAGACAGTGCAGGGAGAAGAGACAGGCAGATCTACTGAACTACACTGCCGAGGGGAGCAGCAGGTGAGACAGGAGAGGTCTGCTGCACCATGTGAGTAAATTCTTTGGCCAGGATCTAATTCGGGCCTCAGAGGTGATAGCTTGATAGCGCTGAGACTTAACCCCTACACCACCAGGGAGGCCCTCTTTTTCTAGTTCTTTAAAGCATAAAGTTAGGTTGTTTATTTAAACTTTTTTTTTCTTAATGCAAGGTTTATCACAGTGAATCTCCTCTTAAAGAATTGTTTCTACTGCATCCCAAAAGCTCTACCATATTGTATTTCCATTTTAATTTTTCTCAAGATTTTTTTTATTTTTCTTTGATCCACTGGCTTTTCTGTAGCATGTTGTTTAATCTCCATATATTTGTGAACTATCCAGTTTTTTTCTGGTAATTGAGTTCTAGTTTCATACTATTGTGGCTAGAAAAGAAGCTTGTAAAGATTTAAGCTTCTTAAATTTATTAAGACTTGTTTTGTAGTCTAAAGATGATTTACACTGAAGAATATTCTACTTGCACTTGAGTAGCATATACTGTAAATGTCTGTTAAAGCCATCCAGTCTAATATATAGTTAAGTCCAATGTTCCTCTATTGATTATCTGTCTGCAGAATCTATCCAGTGTTGAAAATGGGGTACTGAAGTACCCTATATTTTATAAAGTTATTTCTCCCTTGAAATCTGTTAATATTGGCTTTATCTATTTAGGTGCTCCTATGTTGGATGCATAAACATATACAAATGTTATATCCTCTTATGGGATTGACACTAATTATTATACAATGAGCATTTTGTCTCTTACTACAATCATTGGCTTAAAGTATATCTTTGTCTTATGGGAGTATACATATATCCCAGCTTTCTTTCGGTTTTCACTTGCATGGAATATCTTTTTCCATCCATTAGCTATCAGCCTGCATGCATCCTTAAATTTACTGGGAATACAGAGTAACACGACTAATTCTGTATACCTGTCTCTTTTTAATGTAATTTTATTGCTATATAATTGACATGCCATAAAGTTCACCCATTTAAAACCTACAGTTCAATAGTTTTTAGTACATTTACAAAGCTGTGCAACCCTCTTCACTCCCAATTTTAGAATATCTTCATCATTCCAAAAGAAATTTCATACCCATTGGGGCATTCATAAAAATAGAATCATCAAAGTGTAGCGTTTTTGAATAACTTCTTTTACTTTTTGGTTATAATGAATAATACTCCTTCACAGATTCTTGTTTAACATCCATTAACAGATTTTCGTGTGGGCATATATTTTAATTTCTTTTACGCATTCATTTCAAAGTGGAATTGCTGGATCACATGATAACTCCATGTTTAACATTTGAGAAATAGCCAAAATGTTTTCCAAGGTGTTTGAGGTGGAACCCTCATACATTGCTAATAGGAATGTAAAGCAATGCAACTGCTTTAGGAAATAGTCTGGCAGTTTCTCAAATCATTGGACATTGTTAACTATATGAACACACAATTCCACTTCTAGGTCTATACTCAAGAGAAGTAAAAAAATGTGTCCACACAAAAACGTACATGAGTACTCATAATTGCATTGCTCATAATACCCCCAAATAGAAATAACATAAATGTTCATCAGATGATACATAAATAAAATAAGATATATCCACATAATGGGTACTTTTAGCATAAAGGGGAATAAAGTAGTGACATAACAAGGATGGACCTTGGAAACACAATGCTAAGTAAAAGAAGCCAGACACAGAGGATCACATATGACATCATACCATTTATGTGAAATCTATAGAACAGACAAATTTATAGGAAAAGAAAGTAGATTAATGGTTGCCTAGAAACTGGTGGGGGGCTATAAATGAGTGGTAAGAACTAAGGAGTACAGGGCTTTTCTTTGAGTGTAAATGAAGTGGCCTAACTGGACCCCCCATGCTGAATCTAGAGAAGCCACACAGAGAGGCAGGCTACCCAGGGTCCACTCACTGCTGTGGTTCAGACCAAGTGCCTGTCACTCTTCTAAATGCTATTGGAAAGCCAAGTTGAGAAACTGAATAGTAACAAGATGTTGACTGGAGTTTCTCAGGTTCTAACATAAAATATCAGGGCCACAGACACTCAGTCCCAGAACCTATCTTAACTGATGAATTAATTAAGGTCTTAAGAACTTATCTGAGAATTTCCGGCTTAACTCTGTATCCCAAAGAGTTGACAGAGACCAGTTCTGAAATTCCAGGGAGGTTACCAGGCATTCCTTTTAAACTCTGGTCATGAACATGGGGATATCTCTTTTTCTCATCATTTTCAGGGGATGATCATCTGTCCTAACTATATTTGTAAAGGATCTATAAGTCTAAAATTCCAAAGAGTTAGTGCTCAGACCAATTCAAGAATTGTTTTTAATTGAAGTAACATTTGTTTATAACATTTTAACCAAGTCAAGTGAACTCATACAGTGTTAGCCTTTCTCTAGCTGACTTATTTGACTAACCATAGTAACAGTTACTTTCATCCATGTTGTTGCAAATGGTAGGATTTCATTTTTTTTTTTACATCTAAGTAATATTCCATTATTTGTATGTGTGTGTGTGTGTGTGTATCACATTTTTTAATCCATTTATCCACTGACAGGCACATAGGGCATTTCCAATTCTTGACTATTGCTGGATGATCATAGAAGGACACATACCTTTTCAGATAAGTGTTTTCATTATCTTTCAAATAAATGCCCAGCAGTGCAAGGGCTATCCCATATATGGTATTTCCATTCTTCATATTTGGAAGAATCTCCCTATTATTTTGCATAATGATTGCACAGACTTGTAATCCCATCAACAGTGTATGAGGGTTGTTGTTTTTTTTTTTTTTTTCCTATATCCTTACAAACACTTGTTGTTTTGTGTCATTTGGATGATAATCACTCTCTTGGGTGAGAGGTGAGATCTTATTTTTTGTTCTGAATTGCATTTCCCTAATCATATGAGATGATAAACATCTTTTCAGGTGCCTGTTGGCATCTGTATATCTTGTTTGGAGAAGTATCTATTAAAATTCTCAGCATTTAAAAACAACAATTTTAATTGGGTTGTTTCTTCTTTTGTTATTGAGTTTTAAAGAATAATTTTTACACAGTTTTATTTAAGATGCAATTCACTTACCTTACAATTCACCCACTTAAAAAGTGTGATTCAGTGTCTCTTGGCATGCTAAATTGATATTTTTAAAATTACAGTAAAATACAGAGAACAAAAAATTTCCATTTTGACCATGTTGAATATATGAGTTAGTAAAGTTAATTACATTCAAAATGTTGTGCAACCACCAGCATTATGTTTCTAAATTTTTTCATCATCCCAAACAGAAACTCTGTAACCATTAGGCAATAACTACCCATTCCCTTTTCCTCCCATGCCCTGGTAACCTCTAATCTATTTTCTGTCTCTATAAATTTATCAATTCCAGGATATGTCATAAAAGTAGAATCAGATGCTATTTTTCCTTTTGTGTCTGCCTCAGTTCACTTATTTTTTCCAGGTTCATCCATGTTGTTGAATGTATCAGAAGGTCCTATCAGAAGTCATTTTATGGCTGAATAATATTCCATTGTATGTATTGAACACATTTTGTTTATCCATTCGTTTGTTGGTGGACATTTGGGTTACCTGCACCTCTTCCTATGATGAATAGTTCTCAATGAAGATAGACATACGAGCTTCCTGTTTTCAATAATTTTGTGTATAATCCTAGAAAAAGAAATTATTTGTTATGTAATTGAATATCTAACATTTTGAGAAGCTGCCAAATTGTTTTACTTAGCAGCTGCCCCATTTTGCATTCCCCAAAGCAGTGTATAGGGTTCCATTTCTCCATAGCCTCACCAACACTGCTATTTGCTTTTATTACAATTCTTATTATCAAAGTAAGTGTGAAGTGGTTTCTTATTATGATTTTGACTTGCATTTTCCTGATATCTAATGATGTTGTGCACCTTTTCATGTATTTACTGCCCATTCGGATATCTCCTTGAAAGAAATGTCTGTTAGAATCTTTTGCCCATTTTTTAATTGAATTGTTTGTCTTGTGTGTTAGTAGTTTAGAAATTCTATATATAGCATAAATTTTAATCCCTTATCAGTTATTAGTTATAGGATTTTATGGTTCAATATAAGCACATCTTAACAACGGTATTTCATGTTTCACCCATCAGATGGGCCTTGATGAGAAAATAGAATAAGAACCAACATGAGGGTGAGACTGCAGAGAATTAGGCAGACTCACAACCTGTTATGGGACTATAAATTGGTTTTGTCCTTTAAAAAGTAATTTGGCAACATCAATCTATTAAGAATAGAGACACCGGGCCACCCCTGGTGGTGTAGCAGTTGAGTGCTGGGCTGCGAAGCTGTCCTCAGCCTCTGCAGCGCCGGTTCAATCCCCAGCCGCCAAGCAAGTGTCCCACATTGCACGCAGACCTCTCCTGTCTCACCTGCTGCTCCCCTCAGCAGTGTATTTTGTTGGTCTGCCTGTTCAGTTCCCGACTGTGTCTCTGGTGAATTCTCTCACCCTCCCGCGCCTCTGGCCTATACCCCAGTTCTTCTGTAAATAAATTAATCTTTAAAAAAAAAAAAGAATGTTCACAAAGGGGCCTCCCTGGTGGCGCAAGGGGTTAAGACACAGCACTATAAAGTTACTCGCCGCCACTGCAGCACAAGTTGGATACCCGGCCAGGGAGGTGACCCACATGGCACAGCAGATCTCTCCTGACTGGCTTGCTGTTCCCCTCAGCAGTGTATTTCAGTGTATCTGCCTGTTCTGCTCCCCACTCTGTCTCTGGTGAGTCCTTTCACCCCCCACACCTCTGGCCTTTACCCCAGTTCTTGTATGCATAAATAAATAAACCTTAAAAAAAAAAAAGGCTCACAAAGATACGCCTAGAGCCTAGATAGCCATAGAAGAATGAATTGTTTATGTATTGTAACAGAACTGTTTGTGTAACAACAATGCAGCTAACTAGAGAAACAATTTCACACATATCATCAGGAATTGCTAAATGTTACGCTATATCCAGATTATTATCCACATGATTTATATGATAACAATTCAGCATTTATCAGTGTATTTGCAAGCACTTTGGTGGATTTGTATATGGGAATGTAGATGGAGATCAATGCTGTATGCGTAAGAAAAGCAAGGACTAAATTACTGTTGCGCTCATAGAGCAGATGACTACGTAATCAGACCCTCCAGGAAGGGGCCTGTGGGCATGTGGTGACTGTAGCCATGTAAGGACAGGGCCTGCCAGCAGAGAGTACCAGGGAGGGAGGGGGTGTTCAAGAACATGGCCTTAGCCTGCAGCTGTGCCTGGGAACCCTGGCATAGCACCACTGCGCTCAGCACTGCGAATGAGCTCCCTGATGTCGGTGGACCAAATTCATAGGAGAGTCACATAACAGGGTTATCACACGTGATGCACGGCCACACCATCAAAGACAATAATGCGTGAGTTATCGTGTATCTCCTATCTGCTCTTTCTCTTGAAGCACAAGGATGGAGGCCTTGGTGGAGACCTGTTGCACAGAGCTGACTCGTGGACACAGTTAATAGTAAGCTGAACTCAGGGTCCACAGTCCCTTCATTAAATGAGGAGTCAGACTAGATGACCTCTAAAGCCGTTTTGAATTCTAGGGACAGACAGAAGCTTAGACAACACCAAGTGGGACTTCTTAAGGAGCACCTATGTTTGTTGGGAAACAGCTTAGCTCTGGGTCCAATTGGATCCCCAAAAGAAGCTGCAGTACCCCTGAGCCAGCGTCCTCCAGGTGGAGCCTCACATTCCTCACTCTGGTTGTCATCACATACACACAGTACAGAAACAGCCTGGCCTGCAGTAGAGGACTGTGTTAGTTTCCAAAGGCTGCAGGAACAAAGCAGAACAGCCTGGGCAACTTGAACAACAGAAATAGCCAGAAGATCTGGGTGAGGGTAGCTGCTTCCTCCTGAGGCCTCTCTCCTTGGCGGGTAGACGGCTATCTCCCTGGCTTGTCTTCACAAGGCCTCTCCTCTGTGCATGTCTGTTTCTGTGTCCAAATATCCCCTTTTTATGAGGACCCCATACTGGATTAGGGCCATCCTATTGACATCATTTTAATTCTCCAACTAAGGGTCTGAGATAGTCAGGGTCAGCACTCCAAAATATCTTATTTTTTGATTTTGTAATGAAGTACCATTGTTTAACATCCGTGTTAACTTTTTTTGGATGGCATAGGGTTTCTTCTCTCAGGTGTGGCCACAATGGCTCTCCCACCACAAAGCACCCAAAGTCCACCACCATAGCCCATTGTGCTCTCCCCCAATGCATCCCCACCTCTAACCCTTCCCTCTCCCCTCCTGGAGGGTGCAGATCTACGGTCAGCTTCCAAGTTGGTTTTCAAGTTTATCTTTCTCTGACCCGTTGTTGGGTTTCTCTATATTCCACATATAACTGAAGCCATCTGGTATTTTTATTTGGAGACACAGTTCTACCCATGATAGGGAGGGAAGTGTTTCTAGAAAAGCAAGTCAGAATCGTGGAATTTGTAGATAGGACAGAGGAAAGTGGGCTCTTTGCAGATTAAGGAGATGCTCATGCAGCCTCCCAGGGACAAAGCCAGGCCTGCGCTGCCCTGTGTCTGCCCTCCACGGGTCTAAGGCAGGGGCAAGAGGGATGAAGCCAACGTAGTCTGCAGAGAGGGCAGGATTGGGGGCCACCAGAGAATGCAACAGACCTGCAGCATCTTCGCATTCTCTCATCACGCAGGACGAGCTGCCAGGGGACCCCCCAACTAAAGCTGATGGCCTCAGACAACCCCTGACCCACTTGGGCCTTTGCCTTCTCTTCACAATGAAGAGGTTGACCAGGTTGTCCCCCAGCACTGCTCTGGCTTTGTTGCGAGTCTCTGAGCTGGTGTTTTTGTCTCCCCCAATATGACCCATCCCATTGCTCAGGGGAATGGGTATGGCCGTGGGCACCAACTCACGGTAGCTGGTGCCCTTCACACCTTCAAGGCCCTGGCTCGGGGCCAGCATTCTGAACACGGGTGGTAAGCCTTCCCTTTCAAGGCTGCAACTGTTTCAGCAAGACATTGATGGAAAATATAAGATGACAAGCATTTTTTGTCTTTCGGTATCTGTGGAGACCGAGCGCTTAGAGCACCCCCTCTTTCTCTTTTTAAACTCCCAGGCAGCATGGGGGCCTGCAAACAAAACTTCTGGGTTTCCTCTCAGCATCTGGGCACTATGTATTTGAAGGTTCAGATATCTTTCCTCTTCCACATTCCTATTTAGTTGTCTATTTGAGGAAAAAAGAAAATCAGATCTAGAATGTTACTTCCCAAGTATGTTCAGTTTAATGTGTGCCCCAGTCAAGTATACTCCAAGGACATTTGACCACTGTGAAGAGCTCAAACCCATGTGCCCGAGGGCAGGCCCCCAGCAGGAGCCGTGCTAGGTGACACCAGGAGACGATGGTTCTACTCCAGTTTTGACTTAAAATATTTGGCCTGGCAGCTCACAGAACTTGCCTTTTAGACATTTCCACCTGGGCCACAGCTTTTCTTAGTCCTTTGGCCCTTCAAGAATTCAAAGATAGGGCCTCCCCGGTGGCGCAGCGGTTGAGCTGGGTTGCAAAACTGCGCGCGGCCTCTGCGGCACTGGTTCGATCCCCGGCTGCTCCCCGGCCACCGGAGGAGGGTCCCACATGGTGCGCAGACCTCTCCTGCCGCCCGCTGCTCCCCTCAGCAGTGTACTTCGGTCCTTCTGCCTGCTCTGCTCCCCACTCTGATGAATTCTCTCACCCTCCCGTGCTTCTGACTGTACCCAGTGCTTGTATAAACAAAACAAACAAAGAAGCAAACAAATAAATAAAGCATGCTTCTAAAAAAAAATAAAAAAAAAAAAGAATTCAAAGATAAATGCAGACTGGGCATGCTCATTTCTACATCCTCTTATGACAGCGAGCCGAGGTGCTGTTGCAGGAGGGTATCACACCCATATGAGCCCCTAAATTGCAACTGTTGATTTAAAAGATCACCCTCACTCTCTCTCCTTCCCCATCCTCCTCTTCATCTGGGGGGATGTCCAGTCCAAAGTCAAGAAGGGTTGATGCCCACTGCAGCCCGAAGGCAGCTCAGCTGAGCCTTGCTTAGGGATTGTGCTGGCCTTACAGCCAGGGGGACCAGTGTTCCAGGCATGTGAGAGGAATCAAGCAGAGAGGAACCCAACGCTCACACACATCCTGGTCATAAACCTCAGGTTGGATGTGGATGTGGCCCAGGTCCACATCCAGTCTCAGAAGGCCTGGAGCCACGGCATCACGGGCAAGTGATGTCCAGTGTCCACTGTGCCCTGTGTCACCCATCCCTTGTGTTACAGTGATGTAGTCTCTTGAGGGTTTCCTTTGCAGGACGAGGCTGCTGTCTGTTATTCAGAACGGGGTGAAGTGTCAGGAAGCAACCCAAACCAGCAGCCCGTCTGCTCCAGGAACTGAGACCTTTCTACATGGTTTAACATCCTCATGTAAATGAACTTCCTTTAACATGAAGTTATTCAATGCCTCTTCCGTGACTCCTCGAACTTAGATTCTTTTCATTTATGGTGTGATTTCCACAAGCTCTTAGAACAATGCTGGAAGAAAAATTATGGGGATTCCCACATGGTAATTGAAATGAATTCTGGAGGTGATAATATGGCTATAAAGAAATATCTATGATTGGTGTTATTCACCAGCAGAAGGGGCGTAGAGCCCTCACTGTT
Organism: Talpa europaea; assembly: GCF_964194135.1. NCBI lineage: Eukaryota > Metazoa > Chordata > Mammalia > Eulipotyphla > Talpidae > Talpa > Talpa europaea. The sequence continues at coordinate 104,432,718 of NC_140074.1, read as the reverse complement.
TAGCCTCTATCTTTAGACATTTGATTATGAAAACAGGTAAAGGAAGCAGGGGGCAGTGAAGGGCTGAAGTATGGGGCTTCTTTTCTGTTCTTGAGTTGCCCCTGCTCTATCTTTTCTTCCTCTCCTCACCTTCTTTCCCTTTCTCTCTTTAGTGACTAGAAATTTTTGTTTGATCCCTTATCAGTTTTCAACATTGAAAAATATGCTCCCCCAACACAGTCACACCAGGAGGGACTTGGGGGAAATGCCATTTCTGTCACCCACTGACAGCAGTTGGGAAGCCCTCCTAGGACACAAAAGCCCTGCATTGCATGTCTTCTGGGGGCCATGCTCAGGATTCACCCCATCCAGGGTGAGCGGGAGACCTGCGACCTGCCTGGGCACCTGGGTGTCCCCGCCCATAAACTATTGATAAGGGGGAGCCAGTGAGCATGGCCACCCACCTCTTCATTCACGCAAGTGGCGGCCCAGGGTGGAGGAGAGCAGGGGTGAGTCACACGATTGTAATAGAAATTCAGGTCACGTTCAAATGGAAAGGATGTAATAATTTTTTAAAGATGTACCAGAGCTAGCATGAGGCCCAGCATTTATAATGGACAAAGAAGTCATCGCCAGAGTTAACTAATTCCCACAAGTCTACATTAGAAACACACATCAAATTTGAAATTTGGCAAAATATGTGAACAGGGAACTTGCTAAAGAAGAAACTTTAATGCTCAATAAAAGATATGAAAAGTTGCTTCACAGACTTGGCCACACCGTGAACAAAATGCTCCAGGCACTCAGGGCCAGGGGCCAGGAGCATATTGAGAAACTTCTCAGCTGACCCTAGAAGAAGACAGAGCCGGAACCCCCACGGGACATTTTAAAGAAAATTCGCTCAAACATTATTGTAATAATGCGAATTTTTGTAAACATCTTAAATATCCCTCAAATGAGGACAGATGGGTCAAGCGTTTATAGTTGTATGATGGAATATTTGCATTGGTCAAATAAGAAATCATGTAACAATACAGGTACATCTGAAGCGTTGTCCTTAGAAAAAATGAGTTCGCTAATGCCATTAGTGTGACATTTACAACACGCGCTCTGTCAATTAGAAGTAATAATAAAACATGGGGAGAGGCTTATCATACCATGGGGAAGAGGGGGTGCTATATTGAGGACTTACAAAGGGGCTTCAGTTCTGCCTGCCATGTTTCATTTCTCAAATGGAAAGCAAGAAGGCAAAGGATGTGTGCAACAAGGTGGTGGGCATACAAGTGTGATTGTATTCTCTATCTTTTCAAAATTCGGTGGCATCTGAAACTTGGAGCCATTTACAAACCTGTAGTCTAGGAGAGGGACCTGCTGTGACCTTCCAGATCCATGAAACATAAGGATCCCCCCACCAACTCCAGAGGTTCGTCATATATGTCTATACAATCTCTCTCCATGATGCCCCAAGGACCCAGCCACCACATCTGCCTGCCTCCTGAGCCTTGCCATTTAATTGGGAATTGGAATAAACTCTCTCTCGCTCTCTCTCTCTCACACACACACACACACTCACACGCACACACACGCACATGCACACTTTCTGCTCCAGCTCTAGAACTTGGTAATACATCCCATTCTAACCCTTTGTCTACATCTGATTCTGCTCTGTGCCTATACCCATTCTGACTCTCTGCCTTTGATCCTGGCCCTCCTTCTCCCTGCTTCCTTCCATCTGAGCCCCTCTTTAGCTGACCCTGGTTAATTCTTAGAAATAGCAAAAGTCAAACAAGATATCCATAAAGCTGAGTGACTCCAAAGTTGGGTCCTTTGTAAATGTTCACATTATGGATAATGACCTGTTAGCATCAGCTTGTTTCACAGCCCCAAGCAGAGGATAGGCACAATTGTTGAATGAATGGCTAACCCTTCTTTACCTCCTACTCCAACATCTGTAACCTGGATGTGTATCCACCCATCTGCACATTTCAAATCCATGGTGTGCACTGAAAGCTGACAATTTCTGGGAATGGCCACCCTTTCCTCCAGGGAGCAGACTTCAGGAGCAGTGGTTTGCTAGGCCCTAACAGGCCTTCTAACTGCAGGCAGCCTCACCTCTAAGTCCCCATTTGCCTGAAGCTGTAGCTCTGCCATTGATGCCTGTCACCTTCAAATCTGCTTCAGGCAACCAACAACAGGAGGGACCCCATCTATTCCCACAGTTGCAGGAGGCCTCACTTGCTTGTGGCCTACACAACTCAGCTTCAGCGTGTGTAGTTTTACACTTATTCTGGCATTTATGGTTGTTTCTTCCCCAAGTGCACACATGTCCAGCAATCTGTGTCTCCCTGCAGACACCTGTCATCCCAAAAACGAATGTGTCCTGGGACCTCAGTTCTCTGATGGATTCGTGTAAAGTTGATCATTTGCTTTATACCTTTCCAGGTTCTGTCTTGTCTAAAAGGAGCTCACTATATATGAAACCCAGCAGACTTCAGATAACATAGAATAATCCATGTCAAAGTTCTCTGACCATCACTATGTTACACATATGTGTAATATCATAGCACTACAAGCCCACTCAGAGCTCTTGGGGTTTGATTCCAGACCACCATAAAGCAAATCACATAAATATTTGCTAGTGCATAAAAAGGTAAGTTTACAATATATTATAGGTTAGGGAGTGTGCAATAATCATGTCTAAAAAACAATGCAAGTACCTTAGTTTAAACTTTATTGTTAAAAAATGCTATCACCTAGGCCTTCATAGAGTCGTGATTTTTTGCTCATGTAATGCCTAGGAAGATAAGCAATAAATGAGAAGTACAATGTACCTGACACATGAAAAGCTAAAATGCTTCCCTTTGGCTGTCCATGACCTCACTCTTTTAGGTCTGTGCCCATGGCTTTGTCACACCAACCTCAGACTAACCATGAGGGCAAATTAAAACATTAACAGTTGTCTGCTAACATGTATATAATCCACTTACTTTGAAAAACAATTTGTCTACTTCTAAAGAGTTAACCATACATCTACCAGAGGGTTCAACCATTCTGCTCCTAAATATTTACCCAGGAGAACTGAAAACATACACCCACACAAAGACTTGGGCCTGGGTGTTCACAGTGGCTTGATCTGAAATTGCCAACACCTGAAAGCAACCAGCATGTCCAGCCACATGGAACAGAGAACAGACTGACTTACCTAAACAGGGAATCCTTATCTGCATCTGAACAGGTAATCCTCATCTGAACAGGGAATCCTACCCAGCAAGGGGAAGGCATAAAAGAGATACACAGAACAAGCTGGATAAATCCTACAATAGGAGTGCTGGGTAAAATAAGCCAGGTCAAAGAGTATATGCTTTATGATTCTATTTATATAAAAGGGAAAACTAATCTGCAATGATAGAAAGTAGATCAGTGATTGAGGGGTAGGGAGAGGACTCCAAAGAGCACAGGAAACTTCTGGTATGATCAATGTGCGTGGAATGTGGTGACCATTACCTTTATCAAAACTGAGATGAATAGCAATTATATCACCAATAAGCTGTAAAAAAATATAAAGTGCCAGTAGGAGAATGCGTGGGTGGCTGCAGATAGGGCAAAGGGCACTTGGGGTAGAAGGAGCCCAATTCTCATCTTCACCTGTGGTTACCTTACAAGAAGGTAGTCATAGTGTTGCTAGCTTCCCATTTTTTCAAGAAAACCTGAAAGTGTGAAAAAAATCACACATGCCTCTAATTACACATCTTTCTAATTTAAGCATAGACGTATATAAAACATAGTAACATTATACACACTACTCATCATGTAGAAACCACATGTCAACATGTATTTCAGAGAAGTGACTGGAGATTCTGAGATTACAATTCAGATGACAGAGCAGCACACAGGAGTCCAAATGCTGGGGTTTGAATCCAGTGTTGGGTGGCCTTGAGTAAGTTACTTAACCTGTCTGTTTAGTTTTCTTGTCTATAAAATGGAGATAAATGTCATGCCCACCCCATGGAGCTAATCTCAGTTTAGAATGCATAAGTACAAGTCTAGTATTTGGAAATGTATCTGAAATGTTTCACATTGCTATCTGCTTTTGTATTATTATTATTATTATTATTATTACTACTACTACTACTACTATTATTTCCAGCTGGCCAACCTCCTCTATCTCTTTAGGAAATTGCTGCCCATGCCTTTCTTTCTACTCCAATATTTTTTATATTTAGAATTTAAATCATTGTGCTAAATGTGCAAATTGTGCAATTTAAGCCATGTCTCTTGTTGAGTTTGTCATGGGCAATTTATGATATTGCTAAGTGTAGGGGGAAGTGGTTTGCTGTTTGACAGTTACTTTGCATTTTGACCCATCATTTCTGTCACCTGTAATCTCGACTGTGACCCAAATCCCCAGGATGGGGCTGAGTGCTCTGTACAAACCAGCCGGGGTCACACTCTTCAGCGAATCGGCCTCCTTTTCTGGCCCGAACAGGTCTGCACACTATTGGTTGTCAGTCCAGTCCCCACCCCTGTCCTCAGAATCGGCTCAGGCATTAGCAAGGACGCATTCCTTGACTGTCAAAGGTCTGCCTCCAATTTATCTTAGTTTTGGGGTCCATCCCCATCTATAACCTTGTGCCCACGACAGCTGAGCGGTCACTGTGTCTACTGTGGTACCTGGCAAGTGTTGGACACGCATCCGCCTGACTCAGGGGGTAAGCAGGTAAGCAGCACACCCCTATCATTGCCTCTTTCTGGCTCAGCACCATCCGTGGAGTTTTCTGGGTGGATGAAATGTTCTGGGTCGTTGTACTGTGATGTACTGTGTAGTTGCCATGAGCCCCATGTGGCTATTGAACATGGATGATCTGATTTCAGGTCAATTTCACTTCAATGAATTTAATTTAAATGTGAGAGGCCACATGTGGCCAGTGCCCATGGTGCTGGACAGCCAGGAGCAGGTGCTCATGTGCCTGTGACTCGCACACAGGGAGCTTGCACTTGGGGTATGGACCAATAATGATGAAATCCAGGAGCACCCACTGTGGTGTGGCCTCTCCAGACCCGATTCTATGGGTGGTTGAAAGGAAACTGAACCAGGGTTTAGTGCAGACATGTTCCAGCGTCACTCACTCTGTGAATGAAGTGGGAGCTCCGCGCTAGGTGGCCCAGCTTCAGCAGTTCAGCGGCTGCTCTCTGTGCTTGTTTGGAGAGAAGCCAGCCTGCTTCTCATTCTCTTTCCCAAGCTCCTTCCACACACACAAAATGGCCCTGCCTCTGAGCTGACATTCCCTGTGCACAGTCAGCGCTTATCTAGGTATCAGCTGGAGGCCTTTTTATAAAGGCCACTTTGTCCCCTTGGAAACCATGGCTCCCACCCAGAGTCTGAGCTTCTGGAGGCACTCATTTGGCTCCCAACATGGTCTCAGGGGTGTTCCAGGCCCTCAGAGAGCCAGCCTGCTCTGGTGGCCAAAAGTGTGTGGAGCATCCTTTCTTCTATTATCAGGGAAATCAAGGGAGTGAGAAGGGGGCTGTGGAGAGAATTTCTCCAAAGAGCAGATGTCTTATCTGGTAGTTCCCCATCAGCCTTCCTGGATTTGGCACCTGTCCTGTGCATGGGTCTGATTATGCGCAGTGCCTGAAGCCGAGATAAAGCTGACTCAAGGCAGCCCAGCAACTGCAATTGGTGACTAAGTGCATTTGCTGCAGGCACCACTTGCCGCTGGCCAAGCTCAGCAGCTGCAGGTCAGGGGTCGGGCTGACTATTGGTTTAGGATTTGGGTGAGGACAGATCCTGGCTAGTACAGATTAGCTGGGAAACCACATTTGAGTGCATGTTTTCTTTTTCCAAAAGCTTTTGACTTTGGGCTGTTTGTAATTTTTTTCCTTATCTAAACTGTGGTGCTTTCTAGATTCAGGAGTGGCAGAGATGGCTAATTGTCCCCAATACCTGCACTCCCCTTCCAGGCACAGGTTCATACAGTGTTTCCTGGCTTCCCTCAGGAGCACATGGAGACCAGGAGCTGAGCTCTAGACAAAGGAATAGGAGCAGAAGGCATAAATAGCCTGCAGAACTATTGTCCCATCTTCCAGGGGCTTCCAATAATCAAGAGCAAGGGGGAGTTGTAGATAGGAGGGTCGGGAGTCCCAGGTGACCAGGTGGAGCAGAGAAGCTCTTCCATCCCCACAGGACCATGGTGTGAATGGAAATACACTCATATTTCACAAACCTCTGCAATTTGGGGTTGTCTGTTACAGCAGCTCACTAACTTCCCCACTAAGGGAGAGGAGCTCATTACAGACAATGTAATGTCAGATCAATGCTGGTTAATTTTACGTTTCTTAAACAAAGTCTATTTACACACGATCTTATCAGCACCCAGAATGTTAAAGAGTTATAAATGTAAAGCATTCTGATGGTAAATGACAGGGGAAGCAAATGGATCCCAGCCAAAGGGAAGGAAAGAGTGTGCTTCCAATTCTTAACCCATCACCAACTCAATCTCTGGCAAAACCAAACGCATTTCCTTTGATATGGTCTTGGGTAAACATTATTCAGGTATATGATAAAAATGGATTTTGATGGCCTTTGTCACAGTTATAATGTCCAAGTAGCATAAGGAAAAGGCAAATACATGCAAATATTCCCAAGACAGGAAAGAGGTAGAGTCTTCAAGCTGTCAGGAAACAGTGGGAGACCAGCACAGAGAGGATACAGGGAAGGGGGTGTTGTGGGGTGGTAGAAACAGATAGCACAAGTCACACCAAGCCTGGAAGTTCAGTCATAGCAGTTCTATCATTTACCTGAAGTTCAAAGAGAAATCATGGGGGAGTTTTAAACCATTGATAAAGCAACCATCCAGTACCCAGGTATAGAACAAATTGTGAGTCTGGGAAGAAAATGGCCTGGAAATACAGTTTGGGCTGCGATAGGACAATTAGGGACACCATGTGGTGGGAGGTGCTGTTATGGCTGGGGTGGGAGATATATTTTTTTAAAGATTTATTTATTTATGCATATAAGAACTGGGGTACAGGCCAAAGGTGTGGAGGTTTAGAGGATTCACCAGAGACAGAGTGGGGAGCAGAACAGGCAGATTGACTGAAATACACTGCTGAGGGGAGCAGCGGGCAAGTCAGGAGAGGTCTGCTGTGTCATGTGGATATCTCCCTGGCTGGGGATCAAATTCGTGCTACAGTGACTGTGGATAGCTTCACAGGTTGGGTCTTAACCCCTTGCACCACCAGGGAGGGACCGGGGGTAGGAGATATTAAAGTCCTTTTAAGGGGTTGCCATTCCTTTTTAGAATAGTGATGTCTCCAGAGATCTGAGATGTTTAGAGAGTAAGAAAAGATGGGGCCACACTGAGGATTGCATTTTGGTAAGACACTGGGGTGGGGAGAAGCTAGCTCAGAAGATATGAGGGATAGGGAGCTAGTTATGGAAGGAAAATGAAGCATGCCCACAACTCAGTTTGAAGAATCTACTGATGAGATGAAAGAAGGGAGGCCCACTGGCTGCAGGTGTGGGGCAAGGTGGCGGGAGATTGGAAGAGGGTGGAGATGTGGGAAAGCACAAAATACTCAAATATGAGATCAGGACTTTGCTTGCTCAGATAACGGCCCAGACTGGCTATAGCACACAGGGCATTCTATAGCGTGTAGGCACAGCTGCATTTTTGTGTGAACTCTGATGCCAGCTAAGTCTCTAGGGCAGAGCTGCCCATAGGCTACAGGGCAAAGCCCACTCTGTGCTGAGGTGCCTGAGGAATGGGGTCTCCCCTGCCAGCCCCAACTTCAGGGCCCTTAACCCATTCTGGGGGCAACTCTGAGGTGAGCTTGCTAGGTGTATGAGATTGCTCTCTGACTTACGCACCCCTCCCTTCCCTGGCCCCGCTGCCTTACTTTTGCCCTCAGTGAATGGGAAGATCCATGGCTATGTATGAGCATGTGCCCCTTAAACAGGAACATCAAACCCCTATAATCTAGGTTTCTATTTGTGCTAATTTTACCATAAAGAATATATGAGTTATTAGCAGTGTACAGGGAAATCCCAGTGTGCAAATAATTAATATAATTCGTGAAATTCTGAGTTTGCCCAGATATCATTCTTGAGTCCTTACAGGAAATAGAAAATGGTCTTCTGCAGATAATTTCACTAGATCATTAAACACTTCAGATGCACCAGGAAACCCAGAACACAGGGAGGGACCTTGCCTCCTGCATGTACCACATGTAGAAAGGAGAATCATCTTCTTGAAACCTTCTTTTGCATACATAGCCTGGAGTTCTGATGTTAGGAGAGAGAGAACAGCCCATCTAAGCAGAGTGTAGCCAGACAGAAAGAACTTTACAAAGGGAGAACTTGATTCCAACTCAGGAATGTATCAGCAAATGTTGTTCTAGTTAGTAACTGCGTCCTGCACCAGGAGAGCACAGAAGCCTGTACAGTCATACTACACATATGCAGGGTAAGAAGCTTTCTCAAAGGCAAGGCCAGTCTCATCAGAGCAGCTGGCAGTAGAACAATCATCATACCTTAACGGAGTAGATTGTCAGTTCATCCTCCTGGCTAACCTATGATCTTCTATCCACTCATTCCTGAAGTTATGCACCTAATTTGAAAATCAGGGAGGACTTCCTGGAGGCTGTGTCAGTCCACAGTCTTTCTGGATGCCCCCTAGCAGATCCCACTTTACCACACTCTGGGATAGGACATTATTTCATATCCTGGTGTGAAAGTCTTTGGATTTATGCTAGTTGCCTAGCTTGAGAAGATTTCAATCATTATTTCTTCAGTTACATTTTCAGCTTCACTTTCTTTCCTCCTTCTGGAACTCTGATAATACCTCTGCTAGCTCGCATGCCACTGTCCCACAGCTCCCTGAGAGAGCTTTTCTCTTGTTTTTCTCCCCCGACCCATTTTCTCTCTGTGTTCAGCTGGGGTAAATTCTTTGAGTCTGGCTTCAAGTTCACTGTCTTTTTTATGTTCCTTCTATCAAGTCTTCACATACTGGGGTTTTCTTTGGGTGAGAGGAAGTGTTTGACTTATTTTTGAGATTGTAATATATTTCTATGATTTTCACATCATCTATATCTTTGCTGACAAAATGTTTTACTATGTTTCAAAAGAGAATTCATGGTTAATTATTGAGTGGTTTTACAGCTGGCTTTCAGGTCCCTGTGAGATGACCCCAACACCCACTTCTCGTTTGGAGCTGTGTTTACTGATCACCTTTTGTCCTTCAAGTGGTGGTTTTCCTTGTTTTTGTTATGAGGGAGGATTTTAAATCACACTCTGGACATTTGGGGACTTCGGGCTCTGGATCTTCCTTGATCTCCTGTTAGCAGGTATAGTATAAGGTCTTGGATGTGTGAGTTAACTTCCCTCTGCACAGTCCCCTGATTCATGGGCAGGAGGCAATTCAGCTTTCTCCTCACCCCTCCTGAGAAACTGGGGAGAAGTGGGTACTAGTTCTGTCCTTCTGCGATGCTGCTGACATGGGGGTGGGAAGCAGTATGTGAACCAGCCTCACCTCCCACCAACTTGTCCATCCCATACATGCCCGGGGGCTGCAGGGTCAGTTGCCCACTGGGAAATCAGTCCTGTAACCTCCTGTCTATATAACCTCAGGCAAGTTTCTGAAATCTCTGCAGCTTAGTTTCTTTATCTGAAAGAGAAAGAAAGTACTAGTATTTAATCCTTACTTCGATTATGAGGATTAAATGAGTTAAGTGTGGTACATGGATTCTAGGAACTATTAGAAATGCAGAACCCCAGGCTGAGCCCCAGATCTAGGGAACGAGACTGCATTCAAAAAAGCTACCCCAAAGATCCACGTGTGTTACAGTTAGAATGCCCTGGTCTGAAATATTTGCAACTATAAGTAAAAACAAAAAGTCAGATCAAATACTATCAACCACAATTTCTATTCTGCAAACAATACAAGGGATCCCCAGGTTTAAGATCCTTCCCTTATCTAAGCAAACCATCTCTAGCTAAGAGTGTTGGGGAGACTGACCTTCACTCTCAATTTCACTGGGTATTCCAGAGATCCACGAACCTCCTCTCTACTCACCCACTATTTCAAATGAGGACAATAGAATTGAAGGTGAAATTTCATCAAGAACACTTTCTTCAAGGTTTTGTTTTCTCTTTTTTTTAACCTCACATCCAATAATGAATGAAACAAAGTTCTTGAACATACTGAGTCAGGATTCGTCAACTCCTGGGACCGTGTTAATAGACACATCACCGATAGCCTAACATGGCAGACTCAGCATATGGCCTCCTGGAATTACTCACATCTCCCCATTCCAAGAATTACTGTCAAGCGACATCCTTCCTGTCTTTGTTCACAGAGAACTCTGCTTTGTATTAAACTCTCTTTGAGAGTTTTTGAATTATCATAAAAATGGTTTGTGAAGTACACAGAACACAAACAGTACACTGTTCTCAGTCATCGGATTCCTCGTGGCTCTTGCACTTGGTAAACGCAGCGCAGGTGTCTGGGGAAAGGCATCAAGACATCCAGGGCAGGAAAACTTGCACTTGCTCACCTTCACCAGGCAATGATCTTCACCCACTCTTCCTGCTCAAAAGTATGTGAAGTGTCAGGTCAAATGCGTGACTCACAGTGATGACAGGAAGCAGCACCCTGGTTTTGGGTCATAGTCTTTGAACCCCACTGAGAGATCAATTAACCTCACTTTATGGTTTGCTGTTGCCTATTGTCAGGAAACCTTCAGAAAAGGAGATTTGAAGAGCAGAACTTGGAATAGAACTAATGTCTTGCTCAAATGAGGATGAATGGTTGTGTTCATTACTCCTGAGAGTAATGCAGGCCGGGCACCTGAGATCAGATGCCAGATGGGCAGAACCATAAGACCTACTGCTTTGTCTCCTCTTGTCTAAAGGCTACCGCCTGGTCTACAAACCTATGGTAGGAGCCATTCTAACACTTGGCAGGCCTCATGCTCTCTGTGTTCCATCCTACATGGTTGGGTGGTTGATTTTTCTTGGTACCAAACTCCAATTGTAGCAATCCATAGTAATTTCCTTCTGTCCAGTCTTTGCAGGCATCCAGCCTTATGCCTCCCCTATCCCGAAGTTTCTCGTACACATCTCAACTTTCGAGCAAAGGTGACAGTGTCCTTTCTCCTAGCATTGCTTGCTTTCAGGAAACAAGGACACATTTACTCCGTGTCTTGAGAAGCAATCCCCACAACCCACCTCTGCTCCCAGCTCTAAGGACATAAATGCAATATTTCTCTTTCAGGATCTGATTTTCCATACTTGACATGCTGTTTATGCTGTTGTACATCCCTCCCTCCCAGAACTGGTTGAACTTTCAAAGTCAGAAAATAGGCTCTGAGGGCCTCCCCGGTGGTGCAGTGGTTGAGCACTGGGTTGCGAAGCTGCCCGCAGCCTCTGCAGTGCCAGTTCGATCCCCGGCCGCCAGCAAGGGTCCCACATGGTGCACAGACCCCTCCTGCCTCGCCCACTGCTCTCCTCAGCAGTGTATTTCATTAGTCTGCCTGTTCTGCTCCCCACTCTGGCTCTGGTGAATCCTCTCACCCTCCCGCACTTCTGACTGTACCCAGTGCTTGTATAAATGAAAAAATAAATCTTTAAAAAAAAAAAAGAAAGAAAGAAAATAGGCTCTGAGTCTTAAGGTGACCTTCTCAGGGCTTGACGGGAAGAAGGTGGGAGACTCCTCACAAAGGAGTCGATTCATTAGGAAGAGAAAGAAGAAGGGGACAGTTGGCTTTGTGTAGGCTTTTCGGAAAAATTATCTGTTCATGGCACATCTGTGAACAGGGCAAATGTTCATCGATGGGGAATATTCAGTGGTCTGCAGGGCGAAGAATGAGGTCTGGGGGGGGGGGGCGGGCTAGCAGGACCAGGCGAGATGACAGGGCTGCTCAGCCAGAATCACATTCGCCACACCACTGACCATGCTCTGCAGAGCAGGGGAGCCCATCAGAGGGATGTACAGACCTCACTATGATGAAGGGCTTGTTGCCAGCGACCATGCAAGCTCTGTGTTCCCGCTCCTGGCATGGCCAGCACCAGCAGCCAACACAGCCAGTCCCAAGGCCCAGTGGTAGGCATGGGGGCCTTGAACAGTGGTGCTCGCTGACCACATGTGGGGGGTGGACAAAAAGTCGTTCCTGAGGGGTTCTGCAGTTACTAGTGTGGGGTCTGAGATGGGCTTCCCAGATGATTCCAACTCACAGTTTGGAAGGCATCTCACTGGAGGAAAAGAAAAACGTCAGAGGGTGAGGGCCTTGGAAGCAGGAACAGAAGATTGTCATTTGGACACGGAGAAGGGTCATGGCTAGAGAAGTATTTGCCAAAGGTCAAGAGTCTTCTGGAGTTTCAAGTGTCTGTGGGCCAATAGCAAAGGTCCATGTGAACTGACTGTCTCAAAACCATCACGGCAGCTGCCAAGGCTTTCAGCTAAGATGGGCACAGAAAGGAGGTTCCCCTACCAGTCCTTGCCCTTTTCTTCTTCTTCAATTCAGATCCAGGACTCTTGGGTTGGTGGAGGGTACACAGGAACTCTGGGGATTCCTTCTAGTCAATTTTGAAAAGGAGGACAGCCTGATTCAGGAGCTCTCAGGGGTGTGCAGAGAAGGAAACATTATTTTAAGTCAAGAAGGCAGTTGAAACCACATCATGACAGAGCATCTCTGGGGTCCTCAGGCAGTCACTGTCTTGTCACCCGTGATTCTGACCTGGTCTGTTCTGCTTGCTCCTAACTTGTGCCTGGGCCCGCCTCACCCACACACTGAGGTCTATTGCCAAACAACTATATCCAGGGTTCCTCCTAGAACATCTGGATTTTTCTCCCCACTGCTTAGAAACATCTGCAGTGTCCACATTGTCAAAGAGCAAGAGGCCACACCCTGATCTGGAGGGCATTGCCTGAAGCCATCTTCCTGCTGAGCGAGCTCTGGAGAGGTGGCTGCTGCCCCACCAGCCACTCCCAACCCGCCTCCTCTACTCCTATTTCTGCATGGGCAGCATTCTGCTCTCAACACCCTGCCTGTCTGATCCCCACCACTGCCCACCAGTCTGCTATCTGCTCTCTTTCCTGCTCATCCTTCCCTGCTGGTACTCCCTCTGCAAGTCTGTGCACAATGGCTTGGCTTTCATTGGCATGACCTCGGAGGAGTCTGGGATTTCCTTCAGGACCAGGCACATCCTGTTTTGTATTATCTTTAACTCTTCAGTCCTTTCCGCATCTGCTTCCTGCTTTCTCTGGGCCCAAATGCCTTTCTTTATTTTTCCTTTATTTTGAAGTTTCTGGCTTCTGAGCCCCCTAGGTTTGCTCAAAAGCCGACATCCAGACGACTGGGGTGACGATAATAATATCTCGGCTGTATCTGGTTTCTTTCTCTTCAAAGCTCACATGCATTCCAGACATGTGAGCCCATTAGCCTCCCAGCATTGCCATAAAACAGGGAGGTGACAGGTGCTTAAAGGGAGGGCATGGCCTTTATGTAATTTCTGCACCATCCTGGCATGAGTCACAAGGACTTAAATAGAAACTGCTTGAGTAGCAATTCAGTTTTTCTTACACTCAGTTGATTGGTAAAGAGTTAATCCTCTTCTTTCCCACCAACAAATAGATGTTTACACCACCCAGAGAAACATATTCCAAGATCTCAGCAGTTCAGTGACTGGTGCCGGGATAAAATTAGTATTCTTCCCAGGTATAATGGTTTTCCAGGTGGTATCCACTTCTTCCATGACAGAACTCCCCACTCTTCTCAGCTCATCAGCCCTCCCTTGCATTCCATAATCCAGTTGCATGGCTGGTACTTCTTGGGCATGTTGCTGCCCAGGTGCACCACCCAGGATTGGCTCAGGGCAAACTTCACACTTTTTTCAAGTCTCAGTTCAAATGCTGAATGCAGCCCTTCTCTTCCAGGCTCATTCTACTTTATTCCTTAAGTCTTTGACATGATCCCCAGAAAGTCACCATCATTTTAGTATGGGGTGATAATTAATTTCTTTCCACAGTTTCAGTGATTAAACTAAGAGCAGAAGCATGCCTTTTAATCTTGAGTCCTGTCTTCTATAGCTGTGCAACAGAGCGCCCTAAACTTGGTTACTTGAAGTTACCATTTTATTTTACTCATGATTTATATGTCAGGAATCTGGTAAAAGAGGCCCACTCCCGGGCTCATCCAGAGGGTTTGATGGGCTGCCTTTCCTGAGGCTCATACACATGGCCGGCAGGTGACCCTGGCTGTTGGGTGATGACTGAGCCAGGCTGTCAACGCTAGTGTGTACTCGTGGCTTCCCCAGCATGGAGGCCTTAGGAAAATCTAGTTTCCTCCATGGAGCAGGATTCCCTAGGGCCAAGGTCCCAGAGAGCCTAGCACAAGGCAAAGGCATGCCTCTGTTGCCTACCCATGGAAGTCACACAGTACTTATTTTGGTCACAAGTGATTGTGGGGCCAGCCCAGATCCAAGGGAGGGCATTAGCCTGGACCTTTGGGAAGGGAGTGCCTAGTTCCCCCTACAGAAGTGCACATGGGAGGAGAGATATAATTGCTACCTTCCTTGGAAAGCACAACCTATGACAAGAGGGTGGTACTATGGCTTGGGCCTTTGTCTCTGGAGAGCAAGAATGACCTAACTGAAGTCAGTTGCTCCCCTGGCACTCTGAGAGTGACTTATAACTGTGGTTGTCCCAGCCCCAGAAGGCTCCAAGGCAGCATTTCTCAATGTTAGCTTCCTGGACCACCCTCAAAAGCCCAAGAAGCACATTAAAGGGGGAGTTCAGGGCCCCAGTCAACAATTGGAGCCTCTGGGGTAGCATCAAAAGTGTGTGTTTTAAATAAGCCCCACCCAGGACAATTCTAATGTGCTTCCCCCAGGGAAGCTAGGGGAAGAGTGCCACAGGGGTCAGATTAATGACCCTGTATAAAATGTTCCTCCAGAATTCAGTGATTGAAAACAACAAACATTTATTGTCTCATGTTGTCTATGGAGGGGAATGGCTTGGCTGGGGTGTCTGGCTCAGGGTCCTCAGGCTGCCGTCAAGGAGCTGGCCAGGCTTGCCCTGGGGAGGAGCTGCCTCCAAGATGGCTGGCGCTGCTGCTGGCAAGTCCCCGGGTTCCTTTTGGCTGATGAGGAGCCACGTCAGCTCCCTGCATGTATTCGCTGCATGACCCAGCAGTTTGCTTCAGCACAGCGAGCTCTGAATTCAGAGAGAAAGAGCACGATGCATGTCGCTGCTTATAACCAAATCTCAAAAGTAGCCTCACACCACTTCTGCCAAATTCTATTTGTTAGGAATTAACCACAGGACCCGCCTGTGCTCAAGTTGGGGGGTTGAGGGGAGGGAGGGTTGCACCTGGTGGGTGAACACCAAGGGGAGGGTAGTTGGGTAGTCATCCGGAGGAGGGTCTATCCCTGGGGTTAGTTGCAGGAGACTCAAGGGATGGGCTTAGCTGAGTGTGTGCTTGATCAGCTCTGATGACAAAGAGCTGAGGGATGTGGCATGTGCAGAGAAACTGCCGCATCTGGAACATTCCTAACATTCCCACTAGAGCCGTCTTGACTTTGTCTTTCAGAAGAGAAGAAAATTTCAATAGGCTGAGAGGCTCAGGCAGTGAAAGAGAAGCCCCATTCATTTTATGCTAGCTGTTTTCTAGATCCTGGGTGGGTGTGAGATTAACCCAGAAACACTGAATTGACTGACTAGTCATTATCAAGCAGCCGTTCTATTCAGGGGCCGTAAAGCGAATGGTTGTAAACTTAATCAAAATGATCAATTTTTTAAACAGTTTTTATTTTACAATTTTTCACAATCACATTCTAAATCAAGTACTTTTATTATCCTAATCACTATGTCTCAACGGATATACATTTTTTTAAAGTTTTATCGAAGTAACATTGTATTATGACATTATTTAAGTTTCAGTTATATAAATCATCATTATAAATCAATATCTTTATGCACTATATTAAGTGCACTACTGCAAATCCAATCCTGTCCTTCACTACTATTTTAATTTAACTAAAAATAAATTCAATATTCCTAAGCATGTGGGATCAAGGTAACTGACAGGTTTACATAGCAATGGTGTAGGCAAGAATGGCTACTCTATTCCCAAACAGGTTTTAAAAATTGCAAACTTTTGAACCATTCAGACTCACAGTCTGTGGAAAATAAAATATTGAAATCCAGATTACCTACTTACCAGGTGTAAATAGAAAAGGTAAAGGAAATGTAAGGCTCAGAGCAGTGGTCTTGGGGCAGGTCAATGTCACCCTGGGCCAGAGCTCTCTGTGTCTGCTTGAACCACAGGTCAACAGGGACAGGCTTGGAGAAAGGACCCCAGTGCTGACTGTGTCTCTCTGACATACCTCTGGATCAATTTTTGTCCCTTTCCCGTAGGGTAAAGTGTAGCAAGGTGTGCTGAGGTCACCTGTGACATCTCACACTCTTGGCTCTCAGTGGATGTCATCTGTGCACACACTGGCAGCAGGACTGCCAAGCACTGAGATGGAGCGAAGTCGGCACAGCATGGACCTGTGCTTACAATTTCAAGCCCCACTTGCCTCACCTCACCTGGAGGAGATCAAGCCTGGACAGCTGATTGCCCCTCACCACCTTTGCAAGCTCATTTTGGAGAAGAAACTGCACTGTGATTTCCATACACAGAGCAAACAGGAGCAAACAGGAGCCAGGAGCGGGTGGGTACAAAGGTACCTCATTGTGGAACCTCCTGCACTTTGCAAAGTCTCTGCACCTTGAGTTTGAGAGGGACCAAACAGGAAATGTAGGCAGAATATTGACCACACTGACCTTCTAAGCCTAATGACCATAACCCTAATAACTGTTAAAGGACAAACCTTCCCAGGAAAGAAGCAGACTTCCTCCCTGGGTCTACAGCCGCAGCAAAGCTCCCACCTTCCTGGAAGTTAACATTGTAGATGGCAAGGTTCTCAATCCATATTCAGTATCAGGATGATTCAGGCCCCTAAGTGAGCTCTGCTGTGCCTTCCTGCCAACGCGTGGTCATGTCAGAATGGACAGAGCTGCCTTGTGGCCCCAATTATCCACACCAGACAGAAGGGCCATCTTGAGGCTGATGAGGAGGGACAGAGGAGACTTGCTGGGTGGTCCAGCTCCCTACTCTTCCCTAAGGAGCAGGCACGTTCCTGGCTCCCTTTCCTCTGCTGGAACCTTCCACCCTCTGAGTCTAGTCCTGCTGCTTTCGTAAGAGTCTGCAGGGATCTTTCTGTGTCTTTGTCCATTTTGTGATAAATTATGCTCAATTTCCATTTCTTCCTTTCATCAGAGTACTCGACTTACTCCGAATATGAAATCAAAGGTCATTTCAGTTTAAAGCTGATGAAAAATAAGTTCCATACACACATTGTCCTTTACCCAGCAAGTCACAACCAAATACTCAGGAGGAAAAGTTCCTTCTCACTGAAAAGGGTCATTTGAGAATTGTTGCTAGGCTCCAGGTTGGTGTTGATTTATGCTGAGTGTGTCTTTCTTTGTACTGTTTAATACCCGCTGCTTCAACTCCTCATCCAGCACATACACGCTTCAGGCATTATGAGTCAACGGTACTTCTATGGTCATTGCTGTGGCCCCCAGGAGGCAAGGATGAAGGGAACACAACAATCAGTCTTCCAAAATATCTTAGGGACCCATCCCATGTTCTGTTTCATCCCCAGGTGGAATGGCATCACCTCATCGCATCACCATCACTCCAGACATAAGTAAAAGGAAGAAGCACACATATTGTAAGAGGATGAGGTTACCTGTGTCTCTTGCCTGTTCTCCTCACTTTGAAACTCAGATGAGATGATTGGGTGAATGCGCTAAAGGATGATACAATGCCACGCAAATACACATCAATATGGATACTCACCCACTGGGCTTCCAAAGAGCGCTGTCCACCCCTGCAATCTTGAGCAAGTGAGGTTTGGCCTCTAGGGTTCCTCAGAGCCTGGATCTTCTGACCACACAGCACCTACCACACGGGTTTCCCTGGAGTGGGCTTTCAACTCCTATTAGCCTCGCACTTGGCTCTGAATCACTCTCCCTCTACTTCCCAGCTACAGAGCCCTTATAAACAGGGGCACTCATCAAGAGCCTCTCCCAGTGTCCATGTTGACAGAGCGAAGCCGTGGAAGCAGCTCCAGATGCCAACATCCTCGATCACCTTCACAAAGGATGAGAAAGGCAGTCCCATAAAGGAAGGGGCCATTGAAAGAGCTGTTTCTGCAATTTGTAACCCCTCCTTTGGGGTAGAAGAAGACTTTGAAATTGGAGTCACTGTCTGACCAGGCACCATGTTAATGCACATTTCACTCAGACCTGCTAGGCCTCTTGCCTCCTACAACTGAGTGTTTTTTCCCAGGTCTCCCGGCAGGGTGTGGTCACACAGAGTTATTTCAGTGGAAGCCAGAGGAGGTGAAACTGACACATTCCAACTGTGTTATCAGCACCTAGGAAGAAAGAAGAACTGCTGGTCAGTGAGGTCCAGTGGGGACATCCAGCCCAAAGGGCACCTGGAACAAGCCACTCGCATGGGTGGCTATAGACCGAGGAGGAGAGGAATGGAGGATTGCTTCATGATATGCCAGCTGGTGGGGTCAGGGCTCAGGTTTGTGGGTCCTAAAATCCTGACTAGGGATGACTTTGAGCTGAAGTCTGGGGGTTAGACAAGTGATATCTTGGGAACTGTGCCTCCTGGTGTTAGCAGAGCTGGCCCTCCCCACCTCCTCCCCCACCCCCCTGCCTGCAGATGCTGCTTCCTTCCTTAATGCTCAGGGGGTCAGGGCTTCCCTGCACTGAGGACAGTCACTGGGGCAAAAGACCAGCAGGCATCTGAATTTAGAGTTAAAATGCCCAGCAGTAGGAGACTGGGGTGGGTAGGAAGTAGAGGTGGAAGAATGACTGCATCTTTCTGATTTGTCAAGAATCCTGACTGCAGTTTCTCCCTGGGTGTGAGTCACATTTCTGTGTGTGAGGAGAGTTCTGAAACTAGAGAAGGAGCTCCCATGCCCTTCAAAGGTCACAGGTGTCTTTGACAGCTTCTAACTGCCCATGGGGGTAAGGTCCCAGAGATAGCAGTGCCAACCAGGTCAACTCACCATGCAGAAGAAGGTGACTCCTTCACAGGAGCTCTTATAGGAAAAATGCCCAAGTCTTTTCCCTGCTCATGCCACTAATTTTAGAGATGTTTTTCCATACCTGACCACATGTCAGCAATCAGGAAATGAGCCTGCATCTCAGACAACATGAGCACCAATCTTTTTATAAGTTGGCAGTATCGAAATATTAAAAAGTACCCAGTGCTGTGAGCACTGTGAGAGCGAGTGGTATGTGAGCTGCACCAGCACAGCATGTGTGGTCGTGACCCACCACGTTGTTAGCAAAGCAAACATTCTGTACCAGCACTTGATCCCACCGGACACACTTTGAAGACAGTCTGGTCAGACGGCAGATCCTTCAGTTCTGCTGGTGCCACTTCAACAGAAATGTGCTGTGACTTGAAACCCAGGAGGTTTGGGAAAACCCACATATTGCATGAATGAGCCTGTCAGAACTCTACAAGGCGAGAGAGGAAAGAAAAGTCCTTGCTTGGGATTCAACTGTTCTTCCCTGCCCCAAACCCCAGACTTTCCCTCCCTAATCACCGGCAAGATTCTCCTTAGTCTTGGACTATGTTTTCCCCTGACCAGTCCCCCCTCTTCCTTTACTTCAACTGACTCTCCCTGAACACACCACCACATGGGCCACTTCCCTCCAAAGCCATGAAGACTTTCATAGAAGTCCAGATCTGGGGCTGTTGAGTTTGAGGTGAGACATACAAGAGGAAGTGTTGAGTAGATACTTGCACAGTCGTATTCCACTGGGTAAAGTGCAGTCTGGTTATTTTTCATTATTTACCCTAATTTGAGCATTGCTCTTAATTATTCGTAACCCTCTATAAACACTTGCTAGAAGGATGAGTGACTGAGCAGGGGGGAGCCAAAGACACAGGACACAACCTGGCTATGCTAAAGTGACATATGTTGTCTCACCATCCTGCTCTGAAGGGCAGGTTAGGGCCCTTACTAACATCTCCTGCAGCACCTGCAGAAATGGAGTGTAGGGAGGCCCGTCCCTGTCCTAGCATATACATTCAAAGTGCAGGCCATCCTCCCCTGGCGTTGACAGCCTTAGGCCCAGTGTATTCTATCCTCACACCAAGGGTCATGGTCGGGTGTCAGTCTCTCCATGACCTTTCCATACTCTGTGGGTGCATGGCAGTTTTGTAGTTAGGGATAGCTGGTTATCATCTTGGCTATGGAAACTCAGGCTCACTGCAATCTAGGGAAAGACTCTTCCACCACTGAGGGCTGAGTAGGAGAATTAGGGGTGATGAGATAAGAAGTGTTATTAAGCGAAGGAACTCTAGCTCCGTGTTGGCTCTAGTCTGTTGCTTGCCCTCAGCTAACTCACCTTCCTTCTCTGAGCTTCAATTTCTTTCTGAACAAATAAGTGTTTGCTGTTTTTCCAAACTTCCAAATTCTATAAGGTACAGAAACCAAAGAACATTCCAGAAGGTATAAGAAACCTTTAGACAGAAAAATGAATTAGAAGAAATATATTGCAGGGCCTCCCTGGTGGCACAGGGGTTGAAGTCAGCGCTATGAAGTTATCGTCAGCCACTGCAGCATGAGTTCAATCCCCAGGCAAGTTGCTGAACCACATGGCTCAGCAGACCTGTCCTGTCTCGCTCGTCGCTCCCTGTAGCCGTGTATTTCAGTAGATCTGCCTGTTCTGCCCGCCCCTCTGTCTCTGGTGAATCCTCTTACCCTTCCGCCCTCAGCTCTGTACCTCTGGCCTACACTCCAGTTGTTGCATGCATAAATAAAAAAGAAAAGAAAAGAAATATAATGCAACCACAAAAGCTGCTTTCTAAGATGAGCACATTCAAACAGATACACCCAGATAACAAAAGCTGAGTCACAAGTCCCCATGTGGTCTAGCTGAGTCCTTCCTCCATCTGGGATGGCTTTTAATAACAAGCAGGTGTTTTGTTCTTATAGTCCTCCTGTGAGGTTGATAGGAAGGATGAGAAGAAAGATTTTGGGGAGTTGTATGAGAAAAATGTCAAAGAACATGGAGATGACCCATCATTATTTCTGTCCCAGTGGCCCCTCTAAATGGCATAATCAAAACAGGGCCACCTAAGGGCCCTGGGTAGTGGGGGAGGCGTTGGGGAAGGAGGCAAGGCAAAATCAATGACTAGTGTTTCTCTGGTTCAAGAACATTTGTTTTTTAAAGAAAACTTAAACTCATTTAACGCTTTACTGCAAGAATCCAGCTGAGAAAGAGAAGTTAAATATCCAGGAAGGAGAATTAGTAGAGTTAGGGAGACAATATAATGCTGACAGGATGAGCTTACAAGATAATGAACACAGAAGAGATGACCTATGGTCATCAAATGGACAGACCGTCCTCAATAAACAAAAGAAACAGAAAAATCTGACCCCAAAATTTGACCCCAGACTTCTAAAATGATTCAGAATAAATTTGTTCAATTATCTTCAAGACCACTCTGTGCTCAAGAGAGAACATTCATTTCTTGACCGATTTGCTTTATACAAATTATGTCCACCTCTGTCATTCAATAGAATTCACCAGGAATCTTCGATAAGATTAAATAGATAATTAAAAGGCCCCAAATAATTAGCAAATATGTAGAGATGTACCAAATTTAAGGATATATTTCTCCCAAGTCCCCAGGGAAAAATTAAATCCTCTGGTAGTTTCAGAACCAAAGACCAAAGGAAGCTTAATCAAAATCAAATTACTTGCCCTTGAAAGTTAAATGCCGGAGGAAAAAAAAAAACCCTCCTCAGTGCTTATTTGCGTGGTGTCAGCATATGGATTCTAGATGCCTGTTTGGCACTAATGCTTGTGTAACCTGGACGGTCATACCCAGAAATTGAAGGCGAACCCCCAAGACTCAGAAGTTGAATTTCCCCAGCACCAATCCTGTCATGTGGCTCCTTGTTAAGGAAGCCAGGAGCCTGCTAGATGCCCAAGAGGATCAAGGACTTGGCCTCACACATGGCAGACTTAGTAAGCCATCCGGTCACCCACCAGCCCCCAGCACAAGAATCCAGGAAAATTATGTCCAAAAACCTGCTTAGAGTTTTGTCCGAAAACCATAGTTGTTACGAGGAGTCACCCAGGTAAAGTTTGGTTGTGACCACTCCAGAAAGACTTTTGATACCAACAGCCCAGAGTGGTCATTTTTCCATTCCAGCCACCAGGAATTGGGCCAGAACTGGTGGCCTGGGCATATGCTTCCCACTAACTATTTTTTCCCCTAGGATCACTTAAAAGCAGTTATTATTTCAGCAAATGAATTAACATCATCAGGAGTCAAGTAAATGTTGCAATTCATGACCAAATTCAGACCACATGACTTGGAGGGAGCACTGCGGAGCACAGATACGCAGGGAAGGCCAGGGGAAGCTGAACAGTGACTCATGTGCCGACACAACCTCCTTCCTGCTCAGGTTCACCGCCCCTTGCTCAGGTTGACCCCTGCTGCACTGGAGACCTGGATGTAATGAATCAATTGCTTCTGTAGACAACAATCTCAGAGCCATTGCTTGTGATCAAAGTTGTACTATTGACCTCATCAGTGTAACAAATTACCTTAAGTCTCAAAGACTGGAGTTGACAGCAAATTCCTATTCCTCTTTCTCCCAGACTGTCTTCAAAAAAAACAGAACAAACACTCTGCAGCTGGTCCTGTCTTTCCTGGGGACCCACGCCCCTCCATGAATAAGGTTGAGAAACGTTCTGACCATTTGGGTGCCTGGAACTGGGCAACTTGATTTCTTTGGTTGGGTTTGCATTTGGGCAACAAAGTCTCTGAGTCCCTTGTGTGCAGCAGGCACTTAAAGGCTGACATCCCCAGAGGCATCGATGCAGTCAGTTTTTCTCCAGTGGTGAAGACCCCCGGAAGAAGTGCCCCCATACTCCCCCATGTCTCTAGGTCTCTACTCCAACATAGCTTATTAAAGTCAACACAAAGATTATTAAAGTCGACTCCAAGATGTCTTCACTTTGCAAAACCCAAAGGTCAAAGGGACACAGTTGCCCACACTACCAGGGAAACCCCTGGACTGTATCCTGCCCAAGGGCAGCCCCAATGCTTCCACCAGTTGCCTCTCAGGGACACCATCCCCCTGTACACCTCCCCAATACCTAGAGTAACTACCTTACTTAGACTCCTTGCTGTTTTTCAAACCGATTTATTAGTCTTCCAAAATAGGCTTGAATTTGAAAATGTTGAATGTTCCAGAGGTCTTCGGCTTTACTTTATTGGCCATGTCACGGTCCAGCCAATGTCTGAATGGATGATCAAAGAAATCATTCACTTTGCCTCAAGGACACTTCATTTAATGCAATGTTACCCAGAAAAGAACAAATATGTCCCATTATCATTACTGAGAAGGAGGCAACGTGACCAGCAATCGTAACCCTCAAAGCCTAAGGAGTCAGAACAAACATCCCAGCAAGCACAAGCACTGCTGCTGGAAAAGGTGTGGTGATTCCTTATCACCCCTCTCCCTAGTCAGCTCACAACCACCCAGGCCCACAGAACCTCTCCTCCTGGGTGTGTCTCCAACCAACCAGCACTGCGTCTCTGTTCCATCTACTCCTTGTCTCCAAGACGCGCCCGATATGTGTCACCATCACCCCACTACCTAAGGAGAGTTTAGGAGGGGGCAGGCAGGCTTGTGGGTGGAGTTCCCATCACAGTTTCTGCTGTGGGGAAAGCAGTGAGGGAATGCTCTGATGAAGAACTTCAAGAAAGAGGGATGAGGAGACCAGGTCAGGGAGCCTGAAAGGTCCCCGAAGGGTAGTGTGGACATGCAGATGAGCAGACACCACAAGAGGGAAGGGGCAGTGGCACCAGGAGACTCCCGGTGACTGGGCAGTTTTAACATCACCACCAATCCTGAGCCCTCATCCTGGCAGGAGGAGACATTCCATGTCTCTCCCTTGTAGTGTGGCTGGATCAGTGACTCTTGCACATATGGAAAAGAAAAACGTGTGACTTGCCAGCACAGAAGCCCAGCACCACCAGCCATAGCGAGCCCCAGCTGTGCCTCACATGACTAAGTCAGCAGATGTCATGCTCACGTGCTGGATTGGATGGGAAGTCTCACCATCTTTGTGGTGTGCCTCCCTAAAACTGGCAACCATAACCTAACCTAAGAGAAGGCATCCAACAAACTCAGCTGTAGGGAAATTTTACCAAGTAACAGGCCCAAAATACTCCTCCATATACTCCTCATATGAAACAATCATTTGCATTCATTCATTCATTCATTCATTCATCCATCCATTCATTCGCCAACCCACTATCCCTGTTCAGGGTCACAGGCAACAGGAGACTCATCCAGCAGCTCAGGGTCAAGGCAGGACCCAGCCCTGGACAGGACCCCCTTCCATCACAGGGCGCACTGTCTCTTACACTCACACACACACAATAAAGACACACCAAAGGGCCTTGCTTCCCCATCTTTGGGGTGTGAGGGGAAACTCAGAGATGACCACGTGAAGAGACTGCATGCGCAGTGGCCCCGCCAGGAATCAGTTGTTTCCTCGCATCAATGCTATAATGAAATGACACCGAATATAATGACACTTTTCAAGGACCCACTGTATTTACCAACAATGAGTTCTCAGTTTTGGCAAATGGACTGTGGTTTTGGAAGATGTTACACTACCAGAAACAGCGAAGTGTTCATGGAAACTACATCCTTGTAGTTTTTCTGTAAATCAAAAATTATTTCAAAACACAAGATTAGAAAAATGACAAGTGTCACAAGACCTGACTCTTATCTTAGCCATTTGGCTATTCCCCACCATGGAGACCCAGCAGCATTCCCCTCTTCTGGCCACACCACACATCTCCGCCTCCACTGTGGGTTCCCGGACCTGGAATGTTGCTGCTGGTGCAGCTCTGACACCCCACGCCCTTCAGCACCCAGCCCAGCACGCAGGGAAGGAGCTTATCACCTTCCAACCTGCAGACTCCCCCTCCCTGCATTCTGACCAGCCCCTCCCTGCCGCTTCTGGACACGCCTTGTGCCCACCCACCTCCCTGCCACCCCTGCCCTCTTGGGGGCAGTCACAAGCTGGCATTCCTTCAGCCACAGGAGCTTATTCTGTCCCTTCCTATGGGGTTCTGGGTCCTTCTCCTTTTGTTTCTTAACAGATAGGCCTCACGTTCTCTGACATGTTCTCCCGCCCAAATTCACACTCCATGAAAGTTCGACTCTGCCTGTTCTCACTAGCCCCTCACTCCATGCCCTCCCTTCCTTGCAGAAGAGCGCTTGGCACATCAGAGATGCCAGATATGTGCAGAGTGAACAAATGACCATTCTGGAAAGAGGTCTATTTCCTCCTAGCTGCTCAGGAAGGGGCCTCCCCCAGGAGGGACCCTCTCAGGCTGTGCTTCAAAATCCCCATTGAGGGTAAAGGCCGGGGGCCAGAGTGCCAAGAAGACAGTGAATGGACCCAGGAGTGCAGTGTTGTGTGTGTGTGTGTGTGTGTGTGTGTGTGGTGTGTAAGTGGTATGCGTGTGTAGTGTATGTAAGTGTGAGTATGTATGCATGGGCATGGGCTTGCACTTCTGTAGGGAAACGGTGGGGTGCAAAATCTGGGACAGTGTCTCCCAGAGGCTCCTGGGTTGACTTCATGGACTCCAGGAGGGAAGAATGAATCAGAGAAACGCATGAAGGAGGGCAAGCCTCCCCAGAGCACACAAGGACACCGAGGCTGGCGCTGAGAGCAAGCGAACTGGGACAAGCTCCGAGGAGACAAATGCTTCTGTGCTGGTTCTCCAGCTGGACCTGGGATCCCCAACAGGTGCTGAGCATGCTGCGCTGCCTGGACCCAACAGCAGGAGGCGCCTGGCCAAGGTGCCCCTCCGCTGGCTTGGAAGCCCACTTGGAGGACATGGGGCTGAAGACCTGCAGACGCAAGGGGTTTCTCAGGCAAACAGAAAAGACCTTTCCTGCTCACACACACATGGTAAACTGCCTTTGTGGAAAGTTCTGGATGGTGACCACTTAGGTTGACAAAAAACTACAGCTATTGAATGTGTGGTCACTTTTCAAAAGGTTAGGAATATAAAACACCATTTATAAGGAGCAATAACTTGCTAGTAATTCACTCTTTTTATCGATCGGAAGTCTAGCCATGCCCGTCAGGTCTGAATTGCCTTTTTATGAACTTCATGTCCAAGGACTAGCAACAATTCCTGGGGAAATGTGTAGAGACAGCAGTTTAATTAAAATATCCTTAAAACAGCAATGCATTTGCAAAGCAGGCTAAAAAAGGTGTGTGTATTACTTACAGATAAAAGAATACTCTGCTGTCATGCCCTTTAAAACAGAAAACCCAGTTCTCAAAGAAAATATTGATTTCCCAGTAGAAAGCAGAAATCTTTAAAATAGGAAGATGTGGTCTTCCCTTTCTTGAAAGTTCTCACATTCAATTGCAAATAAATGTACTTTGGACTTTGCCTTCAACTGAGCACCTTTTTTTTTTCTTTTTCTTTTTCATTTTTCAGGGAAAGACTAGGGAGGATGCAGAAATGCTGAATCTCTGAACAACAATCTCTCCCTGCCTTCTTAGCTGCCCACAGGGCTCTCTGTCACCCTGGGTCCTGAAGGGTCAAACAGGCTCACCCACCTTGCAGAGCCTGTGGCCAGTGGAAGTTGCCATTTCTGCAGCATTGCTACTGGTGGTGACCTTTTGCAGGCATTCAAATGAGAGTGTGAAAACCCAGGGTCTGAGACAAGCAAACGCGGACCTCTGCTTTGGCGTCTGAAAGAGAGGCTGTTATTTGAGGACAACAAACACACAACCTTCACCCTCATCTTCCAAAGTACAGAGCACGCATCACACCCTCCGTGCCCTCTAAAGAGACTCTCCTCAGACACCCACCCCCACAACACACGTTTCTGAAGCAAAGGCTGCTGCTGAGGCCAAGTCATCCTTTTCATTGGACTAAACAATTTCCGCCCCCAAGCCACCAGTCATCGTCCTCGGAAGTAGGACAGAACTCTGTTGGGGAGACCAGCTTCTGGGACACTGTTCCAGGGGTGTGTGTGAACGTGGCAGCCACATGAGCAGCCCTGTGGCTCCAAGCAGGGATGCTTCCGGGGACACAGCCTGGCCTTATCCTTTTATGCTGTTGCCACCCCCAGTTCCCCAGAGCTGTTTCTTGAATGAATGCTGGTACAGGAAAAGCTCAAAGAGCCCAGGGACAGCTTCCACGCCTGGAATCCGCCTGCTCAGGCCCCCATAACAAAGCATCCCTGACCCAGTGGCTCAAACCAGGGAAACCTGTTTTCTTGCAGCTCCGAGGTGCAAGGTGTGAGCTCGCCCTGCAGCAGGGCCACTTCCTGGTGCGCTGTCTTCCTGATGGTGGGGGGAGAGTTTCCTCATAAGGATCTTGCCCTTTTGACCTTGTTTAACCTTGATTACTTCCTAAAGATATTGCCTTCAGATATAGCCACACTGGGGGTTCTGGCTTCAACACGACTTGGGGGGACACATTTCAGCCGTAGAGGAGGTCCCATGATGTCTGTTCTGCCTGACACTACGGCCCCTCCCCCACACCTGGTCTCACTAGCTACCTTCTTTGGGGCCTCTTTCCTACTTTTCTAGCACCCTCAGTTTCCATCCTGGCACTAGTTATCCTTCCCAGCCTCTCCCAGCTCCCTTCTTATCTCAGCCCTCCTCTCCCCGGGATGAGCTCATCCTTACACAAGGCTTTATTAATGTTTCCTCCTAGTGCCCAGTGGAAACAATGAGCTTCAAATCCTCAAATCCACCACTTTCTCACTGAGATAGTACAGAATGTGTCAGCACCCTCACACCCCCATTCTGTACCAGTAAGATGGATAGTCTATCCACCACCCACCCAGCCCCCCACCCATGCATCTGCCGACCCCTGACTGCTTCACTCTTTCTATCTCATTGCCCAGATGTTTGATTTTGCCATTCTCTTGCTTTTCTTTTCCAATTTCTACTACATACATGTACCTTCTTTACCATTTTCCCGGGTTTTTAAAAATTATTTTTATTTTTTTACATCATTGTTCATTTTTAAAGAATATTTGCTCCCCGCCCCGCCCCCCCCCCCCCCCCCCCCGCTCAGGTGTAGTCCCCATAGAGTTTCCTTCACCAATGCACCCGTGCACCCTCACCTCAGTCCTCTATGCTCCTCCCTCCCTCCCTCTGATCCCTCTCCCTCCTCCTCCCCTGCAGTGTGTCCCTGATTTATAATTGTCTGTTTTTGCTTTGTTGTGCTTTGTACTGTTATTATTTTTTTACACTGATGTCTTATTTGGTTCCGCTATATTCCTGCTATAAGTGAAACCATCCGATTATTTTTTTTCCTTCTGATTTATTTCACTGAGCATAATTCCTTCTAGCTCCATCCATGTTGCTGCGAATGGCATGATTTCATCTTTTTTGATTGCTGAATAATATTCCATTGTGTATATATGCCACATCTTCTTGATCCAGTCATCTATTTTTGGGCATTTGGATTGTTTCCAGGTTTTACCTATTGTAAATAGCGCTGCAGTAAACATAGGTGTACAGGTGTTCTTTTGAATCAATGTTTTTGTGTCCTTTGGGTAGATCCCCAGCAGTGGAATTGCTGGGTCATATGGTAGCTCCATTTTTAGTAGACTAAGGAACATCCAGACAGCTTTTCATAGCGGTTGGACCAGTTTGCACCAGCAATGTAGGGGAGTTCCTTTTTCACAACATCCTTGCCAACATTTGTTGTTGCTTGTTTTTTCGATATGCACCATCCTTACTGGTTTCAGGTCTTATGTCCAGTTCTCTTATCCATTTTAAATTGATTTTTGTGCACAGTAAGAGGTAGCGGTCTAGTTTTAATTTTTTGCATGTGGTGGTCCAGTTTTCCCAGCACCATTTATTAAACAAACTGTCTGTGTTCATTGTATGTTCTTTGCTCCTTTGTCAAAGATCAGTTGTCCATATAAGTGTGGTTTTATTTCTGGGCTCTCTATTCAGTTCCATTGGTCTGTGCATCTGTTTTTGTTCCAATACCAAACTGTTTTAATTACTATGGCTTTTCAGTATAGCTTGAAGTTTGGAAGTGTGATACCTCTTTTCTCCTTTGTTTTCATCAGTAGGGTTTTGGCTATTCATGGTTTTTTTTTGTTTTTTTTTTTGTGGTTCCATATGAATTTCATCAGTATTTGTTCTATTTCTTTGAAGAATGTCATTGAGATTTTTATTGGAATAGCGTTGAATCTGTATTGCTTTTGGTGGGATGGACATTTTAATAATGTTAATTCTTCCAATCCATGAGCAAGGGATGTCCTTCCATTTCTTTGTGTCTTCTTCTATTTCTTTTAACAGTGTTTTCTAATTTTCTTTGTATAGGTCTTTCACCTCTTTTGTTAGGTTTATTCCCAAGTATTTGATTTTTTTTGTTTCAATTATAAAAACGACAGTTTTCTTCATTTCTTCTTCTTCAGATTGATTGTTTGTGTATAGGAAGCCTACTGATTTTTGTGTGTTGATTTTGTGTCCTTCTACTTTACTGAACTGGTTGATTATTTCAAGTAATTTTTTGCGGCATTTTTAGAGTTCTCTACATATATTATCAAATCATCTGCAAATAGTGATAGTTTTACTTCTTCTTTCCCTATTTGGATTCCTTGTATGTCTTTCTCTTGTCTTATTGACCTGGCTAGGACCTCCAGTATTATATTGAAGAGCAGTGGTGAGAGAGGACATCCTTGTCTTGTTCCTGATCATAAAGGAAAGGCCTCAGCTTTTTGTCATTGAAAATAATATTGGCAGTGGGCTTGTCATATATGGTGGCTTTTATCAAGTTAATGTATGTTCCTTCTATCCCGAGAATTTCAAGGGCCTTCATCATAAATGGATGTTGGACTTTGTCAAATGCTTTCTCAGCATCTAATGATATGATCATATGATTTTTATTTTTATTTTTGTTGATGTGTTGGATTACACTGATGGATTTCCGTATGTTGAACCATCCTTGTGTTTTAATGGTTTTTTTTTTACCTTAAAATAAATGGAGGTACAGAGTACAGTTTCTTCTATTCTTCATTTGATTGTTTATATGTATTTTTTCTCCTATTTTGATAGACAAACATGTTGATCTCAATGTTTATATGTTTAACTAGCCTTTTCAAATAAAACAGAATTCAATTTGCAAAGACCTTGGTCCATTTTTCTCTAAGTGCCCATTGGTAAGGCCAGTTGCTAAGAGAAACCATCACTGGCCTAGAAGCAAAGCTTTTCGGGAACAGACTGCAGCCTGAGTTGTCTGGTGCTGGTGGAGGTCCTGGGGGCTTGGCTTCCACTAGGGGGAACAGAGATGGGCCCAGTGTGAGCCCAGATCAGTGGGACATGAACAGAAGTCTCTAGCGCCCAGCTGAGTGGGCAGTCTCAACACCCTTGCAGGGACAGGACTGGAGGAGAATGTGTGCTGAGGAGAGGGCTGGGCAGGCAGGGCATGTGAAGCCTGGAATGATGGGAGATGCAGTGCCACTTGGGCTGGGCTGGATTTGGGACCGAAGAGCCAAGATGCCAGGACCCCAGAGAGATTGTACATCCTAGCTGCTCTATTGGGCACCAGCCAGGCAGGAAGGCAGGGATGGAGGGCAAAGGAACTCCTTCCTCTGAGCAGTAAAAGCCCCAGCCCTTAGACCTACTACTGTCCACTGCTGCTTGAGTTCCTTCCGTGAGCCAGACACAGACTCACGTTGACCATCAGCCTCAGGCTTCTTAGAGCACCTCCAGACAAGGGCTAACAAGTGCTGACTGGGACGTGACAGAGGAAACCCTCATGCACTGTTGAAGGAAGACTGATGCACCTTCTATGGAAATACTATGGGGATTCCCCAAAAACTGAAAATAGAGTTTCCATAAAATCCAACAATTTCATTTCTGAGTATTTATCACACACACAAAAACAAGAACCCTACTCAAAAAAATAATCTATACTCCTCCCTTGATTAAATAAGAGTAACCAATCAATATTATCTATAGTAACCGAGATATAGGAACACTCTGTATCCCCTCAAAAGGTGAAGGAATACATCAAATTATTTTTCACACAGGGAAAGAAAATATTTGCAGATTAAAAAGATAGACTCGGGGCCTCCCTGGTGGCGAAAGGGGTTAAGCACTATACTATGAAGCAATCCATAGCCTCTGCAGCACAAGTTCGATCACCGGCCAGCAGGAGAGAAACCCACATGGCGCAGCAGACCTCTCCTGTCTTGCCAGCTGCTCCCCTCAGCAGTGTATTTCAGTCAGTCTGCCTGTTCTGTTCCCCGCTCTGTCTCTGGTGAATCCTCTCACCCCCTACATCTCTGGCCCATACCCCAGCTCTTGTATGCATAAATAAATAAATAAATAAATAAATAAATAAATAAATAAATAAAAAAGACAGACTTCTGAATGGCACAAGATATCACAAGTCACAAAGCCAACAAAGGGTTAATGTCCAAGGTGTACAAAGCACTTATCCAACTGAATACAACCAAAAAACCTAATTAAAAATAGGCAGGAGATCTAAATAGGCATTTTTCCAAAGAGAATATACTGAAGACATGAAAAATGCTCATCATCATTTCTAAAAAGGAAAATGCAAATCAAAACCACAATAAGATTCCCCTCACACCTGTGAGAATGGTTTACATCAAAAAGACTCTAACAAGTGTTGATGAGGATGTAGAGAAGGAAATCTTTACACACCGTTGGTGGGAACATAAATTGGTGCTTGGACCTTTCTTAACAAGCCAAAATTAGGAATACCATACTAGCCAGCAATCCCATTTCTGGGTACCCAAAGAACACTATGAAGGCAAAACATGCTCTATAATGTTTGTTGCAGCATCATTTACAATTGGTCAGACAGGGAACCACCTAAGTGCTCACGGATAGTTGAGTACATAAAGAAGATGTGGGATGTGTACATAATGGAATACTCTTCATCTATAAAGAAAAATGAAATTATGCCATTTGCAGTAAGAAGGAAGTAACTGGGGGATTATGTGAAGCTAACAAAAAAGATAAAGACAAATATTAGATGATTTCACATACATGAGTACTATACAGAAACCAAGTGGATAAACAGACTAAGAATAATAAAAATAAATTAGTAGTTATTAAAAACTGAACTGAGGTAAACAGAAGTTAAAAGGGTGTAACGGATGGTGATAGGTATTTCACTTTTGCTTTTTTTCCCCATCTTGTTTAGTTTTCAGAGCCAAAGAACCACCACCATCATCAACTTCACAACTAAAGTTGACTGTGTGCTAAAGTGCCAGGTAATACTTTTGGGCTCAGTCTCATAGCAGATAGATATGATTATGATTCCATTTTACCCATCAGGAAACTGAGACCCAGAGACTCTCATAGTCCAGGGTCTCTTAGCCAGTCTGCAGTGGACCTGGGACTGACATGCTCCCAAACTCCTATCCATGTCCACTTTATCCCACTGCCTCACCAGGAACACATCATCTTAGCCCTCTCAAGACACCCCCCCCCCAGAGTCCTGGGGCTTCCATTTCTGCCCCCTCTCCTGTCACCTCATTTTTTTCCCAGGCCCAAACTGAAGAAGCAGCCTGCCAATCTGCAGGCTAGTCCCTAGTCCCTGGAAGGCACAGAGGCAAAGAGTGTGAATTACTGTCCCCTGCACTGCAAATAATACAGATGAGCTCTAAGCAGTGCAGTGGTGCTGGATCTGCCAGCTGCACACCACCTATACTTGTTAGTGATAATTGATATTTATAAAATGATATTCTGTGAAAGTGGGATGATATTTTAGAAGCAACAAACAGATCAAATTGTCCTTGCCAAACTCAGAGGTCAGGGATGGGGGGAGGCACTGGTGTTGTATGTGTTTTAAGATTCTTTCTGGGGTTAGAAGCAAAGGTTTCTTGCTGGCTGGAGGGCTGCCTTCGTCCATGTGGCTGGGACATGAGAGTTGTGTTTCCTCTGTTTCAAAGAATTCAATGAGCTATAGACACTCACATTAGCTCCAGAGAATTGCACTTTGATGAAATTAACAAATAACATATGAAACAACATATGCAGTATTTTTTGTGGGTTAGAGTTCGTCTCTACTTGAAGAAGTAAATTAGTTCCTTTGGAAGTCTGGGAAGGAAGGGAGAGAAGAAGAGAGGAGTCAGGCAGGGGACCCTGATTTCTAAAAGAAGATGGAAGAGGGGTGGAAGTAGAAGAAAGTGAGTTCATGCTGGGTCTGGACATCACCCCAGGGTAAACACAACTACTGTGGTTGATCCTCTTTCCTCAGAGTCAAGAGCACCTGCTCTGTCACAAAACCAGGCAAACATGGGCATATTTGTCACCTCTCTGAGCCTTGATTTCCCATCTGGTATGGTCTAGTGGTCTTTCCATTACCGTCTCATAAGATCTGTAACTATAATAAAGCTACATGTACATATGACTTGTGGACAATGCATACTTGTTAGAATGCATCCAATACTTCACAGCTGAAGTTGTAAGAGACTTCAGACAGGAACAGAAGAAAGTCCAGACTCTTCCTGTAGTTATCCTATAGTTATCGCGGGCAGGAACACTCCAGGAGAACGGCAGGCAGTGCCTTGAGTTGATTTATTCTTTCTCAGTTGATAAGAAGTATGGTTTCAGGGAAAAAAGAATAAGGAAAGGAAAGTGGCATACTAAAGGCTAGACACAGCAAGTCACGCCTGGCGTGGGTGACACCATCCACTAGTGCCAGAGGCACCGAGTCAAGGCACCAGAGTCTTGTTTTGAGAGTCCCAGTCCCCTTGGAGGGTCACCTCTAAAGGCCAGTGATGACAGCAATTTTCCAAGACATTTTCATTTTAAAAACCTAGAATATTGACTTTCACATTTTTTTCCAAGCTTAAAATAGTAAAGACAGTGACGATCTCCTGCTGTGTGCATCTTACCCGAAAAGGAAAAC
The DNA here is from genome assembly GCF_964194135.1 of Talpa europaea. NCBI lineage: Eukaryota > Metazoa > Chordata > Mammalia > Eulipotyphla > Talpidae > Talpa > Talpa europaea. The sequence continues at coordinate 104,398,668 of NC_140074.1, read as the reverse complement.
TGATAAACTCCTGCCCTGGCAAAACCGTTACAGATGGGAGCAGGGCCTCAGCATGGGAGGAGAGGGGCAGGGTCCTCGTACCCAGGCAGAGTGACCGTGCAGGGGACTGCTGCACATCCCTTATTCAGCACGCAAACTTGTGGCAGGATACAGAGAGCAGCCAGACTTGAATTCACGCTGCCACAAGCCCATGCTTCCACTGAATAAAAGAGAAATGTGAAACCATTAACTTGCAGATTAGATGAGACTTTGCCTGGACTGATCACTCTGACCTTTGCTTTATTTAGAGAAACAGAATGCTTTCCTCCAAAAATAAGTCCAAGCAGTTTTACTACGGGAATCTGCTCCATGAATTCTTGTATTTATACAATACCTGAAAAATTAAACCGTGGGCAAGAAGAGCCATAATCAGTGACAGGTTGATGGAAAGAAAAGCAGAAGGCATGACCTCACACACTGATTTGGTTTGTGAGGGGTGGCGCTGCAGAGAAAAATCACAGAGGACAGTCAGCTAGGCAACCCCCGCCCCAACCCCCAGCTAGGCTGTCCTGTGTAGTTCACACACACATTACTGATACACAGGGCAGCTGCTTTCCACGATGCCCTGTAAGCACACACACAGTACAGGGACACTGTGAAAGAAATGGAGGGAGGGTCTTCCTAAACATGGAGGGACACCCAGAGCCACGTCAGAAAAAGTTGTCAATTCTTTTTAAGTTCCAAATTTCAACAATTGAAAGTAATAAAAAAAATTAATAAGTCTTTACACCAAAGAACACAATCAACAAATGTATTTAGAAAGCTGAACTGAGTATTATCTTTATCCACTGACTAAAGAGTTGGTGACACAAATACTCTTGGAAATTAATGAGAAAAGCAGTCAAAGGAGAGCAGTGTGCAAATTCACAGACACACAAAAGACCCATCAACAACATCAACCATCACTCTAAAGGATTAACTATTTAGAAATAAAAGTAGCTGCTTGTAAGAAATAAACCAACATGGTCCTCACAGGGGATGCTTCATGGAACCCCGGGGGTGAGGACAGGGCTAAAGAAATGACAATCCTTGTTAGGAGAGATTACTAATGAATAAAAAGAGAAAGGGAGACATATATATTCAATTGGAAAAGTTCCACAGTATATTTTAAGTGGAACAAAGTCTGAGAACAATTTTTATCCAGGCCTCTGTTGGTGTGAAGAAATAAAAGGCTCCAGTTCTGTCTCTGTCAATCTATGTGGGCCATGTAAATGGGGAGGCAGAAGTGCTTCCTGGGAGTAAGAAAACACAGGCAGTCACAGCAACCTACTGACTTTGACTTCCTTTTGATTTAAAATAGAGGAGCAAGGCAGCTATCAATATTCATTAATGTTCTCTTCCATGTTTGTGTCTCTTATTCTATGACCATATATCACTTTTATCATGAAACTATGATAGAAACTATTTCCTGGATAAAATCCATCACCAATACTCACGAATAGTGCAACTAGGGGCTAGAGTCTGATCATTGTTAGTTTTCTCTTTGTCTTAAGCATTTTTAAACATTCTTCTACACCAAAAACATTACTGCCGGAAAGAAGAAAGCAGTAGGTGTATGTACATGTTTGTGTGTGGTGTGTCTGCACAAACCAAACCAACAGACTTGTGTTTGCACTGGTGGCACCTCCAGTGCAGGTGAATAGAAGCCATCAGCGGATATCACTGTCACATAACCAGCTGCTACCTGCAAACACACCCCATGTCTGACAGGGTATAAAGCTGGTCTCTTCCATCAGGATCCTTGTCTGGGTACAGCCTCCCCAGCCCCCCCATTAGGCACCCTCCCCACCTTTCCTTAAGTTCAAAGAAAGGGTTCCCATCACTTAGCTAACAGTGGTTCTTGGAGAGACAAGAGAAAACACTGGAGCAAGCAGGAATGGTATTTCCGTGGAACACTGGGCAGCTGGGAAACCATGGACAGCAGGGCTTCGGGCCTGGATGGGACCATACTCTACTCTCAGAATCCTGGGGCCCAGCACAGAGTCCCAGCAAGGTGTCCAGACTCACTTCAAGAAGAAATTTCAGGGCCACCATTTTCTGGTCTTTCATCAAGAAACTTTTCTGATTTTCCCAGAATGTATCTTCCTTCCACCACATTGAAAATCCCAGCAGACCTTGAAATGGGTGAGACAGGTATGTCTGAACTAACTGGAAAAACACCAAGGTACTTTGTTCTTTGACGAAAGAAATTTGTAGAACTCATGGGTAGCATCATTCCATTATCCCATTTTGGGGACAGTTAGGTGATACATAGAGATAGGTAGGAAGGTAGGTAGTAGACAGATAGACAGATACAGCTTTTAACAGGCACAGAAAAAAGTGTAGAAAAAGAATACGTCATACTTTTCATTAGACAGCTGATAAGACAATAGATAGATATGGCATGAATATATCACATATTTGTATTACTTCCATGTGGGTTACATCTTTTCTATCTCGCTATTACTATTTTTAAAAGTAGTAAATACTGGTTGTCAAACATTCAAAATGCACAGAAGGCTCTAAAATGAAAGATAAAAATTCTCCTTTCCTCCTGGATAAAAGCATCAGTACCATTTTCTTGTGAATCTTTTTATAAAATACACTCTCATGTGAACCCTCCACACAGCATCATCCATACACTTCATTTATATATAATCCTTGCTATTTAACTTTCTATTTTAGTCAATACTATATCTGAAATATTTCCATGTGAGAAAAACAGAACTACACTTTTCTTTTATAAAAGTGGCCTAAGATTTCATTTTATGACTATAATAATCTATTTAATAGATCTCTCAGAAATGGACATTTTGGTGGTTTCCAGAATTTTAATTTTTCAAAGAGTGATGGAGTTGTTATCCTTACATTAAATCATATAGTTTCAGAGGGAGAAGTGTGTGCACAAGTCAACTATATTTCAAATATATTTTAACTCGTGGAATCTGCATGGTCAAAAGTTGATAGCTCTTGAAGAATGCTTGTCCAAAAATGTTGCGGTGAATCACATTCCACCCACGCTATATTATATGTCCAAGATTTCCAGTTGTTTAAATTTTTTTTAAAAGATTTATTTTTATTCATACAAGAGCTGGGGTACAGGCCAGAGTCACAGGAGGGTGAGAGGAGTCACCAGACAGAGCAGGGAGCAGAACAGGCAGATGAACTGAAAGCATTGCTGAGGGGAGCAGCAAGACAGGAGAGGTCAGCCTGGCCATGTGGGAATCTCCCTGGCCAGCCGGGAATAGAACCGGCACTGTGGAGGCTGCGGACAGCTTCACAGCACTGCACTCAACCAGCCGTGCCACCAGGGAGGCCCAGTTGTTTAAATTTAAATGTAGATCTGTGCCTTAGATATTCCGTGGTGACGCGCATTTCTTTGTCAATAACATTTTGGTACCCCAAAAGACATAATTGAGCACTGTGTAATGTATATAGGTGTGCCTGCATGTGTCAGGTATTTGCTCAAGTTTTAGAGATAGTTTCACTCTCCTTGGGGTCACAATTATAACTTGAAATAATCTGCTGCGAAGCCTTTTCTTGGTTTATAAAACATGACCATCCTGGCACAGCTGAGTGGACTGGCTCAGAGCAGGAGCCAGCTCTTCTGCGGGCCTCCTGTGTCCCTGGGGTCAGACTCAGCAGGAGAGGCGTGGTGATCACCTGTGCCCTCTGGGGTCCCTGTTTGTTCCACTGGGGTCCCTGTTTGTTCCAGGGGGCACTGAATGTCCCCTCATAGGCTCTAGTGTGTCCTTGCTTTCCCCATTACATGGGCTGCGATGACTTGAGGCCATCAGCCAATCACTAGCAACAGAAGCAGGAGCACAGGCTCCATCCCAAGCATCCTGTCCAATTTCTGAAGCTCCACCTGGACTGCCCCAGAGGATGGCTGGTTACTATTTCCCAGGCTCCTTCTGTTCTTTAAGGTCTTATAGACTCTCTCTCTCTCTCTCTCTCTCTCTCTCTCTCTCTCTCTCTCTCTCTGTCTCTCTCTCTCTCACACACACACACACACACACACACGCACACACACTCTCTCTCTGTTCTTTCACAGCATTCTAAGCAGTTCTGTCTCTCTGATCAAACCTAACTAAAAAAAAGCACATACTACAGATCACAAAATGTTTCCCATTAAATCACAAAGCTCATCCTGGCTTCTCCCTTGCAGTGCCCTCCTCTCATCCAGTGCACAGAGGACACAATCATGTTTACAAAAGCCCTGGAAGTGCCAATTTCCTTCACCATTGTGCTGTGAAGCTCACTGGCTTCACACTTCAAAGGGCCACCTGAGCATCTCCCAAGCACAGGGCTGAGGAGCGGGGAGGGTGAGTCACCGCTGTGGCGTGTCCCTTCCGGCCCCCACCATTCCCCGCACTGCCCGTTGAGAAGCAGCCCTTTGCGTCCTCTCCGCTTGCCTCCATCACCTGGAACTAGACAAGAGCTCTCCATGCCAGGTGCTGCTAGGACAGCCCGATTCTCTCTGGGCAACACTAATTTCTGGCCTGCGTTCACTTTGCTTTTTCTCATTGATTTTGAAGGTTGCAAACATTTTGTGAGGAAGTGAAAGGAAAGCAGGGAGAGACCGGCTTGCGCAGGAGGTCATGGCTGGTCAGGGGTCGCCAGTCACACACCACTCTCCCACAGACCTCTGCCTGTCACCAAGAATATTTTCTCAGACTGCCAGTTTCCTTGGACTGTGATTTTGGTCATGTGACCTTGATACTTGAGTACGGCCACATCCTTCCCAAGTAGGAAATGTCACCACATCTCATAAAATATGCACAGAATCGAGACCTGCATGGAACAGTCCCAGAAGTGGGGTCAACTTTGAGTTTCTGCTTCCTAAGCTTTAGGAAAGATGATGACGCCATTAAACAGTATTTTATGGAGGAATGTTTAATGACATGGGAAAATACAGACCATAAATTAAGTTCAAAAAACATGTTAAAGATAATGGGAAATAAACATGATAAAAATGTTACAAAATTATATTTAAAAAGTATAAAGCACAACGTAAGCTTGTAAGACACTGAAATATTGCTGTTCAATATTTCTGGGTAACCAGGTTTTAAATGATTGTTTTTGCTTTTCTTGTAATGTTTAAGCTTTGCAATGCCTTTGTATTGCTAGTTTAATTAAAAATAAAATAATAAGGGCCTCCCTGGTGGCCCTTAAGGGGTTAAGTCTCAGTGCTACCACCTCAAAGGCCAACCGCAAAGGCCTAAGTTCGATCCCCGTTGAGGGAACTAACCCACATATGCCACAGCAGACCTCTCCTGTCTCGCCCGTCCCCTCAGCAGTAGATTTCAGTAGATCTGCCTGTTCTGCTCCCCACTCTGTCTCTGGTGAATCCTCTCACCCATCCACCCCCCCCCCGCACTTCTGGCCTATACCCTAGTTCTTCTATGCAAAAATAAAAATTAAAATAAATGAAATAAGTGCTGTTTTGTAAAAGACAGAGATATTTAAGTTGATAAGACCTCACCCCTAGGCTTGCACTTAACAGCACAATAATGTATAATACCCCAAAGCACCAGAAGACATGCTTTCAATTCAATTTGTCCAAAGTCAATCTCATGATAGTTCCTCCCAAACTCAGTCCTCTTCAGTTCTTTTCTAATTCAGGGACAATCCACCTTCCATTGAGCCAAACAAGCTAAAGCACTTCCCTCTTGTCCCTCTTATCCAATGCAAGGCCACCCTAAAGCTGACATCTCAAAATATCCTCAACTCTGTTCCCTTCTCTTCTTACCTCAGTCACCATGCTCCCCCACTCCCTTCCCCAAGTCCAACCTCACATCATTCCTCTCTTCTGGAAAGTAGTTTAAGTTCTCAAATTGCCTCTGCTTACCTTCATCCCCACACCAATCTGCATTCCAAATTGATGCTGAGGTAGTGGCTGTTCTCCACTGAATATCCATTTTCAGTACAGTTCTAATAAACATGTCAAGCATAAAGGAATTGAAACCCACAAAATCTTGGTCTTCATCATCCTCCCCAAGCCCTGAGTGCATCCAGTTCATTCACCAGGGGAACTTCTTGTCAACCACAGCTCAAAATAATCTTGAGTGCTCCTCTTTCCTTCCACCTTCATTGCCATTCCAGAGACCCAGCCAACATCACCTCTTGTTTACAATACTGCAATGACCTCCTAACAGATCTTTGTGTTTCCACCCTATAACCTGTTATCTGCGTATAACCCAGAGACATCTTAAAAGCAAAGCAAAACAATTCTTCCAGTGGATTTGCACTACACATGGGGGAAAAATGGACTCCGTTTCTTGTATGACTGGCTGCTGCCCACTTCTCAGAATTCATCTTCGATTCACCTGTTTGCTCCCTGGACCCAAGGACACTGACTCCTTGGTATTCTCAGAGAGGTCAAGGCTGATCATAGCTTAGGAACTTGGTGTTCCCTCTGACAGGACTCTTCTCTATGGCTTTTTTTTTTTGTGTGTGATTTCTCCCTCTTTATCTGGTAAAGCTCAGAGCACACATATCTTTCTGAAAAGCCTCCCGGTTACTAATATAGACAAATAACCAGCTACTCACTTTGCATCTTTTCCATCACGTATCCACTATTATTCCTCCTTTGTATTTATAACTCTCTGAAATAGTCATTTTTAGGAATGACATTTGATGTTACTTAGTCTTCCTCTACTCTCAAAAGGAACCCACTATTAGATTTTTTTCTCTGTTCTTTTCCAGGGTCAAAGTGCCTATTAAAATATTTTGTTGAAAGGATACATGGATAGATCCCTAGCACTTTCTCTCACAGTTTTTACATTAGTATAGCTCACTGCAGCTCTGAGATTAAACCCCTGCCATAATCTAACTTTTCATAGCTCAAACTTAGGTTAGCTATAGAGAAGATTATTTCCTTAGTAAGATTTCTGGAACACAAACTGCCTTACAGCTCTGAGAGCTGGTCAAGACACTAAGAGAATGACACACGATTAGTGAAAGTTTGCTTGTGTGTCCTGGGAGCAGGAGATCTGAAAAGCCCATCACTGCGAGTGGCCCCAGGACACCATCTGCAGCCCTCTGGCATCTGTGGTATGTGCTGGGGAAAGTGAGTAGTTCCCATATGGTAGACCACAAGACTAAAGACTTCCCTCTTTGCAGTGTACTTTTGTGCTGATCAGGAGAGATCATGTCCTTCAGAGAAGAAAAATTCAAAGGCTTTCCACAAGAGGAGAGGAAAGTAAAGAGGTCAGGACAGAAGTACTTGCTTCTTTTCTATCTGATCCCTCCCTCCTCACACTCCAGTCATCAAAGTATTCACATCAGTGTTGGTGTTGCACACCTACTGGATGACACTGGGCACTCGCACCCCCAGAGAGGACAAGTCATGGTTAACCAGGATGCAGGGACACTGACTTCCGTGTCTGCACATCCTGAGAGCTGTCCTTAGAAAGGCATTCTTGAGAGCAATGTCCAAGTGCAATAGATTAAGGCATTCAAATAGAATTGAGATTCAAATATTCCAGACAAAGTCCATGTTTCATTATTTTCCTCCAACTTCTCTAAAACAAAACAGATCACCCACCACCAGCCATTATACCTCCTGAGCACCCTTGTTCCCATCCCCACGCTCTTAACCTCCAGTAAACTCATTTTAGTTTTCAATGCCCACTAGCTTGTCTTTATTTTTTTCTTTTTACTGACAGTTTCCTAATATTGCCCATTTAGGTGATATCATCTAATGTGTGTCTTTCTAATTTCACTGTATAATCCCCTCAAGTTCCTTCCATTTTGTTGCAAATGGAAAAATTTCATCTAAGCTTATGGCTGAATAAAATTGCACTATGTATCTACACTATCTCTTCTGCACCCAAACATTTATTAGTGGGCAGGTAGGTTGCTTCCATATCTTAGCTTTTGTAAATAATGTTGCAATAAACATACAGTTCTATGAGTTGATGATTACATATTCTTCAGAAAGACACCCAGGATTGCTGGACTACATGGTAGTTCTAGTTTTTTTTTTTAAGAAGGTCTGTAATGTTTTCCAAAGTGACTGTATGTTTCTCCAATTTCTTACACTTGACTCTCTACTAAGTGTTTAGAGAGACAAAGTGTTGAGAGAGCTAAAAAAACCATGAGAAGAAAAAGTCTTGGGAATTCAGTAGAGGACAGTGGCCAATTTTTCCTAGAGATATTAAAGAAAAACAAAAAAAATGGAAAATATGAATAAAAAGTTAGTAAAAGTGAAGGACAGAGCTAGCAATACCAATATTCATACACTACAAATCTAATAAACAGAGGAAAATGTACAGAAAAGAATTATTGAAATTAATAAATTTCACACAATTAAAGAAGGATAAAATTCTTCCAGTTGAAAGGCCTAACAACATGCTAAAAAGATAGATAACCAGAGAAGAAACATTATTGGGGTAGTCATATCACAAAGATAAATTCCAGAAGTGCTCAGTGAGAAGCCCCCTAATCATTTAGGGGGAAAAAACCCAGAGTCTGAATATCATCAATCTTCTAATAACAGCAGGGAGAATAAAGACAACAATGGAATAATACTCTAATAACTGACAGGAAAGAGCTTCAAAATCAGAATTTTATGTTCAGCTATATTCTAGTTTAAGTGACAAGATAAAAAGGTGATTTTAGGAATACACAGCCTCAGGTTTCTCAACACAAAAACAACCTCTTTGAAAATTGCCTTGAAAAATTACTGTAGCAAAAAGAATTGATCTGGAAAGAAACCAGGTGATAATGAAAAGCGCCATCAGCAGCTAGCAGTGAAATTGTTATTTTCTAATAAAGTGAGTATTTCTAATATTCTAGAACTAAAGGTGATCAAGTCTAGGCAGCCCCATAGAAAGTTACAGGCCCACTGCTTTAGTTTCAGAGGGCTCAGGGTTGCTGATCTCCCGCATCCCCTCGCCCCTGTCACATAGGACACAAGGGGGCTCTCCAGTTCCCCTACTCAGTATGTCTGAGGGTTGAGCCTGAGCTCACCCTCCAGCTCCTGCCCAGCAGAAGCAGGTGGCCCTTTGATTCCACAGCAGGGTGGCATCACCAGGCAGCTGAGCTTTCATCCCCACCAGGCAGAAACAGGTGGTGCTCTGATTCCCTCGCCATGGTAGTGGGTGGGCGGGGGAGAAGGTGGAGTCCATGCCCACCAAACATCAAACAAGGCTGTATAAGTGGGGCCCTAGCCAGCACACCATTTTCCCCACCCTGGTATCAGCAGGCCAATGCTGCTGCCCTCTTCTAGCATCATCAAGGTCAAATTATGTGGAAGTGAATGGTATTCGATGGCACCACTTGAAGTTCAAGGATTCCAACAAAAGCTGATCTTCTGCCCCTACTTTCCATCAGCAAAATGGTGGTGACCAGCCCTTCATTCACCCCCTATGGGGTGTTGGCACTTTCCAGAGAGAACTGAGCTTTCATCTCTCTACTTGGAGACAATGAGGTAGTGTGAGCTAGTGCCCCAGTTTTTCAGGAAAGGTATCAATGGACCCAGAGGGAAGCTGAATTTCCAACCCACTTGTTTTTTTACAAAGTAGTATAAGTTAGCAGTTCATTGTCACCAGAGTGGTGCTGACCACACCCAGCAAGAAGCTGGTCATGCACATTCCACCAAGAGGCAAACTCCAGGTTATGTAAGTCTAGAGTCTTATCACACAATATCCAAAAATGTGCAGAATACAACTGCAAACCCCTCATCATATCAAGAGCCTGGAAAATCACAACTTGACTGGGAAAAGAATAATCAACAGACACCAATGTACACATAGGTACTCAAATGACCTAATAGCTTTATATATAATAATCGAAACTAAGAACAACTCAGATGTCCTTCAGCAGGTCAAGGCTAAATAAACTGTCCATCATACAATGGAATATTAATGAGCAAATAAATGGAAAGGAATACAAAACAATTTGGATAGAACTCAAGGGATTTAGGTTGAGGGAAAAACTCAGTTTCAAAAGGTTCTATGATTCTACTTACAGGGTATGCTTATATGATTCTACTTATAGGGCATGCTTGAACTGACACAAACACAGAGATGGGGAACAGGTTAGCAGTTACCCAGTGTGGAGATTCTGGCCAGGCGGGAAGAGCATGCTATCCCTCTAAAAGGGAGCACTAGGACCTTACAGAGCTGGAATTGTGCTCTACCTTACCGTGAGGTGGTCACAGGAATCAACATGTGAGAAAATTGCAGAGAATTAACACACACACATTCATGTAAAACCAATGAAATCTGATTGTTAGATGAATTGTTTCAATATAAATTTCCTGGTTGTGATATTCAATTATTTTTATGCAAGATGTTACTATTAGGGGAAGTTGAGTGAAAGGTATATAGGATCCAAATTAATTCTTACAACTGCCTGCCAATGTACATTCATCTCAAACCAAAACACTAAAATATCAGTTTATAGGCATCTGAATGCATAGCCTTGAAAATATGTGGCTATATAATGAAACTAATAGAACACTCTTCTATTAGATAGGATTAATTAAGTGAGCAAAGATAAATGAATTGAATATGTTGAATAAGCTCAAGCTAAAACTTACATGTAGAATAGGTTCCAACAACAACAGCAAATGAGATACTTTCCTCTGCCCCTTTTATCCACCTGTTGTATGGCAGTCACGATTAACTCTAATTATTTTTGGTGGATAACAATTGTAGAAAGTATTGGCAAGATGGAAAACTGACCTGGAATCTATCAGTGCAGGTGAGGAGGTCTTGGGGATTTTCTTGGCCAGTCCTCTGGTTGGTGAAGTGTGGGGGCGCAACAGCACAACTCTGCAGAGTTAGAAAGAACAAGTCAGCTCTGCAGTAGGGAGGGGAGAGCGCACACAGAAAACAGCCCTGACTACCTAAAAAGTGGGACACAGAACAGGAGTTGGAGCACCTATACCCAGGTGGGCAAAAAACAAAGCAGCATTTACTAGGCCCTCTAGCCTGAGGGTGTAACGTGTAACAGCGTGTAGCTCTCAGAGGTGGGGGTCGAAATAGGAATAGTTAGAAATGAACAGGGACCGAAAATGAAAGCAGAAAAAGGCTCTGCCTGGATGGATGAAAGAGTGATAATGCCTTGAACATAAAGAGAAATCATCCAAGACAAGAAAGACTGCTGTGCTGTGTGCAGGGCGAGTGGGGAAAGAGCAAACTGGGGCCTTCCCAGGTGGCCTTCGGGCAGGGGCTGGTGGGTGGGGTCGAGCTGGAAGGTGCCTCTTTCATTTAAAGACCTTATTTTTTTTCTTTCCTCTACTTTTCTTTCTTCCTCCCCTTTCCTTTCCTTCTCTTTTCATCTTCTCTTTTCCTTTCCTTTTTTCTTCTTTTTTTAACCATGATCATTCATTACCTTACTAAAAACAAAAAAAAAAGAGAAGGAATAAGCAAGTTGAAATCTGTCTGAAGCCCTGCTTCTGCCTCAGCCTACCCTCTATTCTCAGACCCCCCTCTATCGCCTGCTCTTCAGCAAGGCCAACACCCCTGGAGCAAGTGGTGGGGGAGGACATCACACAGGTCTTCCTCGTCTCCCCAGCAATAGCGCTGGGGATTTCCTGATTGTGGATCCTAAGCCTGTGCCCTGGCCTCTCTCCTGAGGCTGGCCAAGGAAGGGGGAGGTGGGGGTGTCATGCCAGGGGGTTGGGACACAGACACGCTGCAGACCCATAGGGGACAGAGCTGTGGACTTGCTTTGTGTTGGTGGTATTTTTCTTTTCCTAAGCAACAGGGTGCTGCAGAGAAGCCAGGGTGGAAGCCAGGCATGCAGGGGCATCTGCCCCAGATGGTGGCCCTGCCAACCTAAAACTGCCTGGAACCCAAAGTTGTTTCCCTGGGAAAATGCAACCATTGTTCCTACACAATATATGCCTCTGTGCCTGCCCAAGGCCTGTCTGTAGAAAGTTAGCTCTACAAAACTCTGATGGAAAAGGCTGCAGAAATGTGTGCTGGCTCCTGGGCATTGGAAAAAGCTTTCCAGGGGCTTTTGCTTCTCTGTTTATGAATCCCAAACTTCATCAGCCCTGGAGTCACCATTTGGGTTATTTTTTTCTTGAAATGACCCTGCTGCTGGCAGGGACGCGTGAGCTGGAAGCCCACATGGCAGAAACCCCAGAGGCCGGGTTTTGCTCTCCTAATGACTCCAGAGCTCAGGGTCAGGTCCTCAGACACCCAGTTCCTGTGTTTCTCCTCCAACCCCAGGATGCCTGTCGCTGGCAGATCTGATGACCATGGCCCTCACCTGGTCCAGGTAATTCTTTGGAAAATGACTCCTGTGAAAAAGGTAAGGTTTCCTCTGCCCGGTGTTGCCAATACATGTGTCACAGCTTGTGAAGCAGGGGTGTGGGAATATGGGCCTCGCTTCCATAAATGCTCTCTGTCTCTAAATTGATTCAGCGCCCTATGTAGGTGCTGATAAGCCAGTGGGATCACTGCCCTTGTAGAGTCTTGGGGGGAAAGGAAGAGGAAGGGGCTTGCAGGAGTGAGTTGGCCCTGCCCACTGTGCTGACCGCCTGGAGCCCCCTACACGCAGCACAGCTATTAGCCTGCTCGGTGCCATAAGCAACGCCACAGGCAGCGACTTCAAAGTTCTGGAGGTGTGAGACGTCAGCAAATGCGGTTCCTTTTGAGGTCTCTCTCCTTGGTGTGTATCCAGCCATCTTATCCCTGTCCCCCATGGCCGTCCCTCTGCGCATGTCTGTGTCCTGATCTCTTGTTACAGGGACACCTGTCAAGCTGGAGTCAGGCCACCCAGTGACCTCATTTTAACTGAATCACCTCTTTAAAGGTCCTGCCTCCAAAGACGGTCACATTCTGAGGTTCTGGATGTTAAGAATCAAAACATAGAGATTTGGGGCCACAGGGGTACAGCTTGTTCAGAGGCTGTCTTCTAGAAGCATGTCCTGCTGCCTCAAATCCCCTGCAAGGTGACAAGGGCCCGGATAGGTTGCTCCTAAATCAGTCCCTGGCATAGAAATACCCACAAGGGTATTGAGAGGCAAGTAAACCAGGCAGAACTTGACCCTCAAAGGTCTCTTCACTGCTTGTACCCTAGAGCAGCTTCCAAAAAAGTGCTGCCGAATCCCACAAACCAGGGCCTGCCGGAGCTCGCAGACAGGACTGGATTGCTCCACAACCATGTCCTCTGTGTGCGCATGTCTGTAGCTGCTTTCTCAGAACTGGGCATCTGCAACAGAGGCCACAGACCCCCAGACCTATAGTGCTATAGAAAATGTGTACCAATCCAGCAAGGAGAGTCCAGTTTCCTGTGTCAGGGATTTTGTTGTCAGCTTCCCCTGACCACCCTTGGTGCCTTTGGGGGCTTCTGCCTATAGGATCTGTTGAAGATACACTGTCCCACCAAGCGCAGGAGACCCTGCTTCTATCCATACTGACAGCATGACCCACTGCCTCCCGGGTCTCTGTCATCCATACACTGACCTGATATGCTCTAGTCACTATTTAGATTCTGAATCTAAGTGACAGGTGCTGGCCAAATCACCGGCCAGGTGGAGCCCTTGCAGAAAGGACCAGACCCAGCTTCTTCCGCTTCATTCACCCCAGGATTTGAGTCGCAAGGCATCCTTAGGACTTTACACCATCCCCAAGAAGTCAAGAATCCAGGAGATGCAGCGCTCCTATCGCCCAGGCCCACAGTCACCCCAGGTTCCAATGGTCCCAACCCCTACTCCTCCCAGTAGACTCAGAGTTCCCAAGAATGCCCCCCATTTCTCAGGGGTCTGGGTCCCCCACTATGGTACCAAAGCCCTCCCCCCAGTTCTGCTCCCTGGTATAGATGTGCAATGTATATTGAATCCCAGGAATAGCTTCAGGCACCCCACAATTTCCCAAAGTACAATTGTGAAATAAACTCCCGTGTCCTGGTTCCAGGAGCCACCAGACACGCTCCTGAAAGCAAGAGCAAGAGGCAGAGAGGAGAGGGGAGAAGCAGCAGCTCCTGGTGATGCCAACGTTGGCGCCCAGCAGTGCAATATGAATGTGGCCCAACAGGCGGGTCCTCCAGAGCCTCCCCCTATTGACTAGGAGCCCTGCAGAGGTGGTGCTGTGAGCTCTTCAGCTCCGGACACTTGGGGGAGTAGCATTCTCATTCTTGCTGGGTCTGGAGCCATGAGAAAGCCTCATTTTCCCGTATTTGTGAGGAAAACCTGTTCAACGCTGGCCTCACATGCTTTCTGAGGGAATGAGCAGCGATAACCGACGTAAGCACTCAGCTAGGTGCCCAACATGTATAAAAATGAACACAGAACTTCTGTGAAACCTGAGAGACAGGACAAGAGGGACAAATAAATCAAATCAAAATATAAAAAAAAGGGGGGAAGGAAATATATTTTCTAAATGTCCTAAGAATGTTATTTAAAAATTTAGTAAGGGCCTCCCTGGTGGCGCAGCGGTTAAGTGCTGGGCCGCGAAGCTGCCAGCAGCCTCTGCAGTGCCTGTTCGATCCCCGGCTGCCGGCGAGAGTCCCACATGGCGTGCAGACCTCTCCTGTCGCGCCCACTGCTCCCCTCAGCAGTGTACTTTGTCACTGTGCCTGTTCTGTTCCCCACTCTGGCTCTGGTGAATCCTCTTACCCTCCCGCGCTTCTGACTGTACCCAGTGCTTGTATAAATAAATAAATCTTTAAAAAAAATAAATAAAAATTTTAGTAGGGCAGAGTGGGAGCAAATCGTGGGGTGTTGTCCTCCAGGTCTTCACACGCACACACGAGCACACACACACACACACGTGTGTGGACCTACATCTGTGAAGGCTATTCCCACAGTAACAGGATGTAAGCAATTCCCTGCTCGTGGGGATGCAGAATCTCTGCTCGTGAGGTCTCACCATCACACACACCGAGAGATCAACTTGAGAACTGATTTCTTAGTTGCCAGCTCCATGTTAATGAAGAGAGCCATACCATAAGCCTACTTTAGACATGGCTTGGCCCATTGATGAGTGGGACCAGGGTTTAGCCCTGCCCAGAGTGGATGTGGGCACCTTGAATGCATTCCTCAGATACCTTTGTTTCTACTCAGCTCCTTCACAGGTAAAACACCTCATTTTCCTAGGCTAAGCCATGTGGGCAGAGTGGAGCTCAGTGAGAATGTGTGAATGAGAAGTGCTTCTATTATTAAGCTGACACAAGAGATACATATTTCTCAGATGACATCTAGCAGTTTTGGCCTCCAGGGATTGCTCTCCTAAATCCTTTCCAAATAGGGAACTTGCAGCACTCTAAACATGCAAAGGGGAACCCCAAGGAATTTGTGGATTTGAAAATATTCAACTCATACTCGAAATACCATTTGCCTTAGGTATTCAGAAAGAGGTGTAAACTCTGAAATATGAGGCTCATGTGACCCCAGAGAGTTCAGAACCACAGATGGCACTGAAATTCCTTTCAGGTTCCCCAGCCAGAGCTTCTAGAAACTATATTAACACCTTCAGTTAACTTGTATTTTTTCTGGACACTGACATTTTCAGTCTCGGCTTTAAAGTACCATGATTTCATCTCAAAAACACTAGCTCACTAGAGGACCCTGAATGTGTTTCTTTTCCAAGGAGATATATTTAAAAACTTCAAAAGTAATGAATGACCTGAAAATTCAAAGAAATTAAAACATCATGATACCTAATTTTTATTGAATGACAACTACGTTCTTGGAACTGAGTCTGGACCATTTTACTGATCTCAGCACAGCTCAGTGACAGCAGGATGGCAATCAATTTCATTCTTCATTCACTCCATCATTAATGACAGATATTTATTGAGCTTTTACTGTGCACGAAGCATCATCTCAGCTGCCAGACAGATGGCAAAGGACAAGACACATGTCTTTCCAAGGTGGAATGGATAATCTCACAAGGAGACAGACCATAATAGAATCAGGTGGTGGTAAGTGCTGGGAGGAAAAATGACACAGGGCCAAGGGACACAGATGAAGGGGGCAGGGTCAGGAGTGACCTCTAAGAGAAGGTGACCTTGGGGTAAGGACAAGGCTGCCAGATGAGACGGGGGAAAGCCGTCCTTGCATAGCAGACAGAGCATGGGATTTGTGAGGGTGGAGGGCTGGAAACAAGGGCACTGGACCACTGGACACCAGAGAGGCAAGCAGGACCCAGTGACCAGGAACCGGTCGGCGCACACGGCACCTAGCGGTTACTTTAAGTCCCATAGTACACAAGAAGAGGGTTTAGAGCCTCTGATATCCCGTTCCATCCTATTTCATGATGCCTATCATACTCCACAACCCACTACTACAGTTATAAACCTAACTTTGAAAGCATGAAGCCCCGGCTTCTGAATGATCTTCATCAACATATAGACATTTAAAAAGAGATCTAGCTAGTTGACTAGACTCTACGCCACCAGAAGAGAATTTGTAGATGGGCTCAAATGACACTTCCTAGTTCACCTTTTATGTGTATCGTCCTCCAGATGCCCATGAATAGGAACTTGAGGCTGCAGGTTTCCCCGAAGCCAGGGGCACCGGATGCACCACTGCTGTTACTGGAAGGCAGCTGTCTGTGGAATTACCACCCCACCCCCTCCCGACCCTCATTTCCCACCCCTGTGTCAGCGCCACCTTTTCAATACTGGGCATTTGTTGGCACTGGCCAGCCACAGAGGGTGAAGGAATTTAGCTCCACATATGCTCTTACAGGGAAAAAGCCTCTCTGGAGTCTTACATCTCCAATTCTGGTTGGGTTTGTGGCCACTTTTCTTATCTCAAGTTGGCATTCCTGTTTAATCACGGAATCCTGGGTGTTAACGGATCGTGAGAAGTCACGGGTCCTCATGCGGCCCTTCAGCATCACATCTCGCTTCCCCAGAGCAGGCAAAGGCAGATCGGGCTCTGACAGGGTCCCAAGTCTCCACCGTGTCAGAAATCCTTGCTAGATATGGAAGTACATTCTGCCACCTCCACACCAGGTCCATCCTGCTTTTGAAAACCAGCCCTTCATCAGCCACCACACTCCCTGTCCCAAAGCAGAGGCCCTCATTTCCCTTCATGGCCACATGGAGGGCTTCCATTTCAGAGTCCAGCCCAAAGACTCACTTTGACCTGGAAGTCCTGCTCTACCAGCCCTCCTGTGAGCCTGGGGTCCGAGGAACCCATGCCAAGCTGTTATCAAGCACTGCCTGTTGTTCCTGGGGGTGACCAGTGCTCAGGAAAAGCCAGGGAGCAGGCAGCTGGCAGGAAGGACTCTCCTTCAGATTCTTCAGCTATGACCATATCAGACCTCAGCGCAGCCTGCAGAATATTGTGTCCACTTCAATGCTTTCTAACTCAGCTCCATCAGGAACTGCTTGCACACAGGGCTCCACCATTGCTCACCCTCCCTGCCAGCCCACCTGAGAACTTGGGCCACATCCTCAGTCTGTGGCATCCAGAACACACCCATGTTTCTACTAGTCTCCCTGGGATAGGCAATGTCTTAGTAATTCACACAGAACAAAATGTCCTGTGTGTGTCTCTGCCTGAGTGTGTGACTTGGCAGAGAATGAACTCGGCACCCCTTGAGAGCCCCAGTCGAGGATGGCTGCCAGCAGGGATGGTGGAGTGGCTCCGTCTGGTCAGCAGGGCACCCCAAGCTGTCCCGGGGGCCATGTTCTCCCTGTACCCCTACAGCAGTGCTTTGATGCACTCACTGTGTAAGAACAGGTGGCCCCAAAATCAAGAACACATCATTAAGTAAAGAGCACAGCCCGTAGCAGCCAAGGGACGTGGCAAGGACAGCAGCGAGCATGCCCCTGGAGAGCTGCCCAGCCCCAGAGCAGGGCCCCTGGGAGAGCCTGACACTGCACATCTGCAGGACTTTGCTTCTGTTTTCTTTTAGTGATGTGGTTCAAGGCCTACAGAGTTCTTTCAGAACTCCTGGCCTTTTTGGGTTTAATCTCCTGCAGGTCGAGTAAGTTGATTCTTTGCAGTTACTCAGCCATGAAGAATTTCTCAAACCAAATTGTTAGTGTAACACAGCCATTGTGAACTGAATGTTCATAGACTGTAAGTATGTATATTATAAATGTGGATGTGTGTGTGCAGCAGGTCAATCATGTCACTCAGATTGCATGCTTAATACCCGCACACACATGCAAACTCGTCTTGCCCCATTACTAACATGTTATATTAGAATAAAAACTTCCTTTGCAGCTGTGGAGAGAAGTGTTTGTGTGTGTGTGTGCATGTAAACTAGTAGATCTCTTTCCTGATTTCCATGCCTTTGCATCTCGTTACTTTTGTTACAGTTTCTTTTGTAGACCTTAAAATTCTGACTTTATGTCCCCATAGCCAAGAATATGGAAATTGGTCATAGTTTCAAGACTGTTCTATTGTAAAAACAGAAAACTCTGTTCAAGATGGCATCTTCAGCTCAGACTACACTCCCTCCTCCATTCCAAATGTTTATACATGTGCACAAACACATGTATATATGCAGACAGACACACACAGTACATCAGAAGGACTCACTGTACCTCCAAAATGTAAATGAGTGGTTGCTCCTCAACCTTTCCTAAAAGACTTGTGCTCTAAACACTTCTCTGATTCCCCATATAAAGCAGAGAAGTCAAACCTTGCACAATCCATGACCTCTCTGCAGGGAAGGTCCTGTTGTATTCAGCCAACACTGTCCATGCCCTCCCTAGATGCTCCCTATAGGTTAAATCCCCAAATCTCCAGGACCTCTGATGCCTCCCAGATGGGCATGGCCCCAGCTGGCTCCTGGACATCCAGCCCCACATGGTCCCTATCTCTGCACATGTCATCCCTGTCCTCTGGACTGTCCCATCCACACAGGCTTGTCCTGTAAAACTGTGCTCCGGCATTCTCTCCCTTGCTTGGCTCACTTCTTTATACACCCATTTGCTTCAGCTCCACTCTCTGTAACAGTCCAGCGTGTGACCCTTAATCAGCCTCAGGCATATTGGTGTCCTGAGTTTTTGTTTTGTTTTTGGAAGCCTCCTCTCTTTCTGGATCCTAGCTTCTGCCCAGAGACTCATTGACTCCATGAATTGTTGCATTCCAGGATTGCACTGGACTTTGATGCACAGCAATTCTTGCTCTGGAAACTGAGTTTCCCCTTTCGTGGTGGTAAAAATCTCCAAAGAACTTGGGTTCTTCAAACCCAAGTCTTTGTCTTCTGTGAGGACATACCTTTTAGAGGAGATATTCTCCTCAATTACACTTTTGTTGTAACCACCACTTATCTCCTTTCCCCTCCCTGGTCCTCTGGGGTGTGACATACTCTTACCCCCACAGGGCACTGGACATAGGTTTATAATGTGGTCAAGGTGTGCGTAAGCCAGAATCCTGCTGCTCAGAGCACAGGACAGTGACTGGCCCACGAGGGAGCTTTGCTCTGCCTGCTCCCTTCCTGACTTTCATGCATCTGAAACTTTCCCTTTGGAATCCCAGGGCTGATTCCAAAGTAATTTTTTTTTTTAAAGATTTATTTATTTATTTATTTGTTTGTTTATTTATTTATTTATTTATTTATTTATACAACCACTGGGTGCAGTCAGAAGCGCGGGAGGGTGAGAGAATTCACCAGAGCCAGAGCGGAGAGCAGAACAGGCAGACTGAAGAAGCACACTGCTGAGGGGAGCAGCGGGCGTGGCAGGAGAGGTCTGCGTGCCATGTGGGACCCTCGCCGGTGGCCGGGGATTGAACCGGCTCTGCAGAGGCTGCGGGCAGCTTCGCAACCCAGCGCTCAACCACTGCGCCACCGGGGAGGCCCCCAAAGTAACTTTTAAGGAAGGAATAGGCAAGCCAACAATCAGTCCCAATGGGAAGGGGACTAGGAAGGGGCTTCTCCATAAGGAATCCTGATAGAAAACAGAACAAGGCCCGTGGCAGGATGGGGCTCCCGATGCAGGCCCCACTCCCCACAGAAGGTGGCTCTGGTCATCTTCTCAAACCCCTGCATGGTGGGTAGGGTCGAGGAGGAGGCCTTCTCCCTACAGAAGGGAACCATCCCATCTGTGTTTGTTTTTTGGGGCTGCCACACGTACGGACCCCCACCAACCAGGAGCCTTAACACAAATGTATTTTCTAGCAGTGCTGGAAGCCAGAGGCCAAGACCCAAGTGTGGCTAGGGCTGATTTCTCCTGAGGACTCTCTCCTTAGAACCAAGATGCTGTCTTCTCCCTGTGCCTGCACAGGACACCAGTTGTGTGGGACTAAAGCCCATCTCAATGACCTCGTTTTATCGCAGTCATCTATTTCAAGGCCCTTTTTCCAAATCTAGTCACACAGTTACATTTGGAAAAATTGGGAGTTAGGACTTTAACATAGGAATTTGGTGAAGACCCAGTTCAGCCCATAACACCTTCTGCGGGTAACTTTCTACCTGCCTGTGAGGTCACCCTGTTTCCATGTATGAGAAGCACAGGTGGCCATGGAGAAATGCAGGACAGGCCTAGCGGTACATGGAGCAGGAGAGGGCCCTGCCCTGAGAGACCCGCCTTTGACTTGGAGCAGCAGCTCTTGGAAGAGGTTTCCAGGAACACACCCTGTTCTTGGCCTCTAAAAGCAGAGGGAAGAGGAAGGCAGGTGTGTGACTGTGTGATGGGTCCAGAGTCTCCACGCTCAGGGCCAAGGAGGCTGGGATGGGGCGCAGCCCGTTCCAGGTACGCTCTCCCTCCAGGCAGCAATCACCTCCCTCAGCCTACTGGGAGGGTCCTTTGTACTTGCAGAGTTTACCCTGACACCATAGCACTCTGCTGCTCCCCTATCCCCAGACCACTGAGCCATTAGGTCCACAGATCATTTCAGGAGAGCAGGCCAGGTGAGGGCAGTGTGTACCTGCCCAGGTTCCAGAGCCTCATCAAAAGCAGATGCCTGCCCCACCCATGGAGGGTCCTCCTGGGCTGCAGCAGACTTCATGAGTCTCTCGGTCACATTCCGGACACAATTTTTGGAGATTTCAGTGCCCTCTGCGTCCCTGATGAGTGCATGGGTACCTAACGGCCATAACTGTCATGGGACACATGCTGGCACAAAACAGAGACACAAGAGGAAGGTCAGCCATACGTGTGGGAAGTCACAGGGGAGAGGGCCAGCAAGGAGACATTCTTCCAGGTGGTTTCTCAGGTTACCCCCATGTACTGTCTGGGTCAGACAGAGCCTGACATCCAAGACGTGCTTCCCTGACCTGTCCACTGCTCTCAGCCAAGTCAGATGGAGCCCGCCCCCACCGGCTATTGACTGCTTTAAAGCTGGTTGATATCGACACAATCAGAAACCACATAACATAAAAAAATGCCCCCCACCCATCTCCCCCCAGGGGTGTAGCGATTGCAGGACGCTGCCTTGGGGGACTGTAAGTGAGCACAGCCATCAGACCTGACGACTGCGTTTCTCGCGTGGAAACCAGGGAGTCTCACCGCTGTAGGAGGGCTTAGTGGGAGCACAGCTCCAGGCTGCTAACCACTTCTTAATAGAAAATGAGCAAAAGAGAAAAAGATACAAGAGAGGAAATCAGGATGAGGACAGAAAGAAGTCTGGGAGGCCGCTGGGCAGTTTTTCTCTGTTTGCAGAACGTGGAAGAAGAAAGAAGCATCTATGAATCAGGGCACATGGAGGGCTTTTACTCAGCCAGGAGCAGGTGTGGGGCTGGGCACCAACTTCGGAAGTCATGAGGGTGGCTGCCAACGCCCTGGCCGGGAACTGCTCCTCTGCCCACACCCTTCTGAGAGGGCGGGTGCTCCAGGAAGCCCCCAACTATGATGTCCCTTGGGGTCCAGTCACAAAGTAAACCCAAACAAGCCTGGGGCTTCAGGAGGCCACACCCAAACCCTAGCAGACTTGGCAGCAGAAGTGGGAGCACTGAGCTGCAGAGCTCAGACCCGGCAGGATTCTCATGGCAATTCAAGCCCTGCTGTTTGATGTGAGCTCATGGGCTTCTCAATTAATGGAATCTAGGCCTGGCCCAGAATGCTCCAAACACACTATGGGTGGAGACCGCATCCCCTCCCAGGGTTCACTTTCCTCCTAGCATGAATCAGCCTGGGGTGGGATGACCCGGGCATGTCTGACCTGGGCCGTGCTGCCCAGATCCCTCAGCAGGCAGCTTCCCAGAAGGACAAGTTCCGGGAAACCCCTCAGAAGGGGGCAGGCTGGGTTTCACGGTGTGGACTTTGCCCTGTGTGCTGCCCTGGGCTAATTATAGATATTTGCTGAGTGTCCAGGCTGCAGAAGACACAGCATGGGAGACACAGGCATGGCTGTCCTGCACTTTGCATAGAAATAGGAGAGGAGACAGTGCCAGGCAGGAAATGCCCTATTCCAGAGAAATGGGATGTCAGCTGGGTTGGGGAGTCCAGAGGAAGCAGAGCAAACACAAGCTGTTCTGCACACGTGCCAAGGCAAACTCAGGCTGTTCTCCTGAACCGGGCACTCTGGGTCAACAGTGGCCCCCAGCCCATCTGCAGGATTCTTCCCAGTGGTCTGGGGGTTCTCAGGTCCCTGGTTTGGGCAGAGGTGTGTGGGAACTTCAGGGGGGAGCAGCAGGCCTCAGAAGCATCCTCAAGAGTCCCGGGGTCCCAAAGAACACCCTTATCTCCAGGTACTCTCTCAATTTCCCACCCCAAGGGCCCTCTGAGAAGAAAGGGGGGACTTCCATTTCACAGAAGGAAAGCAAGGCTCAGGGTCCAGGGAAGGCCCAAAAATGTACAGCTGATGGGCCTGCAGCCAGGCCAACCACAGCCCTGCCCGAGTTGGTGCCCTGGACAGCGCAGGTCAGGACAGACCCCTGAGAACACTCTGGGTGCCCGCTAGCCTAACACTCACATCCCTGTGAGGTGGGAAATGCTAACCCATTTTAGAGACTGGGACGCAGATTTCCCAGAATGAACTGACCTGCTGAACTGAAAAGGATGTGTAGGAAACTAGAACCTCAGGCTCCTCTGGGGCTAGAGTCTACAGGGTTCCTTCTCAGAGGACACAGGTCGGCTGGTGGCTACAGATACCTGGCATTTAGCCAAGGACTCTGAGCTCCTTTGGCACAGACCATGGGCTCTCAACGCATGACTCCAGATCTGCCGCATCAGGCATAAAATGAAGGTCTCGGGCTCAAACCCAGGTGCACTGCGCCCAAGCCTCCAGAGCAGGGCAGCAGTCTGGGTGGTCACACGTGTTTCAGGGGCTGTGATGCCCCTCCAGGTGAAAAGGGTTGAGCTCTGCAAGAATAGTTACCCCACAAGCTGGCCCAGGGCAGTCCTAAAAGGGAAAGCATGGCCCATGCAGACCCCACATGTCCACGCTTCAGCCTTTCCCTGGGCTGTGGGGAGAAGGTAGTGGGTTCCTGCCCCAGCACATGGTCCACATGCCCCAGTAAGTCAGGTATGAAGGTGAGACAGAACCAAAACTCATCTGGCAGGAGGCATGGCCAAAGGCAGGGCTCCACAGACCCCCATTCCTGTCCTTCCCCAAAAGCAGATGGTCCCCCCAGGAGACACTTGCTCACCCCGGCTCTCTCCAGCCCTATGTACAGGACCCTCTGGGGGCAGGGCAGAGCAGATAATTCCAGGGAGGTAGCCTTTCTCGCTAGGAGGTGAAGTCAGTGTGAACTTCAATTAGGGCAAAAATAGGATTCTAAAAATAGCCTGCAGAAACTGTGGGAAACTGGGAGGTGTGTCTGGAAAGTTCCGGCCCAGCTGGGGAGGGCAGTTTCCATGTGTCCTCCATATCAGAGGACAATGCCAGTCTGGCCCCCAACAGACTTCTGGGCACAGTGAAAGGCACAAAAAGTCCAGGCAGGGTGTGGGGCAGGACTGGTAGGGCGCGCTCAGGGCTGGGACTGTGCACTCCTACCTCCTTTATTTTCAGGATGCTCTGCTCGTGGCCTTTTAAATTTTACATTTGAGTTGAGGTTTTCTCCTGTGTGTACAAGCTGGCTCACTGCACATGTAAACACACATTCACCTGATTCCCTCTACTCAAATTGCAGCTCATAGGCCAGAACACCCGCATCCCCCTCCCTTCGCCCAGACACTCTGAGTCCTGCATGTTCACAGAGTACAGGAAAGTCTGGGAAGCCCTACTCTCGGCTTCCACCATCCTGCCCCAAAGCCCAGGCAGGACTGGGGGGTCCCATGGAGTCTTCCCAGGGTCAAGAGCCTCTCAACCCCTGAAGCCTTGAAAAGGCAACATGCGGTCCCTGGACATCAGCCTGCCTCTCAGTCCCAGGCCCGCTCTGTCTGGCTATTGTCCTTCACTATAGCAACTTGGAGCAGAGACTGTTCACAGGCGAGAGGTGAGTCAACAGGGCCCTCTGAGGGCTGGGAAGATTCTCCTGCATCCTGTTGCATTTCCTGGTTGTGTGGGACCTTCTGGGATGGCTCCAAGGTGGGCAGTGGAGACCATGCTGTGCACCCCAGGCCAGCAGAGTCTGGGGCCTGCCTCTAGGAGGAGGGGCACCGGGATCCCTGCTGCAATAACCAGGGTTGCCCTCCAGCTATGCAGGCTTGGGGATACACATGTCACTTTCATTTCCCTGTAACCCCTGAGGGCCCAATTCCTTGTTTTTTTTCCTTTTCAGTAGAACAAATATTCCAAAGAAACAGACACACAAACCCCCAGTATCACATACAATGGGAGGTGTTTGCTGCATGATTTTTTTGCAGCCCTTAAGTTAAATACATTAGCCTTCTCTGATGTGCTTTCTACCAGGGGAGAAAATAACTAAGCAAATCCAGCCCTTGCCACAGGACGCCAGGGCAGGGACCTGGCAGGGGTGTTCCCATGCATGGCGCTCTGCCAAGACACAGTCACTTATCATTGACATCCAAGAAGCCTCCAGTTGTGAATAAGCAAAGTGGGCTGTGGCTTGCCTGTAAAATCATCAGGACAGAAGCTGATTCTCAACAGCATCTAGAGAGCTGTTTCCCCTCCCTCCTCGATGTCGTTGTGCGCGTGACCATGCCTACATACCCAGAAAACAGAACTCAAGTTAGCAGGGGCCAGGAGCTGATTCATCACCTACAGAAAGGCAAAAGGTTAAGTGAAAGTGGAGAATCCCAGGCTTATGCCAACAATCCATACTCCATGAAAAGCAGAAAAGGTATTCGCCAAGATTGCCAGGGCACCAGGCCTACCCAGAAGGGAATTTAGAGTTTGGAGCATCAAGACCCATACTCCCTCTCTTCCTAAATGAATTGAAGCCAAGAGAGAAAAATAATTTATTTATTACTTTTAAGTCAAAAGGATCATACCAGAAACAAACTTCATCTGCACAATCTGACTTTTTTTTTAAGATTTATTTATTTATGCATACAAGAGCTGGGGTACAGGCCAGAGGCATCGGGGGTGAGGGATTCACCAGAGACAGAGTGGGGAACAGAACAGGCAGATTGACTGAAATACACTGCTGAGGGGAGCAGCGGGCAAGTCAGGAGAGGTCTGCTGCGCCATGTGCGTATCTCCCTGGCCGGGGATCGTACTCATGCTGCAATGACTGTGGATAGCTTCATAGGTTGCATCTTAACCCCTTGTGCCACCAGGGAGGCCCTGCACCATGTGACTTTTATTGACACCGTCAGTCATAATGAACCCCTAGACCAGTTAACAGGAAGTAGCATGTCTTAAAAGGTAGCATGTGCAATGCAGAGGTCTCTGAACCAAATGTCCCAAATAGGACCAGAAGTTAAACTACTGATGAAGAATATTATTTTAAGTTATAATTATCAAAGGAAACTTAAGATAATTTTTAATAACTAAATTTACCAAATATACTCAGTGTGTGAAGTACTATAAGAGCTTTGTCATCATCCCATTTGAAAGAATTTCTAAAATGATGTTCATTGGCTACCCTCGGGAGTGATAGAAAGGACCAGAAATATGTTTACACCCAGATGGGACCATGGAGAGTGCAGTTCATACAGGAGCCTGAGCGAGTTTGGAGAGGGACAGGAGGAAGAGGAGCCTCAGGTAAGACTGAAGTCCCCGGTATTCTCCCCCGCCGCCCAGGCCTTACTGGGAAAAGCAGTAAGTCCCAGGCTCCTCCAAGGGACAACTGGATGTCAGTACACTTGAAACTGTTGGACACCTCTCACGTGCACATTAAACAGGAACCATGGGTCTTCCAATATTTATGCCAAAATGCCAATAATAATTCCAACCTTGTAATGGGCCCCTTCCACTGCTTTCCCATTGGACCCAATTCCAAGTGCCCACAAGTCTCGTAACAGCCCTGTTGGCCATGAGCGCCAATTACTCCACATGAGGAAGCACAGAAGCATGTGCAGGATTTGTTCATTCTAGAACATTCTCTCTCCCTTCAAGTTCTCCACTGGGGCCTCAGGCAGAACAATTTTTATCAAATTATTATTTGTTGAGCACAGCCTGTCCATGAAGCCA
Organism: Talpa europaea; assembly: GCF_964194135.1. NCBI lineage: Eukaryota > Metazoa > Chordata > Mammalia > Eulipotyphla > Talpidae > Talpa > Talpa europaea. The sequence goes on along the minus strand of NC_140074.1, from coordinate 104,372,297 downwards.
TGTTACTGGGGAAATACGAGGACAGGATCCTGCTTCACAGGCTACTCTGTGCTGGAAAGCCCTACATGCTTGTATGGTGTGGGGCAGAGTAAGCATTAGGAAAGATAAGTTTAGACTACCTGCCACTAGAAAGGATCTACTGAGTTGGGCACTTACTCATGTCTTGGTCTCATTATCAGGGTCCCTCCTGACCGGAGGAGAGCACATGGCTTGGTCCTGGGCTGCACCACCCCTGATAGTTCCCTCTGAGATAAAGCTAGTGTGTGGAAGATTGAAGATGACTGCCAATTCTTTGACACCCTGTGTCCCATCCCCACCCCCTAGACTCTGGGTAGCTCTGAGTCAACTTTGACCAATAAAACGAATTGCCTCAAGTCCCCGAGTTTTGAGGTTGTCACCCAGTGGGTTGTCAGCATGAGCCCCCATGCTTCCCCTCAGGTCCTCCAGGCTCACATGGACTGGCTGCAAGTTCCCCCTCACCACCTGGATAGTCTCCTGGACCCCCTCGGGCAGCCACACACCTTGTGTGCCTGGGTGTTCAGCCTTTGAGGACAACAGGAGCTACCATGAAAGCAGAAGCTGACCAATTCTGCCCCAGGCACTCCGGTGGGCATGAGAGCTCCCCACCCCCTCTTCTCCCTGGCTCAGGTCATGGGAGTCACCCAGTCTGCAGAACAGAACCAGCCTTCCCAGCGGCGGCCCAGCAGGATGGAGCCTGTCCACCTGGGCACCAAGCACATCTGGAGCTGGTGACTGTTGGGAGGAAGCTGTGTAGCTGCGGGACATTACAGCATTCCTGGCTTCCCACCAGTTGTGACAACCAAACTCCTCCAGACACCGCCAATGTCCCAGGTGGCAAAATTGGCCCAGGTTGAAAGTTTGTGCCCTGGAGTATTTTCACTTTGCCAAAAAGAGACAGTTCCTGCCTCCACTAGAACTCACGGCTCCAGCAGGCTTTGTGGCACGCATATGTTCCCATAGATTCAGCCGTGGGAAACATCTCTGTTTTGGATTGCCTGATCCATACTGCTCCCCTTAACCCTTTGTGTACAGCCCTCATGGAGAGGACTTCCCAGTGACCTGGGTATGGAGAGGGCCAGAAGGTGGCATCACCCACCCTTTCCTGCCTTCTCTTCCTTCAGAATTTAGATAGCGAGCATTTCCAAGTCATCCATGTATTATTGAAAATACCTTTTGACACTTATGTGAATATTTACACACACGTGTGGGGAAACATCATCCTGTTATTCAATTCCCATTATTCAATTCAATTCCTGACATTCAAATGTATAATTTTTATACTCCAAGTGTTTATTTGAGTATCTCCCACCCTAATGGAAACAGAAAACTGTTTGTATCCAATACATGGCAACACTCACCCACCACCTTACAAGGCCCTGCCCTGCTGCCATCCCACATCAGCCCACTGTGTATGGAGAGCAGAGGGCTCGTCCCTCAGTGGCAATTTGCAACAGGTCCTTGACTTCATCCTCTCCCCTGGAGCTGGTACTCTGCCGGTCAGGCAGAGGTGGGGCTGGTGCATGGACCCTCTGGATCGAAGTGCTTTAGAGGTAACCACCACGTGTCATGGAGCCCAAGGTTGCCACCACCACACACCTCCATTTCCACATGGAGGAGCATATGTTTGGAGACAGAACCCAGGATCCAGGACACGCTACTCCTCTTTCTACACCTTGCCATCCTCGGCCATCCCCCCAGAGGCGGCTGAGTTTCCCGGGAAGACCCTGGCCAGCGGGTGCAGATTGCATCACTTTTGATTCATATGACTGAGAAAGCTGGTTCTTTTCAAATTGCAATCGCTGGAGGCAGCATCTTCTCCCAGCCAACTGTCGAGGCTAAAAAGGCATTTGTTTCCTGCCAAGAAGCATTTAATACTGTTCTCCTGGTATCATCAGGCAGTAGAAAATTCTGCCCCAGAAGCAGAGTCCTTCTTCCCCTCCTGAACCTTAATTCCACCCCCATAATTATTCAGACGAGGAGCACCTGGGGTTCCTCTGCGAGGAATGAGGTAAAATGAGGTGGCTGTTATCTTGCAGGCACTGACTCACCTCTAAATCCAGCACAGGGCTCAGAAAGGCCTGAGCAGGAGCTGGCACGTGGCCAAGGCCATGGCATGATGATGGTGATAATTGGACCTATCTTCTGAGCGCCTGCAGTACACTAGGCACCTGGCACTCTCCTGCATGAGAGGAAGAGGGGGACGCTCATGTCTCCAGGGTGCTTCCCAGAGCCAGGGCCATTGGCCATGTCACCCAGATCTTAGATGCACCATGTCCAGCCCATTCCTCACTGCCACCCACACCAGCAGAGGACCACATGGACACATGTCCACCAGGATGAGAATGTGCCATGAGGGGTTAAAAGAAGTTCTCCCAATCATCACACAAAGGGCAGCCTCAATGAGAAACCAGAGAAGGAGAACAAGAAGAAATGTAGGGAGGAGGGGCCTAAGAGGCCACAGAAATTCAAGGCCAACTCCACAGGGACAAGAGACACCTGCTGTCCAGAGTCAAAAGTCATGTTGCCCTGCTCTCTGGATGCTCATGGGTCCCCAGTCAGCTTCTGGCAAAGTCACCTTGTCTGGGAGATAGTCTGTATTTGCGGCTTCCAATGCTGTAGACTAAAGCCCCCGCCCCACTACAAAGATGCCCAGAGAAGGGGATAATGTGTCTGGAGTATCAGATCCCATCTCAGGCAGCAGCACAGGCCCTAGGCCCCAGTACACCCATAGCTTGTCCAGATAGTGCTCTGGGGGCCAAAGCCTGCTAGCTTCCCAGCAGCTGGAGGTTGGTGGAATCCTAACATTTTTCCAGGATGGGAAAGAAGGAAGCAGCAATTGCCTGTATCTCCCTGAAGTCCTTCCAAGGGCCAGATGTCTAGCAGACATCCCAATATGAAGTCAATCCTCTGCAGGGTGCAAATCCTGCCTTCTGGCTTGGAGAATCATTAACCTCATGTTCTTAAAAGCAACCGCTGGTCCTCAGCCCTAAAAGGCATCAAAGTGTGGCGCCCAGAGCACGCAGACCACTATCTTACCCAGTCACGTGATGTACGAGAATGCAGCGCCGCTGAGGTCAGAGCCCATATCACCAGGGCCATAAAAGTGGTCATAAAGTTTAAGGACGCCGTTCTCATCGAGGCCAGGTGGTTTCAGTTTTGCTGAACCTGGGGCAGGCGGGGAGGGGACGTCCAGGAAATGGATTATTTGGGATTGTTTATGCAATGATGCTGTGTTCGTGAGTGCATAGTAAATCCATCTCAGGTGGCTTCTTATAAACCTCGCCACACACGTGTAAACAGAGAAGACCAGTTGTCCAGACCTCAGGATGGACATGGACATCACCCTGCCTGCCACAGGTTGGCTGCTGCACCTCTGGATAACCTCCTGCCTTTTCCCTGCAACAGGTGTCTCTGAGTGGGGACCTCAGCTGTAGCACTGGCATCACCTGTCAGCATGCTGGAAATGAAGATTCTTGAGTTTTCCCTATGAACGGGGTCTGTGGGGACCACCAATACCTGGAGTGTAATTTGCACTCTAGTTGAAGAAATCCTTGCATTTTTGAGAACCATTAACACCTCCAGGCCAACTTCTCGCTGTCTCACTGTCTCCCTACGCCCAGTCCATACTCCAACCCAGGTGAGGAACTGCCACTCCCCATCCCTGTGGCCAACACTCCCCCTCTCTTTGGGTCCTGGAGGTCATTCCTTCACCAGTGTGATAAATTCCTTCACCCCCATTGTTTTCATGGTCTTTCTTTCTAAGTAATTTTAGGACCACACATTTTAAGCACACAGTTCAGGAGTATTAAGTACATTCACATTAATACACAACCATAGATACCACCATTCTCCAGAACAACTCCTTCCTCTTCTTACTCCTTCCCCGGCTCCTGCCCTTCTGATTCCTTTCCCATAAATCTGATCACTCTAGGGAACTCGTATAAATGGAATCATATAAATGGGATCCATATTTATCCTTTGCAACTGGCTGGTTTTACATAATGTATGCCCTTAAGTTTCATCCATGTTATATATAGCATGTGTCAGAATTCACTCCCTTTCTAAGGGTGAGTAATATTAGATTGCATGTACATAGCACATTTTATTTATCCATTCATCCAATCATGGACTCTTGGGTTGTTTTTACCTTTTGGATTTTGTGAATAATGCTGCTATGAACATGGTATCTTAATACTTCTTTGAGATTGCTTTCAATTATCTTAAGTATATATACAGAAATGGAATTGCTGGATCATATGGCAATTCTATTTTAGATTTTTAAGGAATTGTCAAAAAAACTGCTTCCCATAGAAGTTGTACCACTTTACATTCCTACCAGCAACGCACAACGATTCCAATTATCCCCCATGCCATCAACACTTAATTTTTTTTTGCTGTTTGTTTGTTTGTTTTTTAGCAATTAGCAATTAGCTATCCTAATTGCTGTGAAGCAGTATCTCATTGTGGTGTTGATTTGCCTTTCCATAATGACTAAAGATACGTTTAGCATCATTTCAATGCTAGTTTGCCATTTCTCTATCTTCCTCACAGAAATATCTATTAAGTCTTTGCACATATTTTTAAAAAATCAGTTTGTTCAACTTTTTTCATTATTAAGTTATGGGAGTATCTTATGTATTCTAAATATTAACTCCTTATAGATATGTGATTTGTAAATATTTTCTTCCACTCCATGCAAGGGCTTTCATCCTGTTGATTGTGTCCTGTGATGCACACAGATGTTTTCCTTTAGATATAGTTCAATTTATTTATGTTTTTCTTTTGTTGACTGCTCTCCTGGTGTCATATTCAAGAAATCTTTAACAAATTCAATGACATAAAGTGTTTCCCCTGTGCTCTTGTAGGGTAAGGAAAAATGTCAGGCTTTTCTGCTCTCCTGCCATCAGGATAGATGATGTATCCTTGAGGTCCTGAATGCATGCCTGATGGCGGGCACCTGGAATAGGGTGTGGGCCTAGGTAGATGGGATTCACCTGAGCTAAGACTGGGCTTTCAAGGGCAGCGTCACGGGGACGTGAGTAGAAGCCAAGAGAGAAGCAAGAGAAACAGAAGCTTAGAGAAGGCCAGAGAGCCCAAAGTGAAGACCTGCTGGGGGCTGGGTGGTCTGCCAACCTCCCGGCCCCCCAGCGCTCCTGCCTGCCGTGTACCTGGTAATCCCAATAAAAGACCTGCAAAAGCCACTGAGGGCTCTGACTCCTCCTTTACCCAGTCTGCTGGATCATAGAAAACCTGCACTGTGGCCATTCCTGCCCCTACAGCTCTCTTCTGATATTTTTATAGTTTCCAGTTCAAATTTATGTCTTCAATCCATTTAAATTAATTTTTGTACATGGTATTAGGGGAGGATCCAATTTCAGTCCTTTGCACTCTTTTGGCACTATTTTTTGAAAAGCCTTTTCTCCCCATAAAATTGTCTTGTACCCTTGTCCATAAATACTTGGCCATATATGGGAGGGTATATTTCTGGAGCCCACACTCAATTCCTTTGGTCTATAGGTCTGCCTTTATGCCAGTATGACATTGTTTTGATTACTCTAGTTCTGTATTACTTTTTAAGATCAGGAACAATGAGACAGCCAACTTTGTTCTTTGTAGGATTGTTTTGGCTAGTCAGGATCTCTTGAAATTGGTTCCATATAAACAAGAACAGATACACGGACCAATGGAACCAAATAGAAAATCCAGAAATAAACCTACAGATTTATGGTCAACTAATCTTTGACAAAGGAGCAAAGAAAATGCACTGGAGCAAAGAAAGTTCAATAAATGATGCTGGGAAAACTGGGTCGCTACATGCAAAAGAATGAAGCTTGACTACTACCTCACACCATACACAAAAACCAACTCAAAATTGATTAAAGAACTAGACATAAGACCTGAAACCATAAAATACATAGAAGGAAATATAGGCAAAACACTACATGATATGCACATCAAAGACATCTTTACAGACACATCACCCAAAGTAGTGATAGGGAAGGAAAGATAAACAGCTGGGACTACATCAAATTAAAGAGCTTCTGCACAGCAAAAGAGACAATAACAAAAACAAAGAGAAACCCCACCGACTGGGAGAACATTAATGCACACAACACTAATGATAAAGGACTGATCACAAAAATCTATTAAGGGTTGATGAGACTGAACAAAAACAAAGAAAATAATCCAGTCAAAAAATGGGCAGAAGAGCTAAAAAGAAACTTTGCCAAAGAGGAAATGCAAATGACCAACAGGCGTATAAAAAATGTTCAACATCACTTGTAATCAGGGAAATGCAAATCAAAACTACGATGAGATACCATCTTACATCAGTGAGAATGGCACATATTAAAAAAAAACTAGCAACAACAAATGTTGGCAAGGTTGTGGAGAAAAAGGAATTCTCCTGCACTGCTGGTGGGAGTACAAACTGGTCCAACCACTATGGAGAGCTGTGTGGAGATTTCTTGGCCTACTAAACATAGAGCTTCCATATGATCCAGGAATTCCACTCCTAGGTATTTACCCAAAGGACACAAATGGTGCTTACCCAAATGGTGCTTCCTCTTGAATTTTTTGACACAGAAACATTAATTCCAAAGGGTACCTGCACCCCTATGTTTATAGCAGCACTATTTACAATAGCTAAGCTTTGGAAACAACCCAAATGCCCAAAAATAGTTGATTGGATAAGAAGATGTGGAATATATGCACAGTGGAATATTACTCAGCAATCAAAAATGATAAACACATGCAGTTTGCAGCAACATGGATGGAGCTGGAAGGGATCATGCTCAGCGAAATTAGCCAGAAAGAAAAAGAAAGATACCGGATGGTCTCACTTGTAGCAGGAATCTAGAAAACCTAAATAAGGGACCAGGAAAAAGACTAATTAATACAAAGGAAAAATCAAAGTCAACAAGCAACTATAAACCAGAGACACACTACGCGGGGGGTGGGGTGGGGAGAGGAAGGACTAGGGTCAAAATAAGGGGGGGTGCAACTGAATGGGGAATGTAACCAAAATGAAAATGCGTACATTGTGCAACAATGAAAAATGATGTAAGAATTATATAAAATAAAATACTGGGGGCGGAGCAACATGGCGGCGAGGAGACACTGCGAGTAAGATCTCCCATTAAAAAAAGTTAATAGGGAGGAAAAGCGGCAGGTCCCAGTGAGAACTGGGACACGGAAGATAAACGGTCGACTCCAGCAAACTGCCCGAAGAAGAAAGTTGCCATAAAAGAGGGCGAGAAGGGAGGGAAGCGCAGAACCCTGCTCCCCTCCCCCGCCCACAGAGGCGGCACTCTCCGACCGGCAGAGACGAGGGAAACAACAAACCAAAACGCCCAACAAGAAAAACGGATGCAGCAAGCGGGACTGTGAGTGGAAAGGAACTATTTCAGCCACCACACCCCGTGAACGGGAGCTGAGGTGAACCCTGCAGGATCCGCCACGGAGGTGAGCTCTATGCGCCATTAAAGAGAGCCCCGCCCACCAGGAGGAGACCAGCACCAGCACACAGCCCCGGCTGCCCGGGAGAGCGAGCACCCACAGCCGGGGCAGACCAGGCGCGCAGAAGAGTGTGCCTGAGACCAGAAGCGCAGGGAGTGTGTCCCACATCACCATTTTAGAACAGGGACATTTCTTCAGTAAAGACTACCTGCAGAAGGCTTCCTCAGGAGCCAGAGGTGAGCGGGGGAAGTTCGCCCACGCCAGACCCCCTCTGGCCTGCAGTCCAAGCCCAGAGGGGAGCAGGAACCCACCGCCGGGGCAGACCAGGCGCACAGGGGAGTGTGTCCCCACATCGGCATTTTAGAACAGGGACCTTTCTCCAGTAAAGGCTGCTTGAAACTGACAGATGACTCCTGGAAGAACCAGAGGGGAACAGAGAAGCCCACCCAAGATGCCGGCAAGTCCCAACAACACAGTGTCCCAACGCATACGGCAAATTAGAAAACAGACAGTAGGGAGGAGAAGAACCACACGCAACCTAGCAACTCTCCAGAGAAAAAGCACACCACAAAAAGAAAGCCAGCCCCCAGATTGCAACGACAATAACTTGGAAGAATTTCTGAGCCTTCCAGAAAGAGAATTTAAAATTGCCGTGATTAAAAAACTGACAGAAGTCATAAAGGAAAACAATGATAAGGGAAAAATAATCAACGATCAGAAGAATGCAATTGAGTCCCTAGAGAGGGAAAACAATGGTCAGAAGAAAGAAATTGAGTCCCTAAAGAGGGAAGTAAAAGAAATGCAGGAGATCAAAGAATTAATGGAAGAACTAAAGAATTCTGGGAAAAGCAATGAAAGCAGAATAGATGAAATGGAAGAACGAATAAGTAATCTTGAAGACACAGAAATAAAAAGAACCAAAACAGAAAAGGAAAGAGAAGTACGAAGGAAAAAGAACGAAGAAAGACTTCGGGAACTATCTGACTCCATGAGGAAAGGAAATATAAGAGTTATAGGAATACCAGAAGGAGAGGAGAGAGATGTAGGAACAGAGAAAATATTCAAAGAGATAATTGAAGAGAACTTCCCAAATGTGAAGAAGGAGCTGAAAATTGATATACAAGAAGCAAGAAGAACACCAAACTTCCACGACGAAAGGAAAAATACAGCAAGACACATAATAGTAAAGCTCCCAAGAATCCAGGACAAGGAAAAAATAATGAAGCTGGCAAGAGGGAAGAAACAGATAACATTCAAAGGAAAACCAATCAGACTGACATCAGACTTCTCCGAAGAAACACTACGGGCAAGGAGAGAGTGGAGGGACATAGTCAACAGACTCCAAGAAAACAGATGCCAACCAAGAATACTCTATCCCGCAAAGCTCTCCTTCCTCTTTGAAGAAAGAATATGGACCTTCCCAGACAAACAGAAACTCCGGAATTTCATTGCAACTAAACCCCCACTCCAAAAAATACTACAAGGAGTCCTAAAGCCAGAACCTCAGAGGGACGAATAACAATGAAAGAAGGCCAAAAAAAAAAAAAAGTTATTAAAAGAATAAATAAAATCAAAGGAAAGACAAACACAATGGCAAATACAGATGCTAACACATCAATATTAACTCTAAATGTAAATGGACTAAACTCTTCAATAAAAAGACACAGAGTTGCAGCCTGGATTAAGAAACAAAACCCAACCTTTTGCTGTCTCCAGGAAACACATTTAGCTACAAAAGATAAAAATAGGCTCAAAGTTAAAGGATGGAAAACAATCCTACAAGCAAATGGACCAAAAAAGAAAGCAGGAACAGCTATACTTATATCAGATAAAACAGATTTCAAACTCAAAAAGATAAAAAGAGACCCCAATGGTCACTACATTATGATCAAGGGGACAATACTTCAAGAAGAAATAACACTCATTAACATATACTCACCAAACGAAGGAGCACCAAAATATATCAGACAACTGTTGTCCTCTCTGAAAACAGACATCAGAGAAAACACATACGTAGTGGGAGACTTCAACACACCACTATCAACAATGGATAGATCAACAAGACAAAAAATAAGTAAAGAAACCAAAGCTCTAAATAAAGACCTAGAGCAATTGGGCTTAACAGACATCTATAGAACACTAAACCCCAAAAAAACGGAGTACACATTTTTCTCAAGCGCACACGGATCATTCTCCAGGATCGATCACATACTGGGGCACAAGACAAACATCAACAGATACACCAAGATTGAAATCATATCAACCATCTTTTCTGACCATGAAGGCATCAAACTAGAAATAAACCATAAAAAGAAGGCAAGGAACTTTCCTACCTCATGGAGATTAAAAACCACACTACTGGAAGACCATTGGACTAATGAGGAGATCAAAGAAGAAATTAAAAAATTTTTTGAATTGAACGACAAGGAGGACACCAATATCCTAAATGTATGGGATGCAGCAAAAGCAGTAATAAGAGGAAAATATATAGCAATAGAAGCTCACATCAAGAAACAAGAAAGAACGCAAAGAAACAACCTAATCTCGAAGCTCAAAGATCTAGAAAAAGAACAACAAAAAAACCCCAAAACCAGTAGAAGAAAAGAAATAATAAAAACCAAAGCAGAAATAAATGAAATTGAAACTAAAAAAACAATCCAAAAGATCAATGAAACCAAGAGCTGGTTCTTTGAAAAAATCAATAAAATAGACAAACCCCTAGCCAGGCTCACAAAGGAAAAAAGGGAGAAAGCACAAATAAACAGGATCATCAATGAAAGAGGAGAAATCACAACGGACACAGCAGAAATCAAAAGAATAATCAGTAACTACTATGAACAGTTATATGGAAACAAGTTTAACAATCTAGAGGAGATGGACAAATTCCTACAACTCTACCATCACCCAAAGCTAGATAAAGAAGAAATAGAACACCTAAACAGACCAATTACAATTAGCGAAATTGAAATGGTAATCAAAAACCTCCCCAAAAACAAAAGCCCAGGACCTGATGGATTTACAAATGAATTCTACCAAACATTCAGAGACGAATTAGTGCCTATCCTTCACAAACTCTTCCAAAAAATTGAGAAGGAAGGGATAATACCAAACACGTTCTATGAAGCCAACATTACACTAATACCAAAACCGAACAAGGACAACACAAAAAAGGAAAACTACAGGCCAATCTCCCTAATGAACACTGATGCAAAAATCCTCAATAAAATTTTAGCTATCAGAATCCAACAATGTATCCATAAGATAATTCACCACGACCAAGTTGGATTCATTCCAGGGGCACAAGGATGGTTTAACATCCGAAAATCAATCAACGTTATCCAACACATCAACAAAAAGAAATATAAAAACCATATGATAATATCAATAGATGCTGAGAAAGCTTTCGACAAAGTGCAACACCCATTCATGATAAAAGCCCTTGAAATTCTTGGGATACAAGGAACATACCTCAACATCATAAAGGCCATCTATGACAAGCCAACAGCCAGTATCATTCTCAATGGTGAAAAGCTGAAAGCAATTCCATTAAGATCTGGAACAAGACAAGGATGTCCACTCTCACCATTGCTTTTCAATATAATACTGGAAGTCCTAGCCAGGGCAATAAGACAAGAGAAAGACATCCAAGGAATCCAAATAGGAAAAGAAGAAGTCAAACTATCACTATTTGCAGACGATATGATATTATACATAGAGAACCCCAAAAACTCCACAGAAAAGCTAATTCAACTCATCAATCAGTTCAGTAAAGTGGCAGGATACAAAATCAACACGCAAAAGTCAGTAGCCTTCCTATACACAAACAATAAATCTGAAGAAGAAGAAATCAAAAAGACCATCCCTTTTGTTATTGAAACAAAAAAAATCAAATATTTGGGAATAAATCTAACAAAAGAGGTAAAGGACCTATACAAAGAAAACTATAAAACACTGTTAAAAGAAATAGAAGAAGACACAAAGAAATGGAGAGACATCCCCTGCTCATGGATTGGAAGAATAAACATTATTAAAATGGCCATCCTTCCAAAAGCAATATACAGATTCAATGCTATTCCAATCAAAATTTCAATGTCATTCTTCAAAGAAATAGAACAATTATTGATGAAATTCATATGGAATCACAAAAAACCCCGAATAGCCAAAGCTCTCCTGAAAAAAAAAGAAGGGAATGGAGGCATCAGACTCCCAGACTTCAAACTATACTACAAAGCCATAATCATCAAAACCGCATGGTATTGGAACAAGAACAGACATACAGACCAATGGAATCGAATAGAAAATCCAGAAATAAACCCACAGGTTTATGGTCAACTAATCTTTGACAAAGGAGCAAAGACTATGCATTGGAGCAAAGAAAGTTTGTTCAATAAATGGTGCTGGGAAAACTGGGTCGCTACATGCAAAAGAATGAAGCTTGACCACCACCTCACACCATACACAAAAATCAACTCAAAATGGATTAAAGAACTAGACATAAGACCTGAAACCATAAAATATATAGAAGGAAATATAGGCGAAACACTACGTGATTTGCACATCAAAGACATCTTTACAGACACATCACCCAAAGTAGTGATAGTGAAGGCAAAGATAAACAGCTGGGACTATATCAAATTAAAGAGCTTTTGCACAGCAAAAGAGACAATAACAAAAACAAAGAGAAACCCCACCAACTGGGAGAACATTTTTGCACCCAACACTAATGATAAAGGACTGATCACAAAAATCTGCAAAGAGCTGATGAGTCTCAACAACAACAAAGAAAATAATCCAGTCAAAAAATGGGCAGAAGAGCTTAAAAGAAACTTCTCTGAAGAGGAAATGCAAATGGCCAACAGGCATATGAAAAAATGTTCAACATCACTTGTCATCAGGGAAATGCAAATCAAAACTACCATGAGATACCATCTTACACCAGTGAGAATGGCACATATTAAAAAAACTAGCAATAACAAATGTTGGCGAGGGTGTGGAGAAAAAGGAACTCTTCTGCACTGTTGGTGGGAGTGCAAACTGGTCCAACCACTGTGGAAAGCTGTGTGGAGATTTCTGGACCTACTAAACATAGAGCTTCCATATGACCCAGCAATTCCACTCCTAGGTATTTACCCAAAGGACACAGAAACATCAATTCCAAAGAGCACCTGCACCCCTATGTTTATAGCAGCACTGTTTACAATAGCTAAGCTTTGGAAACAACCCAAATGCCCAAAAATAGATGACTGGATCAAGAAGATGTGGTACATATATACCATGGAATATTACTCAGCATTCAAAAAAGATAAACACATGCAATTTGCTGCAACATGGATGGCGCTGGAAGGGATCATGCTCAGCGAAATAAGCCAAAAAGAAAAAGAAAAATACCGGATGGTCTCACTCATAGCAGGAATCTAGAAAACTTAAATAAGGGACCAGGAAAATGAATAACTATAAGAAAGTGAAAATCAAAATCAACAAAAAACTATGAACAAGAGACACTTTTAGGGGGGCGGGGGCGGGAGGGGAGGGATTGGGGTCAGAATGGGGGGCTGCAATTGTATGGGGACTATAACAATAAAATTTATAAAAAAAAAAAAAAAGAAAATTAAAATGAAAAAAAAAAAAAAAAGAAAATAAAATAAAATACTAAAAAAAAAGAAATTGGTTCCACATAAATTACGGAATCAATTTTTCTATTTATGCAAAAATACCATTGGGATTTTGGTAGGATTGCATTGAATCTGCAGGTAGTGTTGGGTAGTACTGACATCTGAGCAAGGTTATCTTCCAATCCTGAACACAACAGGTCTTTCAGTCTGTGTCTCTTTAATTTCATTCAGCAACATTTTTAGCTTTTAGTATATAAGTCTTTTGCCTCCTTGGTTAAAAGTTTATTTCTCAAGTTAATTCTTTTCAATACTTCTATAAATGGGATGTTCTTAACTTCCTTTTCAGATTGTTCAGTGTTAGTGTATAAAAACACAACTGGTTTTTATGTATTGACTTTGCATTCTGCAACTTCATCAAATTCATTTATTAGTTCTGTTTTTTATGAAATTTTTTAGGGTTTTATACATACAAGTACAAGTTGTCTGACAACAGATAAGTTTATTCTTGCTGTTCAATTTGGATGACATCTATTAATTTTTCATGTCTAATTGCTCTGGTTAGGATATCAAATGCTGTGTTGAACAGAAGTGGTGAAAACAGGCATCTTTGTCTTTCTCCTGAACTATGAGAAAAAGCTTTTGTCTTTCATCACTGAAAATCATGTTAGCTATGGACTTTGCATGTATGACCTTTGTGTTGAGGCACTTTCCTTCTATTCCTAGTTTGTTTATTTTTTTTCCAATGAAAAATATTGAATTTTTTAAATGTAATTTCTACATCAATTGACATCATATGTTTTTTTCCATTATTTAGTTAATAGAGTATACTATGCAGATTATTTCATGTTAAATTACCCTTTAATTCCAGGAATAAATGTCTAGAATTTATTGGTTGTGGAATAGAATCTTTTTTTAATGTTATTTGAATTCTTTTCGCTAGTATTCTGTGGAAAATTTTTAATTCAATATTCACCAGGGACACTGATTTATACTTTTCTTTCCTTGTAGTGTCTTTGCCTGGCTTTGGAATCAGGGTAAATCTGACCTCATACAATGAGTTTAAAAATGGTGCTTCCTCTTGAATTTTTTTGAAGTATTCGAGGAGATTTGATACTAATTCTTCCTTAAATGTTTGGTAGCATTCACTAATGGTGCTATTATGTCCTGGACTTTCCTTTGTTGGACAGTTTGTAACTGCTAAACCAGTCACCTTACTAGTTACAGGTCTGTTTGGATTTTTTATTTATTTGTGTTTCAGTCTTGGTAGGTTGTATGTTTTTAAGAATTTTTCATTTTATCTAGGTTATCCAAGTTGTTGGCATATGTACAATTATTGGGGAATCACTATTTTCTTTCATAAGCTTCAAGGATTCCTTTTAGAGTTTAGAGTGAGCCTTTAATCTCCTGGTAATTAGATGTCCCACATGGGAAGTAAAGAGCAAGAGGGAATTGGGAAAAAGGCTTGAGTGGGTCTATGGAGCACTGGATGACAGCTGAGCCGCTGGCAGGCACCGTGGAAACACTCTTTCTTTGCAGCTGCTTGGCAGGCACCTGCTCAGTGGATTAAGAAATGGCTCAATTTAGTTGGCTTTGGAAGCTTCTCAAACTTTCCTTAAAATAGATATTTTCAGAAAAGTTAAATGGAAAAAGTGTGGATCTATTAATATTTCCTATTGACTCTTAAGACATGAATCATTGCCTGAATCCATGCAGAGCAACAAAGAGAAAAGACCAGAAAGATGAAATCAACATGAAGATACCATTTGGGTCCCTCCCACTTGGTCTTTCCATCCCTTCATCATTAGCTTTCATGCCAGCAAGTTACAAAGTCCCTAGATTTCAGACTCTCTGAATCTCAAAGGAAGAACCTGCCCTCCTCATGCCAGTGACTTTTCTGATCAGTGATCATCCTCTTCGAAATGCTGTGGCATGGTTCCTAAGAATATGGCCACGGCTCCCAAGAACAGCCATCCAGAGTCTCCTCTTGCTCCTAACTTTTCCTTTTTCATTGCAAAGTAGATCAGCACAGCCTCCCAACTCTACCTCCAAACCATACCGCACACCTGCTCCCTGCTCTCACTCCGGCCACAACCCGGTGCAAGCTGCGTCGCTCTTACCCAGAGCACACAACAGCACATGACTGCATCTGATTGGCTTCCCCACCAAAGCCTGCCTCTTGGTGTCTTCTCCACCACTTCCATCAAAATGACCCAGCCCCTCTTAGTCAACCTCATCTCTTCTGTGCTGTAACCTTTGCTTTCATTCTGTTTCCCAAAACATGCCACCCACTTTCACGCTTCAAGACACTCGTGGATACTATCTCCTGCAAACACCTGTCCCCTCACCCTCAGCAATGACGACTCCTAATACGTCAACCTAAAGGTCACTTCTGCAAGAGATGGTCTTTCACTACACTGGGTGTGGCCTCTTCCTTCCCTGTGCCCTGCCCTTTCTTCACACTGTCAATTAGCAACTCCATCACTTCTCTATCCATCTGCTCTTTCACTGTTGCCACTTTGATTTCCCTAACAGCACAGCACAGGGAAGGGGGTGCTGCTTCCCCTGCCTGGGGTTACCTTCCACATGATGGGAGTCACAGAGGGAAGCTCTTGCCCACTCTCTCTACCCTGACTCACTCCTTCCAGGGGAGAATGAGGGCCCTTTACTGGGAGAAAAATCAGGAAACTTCCTGCCAGGAGTCCCGGCCCCAGAGTGCCGGTACGCTGCTCGGCACCTCTTTCCCAGCAGCCCTGACGGCTCTGCACGGGAGGCCAGGCCAAGGTGGGCGAGTGCATCTCCAGCATGTCCTGCCGGCACCTCTTGTCCCAGCTGCTACTCAGACTGAGAACTGAAAGTGCCGACATCCTGAATTACCCTTTTGATGTATTTCTGAGATAATCAGGAATTTAATCCTATACAATAGTTTCTGTCCCACACCAACAAATGGCCCTTGAGCTCCGTGAGAGTTCAACATGTGCCACTGCAGGTCCTGGCTCCTCATGGCCATCAGTGGGCATTGAGTGAGGACATCGATGGTTCAGATAGATTCATGAGCAGGTGAGAGGACCTGAAGTGAGCAGGTGAAATGCCTCTTGTGCAGGCAGCTATGTGGCCAGAGGGTTCACACGAGACCCAAGGAGGCACCCCATGTGGTCTGCTGGTGCTCTGCTTTAGTTCTGCATCCCTGTGTGCTCAGGGCACAGACAACAGGCCCTGGGTGCTCCTGTCACTCCACCAGAGCAGATGTCCTTGCAGCTTGATGAATGCACCCTTCGGTCTCTGCCACCCTGGTCCTGTGGTCCCATGAGGTTTGATTCCCTAGGTCTTAATCAGCTCCCCGCTGCCAAAACAAAACACCACAGGTTGGGGGGCCTCCCTGGTGGCACAGGGGTTAAAGACAGCACTATCAGGCTATCAGGCTATCACCAGCAACTGCAGCACGAGTTCGATCCCCAGCCAGGGAGCTGACCCACATGACCCAACAGACCTCTCCTGTCTCACCTGCTGCTCCCCTCAGCAGAGTATTTCAGTCAGTCTGTCTGTTATACTCCCTGCTCTGTCTCTAGTGATTCCTCTCATGCCCCACACCTCTGGCTTATACCCCAGCTCTTGTATGCATAAATAAATAAATCTTAAAAAAAAATTCCACAGGTTGGGAGAATAAACAACTACACTAAACTTCTATATTTCATAGTCCTGGAAGCTGGAAGTCCTGGAGGCAGGTTTCTGGTTAGGGCCCCCTTCCTGGCAGGCAGGTAGTTGCCTTCCTGTGCCTGGGGGCACCAGTTCAGAGGGAACAAGTGAGCATCTTGATGTCCCTTCTAATAAGACCACCAGACCCTCTAAAATAAGGGTTCACCCTACTTCCCTGGTTTAACACTGATCCTCTCCTAAAGGCCCAAAACCACACAGCCACCTGGGGGGGAGGGCCTCAACGTATGGACATGCAGGCATTCTTCGGTGCACAGTACACATGAGACGCCACACTGCTTCTCCCCAACCCAGGTCAAGGCAGGCCAGCCAGGAGGGTTGCTTTCAGCACAAGAAAGTCTCAACAAAGAAAGAGCCCTTTCCATAGAAACCAATCAGCACACACTGAAGATGGCATTTCAAATTTCTTTAAATTGTTCTTCTACTTTTCCTTGAGATCCACTTGAACACAAATTGGAAGATGGGCCTGCCTGTTTCTCCCTTCTTTGGTCTAATTTCACTGTGCAGATCCAGGGAGTTTCTATAGGAAACTACAAGGATGATGATTTGTTCTTAAATATCCCATCCTCAAAGAAAAAGCCAATTTAAAATGAAAAGCAGCAAACAGCCATGGCCTCAGGAACTGGAAATTGACCCAGGTGAGCATTTTCTTTTCCAATTATTTTTTTGCTCTGAGTCCTTGGATACCCGGCCATGACCTCCCTCGGGACCAGAGTTCAGGGCCCATTCCACAAACAGAGGCGGGAGCCGCCCTGGTCCAGATGTCACTCCATGGGCAGGTGCTCCCAGGTTAGGGGAGCAGGCTGGCCTTGTGGATGCCCACAGCATATGCCACTTCCTCAGCAAGGGTCCCACAGTTAGCCAGGGTTCAGCACCGCACTGTCCAAACCCACTTCCTTAAGCAAACCCGTTCCAGAAAGTTAGAGAAGAAAAACATTTCAACAGAACAGCTCCACCTGTGTGAGCAGGATGGCAAATCCTGAAAGTACTGAGAAGAAAAGTGCATTGAAACCTCTAAACTCTGTTTAAATATTTGAGGACATTAAATAGTGCTGTGAGGCTTTGAGACACAAAGAGATGAGGCATTCCCTTCACCTCTACCCACTATTCTATTGGTGTTGGCAGCACAAACACATTTAAAATGCTGCTAAATACTTTCGCCCATCATAGTGCAGGCTGCCATCAGCCTCCAGAAACAGTGGGTCCTACGCGCCTGTTCTAGCACAAGTCACCCCAATCAGGTCTCTATGGTATTATATCCATAAAATAGGCCATTACCTTAAGTCTGCACAGAAGCCCTCAGTTCCTGCTCCTTGTATCCCACTGGCCACACCCCAGAGTCCCCGAGAGACCCTACTGTTTCTCCAGCATCCCTAGTGAGGACCACCTCGAGGACCTTTGGCTTCTCTTATCCCCAGAAACCCACATAAATTGTCCCACTGTACATCTGATCTCTCCTCCTGTATCTCCCACAAGACTTCCATGGCCACTCTTGGGTGCTGCCCACTCCCTTCCCTCGCCTCCTCATAGCTCCCATTGTTGTGCACTATGACGCACACCAGGCAGCCAGTGAGGGCTGGCCCCTGACCACCGCAACACGTGGAATAGTGCAGTAAATGGAGTTACAGGAATTGTTTAGTTTCAGTGCATATTAAAATATTGACATGTCTATACTCTACGGTAGTCTATTAAATTTTGCAGTAGCTTTCAGTCTAAAAGGATTATACATTCCCTAATTAAAAATCACTTCACTGCTGGGCCTCCCTGGTGGTGCAAGGGGTTAAGATGCAACCTATGAAGATATCCGCAGGCACTGCAGCACGAGTTCTATTCCCTGCTAGGGAGCTACCCTCATGGCGCAGCAGACCTCTCATATCTCACCCTCTGCTCCCTTCAGCAGTGTAGTCCAGTCAATCTGCCTGCTCTGTTCCCCACGCTATCTCTGGTGAATCCTCTCAACCCCCACACCTCTGGCCTGTACCCCAGTTCTTGTAAGCATAAATAAATAAAATCTTCAGAAAAAAATCACTTCATTGCTAAAAAATGCTAAACATCACCTGGGCCTTCAGCACATCCTAATCTTTTTTGCTGGTGAAGAGTTTTGCCTCAGGTTGATGGCTGATTAAGGGGGTGTTGCTAAAGGTGGGGGTGGCTGTGGCAATTTCTTAAAGGAACAAAATGAAGTTTGCCATATTGGTTGACTCTTCCTTTCATGAGAGATTTCTCTTCGCATTCTATGCAGTTTGATAGCCTTTTATCCACAGTAGAACGTCTTTCAATAGCGGAGTCCATCTTCTCAAACCCTGCTGCTGCCTTATCAACCAGGTTTAGGTAATATTTTCTGTCCTTTGCTGTCATTTCAACAATGTTCACAGCATCTTCACCAGGAGTAATTCTTATTTCCAGAAACCACTTTCTTTCCTTATCCATGTTGAGTCTAGGGGAACAGGGAGACTGGGGAAAGGAGAGAGATGAGAATAACTGGTCTATGGGGCATTTATCAATTAAGTGTGCTGTCTTCTATGGGTGTAATTTATGGTAGCCCCAAATGATCAAAAAAGTAACATCAAAGATCCCTGGTTACACATCAACAAAGCAGTCATAATAATAATAATGCAAACCTTTGGAATATTGCAAGAATATGATACAGAGACAAGATGAGCACAGGCTGTTGGTGAAAAAGTTGCACCAACAGAGTTGCCAGACATGGGATCGCATAAACCTTCAATCTGTAAAAAAATACAATATCCGTGAAATCAACAAAATGAAGTACAATAAAACAAGGTGTGTCTGTAGTGTTAACTGTCCTTTTTCCCACCAAAGAAGTACAAGCCCGGACAGGGACCTAATTTCATAGACTCTGTTGCCTTCTATCTGCCAGGTGCCTAGACAGTGCCTACATGCAGCTAGGACTCCATACATTCTTGCTGAATGGATGACCACATCACACCCCCATCCCCGTCATATCACGAATTCCCACATTCATGGTCAAATATTCAACTTGTGAATGAGCATTCAACAAAGGTTTGAATTTGACTGCATGCAGGTCTCACACAGCTGTCTTTTGTTACTGCTTTTGGTGTGTTCATCTTTATCTCAGCCAGAGGCAGGGCTGAACTCTGCCTGGGATGTCAGTAATCAGCCTCCTGGGTGAGGGAATTGTTGGGTGCATGATGGACACTTGCAGACAGAAAGCAAGTTTTAGTGGGTCTTTAGTGCTTCTGAAGGCACCTCCAGAAAGTTCATCTTCTCTTTCTATACTTGGAGAGTTGGGAGTGTGTGAGTGCGGGAAGGTTCCTATCTGCTTAAATTGGTGGGAAAAGCCCTCTTAAAATTATGTCAGGCATGATAGTCTGGTTACGCTGCTGGAACAATCCAGCTCAAAATCTCCGTGACTTAGCACAGCCAGCTCTGTTTTTCAGTCATCCCAAGATTGCCTGGGGCCCAGGCATTTCCTGCATGTGGGATTGACATCCTAAGCCACCCACAGTGTCACCAAATCAATACACACTTCCTGAATGGGGGAGGCAGGGGGAAGGAAGAGAGACAGGCACTAACAAAGAGAACACTTCAGGCTGGGAAAAAGCACATCACTTCCACTCACCTTCCACCGACTACAATAAATTCTAGGTGCCAGGAGGGATCATTTTCTCAGGCAAGGATGATAAGGAATGCCATACCAGGGCCACAAAGGGCCTTCTTTCACTTTACAAAATAGTTCTCTAGAGGGAGGGCATCGCCAAAGCAGTGCCCATGGCAGCTCTGACCCCATCTTAACTGCCCCACACTTGGACAGTCACATACTTGTCACTCTAAGCCAGGGCATCAGGTCAGATGTTCTAGAAGTTGTAGACAGCAAATGAAGGACCAAGAATCACACCCTGAAGAGGACTAATGTGTGGGGACAGGGTGGTGGTGGGTTCCAGGAAAGGCACTGTGAGATTGGAGGACCCTCTCTGGAAGGTAGGAAGACTATGTGTGAAAGACAGGGAGAAGCTCCCATGCCAAGTGCTCCACTGCGGCCAGTCCTTGCCTCACCCTCATCAAAAGACAAAGTTCATGTCTCACCTCCCTTTGAATCCTGTGGAGCCTGTGGCTGTTTTGACCACTAGAACAAGGAGAAGGAGCTGTGCCTGCCCCAGACAGGACCCAGAGGAGATCTGGAAGCTTCTTGTCTGGTCTCCAAGAACACCTGCCCTTGGAATATTCTCTGGTGGAATCAATGCTGTGCAATGAGAAGCCACATGGAGAGAACTTGTGTGGATTCTCTGGTCAAGAGCCTGTTTTATGCTAGAACCACCTAGATGGGCCCATCACCGTTAAAATCATAATCCCCAACAAGGTAGTGTTTAAATGGAGGCTATATTGTTATACAACTGTAGCTACAGCCAAGATGGAAGGTTAACCACTGATGTAGCTTCACCTTGATCTTGGAAAGAGAAAAACAATGAATCTGACTATAATGGGAGTGTGGACATGGAGTGTGATCAGGGAGGGACAGACAGACTCGTTCTGGGATCTCACTATAAGGGAGCAGAGAAATAAGGCTGCCTCTGGCAGGAGTGCAAAGGAAGGTCTTCTCTAAGGTAAGAAATTTATTATGGCATCGTTATGCTGATGCAAATGGCTCAGTAGAGTTGAGAAAATCAGTGATGCAAGAGAAAAGGGGTGATTGCTACCACAAGATTAAGGAGTGAGCAAGCATGGAAAATGGTAGAGACCCCAGCTCCACAAGAGCTGTGATGACTCTCCTGAAGATGGAGCCTCCTCTCACTCCAGGGGTATTGAAACTTCACCCAAGAGAGAGCAGCAGCCCCAGTCAAGGTCCCACTTTGCACCAGACCCTCTTCTCACTTATAAACAGGCAGGTGCCACCCAGGGAATCAAAGGTAAGTCTGAAGGGTACAGTCTCCAGAAGCACCCTCAGCCCACAGACCTATGGCCTCCATACCATCCGAGAGGTCCACTGCAGTCACTACCATTGCTGGCCTCAGTGAACACACTGAGCACACTCCTATGTCCATCCTCCCGGGGGTATCACTGACCCTCAGCACATTCCCAGACATAGACGTCACTGCCTCTCCTGATCTGACCCGCTAAGAGGCAAAGGGTTAGAAGTTAAAACACATCCCAGTGGTGGGGCTGAGCTATTCACCTGCATCTTTTGTAGCCAGAGTTAATGCTGGATCTATTTCACTAGTGTCCTATCCTGGATTCTAAGCCACAGTTATCAGCTTGGATAATCATTCATTTTTCTTGCAAAAGCGCCATTCACACATGCCTGGGAGGCACATACCAGCTAGCCCTTTAGAAACCAGGCAACGTGTGAGACCACAGGAAACATAGCATCCACTTCATGGCCCATGGTCACATGACAGCTACCTATGAGAAGCCCTTTGCACTGTTAGAATTGGGGGCAATGTCATAGACCAAAGTCCCCCTTAAGCTCCTGAAGGGAAGTATAGAAATTGATAGGAGATTCTGGGTCCATCCTCTAGGCCTGCCATTTTATTTGATTTCGGGGAGAAAAAAAATAGAAAGGTTGTGTCTTTGCCCACAGAAACTTGGAATTAAAATCAAAGAGGCAGATCATTATAAAACATGTCAAAGGAAACAACACACATGGAAAGGACAAGAATGCAGGCCTTTGTAGTCATCACCTTGGGAGGCGTCCAAACAGTGTTATTGTGTCATCCACCCAGGCTCACAGTGGGTCAAATGGTATCCCAAGTGGCCCTGGAACCTCTCACTGGGCCCTGGTATCTCCAAAGACACTGTCTGTCTTTCCTTCCTGGGAAAATAGAACTTGATGATAAGCAGCTGTGAGGTATTTATCAGTGATGGCCCTGACACTTTCTGAAGAGAGATCTGGTAGAGATTAGAATGATGGCAGAGGAGACAGCACCATGACACCTGACAATTGCCACAAAGGGAACCCTGCACACCACAGGCCTGCAGAGGCATTTGAGGGGTAAGCACAGGGGACCCACCCAGGTTCCCAGAGATGGGAGAAGGTCCGTGCAGGTTACTGCAGGAGGAGGTGCACACACCTGACACAGTAAACTCAGAGAAATCAAACCATCAGGTGTGGGCGTCTTCCCACACTCAGCTTGGAAGGAATCAGGCAAGAGGGAGCAGCCCAAGAAAGAGGTTCCCTACTCCCAACAATCACAGACAAATCGTTTCCCAATAGTTATTTCAGAAGAAAAAAACTCCCAGAATGTATAATTTTATGGTTCCCTAATTGATAAGAAGGTGATGGAGGGTGGGGAACAGATTAAAAAATGCAGACTGTGATTCCATCTTAAAAACCTCCTGCCAAGGGCCTCCCTGGCAGTGCAAGGGGTTAAGCACCACACTACAAAGCTACCCACAGCCTCTGCAGCACGAGTTCAATCCCCGGCCTGCCAGGGAGCTACCCACATGGTGCAGCAGACCTCTCCTGACTCACCCACTGCTCCCCTCAGCAGTGTATTTCAGTCAGTCTGCCTGTTCTGCTCCCCATGCTTTCTCTGGTGAATCCTCTCACCCCCACCCCCCACACCTCTGGCCTGTACCCCAGTTCTTGTATGCATAAATAAATAAATCTTAAAAAAAAAAAAAACGTTCTGCCAAGCTCAGAGGTGAGAAAGTAAGGTTCATAGTTGCCAAAAATGAAGCGGAGACTCAAAAAGGAGTATAAAGCACACTCACAGGGGATGCCACACCACCTGGACATAGGTCTGGCATTTTTCCACCTCTGGGTGGGATGTGGGATGTGAACTGTGAACCCACGCAAAGAATTGAGACCCCAGCAATTGGCTAGGAGAAGGAAGGTATGCCCAGAGATGACCGCCCCACCCTGTGAAAAAGGCTAGAAGAATTCCAGCTTCTAGTCCAGGGATGTGTCAAGCAAGATTGTCATCTGCCTGGGGCTCTGGATGTGAAAAAAAAAGGTTTCCCATGAGAAATCAAAACCTCAGGCTGAACCACATGCATGTAAGTGTTCCAAATTTGCACTATAATGTGGTCCAGAGAATCTTGAGCCAAGAAGTGAATGTAAAAACTTGTCCTGAATAGGTGAAACCCTGGGGGCCCACAGCAGAAGGAAAACAAAGCCACTCTGTGGGAACATTTTCACAACCCAGGACACACACGTGACACGGGCCTCCAAGAATGCTCCGGTTTGGTCTCTGCATGCCACTTCCATTTTCTTGTTAAAACTCTGCTAAGATTGCTGATTGCAATCTTCACATTTCCCACTGAAAGGAACCAGGGCTTCTTGCAGAATGGTTGACTCCAAGTCTGGGGCAGCAAGTTGACTAGATGCATTGGAAGCAACTGCTCATATCTGAAAGCAAGGATACTAATAAAACTATTAGGGTCAGGTCAAAAGGAATCAGCAGTCGCCTAGAATGGACTCTTGTTGGTCACCAAAGGGGCAATGAGAGCTGCAATAAAGATCAGAAGGGCGATAGATGAAAACACTGATGTTTTAATCCTTGGGAACATAATGGTACTTTTCTTAAAAGCTCATTACAAGAATTAACTCATTATTTTTGAAAACTGGCAAATGAAAGGGGAAGAATAAAACAATTATGCCTCTGGCTATCAGATAGCTTATGAGAGAAAATTTCTCTTTTATAGAAATATCCCAGTTAATGAATGTTGAAAGGATGTTAGAAATAGAACATTATGATTTTGCCACCGTTAATGAGCTTATGTATTGGGTCAATGAACATTAATGGCTTCTGACCTCGCAGAGAAAAGTAGACATTATGTGCTACCTGATGGGAAAACACGACACCCCCTAGTAGTAGTCTTGTCCCCAAACAAAGCAATCTCTCAATTAAATCTAAATGTAAAATAGGCCACCAAATACAACTACCAATTTACAGGTAATACAAAGGACACGTTAGATAAAAACAAACCCCAAGCTGCTGAGAATTCTGTAAGTCAAATGCCTAAATTTGAAAGAACAAGAGAAAAACACAGAGAGGGGAGCTATAGATGAAAAGAGAATTATAAGGCATCCTTATCATTCTTTCCAATGCAAGGATCTTATCTGACAATTGACTTTTTTAAATTATACACCTCGACCAAGTCGGATTGCTGGGTATACTAGTTCAATATTTGAAAACTTATTAATGCAAACCACCACTTGAACAAGCTAAAAAAAATTGTATGATAACATGTACCACAGCTTGTGAAGGTCACTTTGGTAACTTCTAGTTTTGTGGATTATAAAGAAAATTGAACTAGAACTAGTTCTAGAACTGAACTGAAACCACGAACTAGAAGAAAATTATTTGCAAAATATGTGCCTACTACAGGATTCATATCCACATTATTTTTGAAATACTCTGAAAATTCAGAGTATTAACATAACAATTAACATAACAAACTATTCATTTAAAAAAGAGTAAAAAAGTTGGAGAATTACAGATGGCAAATAAATGTATAAAAAGATGATCGACATAATTTATCATTAGGAATTGTAAAATGAAATACCAATGAGCGGGCCTCCCCCGTGGCGCAGCAGTTGAGCGCTGGGTTGCGAAGCTGCCCGGGACCTCTGCGGCGCCGGTTCGATCCCCGGCTGCTCCCCGGCCACCGGAGGAGGGTCCCACATGGCACGCAGACCTCTCCTGCTTCCCACCGCTCCCCTCAGCAGTGTACTTCGGTCCTTCTGCCTGCTCTGCTCCCCGCTCTGGCTCTGGTGAATTCTCTCACCCTCCTGTGCTTCTGACTGTACCCAGTGCATGTATAAACAAAAACAAACAAACAAATAAATAAATAAATAAAACATGCCTCTATAAAAAAAAATAAATCTTTAAAAAAAAAAAAAAAAAGAAATACCAATGAGCTAACACTACACACCTATTAGAATGACCAAAAAAAAAAAAAAAAGCCAGCAACACCAAATGCTGGTGAGGATGTAGAGCAACAGGAAGAGGAATAAAGTTGGGCTAAGTTGCTCATTCTTTTCAGAGGGGAATCAAGAAATACCTTGGTGGTTGATCTCATTGTTGTAGATACCAATGATAATTCAAAATTTAGACATTTGACATACTTAAATATATAAAAAAGTAATGAAAATGAGAAAAAAGTAAATTACCAAAGTGAACAAACAGAAAAGTTAGACTGCATAATACAAGATAAATAGCAAAAGAAGTTACTAAGAAATATTTTTAAGTAATATTATCTGATGTCAATAAATGTAAGATAAACTCATCTTCTTAAAAAGCTCAGAACAGATTAATAAACAAAAGTTAACTATATGCTACAAAAAGAAACATGTATAGCAATATTCAGCAAAAAGTTCATTAGTCACTCACATTTATATTACTAAATAGGAAGTAATGATTTTATGAGCTAGACTATTCTAGAGTACTATTTAGGTAAACATACATTTGCGAAATTGACCCTTAGAGAAAAGGGAAACCAAATAAATCAGTAACAATGGAAGAAATTGAAGAAGCTACCTAAAAGCTACCTTGACCAAAAAAAATGCCTTATTCTTAGTTTTATGTGGAAAATCTTGAAAATTTTCAAGGAATAAACAAGTCCACTAACTCGTACCCTTTTTTATAATATTGCAAAGGAAGAAAACTCCCTGATTATTTTTTTAAGGCCAGCAAAACACTGAAGCTTAAATTTAATATGAAACAGAAGCAGCAGTCTTACGTGAGAAAACAATGTCAAAATCTGAGTAAAGTATTAGCAAATATAATTCAACGGTACTTTAGAAGAAGACTACACTATAACCAAGTTGAGTATGTTCCAGAACTGCAAAACTGGTTCAGTGTTAAGAAATCTGCTTATGTAATCCACTGTATCGGTGAGGGTTCAGTTACAAACACCAGAATCCTCTCTAGCTAGTTAGGCAGAGAGGGATTAATGTGGGGTGTTACACTGCCCATAGGGAAGCAGGCAAAACTGGAAAACCAGACACCAAGGTGAGATTTCGGAACTGGTTTCCAAACACCATCACTGACTTGGCCGTTGAGGGCACTGCCCCATCTACAACCAGAAAGCCGCTGCCCCAGCACAACCTGGGCACCACCAAGATGGACATACACCTCTATCAAAAGCCATCTGCTGCCAGCTCCCGGGTCACGTGTCCCTGGTGTGACCATCTAATAACAGCCCTGGATCCTGCCTGTCAGTCTTCACGGTCAAGGGGCCAATGCTGATATGAGCTAGATAGATGATAGACAGATGATAAATAGACAGATAGATAGATGACCGATAGATGATAGAGATAGTAGATAGATGATTGATAGATGATAGAGACACATGACAGATAACAGATCAGTTTATTAATATGTATATATGTATATCAAGCTATTGAGCTATAATTCACATTACACCACATAATTCCCACAGTTTAACTGAACAATTCACGGGTTTTTGATATATTCACAGTTTTGTGCAAACATAATGCCAATCAGTTTGAGACCATTTTCATCACTTCAGAAAAGAAACCCCATATCCACTAGCAGTCACTCCCCATGTGGTTCCCAAACTTGCCTGTCCCCAAATAGATAACTCATGCTTTATTTCCTTTCTCTAGATTCCCCTGTATCATACATTCCATATAAATCAAATATCCAATATGTGGTCTTTTTAGACTGACATGTTCACACGGCGATGTTCTCAAGGTACCTCCCTGCTGCAGCATGTGTCAGCACTTCCTTAATTTTTATTGCTGAAGCGTATTCCATCGTGTAAGTATATCAAATTCCACCTACCCACGCCTCAGGGATTGGACACTGGGGTCATTTCCACTTTTGGGCTATTTTGTATAAATTTGCTGTGAACATGTAAGTCCACAGTTTTGCGTAGAGATGGGTTTTCATTTCTCTTGGCCCTAGCTGGGAAGTGTATTAACTCTATGGTTAACTTTTGGAAGAGCCGTCAGACCGTTTTCCAAAGCAGTTGCGCCACTTACATTCCCACCAGCAGGTGTGAGAAGAGCGGTTTCTCCACGTCCTTGCCAACAGACGTCATTATCCGTCTTTTTGAGTCCGGTCCTTCTAGTTAGTATACGTGGTATCTCATTGCGGTTTCCAATTGCATTTTCCTGTTGGCAAATGATGTTGAACATAGTTCCATGCATTTGTTGGCCATTTTTATATCTTCCTGGGAGAAGTGTTCCATCAGAGCCTTGGCTTATTTTTTAATAAGTTGTTTAATGTCTTTTAAAGAAGCGACGAGAGGAGTGGAAAGCAAGTGTAGCTGCTGGGGTCTGTTCTACCAACCTGTCTCCCTGTTCTGGTGCTCTTCTTTTGTTTCCATAGACTTGAGTGACCACCTGGTAACGCAATACAGATTTGTGTGTTAATTGTCAAATATGTTACATTTCTGCCAGAGACAAGCAGATTCCATGCACAGACGACTGGGAGAATAAATCACCATCCATGCAGTGGTCACTTTACAAAATAGATGAATCTAGGGGCCTCCATGGTGGTGCGGTGGGTTGAGCACAGTGCTATGAAGGTGTCCACAGCCTCTGCAGCAAGGGTTTGATTCCCAGCCGGCCAGATCCCCACATGGTGCAGCAGACTCCTCCTGTCTCGCCCGCTGCTCCCTCAGCAGTTTCTTCAGTCCATCTGTTCTGTTCCCCACTCTGTTTCTGGTGAATCCTCTCACCCTCCCATGCATCTGGCCTGTACCCCCGTACTTATATAAATAAATAAATCTTTTAAAAAAAAAAAAGGTAGATGAATCTGACAGGGAATCGTATCCAGCACAAAATGTGATGTAAAAGAATGCTGAATGTAAAACTGTTGCTTCCCTTAACACATACACACAGCAGTGAAGAGGACACCCCGTAAGTGCTATCCCCCAACTGTGAAGGGACCCCCTCTGAGCAGTGGCACATTCAAGTTTAAGGAGTGACAAGAACTCCTCTGTACCTGTCATGTCACTGCTGCTTCAGGGTCTATTAGCAGCATGAAATTCCTCTCCTTGTCTGCTGTAGCCCTGTCAGGCAGGTACTCAAACAGCCACATGCTGAGGACAGTCGCTGTGGGCAGTGAACGCTGACCTCCCCAGGGCCTTTCAGAGCTGTCACAGTGAGAAAGTCCCCTCGGGTCTGTGGCTTGACAAGAAATGACCCAGCTTCAGTCACTGGGGCTTCTCATTCCAGGACTGCAAGTTTAGTCAGGACTGAGTAGTAAGACCAATAAGAAAAAGGTAGCAGTCATTTTTCACTCGGAGGAGAAAAAGGGTCAAGTATAGGCTCAGACAGTGTGCAGATGAGGTGGCATCAGGCCACAGCTACCCACCAGAGCCTCCAGCCTCAAAGTCGCAGCACTGGACAGAGGGGGCCTTCCAGGACACCCCCAACACCAATCACAGCACGTATGCCGCTGAGTGACAGGCCGCTCGACATTTGAAGAAAATGAATCTGCTGCCTGGAAAGTGACCTGTACAACCCCCCTCCACACACACACACCTTAACACAAGTTCATGCTGCTCTGTCATCAACTCCAGCTTCACCAGCCCCCTGCCCCCACCATGGGCTTGCAGTCACCCTCTGGGTCTCCCCTCTGTGAAGCCTTGGTGGTGTCTGATCTACCCACCCTCCTCCTGCCTCTACGGACAGACCTCTGCGATGCCCCACCTCACAACACCTGCCCTAGGATTCCCACTCCGCCACACAGTCCCTGCCTACCAGGCTCCCCATCTGCAGGGTACCCACATCACATCAGAAACCCCCACCTCGCTTCTGGGAACTCCACTGTGGAGCTCATTAAGTAGAGCACTAAGCATGAGCCCATGTTGCCCTCACCCCGGGGAACAGTGTCCCTCCAAACACCCCACATGTGTCCCACTCCCCCAAAGGGGCTTACATCTCTGTTGCCCAACCTCTGACTGCAGCACACTTTCACCCATATTCTGGCTTCCTGCCTGCTCTTCCTCCTGTTTGTGTGGTCCCATGTTTCTGCTTTTCTTTCCCTTCTTGTCCAAACTATCCTCAGCCTTCAAGGCCTGGCCTGAATTTCAGCATCTGGGTCTTTCCACTTCTGGAATCCTGACATGGTTCACTCTGCAGCACATGATGGGGAGCCAGTGTCCTTTACTGCCAACAGGCACCGTGCCTTTGACATAAGATTTTGCTTATGTTTCACAATGGCCAAGGAAGGGAAACATTTTTATTACCAAAGAGGAAACCAAGGTTCAGAGCAGCTCAGTGAATTGCACAAGGAGCAACCTTGGGAGCAAACAATTAAGGACCCACACCTCCATCTCTGAGCTGCAAAGCCAGCGCTGGTCAATAGCCTACCGGTTGCACCTGCAATTACCAAGGAAAGGAGCAAGGATGACAATGAGCCTTGGGGTGCAGTCCACTCCTCATCCTGCGGCTTTCTCTCTGTGCTGTGTGGTGAACAGAGGGTCACTAGCCCTTGGGGACCCTCTCATGGGCAGTGACAACATCCAGGTGAGTTACAGCCTCTGCCATCCATTATCCATGCCTCGGCTCCCTGAAGTGGATTCTATTTCCAAAGTTGGAGGAGAAAGTTGTGACCCAAGAAAGAAGATGTGGTGTAGATACACAATAGAATAGTACTCAGCTCTCAGAAGATGATGAAATTCTGCCATTTTGACAACATGGACCTCGAGGGGATGACACTTGGTGAAATAAATCAGCAAGAGAGATAAATACTGGATGATTTCACTCATATGTGCAATATACAGAAACAAAGCAATTGAACAGGCAGACAAAACAAAAACAAACCCTTAGATTCAGACAAGAGAATGGTGGTTACCAGAAGGGAAGTGGGGGAGGGGTGGAGCAGGTCAGGGGGTGACTGGATGATGATGGTAACTAGATTTTCATACATACCTGTAGAGGCATGAGGCTGTACTCCTGAGATTTATATAGTGTTATACTAATGGTACCGCCAAAAAAAAAAAAAACCACTTATTAAAGCATTCGTGTCCAAAAATCCAGTTTCCAGTCTGTGTGTGGCCCAGTGTAAAGTGCTGATAACACTGGGGTCCAGAGACACAGCCCGCTGCCTTTGAGCCATGAGCTTGTAAACAAGAGCCATTGAGAAAATTTGCACATAAAAATAAACACCAATTGGAATAAGTCCCATCAGAGAAGTGGAGTGCAGTGAAAGAGTAGAACACAGAGGAGCAAAGGAGGTCCCACCACTGCCTGTCACCTCAGTCCGTCACGCACCAGAACTCTGCGAGCCCAGTCCCCACCCCAGGGGTCCTCACTCAGAGGTGCCTGATCTGAGGACATGCCTTTCTAACCACTTCCCAGGGGCATTGCTACAACTGCTGATCCAGGGACCCCACTTTGAGAACTCACTACACCGCAATCCAAGTGCCCTTTCTGCTCTCCTGGGGTTCAGGGCTTCCTTCCTAAATGTCAGAACATGGGAAGCAGGAATGTTGCCTGGAGATGCTGAACTTTCCCAACACAGCCTCCTGTGCTGAGTGCCCCAGTGGCTGGGCCAGGGGCTTCAGTGGACACAGGAGGACATGGGCTTTCTGCACTGACCATTGTGCCCTCTGGGACAGTGAGGGCTGGCCCGGCTTTCCAGGAACTGGCGTCCACCTCCCTAAAAATAGCCTTTCTCATAAACTATGCACTGGGACTCCACTCACATCAGGAACATCAGCCGCATGAAATGGGAGCTTTGCTGGTGATTAGGGGAAGCGGAGGGAACCGCACTTCCCCCGTGTTGTATTTCAGGCCAGGGAAGCACTTTGGCCCTCGGTGGGCGGGCAGGAAATGAGCAACCTCCTGGAGGACCTGAGGGCTGGGGTGGCCCTGGAAGCTGGCAGCAAGGAAGCTTCAGCTTTCTGTCCTGACTGGCTATACAGAGTATGCACGGAGCCACGCCAGGCTTCCCTGGATGTCTGCCCTGTGCGCGCTATCCTCCTGCTTGCTCTGGTCTGACAGCCATGGTATCCCCAGAACCCTAAGTCTCCCATTGTCCCCCTATAGGCTGCAGAGCTGGAAAAGTGTGCTGGCAGAGAGGTGTTACCAAAAGCCAGGCTCTACTTCGAGATCACCCTGAGTACCGGGGCTCATGGCACACACACCCCCAGCCCAAAGGCTTCAAATGTCTTTACAGATACCATATGGGCACATAACTAGCAGAGAGGGGCTGTGTGTTCACACATGCATCTGTGTTTGTGCATGCATGTGCACACATGTGCATGCTCACGTTTATGGGGGGTGCCCACTAGTTTTAACCTCTTCACAGCTCCTTCTGATAGGAGCCCTCTTTCCAAGCCCTCTTTCCAAATGTGGATGCTCCGTGCCTGCCACCCCATGCCCCAACTCTCAGACTTAAATACAGATTTCTACATTGCTTTGTTTGCCTATTTATATAGATCTTATCTCACACTCAGGAGGTGCATGAACACTTTCAAATAAAAATTTTAGTCACCCCAATCTCCCTCTTTTATCTCCCTAGGCACCCAGGAAATACATGACTGAGACTCTGAGACTCAAACTGGGTGGGATTGAAAGGACTCTCAACTCTCCATTAAAAGCATCTGACCTCGGGCCTCCCCTGGTGGCTCAGCTGCTGAGCGCTGGGTTGCGAAGCTGTCTGCAGCCTCTGCAGCGCTGGCTCTCCCCCGGCTGCAAGCAAGGGTCCCACATGGTGCAATAGACCTCTCCTGCCACCCGTTGCTCCCCTCAGCAGTGTACTTCGTCAGTCTGCCTGTTCTGTTCCCTGCTCTGGCTCTGGTGAATTCTCTCACCCTCCCGCGCTTCTGACTGTACCCAGTGCTTGTATAAATAAATAAATAAATCTTTGAGGAAAAAAAAGCATCTGACCTCTATTACACACTGTATTTTCATTCAGACATCTCCCAAGAACTCTGGATTCATTTGAGGCATCATCAGTAAGTGCAAATGCCCTCGCCAATTTTAACATGTCCTGTAAGCTGTAGACACTCGGGGGCTTCTCCACGCATTGCTTCCAGCTTTATTACACCTACAGCAGCTGCCCCTACACAGCCAGTGCCTTGTTATCGGGTGACGGGAAGACAAGGAGAGGACCAGCCTTCTCCACGGTCTCACCTTAAAGCCTAAGGCATGGGGAGAGGGCTTTGCGCCTTTGTCCTGAGGTTCCCGCATGGAGCGGGCACATAATCTCCACGATAGAGAACACTGAGCATATAAGCCAGGGGTCTCCAGAAAAACCAAACCAACTGGTTATAGAAACACGCAAGGAAGAGATTTATTATCAGGAAGTGGCTCATACACTGAGCCATTGAAGCCTGAAGGATGACAAGTGCCAAGAAGGCGGCCAGGAAGCTAGAGACCTGGAAGACCTGGTGCAGCTCCAGTCTGGAAACTGACAGACCAGAGGACCACGAAGCATCAGAGCTTCAGTCCAAGTGTGTCTGAAAGCAAGAAAAGGTTGGGGGGTGGGGGGCGGTGCTGGTCAGCAGTCCGGCAAAAGAGGTTCCTCTTACTTCCTTACTTCTTGTTCTAATCAGGCTTTCAACTGATTGCACGAGGCCCACATATTGGGAAAACCCATTTTCTTTACTCTATCGATTTAAAGCTGAATTCTTCCAAAACGCTCATAGACATACTGGAATCATTGGAACAAATATCTGGGTGCCCTGGGGCCCACTTAAACACTTAAATTAACTGTGCATGAGGTCATGAGGTCTCCAAACGCAACTCCCCAGGCAGAGCAGGGTCATGTGAGCTGCTGGACATCTGAGGGGCAGCAGGATACTCAGTGCCTCAAAGACCTGTAAGGGAGCAAAATACCAAAGCCTGTGCTCCAGACTGTACCCTCACTGTGCCCAGTATCTGAGCTCGTTTTCCAGCCCAGTCCCTGGAAAGAGCCCAGGAGCCTGTGTCACCAGTAGAGCTCTGAGCCACACAGCCCCAACCCACTCTGGGCTCCTAGACACTCAGCCCACCCCAGAGGTCAGAGGTCAGCCCTTCAGACTCCACCACATCCATTCACATGCAAGGGGTACGTCAACACTCTGGGATCTGCTTCCCCAAATCATTGCCACTTTTGGAGCTTAACATCAGTGTCTGACTGGGCTTGGGGGCCACCCTGGCGCTAGGCAGAGTGTCCAACCTCCCCCAGAAGCCAGCAGTTGTCAGTTCCCAGACCCTTTATCCCTGGTCCCCTCTATGCACAGACCTCTCAGGGTCCCCACCCCTGGCACATTGTCTGAATAGAGGAGTAAAGTCTCAGGTTCTTCAAGGTTTCAACCCCCTTCAAGGAGCGGAATTCACCCTGCAAAGGGGACATTTGTCATCACACAGGCCCCATGGTTTCCCCAATCCTGTCAAATATCTGGGGATGAAGTATTTCAGAACTTATCCCAGATGGGGATGAGCTATCTCAGAAGGGCACAGATGGTAGGTTTGGGGGTAGGGAGAGGTGGGACCAGACTTCCTGTCAGTGCAAGAGGGACATCTTCCACCCTCTGCTCTCCTCCTCTGCAGGGTGTGAGGTCAGAGGTCAAGGCAAGGCAATGCCCACAAAACTGGGCATGACCACCTGCACGCTGTGCTGGGGTCAGGCCAACTGGCAGAGTACATGTCCCGGGGGTTTGCTGAGTCTGTGCACACAGCCCAGCATGGAGCATCCCAAAGGAAGGGTGCCCCACCCTGAGCCTCCACCTGTGGTCCTCACTGGCACCTCAGCATCACTGATTGTGGGCTCGTTTTCCTTTCATGCTACTTGAGGGCTTATATCAACTTTCCTGGTGGGCGTATAAGTGACAGATTATTCAGCAACAAGGAGATGAAGATTGCCAGGCCTGCCCCAGGGCTCCCCTGCCTGGGTCTGGCAGTATTCCCACCTGGACCTTCTTTCTCCATCCTGCCCCCTCGCCCAACCCTTCACCTCCCCACCCCATCCACCTCCCTACCTAAATCCCTAATCATCCATGCCATCGGCCACCCCGTATCTCTCTCTTCCATCCACCCACCAACACTACTACTGGGAAAGTTCCAGTCCCCAGTCTGGAAGTTGGTGCTGCTTGAGATGGTTTAAGCAACAGCTCATGCAGCTGAAAAACACACTTCAATTCTAGTCTTCACTGAGCTCTACAGAGGAGAGGCCCCGAGCCAGAGGCAGTAACCGTGTGATCAAGACCCCCTCTTTCTTCGAAAGGAAGCACAGGGCAGCCAGCTCCTGTCCCCCTGTCCAGGAATACCTGCTATTCCCCAACAAGTCTTCAAGTCTCTGATGGGGCTTCACGGGCATGTCTCCCACCCCAGCCTCAGGGAACCCCTCCCTGGCTGGAAAGTCTGTACATGGCTGACCTGAAGGACTCCCTTCTCCCGTGTCACCCAGGAAGGCACCATCGGGTCTTCACTTCCAGAGGCCTGCCATCCCGCCCAATGCTTGGCTGAGGGTCTAAGCTACTTACTAAAACCCTGAAATCAAAACAGGTTTCACAGCACACTTCAGAGCTGGAAATTCAATCCACCATCCACATGCCTGGCATGGCGCCCCAGCAGCTGGTGGGGAAGGAAGTTTAATCTCTTAGAACCTGCATGATATCTGCGCCCTGTGACTATATAAAGGTACAGCTGGGCAAAATGTCATAAAAATGTTCAATTCTGGGTAACGGGGTGTCAGATGCCTTGCATGCTGCTCACATTTCCAGGACACGGTCCAAGGAACCCCCTGGCGTGCCACCCCCACATGCTGCAGAGAACATGGCAGCCAAACCCTGTCTTCAAAGCCAAGGCATTTTTGATCTTTATCCCTGGGGCTGGGGGAACACCTGGAAATGTGGGGGTGGGCATAAGAGCCAAGAGGCACTGGAGAGAAAGGCCACTT
Organism: Talpa europaea; assembly: GCF_964194135.1. NCBI lineage: Eukaryota > Metazoa > Chordata > Mammalia > Eulipotyphla > Talpidae > Talpa > Talpa europaea. The sequence goes on along the minus strand of NC_140074.1, from coordinate 104,336,704 downwards.
GAGAGACAGGATTCTTGTTGATCTGGTGTTTCTTTGAATTACTACAGAGTTCATATATCTGTGTCCCAAAGCTTTCTAGCTCTGCTAGGGCTGCTGCTCCGTTATTTCCAAAGGTCAGCCTGGTCCTGCTGCCACAAGCTGTTCTGACGAATCACCATATGGAGCCAGCAGAGGGGAGATGTGTCCAGGGATGCAGCTCCTGCCATCATTGGTGGTGATCATGGGCTTCTCTGTCCCTGGGGTCCCCCCACAAAGCGGGCTTTCATGCAGCATCCTTTATAAGCAGAAGAGAATGGGTCTCATTAAAGCCTGTGGCCAGTCAGCACCTGCTACTTTGGATAAGATGGTCCAATTAGTATCTATTCTGTGTAACCAATTACCCAGCACTTAGCAGCTTAAAACAACAGTAATTCCTTATTACCTCTCCTGGTTCCTGTGGGTGGGACTTCAGACAGAGAGCAGCAGGGAGGCTGGCCCCTGCCGGGTGGTGTCTAAAACTTCTACTGGGAACAAAATGTTAGGTGGGGACCCCCTGAGAGCCAACTCCCTTGGAGCTGGAGTTTGGTGCAGGTTGCTGATTGGGGACCCTGGGTGGGATGTGGGTTACAGCACCCACTGGTGGGCTCTGCTGGGCTTTAGAGCAAGTGTCCCAAGAGCAGGGGAGCCAAGAGACCAAGGCCACAGTCACTGGCCTTCAGCATTTGGCTTCCAAAGACACAGGAACCTCTGCCATGGGCTACTGATAGAGAGAGTTGCTGGCTGCAGGGTCCAAAGGCAGGGAATGCAGTAGTGTCCTCAGTGGAAGAGCCCCGTGTCCTGTTATAAGAAGAACATGGAGGGCAGGAAAAATAGAGATGTGAGCATCTTCAGAAAGGAAGTACAACCTGCCACAGTGGTGGATGAGCAGATTATCGGGGGGGATAATTCCATGCCCTGCAGACACCACCACACAGCACTGCATCTGCCAAGCCTTTATCAAATTTCCCCAAGTCCAGTTACAGAGTCCAGTTAGAGTCCAGTTACAGAGTCCAGCTCTGAGTCAAGAAAACCTTATCTATAGAAAAACCTTCTTTATAAACCTTCCTGACAGAAACACCCAATCAAGAATGTTTTACCTGAGCTCTTTCTGGGACTGCTTTTGTGCTTTTGCATCCACTATTTAAAAAAGGCAACAAAGCAAAAACTGACAATTATAAATCAGGGACATCCTGCAGGGGAGGAGGCGGGAGACGGATCAGAGGGAGGGAGGGAGGGGCACAGGGGACGGAGGTGATGGTGCACGGGTGCATTGGGGAAGGAAACTCTAGGGGGACTACACCTGAGGGGGTGGGGGAAGCAAATATTGTTTAAAAATGAACAATGATGAAAAAAATAAAAAAATTAATATAATAAAAAATAAAAATAAATAAAAATTTTTTAAAAATTTTAAAAAGAAAAAAGAAAAGGAAGAAGCATGACCAGGGCCTGCAAGACGGCCTCTCTGGATTGTCTCCAACAACCTTCTGGGCTGCAGTCTGCTGACAACAAATGGGAATTTCTGCCAGAGTGCTCAGCAGCCCTCGTGAGTGCTTGATGATCTTGCTTACCCCTGCTCAAGAGCTGCTCAGAGAAGGTGGCCCATCAAGGGTTCGACGCCCCCCCAACCCCCCTGAGAGGCCAGCAATGGCCCGTGACAGGAGTGGGGTGAGAGGCAGCCACCTCCGCAGCAGGGCAAGAGCTGACTTTGGGCTGAACTGCTATTCCATCCACCACCCATCCATCGGTCAGACATTCCTACAGTCGCCAGCCATCCTGCCCTGCAGCAATCCGGAGGATGGACTGGCATGATGGAAGTCCCAGGCCCGCCTCCCAGACACTCTGTGCTGGGTATGACCAGGCCCATCCTTTTCTGCCCACCCACCAATTGCAGTTTTGAGTTAGCTGTGTCTGGCCACAGTTCCAAAAATCCATTCTGACAGCTCCATCTTGTTCCCCTGCTCTAACACCGCGATCATTTTTTTACCACTTGTTATTTACTAGATTGGGACTATAAACAGGTCAGACTGTGTTCAACTTCCACTGAAATCACTGAGGTTGGAAGCCTGGACCGCCCATCTGCCAGCTTCTGTCTCGCAAGGAGCAGGCCGCACTTGGCACTCAGTCCCCCATCACGGCGGCACGGCTCTGGGTGCACAAACACTTAAATTGTTTGACTGTCCTCATTCCGCGAGACCCAAGGCTGAGGCACAGTGCCATGGAGGATTTATCAGTCTTTCTGGCAGATTCTTATTTGCCTTGAACAACCAAGCTGCTGCTTGGAGGAACCACATGCTGTCAGCATTAATCATCTCCGTGGAGAACCCACCAAGGACACTCTCTGCTGCAAAGGGGCAGCTTTGAACTCCAGCTGCCACAGCTGGGGAAATATTTGATCGTAGAAAACAATCAACAGTGAGAGAGGGCAGGTCATCTGGCTGCAGAGATCCACAAACACTCTGCAGGAAGAATGAGCAGAAAAGAACCTTTCTGTTGAATCATCTCTCCTCCTGAATTGTCAGTTTCTGTATGATGCTGACTAGGAAATAAATTCCAGGAATTAAGAGTGGAGCATGAGGCAGACCCACTGTGTTCTTGAAAGGACTTTGAGCAATGACCCAGAGCCACAATTTGCTCCCTGTGCTTTCCTCATCAGGAATGACTGACCAGCATAAGTGGCAGGGAAAAGTGACTCAGGGGCTTAGGGCCAAAGAGGGACACTACCCGGGCCCAGACCCCACCAGCCCAGGGCTCACTGGATTCCAGAGGTGGGTGCCAGGACCTACAGCAGACCAAGAAGCTCCAAGCACTGTCTTGTCTAACAGGTGGAATTTATTTCCTCTGGACAAACTGAGTTGTTGGTGGGGCCTTTGCAGAATCACACCTTCCCACATGCAACTTACTGGGTGTTAAGAGATTGTGATGGATAGGCTTCCCCCACAGTGTCCAAAATAGGCCTTCCCAATCATTGGCCATTGGCAATGGAACTAAATAGGATTAACTTGAGCTGAGGTCAGTAGAAGCTCTGCAAGCTCAAGAGAAAATTTTAACACTTTTTTACCTAGAAGAATATAAAATGGGGATATTACCCAGAATTCGGATTTTTATCAGAGCTGGCTTTTCTATCAGAGAAACAGCCATATGACAGGGCAAGCATGTAATTACAGAGTATCTGGTCTTCATGATCTGAGTCACCATCTCCTTGACACATGTGTCCCCTCCTTTCTCTCTTTGTGGCACAAGGCCCCTGTCCCATTCCTTAGCTCAGGATATAAATGTCACTATTTTGCCTCATTTACTTTAGAATCTTCATCCACACATGGATTGGATTCTCTGTATTATGTAATTAAATTTGCTCTTTTCTCCTACTGATTTGTGTGATGTTAATTTGATTCTCTACCAGCCAGAAAAGAACCCAGAGGGGCAGAGGAAATTTCTCCTCCACCCCTACAGTTTTAAAAATAAGCAAGACCTGCCTTCCACCTTCTTTAGCAAAAGAAAGGTGTGCGCACAGCATGTAACAAGTGGAATAAACAGTATGGGAGGACCTCTGGAGAGAAGAAAGTGAATTCCAGTGGGCGATCAAGGTCATGCTACATTCGTGCCAAATGCTGCGGGGTCTCCAGTCTTAGAAAGTGCAACTCATCAACAGACACTATCGGCACCATGTTTTCTCATTATAAATATTTATTCTCTCTATCAATTTAACCTCAGTAGACTTCAAACTGCCTTGGAATTTACCATGGCTGCAGCAATGTTATGAGTTATTAAGAAATATTTATTTCATCATTCAGAGAACTAAAATATATTTCTCACACCTATTTGCTCTTCAGCCTCAGTTCCTGGCTCACATTTACCCAAGTGCTTGGACTTTCCCAAGTGTGGAGAGTGATAAAGACCTTTTGTTAATGAGGTGACTTGGGGAAGCACCTAAGGATGGGGGCTGGTTCTCAGGAAAACCAACCAAGTACTTAGAAGTTTGAAACTTCCAGACCTACAATGACATTTCTAGGTTACTGAGAGGGGTGGAGATTTAGTTCCATTGCCAATGGCCAATGATTTAATGAACCATGCTTGTGTGAAGCATCCATAAATATCCAAAAGGAGAGGCTTCCAGGGTAGTGAACATGTGGAGACTCTGGGAGAGTGGCGTGCCCTGTCAGTCCACACCCCTTGCCCATACAGTGCCCTGTGCTTCTTCCATCCGACTTTTCCTTTGTAATAAGTCAATGATCTAGTGAATAAATGGTGCTTGAGTCTTCTGAGCCACTCTGGAAAATTAATGGAACTTAAGGACGGCCTTGTAGGACCCTTTGACTTACGGTCAGCTGATCAGGAACTCAGATAATAATCTGGGCTTATGACTGGCACCTGAGGAGTGTGGAAACTTCCAACGTATAACTAATTGGTGAGAAGCAATGGTAAGAGCCTGTACTTACAGCTGGCACTTGAAGTGGAGGATGGTCTTGGAGACTGAGCCCCTTCACCTGTGGAAACTGATGCTCTCTCCAGGTAGACAGTCTTGGCATTTTGCTGGACCCTCAGACTCCCTGGTGATGTCAGAGCACTACTTATTGGTGTGGGCAAGCCTCCAAACACTCGTGTTGGATTTGGGTCCAGAAACCCTAAATAGCTGCTGGACTCCAAGCACACAGTGTGTTTCCTTGTTCAGATTACATGGGATGTGATATGATACTTGTAGGGTAAGGAAAAATGTCAGGCTTTTCTGCCCTCCCACCATCAGGATAGATGATGGATCCTTGCGGTCCTGAATGCATGCCTGACGGCGGGCACCTGGAGTAGGGTGTGGGCATAGGTAGATGGGATTCACCTGGGCTAAGACTGGGCTTTTAAGGGCAGTGTCACGGGGACGCCAGCAGAAGCCAAGAAGCCGAGACTGAACAAAAGCTGAGAGAGAAGCAGAGAAGGCCGGAGAGCCCAGGTAGAGTGAAGACTTACTGGGGGCTGGGAGGCCTGCCAGCCTCCCGGCCCCCCAGCACCCCTGCCTGCCGTGTACCTGGTAATCCCAATAAAAGACCTGCAAAGAACCACTGAGGACTCCGACTCCTCCTTTACCCGGTCTGCTGGATCCTAGAAAACCTGCTCAGTGTCCTTTCTGCCACTACAAGAACACCAGAGAGAGCCCAGATAGAGTGAGGATTTGCTGGGGGCTGGGAGGACTGCCAGCCTCCCAACCCCCCAGCACCCCTGCCTGCCATGTACCTGGTAATCCCAATAAAAAAGCCTGCAAAAACCACTGAGGGCTCCAGGACTCCTCCTTAACCCTGTCTGCTGGATCAGAAAACCTGCCCTGTGTCCATTCCTGCCCTTTACAATACTGAACACTGCATGGGGATTTACTCATGATCACATCGCCAAAGGTCAATAGGACAGCCTGACATGGAGGCCAGAGAGCGGTCAATGCCCCCTGGCCGAGGCACTGTCCTCCACATACAAACTTTCCACCAGACCCCAACCACACACTCAGGGTTCCCCACACCATCCAAATATCTGCTCAGTCTTTTTTGTAACCCTGTGACTATTTTACATAAAAATAAAGGCCATGCAGTCAATTTTATAGTCACCTCCAAAAAATTAAAATAAAAGCTTGATTTTGCCACGAAGATTTGACATCACGTTTCCATGATGTGCCTTTTCCATGATGTGCCTTTTCTTCATTTGCAGAGCTATTGACTAATCTATCCTCAATTGGCTGTGGGCCCGCCATATATCACTGTTAAATATCTCCATCTGACAGGGAAGCAGAGCTCCACGACTTTAATGAAGCAGCCAGGGGATCTGACTAAGCAAAACTAGAGATGTGATTGTCAACCCACACAGCACTTTCTTCTAATGGCACTCTGCAGTCCACCCTGCCCCCTCCACAGCTCAGGACCCCACCCACACAAAAGGACAAGTGCGGTAATGGGGTGCCCAAGTTCGCTTAACAGTCATTTTGGTTGATGGCTAAGCTCCTTCTATTTGTTCATACTTGTCTTCTAGAAACACATTTTTAATGTATTTTGTACCATGAATCTTTGATGCGAAATAGCAAAGAAGTGCCAGCACCTCACAGCTGTCGCCATCAGCCAGAAATGAGAGAGTGCTTTATAAACTCCCCACCAGCCTCAGGTGGGATCGACCTTTGGAAAAGACAGACTTCTCAAGGCTCTGAGCTCGAGGGCAAATTGAAGGCCTGGAGGGCTGTGGGTGTGGCAGGGATGAGGGGCACAGCATGATTGTGACCACTAGAAACGAATCTATATTTATTTCTTTGTACCTGAGAATAGCAAGAATTGGAGCAGAGATTCTCAAGTTTATCTCACCCCCAAATTCTCTGAGGGAGCAGTTAGATCTGTCTCCCTGTCTGTGGTGTGATTTCACCAGGAGAGAAGGCCCTGTGAGGCCAGGGCCAGCTGAACTCTGGATGCTACATCCAAATCCAGGGGAAGGGAGAGCTGCTTCCTGCCCTCAGAACCCCAGGGAATGTTCCTCTCCAGGTGAGTCTTCATGCCCTGGGAAGTGGCCCTCCTCCCCTCCAAGGGCCATGTCCAGGGGCATGCGCACAAAGGCAGACCACGTCTCCCAGTCTGCTTCTGTGGGTCCTCCATGGAGGGCTACAAAGGCATTGCTGAGCTGCCTTGTACTCCTTTGCTGGAAGGAGACTCGTGGAAAAGAGACTTGGAAGTGACACATGGGTAATGTGGAATCTCCTTTTGTCCCAGCCCTCTGGGACCTGCTTCAGAACCTCTTTCCTGCCAGTAGGCACATAGATTTGTGGCAAGTTTTGAGAAGTCAGCAGCCCTGCTTTGAGACAACCCTGTTTGGTTGGTCATTTACCTACAAGGGGATGGGTAATTTGGGTGTTTGTGGGAAAAGTCTTCTCTTTTAAAAAAAAAAAAAAAAGATTTATTTATTTATTCATACAAGAGCTGGGGTACAGGCCAGAGGTGTGGTGGGGGGAGAGGATTCACCAGAGACAGAGTGGGGAGCAGAACAGGTAGATCCACTGAAAGACACTGCTGAGGGGAGCAGTGGGCAAGGCAGGAGAGTTCTGCTGCGCCACGTGGGTAGCTCCCTGGCCGGGGATTGAACTTATGCTGCAGAGGCTGAGGATAGCTTTGTATGTTGCGTCTTAACCCCTTGCGCCACCAGGGAGGCCCTGAAAAGTCTTCTCTTTTTGTATGCACATTAAGCTATTAAAGATTGATCACGCTAAGAGAATGCTTTGTCTTTATGCAGTGATGGCAGGACTCCATTTTAGAGCATACAAGTTTGGGGGTTCCTACGTACCCCTCACATGCTACCACCTCCTTTGGATCACCTCTTTCTGAAAATAATGGCAATAGCACAGGTCATCTCAGTTCTTGCAGGTTGACCCAACATTTGGTGAACTCAGGACCAAACATCCCTTCGGGCAACCCCATGAAGACCAGTGCGTGGCGGTTCTGCCAGCTGGATCTGTGTAGGTGCACTCTCTGACAGCCACTTAACTGTGAAATCACCTAACAACAAATTTCTCAGAACATATCCCTGTTGTTAAGCAGCACATTGTGAACAGACTGTAAAATGTTCTGGGAACATCCCTCCCTGCTCTAGCAGACAAGAGAGCAAAGCCATTTGCACAGACTTGAGGTCTGAGAAACAGCTCTGCAAAACCTGCGGTAAAATCAGCCTTTCCAGCCCCACTATTAACTAAGGAGCCCACTGGATAAAGAAGGTTTAAACAATGGGCAGGGAGCCTTTGCATCTCCACGGTGCATTCTTCAGAAAGAAAGAGATTAAATCCACTGCCTTTGTCTACACATAGATAGCATCAATGTACCTTTAGGTCAAAATTACTCAGAACCAGAACCACCCCCTCTCAAGAACAATTACACCTGTCAATGACGCTCTAATCCTGCCTATATAAACTAAATTCAAACTTGTCATTTCGAACTGTGTTCTAGGTTAGAATCCTCATTTGGTTCCCTATTAAACTCCTTGTCTGTCATTGAGACTTTTACTCTGTCACTATAGTTCAAGAATCTGGTTATGCCTTGAAGTTTGATTCCATAATTATAGGACACAGGCATAGATAAAGCTTTGAACTTTGCTTTCACCTACAAGATGCTTTTGAAAGGACGTTCAGAATCTCAGAGTTATTTCCTTTTCTATCTCTGATCCTATCATGTGTGAAACAAGCACAGATCAGAATTCAAATCTCCCAACAATAGTAGTGAGACAAACTTCAGATGAGGCCCATCACTCTCTGCCTCGATTTCCTTATGAGTTAAGTGGGCTAACAGGAATGCCTATGGCATTCCAAATGCGTAAGCCAGCGTGCAGAGAAAGAAACAGTTAACTATTGATAAGGATGGGTTTTTTTTATTTATTTATGCATACAAGAACTGGGGTACAGGCAAGAGGTCGGGGGGCAGGGTGGTGAGAGGAGTCACCAGAAACAGTGGGGAACAGAACAGGAAGACTGACTAAAATACGCTGCTCAGGGGAGCAGTGGGCAAGCCAGGAGAGGTCTCTTTCACCATGTGGGATTCCCCTGGCCAGGGATTGAACCCATGCTGCAGAGGCTGCAGACAACTTCAAAGGTTGTGTCTTAACTCCTTGTGCCACCAGGGAGGCCCAGCGTTTTTTGTTTGTTTGTTTATTTTGCGGTTTCTTCCCCCATGAATATCCCTTCCCTAGTCACATTATCCTGGGAGTTGGACCCATCTCTTCAGCGCACCCATGGAAATAAGTGAAACAGGAGTGGAGAAAGCAATAGAACAAATGGGCTCTGGGGTCAGAATCAAGAATGCCATCGAGGGGGGGTTGCCAGGTCTCTGACTGCAGGGACCCTCTGGTTGTGGTCCTGGCTCCAGGGGCAGTTTGTCTCCTAAGAAGGCCCCATGTGGAGACTGGGGCTGTAAAAATATCTGCCTTTCTAAAATAAAGATGTAGCTTTCTCAGTTAATCCATTTTTACTTTAGGAAAACTTTGCACCCAGAGCACAGCAAGTGGCACTGCTCAGCTGTGAGCACCGCCTTGGCAGAGTCTGGCTCAACTTTCCCACTGTCCCCCCGCCCGTTCTGTAAGGGGATGTGGTCAGGGTATCGTCTAGGAGAGCTAAAACAGGCTCCACATCTTACTCAGCTAAACTGTGGTGAGAGAAACGAAATAGATCAGCAAGGGAACCCAACAGAGTTGCCACGGGAACCTGGCCAACGGTCTACATGACCAATAGGGGGCTCTGGAGAATTCCGGGAAATGCGCAAACAGGGCAAACAGAACCAGGCAGGACCCCTCCTGTGCAGAAGGCCCACCCAAACCTGGCGTCCCAGCAGATGGCAACTGGCAGACACCTGCTGCCTCAGTCATGAAAAAGCCAGTGAAAACGGGTTATGAAAGGGGTCCCAAATCCTTCTTCCTGCACAGACGATATAAACCATCTCACCCCCTGCTCCCTTGCAGGGTATTTTAATATATCCACCTTTTCTGTTCTCCACTCTGCCTCTGGTGAATTCTTTCACTCCTGTACCTCCAGCTGTACCCCAATATTAGGCCACACAGGTGTGTGCTTCTGAGGGGGCTGCTGCACGGTCTTTATTCCTAGCTCCTATGTTCTGATTTCCAGTTCCTTTGTCCACTTGGCAATCCCTGGCCAATGAGGCTATCAGCTGGGGCTATGGTCCTCAGCCATTGTCCCTGAGATCCAGCAGTGACTATCGTAGCGGCTGCCATCTTGCAGTTGGGTCAGTAACACTGTGAGTTCACTGTCCACCTTCTTGGAACACAGGTTTTTTCCTGATGCAAACTGGGAGTGAGCTTCAAAAACTATTTACACTCAGAAACCTCCTCTGTGAACTTTCCCCCAGGTCCCTTTCAACTTTCCGTGATTACCTGTGCCCCCAAACATGATGCAATCCATGAGAAATAGAGCCACCTGTCAATCCCAGGAAGGGCCTCTGTTCCTCAGACAGCACGGAGGTGTCTGTAAATATAGCCACAGGACCTGACTTCCCAAGAAGCGAGCAGATGGGTGCAAACACTAAGAAGGAGAGCAGGCAGAAACTTGTCTCAGAGTTCTCGTACAGGGAAGACAGGGCTGGGGATGCCAAGGGAAACAGACACATCATAAGCCCATTTCCGCTTACACGTGCACCCGGTGCTTTCATCGTCAGGCCCTGGGGAGTGGGAGAGGGGGGTGGGGGTCAGGGTTGGTAGCCCGAGTCAAGTCTTTGTCACTCACATCTACCAATCCACCTCCCAGGACTGCCCAGCTTCAGGACAGCAGAGACACTGACCTGGTATCTAGTGAAGAAGCAGGAGAAGAAGATGTCAATCAGCTTAAGGAGAAGGAGACGCACATCCCAGGTCTTCTCACATTTTCCAAAATACAAAAGCAAAGCATTGCAAACCTGCAGTTGTTAATCTTTCAGAAGTCTGTATTTGATTTCTTCCATTTTTTTTAAAGCCAACATCAAAGTACTGAAATTGACCTTCCTATTCCTCCTGGAATAGGGTGTACACCACACACATTCGGATGCAGAGCCAAAGGGAGAATTGAAAACAGCATCCTGTCTTCTGCTCCTGCCAGCTCTTCCTCCCGAGCGCAGTGAGATGCTGTGCCCAGAACTGCGGTCTGGGGCTCTTGTTTCACAAGCACACCCTCTCTTCCTGATGAGCCCTTTGGAGGAGCATCATGGATAAATTGAAAATGGCACATGAAACAGTGCCTTTCAGAGGGAGGGGGGTCTCTAATGAGCTCTGAACAAAAAGGAGGCATTGCCCAGCAGAGAGAAACTCCATGGCCACCCAGGCTTTGCCGATGACGCTGTGTAGTCAAGCCTGGGTGTCAACCTCTGATCTAACAGAGTCACGAGAGTTCTCTGGAGCCTGGATGCCCCCTGGCACCCCAGGGAGCCCAGCGGAGGTGTCTGTGGGTAGTCAGGTGGCACCTGGTCTCCCAAGTCTGGTCCCACTTACCTCCTCCCCCAGGTCTGGAGTCCCTGGCTCCCAGACAGCCGCCCTCCCGCCTCGCATACATCTGGGCAATTACCCTGTACCCCCACCTCGGATCAGAGGATGCAAGCCAAGTGCTTTGGCAGCCTGTACAAATGTGAAGTAGAGCCCACAGCCAAACAAAGGACATGTTGGTATCAAGCCTCCTTATACAACATTGTCTTACTCAAAGGTTCAAACCAGCTCTGTAAAAGTGGATCTCTCTTTCCATATTTGGCCAGGAACATGGGTTGACAGAGAAAATACTGCTATTTTGAGATATGTGGGATGTTATTTTTGTCAAAGAGCCTATCTTTTGGCTTTATGTTCCACAATTGATATCAAATACTAGTCAATGTCAAAGTTAGAAAATGTTCCACCAAAATTAGGGTGGTAGTAATTGGGTGACAATGTGCTCAACAACTTGCTGTGGGAGGCAGTCACGTTATTTCAGTCTAAGAGCAAAAAGTGGGGTATTTGTGACCAATATTGATCATACATTTAACCCACCAGGCTCACAGAGAAGTTAAAATAGAAGACCACCAGGGAAGCAGAATGACTGTGCAGGCTTTGAGCGATCTGGCCCCGGAAGCAGCCCGAGCAAGACTTGACTCGCGGTGATGTTTCAAGTCAGGAGTACAGAGCTGTATGTGTCCTTACGCACATTTCTAGACTATGTCTGACTCAAAAATGGTCCAAATGGTTGCAGGTGAGAGTCAGCCCAGGACACCAATGTGGACAGTGCTCCAGGCCTGCGGAGGTGTGACCAGTATTCTCAGAAGACCACAGTGACATGTGACTGTGGCTTTGCTGTCCTTGGGGACACAGGAAGAGACTTTGGTTACAGGTTGACCATGATCAAAGTTCCTGTTTGGGAGACTAACCAGAAGTGGGCAGAATGACAGTTAGGTGCCCCCTCTCATCTGTTCTCAAGTGATCCAGGCTGCACTGTGATCCCCAACTCTCCTCACAGGGAGGAGACCCATATCTAGTCACCAGTCTCTGTGGTTGTGTGCATTTCTAGATAAATGGACATCAAACAGAGCCTGGAACAAACCTAATGCACCCTTTCAAAGAGGTACCGGAAGGTCCCTCTTTATAAGGCAGACTGGAACAGTGAGAGCAGGAGACAGATAGAGCCCTGGCATGGAGCATAGAGCCTCAGCCTGGGGTAGGATCAACCTTTGGAAAAGACAGACTTCTCAAGGCTCTGGGCTCGAGGGCAAATTGAAGGCCTGGAGGGCTGTGGGTGTGGCAGGGATGAGGGGCACAGCATGATTGTGGCCACTAGAAATGAATCTATATTTATTTCTTTGTACCTGAGAATAGCAAGAATTGGAGCAGAGATTCTCAAGTTTATCTCACCCCCAAATTCTCTGAGGGAGCAGTTAGATCTGTCTCCCTGTCTGTGGTGTGATTTCACCAGGAGAGAAGGCCCTGTGAGGCCAGGGCCAGCTGAACTCTGGATGCTACATCCAAATCCAGGGGAAGGGAGAGCTGCTTCCTGCCCTCAGAACCCCAGGGAATGTTCTTTTCCAGATGAATCTTCATGCCCTGGGAAGTGGCCCTCCTCCCCTCCAAGGGCCATGTCCAGGGGCATGCGCACAAAGGCAGTCCGCATCTCCCAGCCTTCTTCAGTGGGTCCTCCATGGAGGGCCCTCTGAGGGTGTCCCCAGCACCATGAGGGCCATCCAGAGGCTCCTGAGAACATTTCCACTTGTGCAAGCACCTTTAGTGACCTGGTCAAGAGCAAAGCTTTGTCCTCATTCACAGGAAGCATTTAATCAAATATCCACATCCCTCTTCTGTGATTTAGGCTAAGCCCACACACAAGCTGCTACCACCATGGGCGATGAGCCCAGAACAGCCACCATTTGAGGCCATCCTGTGTGCAAACAAAAGACTGGCCTTCCCAGACTGGCATAACCCTAGGCCTGGCCCTCCACCACTGACAAAGGAGGGACAGAGGACTGAGTCCCACTTGGCTCAGGGAGCAGCACTCCATGTCCATCTTTGAAAGCCAACACCAGCCTCCCATCCTCTGTCCTTGGAGTCCCAGTGCAGGTAGCTGTGGGCCTGGCGTCCCAGAAGGGAACTTCACAGGCCCACATCACCTCTGCTAAGTGATGGATTGTTCAGGAACCTCAAATCCCTTGCTTGGTCATTCTGCCTGTTACAGCCAACAGTGAGAAGGCAGGCCAGGGGCGGGCTCTGCAGTGGGGTTCATCCAGGTGACAAGTGAAATGCTCCATGGTCAGGAGACCTAGCAACTTGGAGTCAAGGGCTGAGGTTCAAATATCAATTCCGAATACACCCTTGTGTGTGAGCCTGGGCCTACTCATCCATGACAAATGAAACAGAGCCTTTGTGTCCCCCAGACTCTTGGAGGCACCAATGGGGAAATACCCCACAGAGGATGGTGACCCTGGCCCCACACACATACCTATGCTTTTTCTCCCAGCACCCTCAAACCCTACTCCTAGACCCTCCCGACAAGGATTCCCCAAAACCCCCAACCCAGGCTCATGCTCAGATGTGGAAACTTCCCTTTCCAACCTTTTCATCACTCCAAGTATCTGCACTGAGCCCACTGAGGGCCTACTCTGTGATGATGCAGGTCCTGCCGCTTCTCTCCCACCAAATGAGAGACTTCCCCTCCCCCACAGGCTGCAACCAGACTCCACCTCCGTGTGCGACTTCCTCTCAGCCCAAAAACACCAGGGCAGAGCATGAGAGGAGGGGAGCACTTCTTAGTGGCACTGGCTTCATGCCCTGCCTCCTGCTGAGACATGAGGACTCTCTAGGCCAGACTGCTCCGCTGCATTTGCCTTACAAACTGAGTCTTTGCAAGCCTCTTTGCAAGCATGTGGTCTGCATGTGTTTGCAAGCAGGGGTGTCTGCATGGGACCTGCTGATCAAACACATCCTAAGACTTCTTCTAAACTGGAAACTGTCACTGATAATCTGATTTTTATCTTTATAGGGCTATGGCCCCAAAGTATCAGGCTTCCATATTATCACGTTTCAGTCAAGCTCCCAGGCTCACTTGACATGATGTTTAATCTTCGCACATCAAAGGAGAAGACTAGGCTACATTTGTTACTATTGTTGCCTGTGCCCAAATCCATCTGCACTCAACAGAGAAGCCTCCCGCTCCCAGACAGAGGAATTCACCCTATTCCCACATCGAGGCTCCAGGACTCTTCAAAGCTATTTCCTTAAAAATAAATAAATGAATGAATGAATAAAAAGTAAGCAGGGGGAGAAAAGGGTAAAAGTTTTTTGTTTGTCTTCTAAAATGTTTCATTTTATTGAAATTGGGGTTATTAGATCTAATGTGCCTTTGGGTATCTATCCCTGAACATGAGCACCCAGTTTTACTCTAATAAAAGTAGACCATTATATGTCCATATCAGCTCTTTACTCCAAGGAGCTCAGAATCTCCTGGGAGAATTTAAAGGAGAAAAAGTTGTGGTCATCAATGTCCACCGGTCAGGAAACAATTGGGTCAGAAGTGGCCCGGAGGAGCTAGACCTGCTCCTGGTCACACTGCTCAGCTCAGGGCCAGCGTTCAAGACAGGTCTACCCTCGGCACCAACCCCTAGCCTGAGCGGCAGACTCCTGGCCCCCCAGCTCTCTCAGAAGGTCTCAGCTCCAGCGGCTCCACCTGCCAACTGCTCCTTTTGCAGATGTGGGTCCCAGGCCTCCCACCTCCAAGGCCAGCTGGAAGATCCTTCTGCCTCTCCTCACCTGTCTTCAGAGCAATGGCCACGGCCCAGCCTGCATCGTGTCCGTTTGCTGCATTTGCTTGCAGCCGGCAAATGTGAAAGATGTCAAGCTCTAAGGATTCACCCCGGACAGCAAGATATGACAGGTGTGGGACACTGGAGACACACGTCACCTGCGAGAATATTCAAGGAAATGTCAATGAAACTGGCTGTCACCATCTGCCCTTCATGCCCGCCCACCCCAGCAGGGAGAGCTGCTTCTGCTACCTGCCCCATTGTTCATGCGTAGCTGCATGCTGGGGGTCCCTGCACTCGGACTCCAGGATGGGAGCGGTCACAGAGACCACCTCCAGGAAGGGCCAGAGAGGGGGTCGCAGGCATCCAGGAGGACTTTGGCTCTATCCATTTTCTCCCTCTAGCTACCCTGACCCTGGAGATCTAGAAAACTCCAGCAAGCTGGGGGCTGGGAGTATGGAAGGAGTGAGCCCCTGCCACTCCCACCCTGCAGCAGCCCAGTCCAGAGTAATGGGACACCACCCCAAGTTCCCAGTCTCAGCATCATGGGCCAGACAAGCCACATTTTTAAATCCATTACAGTTTGTTGGTCACCAAAGTTCCATTCACTTCAGACCCTACAAAGAGGCAGTGTTGTTCACAGCTGAAGCTCAGTAAATGTTTGTTGAAGGAACAAGTCTAGTCACATCAGAATAAGCCAAATTTAGGTTTGGTTGTGTCAGAACCCAAAGTGCTTCTCCCTTGGTCCCTGTGCTCAGGGGCTGCCTCATTAATGTTCCTTCACTATCAGACACAAGTGTCCTTAGGAGGCAGCTGGCTTCATCACTCCCCCAAGATAATAATAAAAGTAACAGCTGTTATCTGTGGGGGGGGGGCCTCCTTGACTGCGGGTCTGGGTTCAGCCCCCTACCCCTGGATATCAGGGTGTCAGCCACCAAGACCCCATCCTGTGAAGCATGTCTTTGACCTTGCAGCACTCCGCAGAGAACCATAAGGTGACCAGGCCAGGCCTGCTGCCCAATGTGGACCTTTCTCCTACGACGAGGTCCTTCATCAGGACGTGACACCCATCTGGTCAGGCCCTCAGTCGCTGCACCTCATGTCTCCCTGGAGAACAACTCCAGTGCCCGCACCAAGCAGGAACCCTTGACTGGGGTCTGAGCAGGGCTTCCCTGTGCTCCACACAGCCTCTGCCTGTCACACGAGCCTTACGAGTTCACTCTGAGATCCATGAGGCAAGTCTCCATCAGGATCTGCTCCCATAGGTGCTCCACTTACAAAGCCTGGGAGCATTGTTGCTGCTGCCCGGGAGGCAAAGTGGGTCTTGGGGGCCGGAAATAGGCAGCTCTGCCTGGAGGACACCCCTCCTGTGCCACCCCTGTGGTCTGCCCATGCCCAGACTGCAGCACAGCAATCGAGTGTCAGTGTCTGCTGTGCCAAGACGCTCCAGAACAAATTAGGGCGAGTATCACTTTTGTACTAACACACATGGGCCCGTCTTTTGGACTCAGCCTTGGAAACATGCCCACATTTGAAAAAGAAAAACACTTCAAATTAGGAGAAAAGTTTCTCCTGTGGCTGACCCTTGGGAGCTTGCCTCCACCCCACTGCCTGGAACGCGTGTCTGCCCCGGCGGTGGGAAGCAGCCCGGGGAAGCCCAGGAGAGTGTCCGTGCAGTCGGAGTGTGGGCCTGCTAGTGGGCACTGCTGGAAGGGGAGGCGGAGGGCTAGGAATTGACAACTGGGAAGCGGGTCTCCTGCTCCATCCTGCTCAGGGTTCATTCCCCAGAGCACTCTTGGTGAAGATGGCCCTGCTGCCCACCTTACTATGCAGCCCAGGGCCCCAGCACCCCTTGTCCCTTCCGCCTTCTGTGCTTTCTGTCTCTCATGCCCTGGTCTCCCCACTCTCCTCACCTAGCCCCAACAGGCCCCTCAGGCCTCCAAATGACTCCCCGGCCCATCATTTGCACACAGTGTGGACGTCTTTCCCTCACCTGCATATGCATCCTGTGGTTCTGCAGTCACCACCACAAACCACCCCTCTGACCGCCCACCCCTGTGGCCTTGCTCACCTGGAGTTGTCATGGAAGTGACCTTGGATGTGACCAGAGAAACTCATACCCCAAGTACTGGCACTGGAACCCCACTTTCTTTTAAAAACTCTCTTTCCCTTGGCCTCCTGGATCATTTCTTTTCAGTCCCTTGGGTATTGTCTCTGCTTCCCAAGTCATCTTGTCCTTGATGGCCATAAGCTCTCTTGGATTAGTTTCTTCAATCCCTTGGACTCTTGTGGCTTCCAGATGTGTTTTCAGTCCAGACCTCCCCCCTCCCCAGTGCTATGCACCCCACTTTCCATCAGACATCAACAGCATCCAAAACCTGCCCAACAGTCAACTGGCTTGAAAATGTCATTATTTCTCAGTATTCCCAGTATCACCAAAGGACACTTGCCTCCCTTCCACAGCAATCACATTAGACATGCAAGAGCCTCCATCAGTTCTCTCTTTCCTTTATTCTTTTTTTTAAAAGATTTATTTTTATTTATTCATACAAGCACTGGGTACAGTCAGAAGCGCGGGAGGGTGAGAGAATTCACCAGAGCCAGAGCAGGGAGCAGAGCAGGCAGAAGGACCGAAGTACACTGCTGAGGGGAGCAGCGGGCGGCAGGAGAGGTCTGCGCGCCATGTGGGACCCTCCTCCGGTGGCCGGGGAGCAGCCAGGGATTGAACTGGCGCTGCAGATGCTGCGGGCAGCTTCGCAACCCAGGGCTCAACCGCTGTGCCGCCGGGGAGGCCCTCTTTCCATTATTCTTTAAGGCCTGGCCTCTTCCATGAAGTCTTCTAGTTCCCCCAGACCTTCATGTCTCTCTCTTTGCTAAAACTCTGTAATAAACTTATAAAGTGCCCCTCACTTGAGCGATTCATGACATTAAAAAAAAATGGATTGTGTTTCAAAATCTCGATGTTCCTGCTATACATGACTTCAAATGTGTCCCCTCGTAGTGACTTGGTAAATGCAAGACAACA